>NW_027315757.1:23730823-24345823 GCF_026437365.1 Eucyclogobius newberryi
AAAAACAATTGTGATGGACAAAATACGATTGGAAATATATATATAACAATGGATAATATTGTATATAAAACATATAAAAAATAATTAATTTGGAAAATAAATATATAATAATACATGGTATCATAAACACATAAAATAAAAAGAAATAGAAATAGAAAGAAAGAAATATATGGCTTACTAAAACGCATTAAAATACTGGTGTTGTTTTCGGTTTATTTATTTTTTATTTTGTTTTATGTATCAATGTTACTTAATTTGTTTGTGTGTTTTAGTTTTTGCAACTGTATTGTTATGTTAATTGCTTTGTTGTTGTTGTTTTAATAATAATAATTAAAAAAAAGAATTAAAAAAAAGAAGTGAGATGTGAGAGAGAAAGGTTTATCTATAGATATGAGCATTATTATTCGACATTTGAGCCTGACAATGAAAACAAGACGTTAAAATGACACTTTCTCCGTGTAATTCTCCTTGCGACCACAGGAGAGTCTGCGAGAGTCGTGTGCCCAGGTCAGCTCTCTTCAGCAGCGCGAGAGAGAGCGGGAGTTAGATCTGGAGCGAGAGAGGGATCGGGAACGCCGCGGCTCCACTGTCCAGCACTCCCAAACCAACCCGCAACTGGAGCAGAAGATCCAGGAGCTGCAGGACAAGGGCCTCATCACAGTGTCCCGGGGGCCCTCGGGGGAGCTGGACATCCAAGTCGTGTCCGTCAAAACGATCGAATATGTCCAGGTGGCTGCGCCGGCCTCACCTGGACAGAGGGAGACCACACCTGCACCTCCTGAGGGTACGCCAGCGCCACCACCTCCACCACCACCTCCCCCGCCGCCTGCATCTGGCTCCTGTGCTCCGCCACCGCCCCCTCCCCTGCCTGGTGCTGGACCTCCGCCCCCTCCCGTGACTGGTGCTGGACCACCACCACCTCCTCCACTTCCAGGAGCCGGACCACCACCACCTCCTCCGCCTCCTGGAATGGGACCACCTCCCCCACCTCCTCCCCCTGGGCCAGGAGCACCACCTCCTCCACCACCCGGAACGGGGCCGCCACCGCCGCCGGGGGCTCCAAATATGGACTCTGGTAAGAACAACATGAATGTAAGACGGTGGTTCTCAGTTCTGCTTTGGTTCTGAATTTATACTTAACAAACTAAAACTAGCTGGTAACAATTTTCAACACACACATCTAGTTTGCTTGACCTTTCTTGTTTCCTCAGGCATTAAAACCAGGAAATCCATTCAGACCAAGTTTAGGATGCCCCTGTTGAACTGGCAGGCCCTCAATCCAAATCAAGTGACAGGCACCGTGTTCAACGAGCTGAACGATGAACAAATCCTCGGGGTAAGACTCACTCTATCAAATGGAAAGTTTGATACGGTAAAACAAAAAAGCCTATTTTGGTTGTAATATTTCCTCTTGTCCTTTAGGAGCTGAACATGGATGCTTTTGAAGAGCAGTTTAAAACCAAGGCACAGGGGAATCCTAAAGACCTGGGCAACAAGCCGAAGAAGGCGGCTCAGAAAGCACCGGCCAAAACGTCACTGATCGACCCGAACAAGTCCAAGAATCTGGCCATCACACTGCGCAAGGGCGGCATGAACCCGGACAAGATCTGCACAGCCATCGAAACGTACGCATACGTTATAATATGTATATCACAGCTAAGCAGAAATCACAGTTTGAATGGGTTCAATTAAAGCAACGAAAATGTGTCTTTAGTTTTTCACTATACTTGAGTAAATCATTGGTGAACTAGGTTTTTTATTTTAAGGCGATATTCTTTTGAAGTAATACGTAGGGCTGGGTGATATGAACAAAATCAATACTTTTTGTAACGATATGCAGACAATATTATGTCAATTCAACAGAAAAGTGCTAAAAAAAGTCTTTAAATGTGTTAGTTGAAGTTTAAGTATCAGACAATTGTGAATAAACTGTAAAATTATAACCATAAAAGAGAAAAAATATCACTTCACACTCACGAGCAAGATTTTTTTTTTCTCAATTTAGCTTTTGTTTTACTATAAATGACATGCAAAACAACTTCAAAACAACTTACACAATAATCATTTTTTTTCCTTCTTAATTTGTTGCCTACCTCTGATTTTCGGTGCATTGTGTGACTTTCTGGTGGAAGATGCCTGAAATGTTCCACAGAATTACTTTTTCTCTATTCTTAAATGTATCTTATCGCCATCAAAGTAAAGATTTGTGGAAAAAAACTGTAATTTTTTATGCAACATAGATAAGTTTAATGCAATGCTGTGGAATAACAACGTCATCTCCATGGAGACGAGCAGGTTGCAGACACCCACCAGAAAGTTGCATTGCACACCTTAAAATTCAAGTGCTCAACTCACTAAATACTAAATACACTTTATACATTTCTATTTTTCTTTATACAGATATGATCAGAGCTCTTTGTCCGTCGACTTCTTGGAGCTCCTGGAGCCTTTCATCCCGTCAGACTTCGAGATGAAGCTTCTGAAGAATTACGAGAAAGACGGTCGACCTCTGGAGGACCTGGCGACCGAAGACCAGTTCGTTTTGCGCTTCGGAAAGATCCCTCGTCTCAACCAGCGCATCAACACCCTGACGTTTATGGGAAACTTTCCAGACTCGCTCAAACGCCTCCAGCCGGTCCGTGTTGAACGTTTAACACCAATCGAACAAGAGAAACACTTTGAAATGTTAATACGTGTGTCTTACTCATTCCACAGCAACTGGACTCGCTGATTTCTGCGTCCATGTCAATCAAATCCTCGGACAAGCTGAAGAAAATCCTAGAAGTGAGTTTAGTAAAAAATAAATATATCAGATAAATAAATAAAAATCTAAATAATACGTTTTCATTTAGATTGTCTTGGCTTTTGGTAACTACATGAACAGCAGTAAAAGAGGTGCAGCTTACGGCTTTAGGCTCCAGAGCTTGGACATGGTAAGTAACAGTTAATCAAACAACTAAACATAATTTATTTGTTGTATACAAGTCACAGTATGTCATAATATTTCTTAATTCTTTCGCAATTTTAGTTACTGGAAACCAAGTCCACCGACCGCTCAAAGACGCTGCTGCATTTCATAGCTAATGTCATTCAGGAAAAATACCCAGACTTGGTCAACTTCCACTCCGACTTACACTTTGTGGACAAGGCGGCGCTGGGTATTTAACAGAAATGTCATGAAGTATTTGTCGTTGCACATTTGAGAGTGCATTGAAACGCGTGCCTCTGTTGACAGTGTCCCTGGATTGCATTCTGTCGGACATCCGCGCGCTGGAGAGAGGGATGGAGATGGCCAAGAAGGAGTTTCTGGTGCAGGACGACAGCCCGGTTTTGAAGGAGTTTATCAAAGCCAACAGCACGATACTGGAGTCATTGAGTAAAGACAGTAAAACAGCACAGGTACAGCGTTATAGACTAGACATTTTCACACTCTAGGAACCTTTTTGCAGCTCATGGGATTTATTTACATTTTTACCAGGGCCAAGTTCTAGGTTCAAGTACAAAAATGTCAATAGATTTTCGTGATGAGTAGTTTACCAGTGTTGACCCAGCAGCTCATTGGCTCATTGTTTATACTTTTTTTTACATCATTTTGGCTAAAAAATCTCTATGGACGTTTAACACGTTTTGCAGCAACATGGCGGAATTTGTCAATAACGTTTACCGGTATTTTGTTTTAACGTCAGATCATGAGCTATTTCTATCACTCCACAAAAAGAAAGATTCACAAAATTGTTGATTTAAATTTCATGTTGGACCCTAAATGTTGTTTTACCAGTTCATCTAGAATTTAGGAAATAATGAATTCCAGAAATAATTATACACAGCAAACAAGGAATTGCAAATGTATATCGGGTACACAAAATGTTTTAGGCCTACTTAAAATAATATTCCTGTCAATTGTTTTTATTAAACTACTTCATACTTTACATGTGTCTTTTTCCAGGAATCCTACAGCTCTGCCGTAGAGTACTTTGGTGAAAATCCCAAAACTACACAGCCCTCCATGTTCTTCCCCATATTCGGTCGCTTCATAAAAGCCTATAAGGTGAGAGTCAGAGAATCAAAGTAAATCATTTGTGTCGTAAAGTTTAGCTTTAAATCCATACCATGGTTTATTCATGAACTCAGGTGGTGCAGAAAGACATAGAGCAGAAAAAGAAAATGGAGATGATGAAAGAAGAAAATGAGCAGTCTCCAGCTAAATCGCCAGGTCAAAAGGTAAATATTGTTTGGTTTTATTGTGCATATTCCATTTGTCTGGACTTCTTTGGTTGTTGTGATATAAAATAACCTTTAACAGCCCCAGGGTCCCGGGATGCCGAAGATGCCTCAGATGGATTTGATCGCTGAGCTGAAGAAGAGACAGAAGCCTCCGGTCAGAGAAGGGAAGGACGGAGCGCTGGAGGACATCATCACGGGTGCGTCTGATACAAAATGGACTCAAGTCTTTTACCATTTCAATTCAAATCGAGTTCATTTAGGGCTTGATCCTGGTTTATATCTGGTTTAGTTCTGGTTTACCTCTGGTTTACCTCTGGTTAGGTCTGGTTCTGGTTAGCTCTGGTTTAGCTCTGGTTTAGCTCTGGTTAGGTCTGGTTCAGCTCTGGTTAGGTCTGGTTTGGATCTGGTTAGGTCTGGTTTAGCTCTGGTTAGGTCTGGTTTAGCTCTGGTTAGGTCTGGGTTAGCTCTGGTTAGGTCTGGTTCAGCTCTGGTTAGGTCTGGTTTAGATCTGGTTAGGTCTGGTTTAGCTCTGGTTTAACTCTGGTTTAGCTCTGGTTAGGTCTGGTTTAGTTCTGGTTTAGCTCTGGTTTAGCTCTGGTTAGGTCTGGTTTAGTTCTGGTTTAGCTCTGGTTAGGTCTGGTTCAGCTCTGGTTAGGTCTGGTTTAGCTCTGGTTAGGTCTGGTTTAGCTCTGGTTAGGTCTGGTTTAGCTCTGGTTAGGTCTGGTTCTGGTTAGCTCTGGTTTAACTCTGTTTTAGCTCTGGTTAGGTCTGGTTCAGCTCTGGTTAGGTCTGGTTCAGCTCTGGTTAGGTCTTGTTCAGCTCTGGTTAGGTCTGATTTAACTCTGGTTAGGTCTGGTTTAGCTCTGGTTAGGTCTGATTTAACTCTGGTTAGGTCTGGTTTAACTGGTTTAGCTCTGGTGTTGACTTAAATTAGCAATTTTTTAGCGCTTTTTCAATGTGTTACAGTACTACAACATGCACAGTAGCTTCAGGTGCTCCTGATAAAACATATAGCTTAAAGGTACAATATGTAACCTTTTTTGCCTACTGCCTGTCTCTGTGAAGATGCTATTGCTTTTCCTGATCTGTTCTAAATGATGGCATTAACTCATCAATATAGATTTAACTTGAACTTGGCCTCTTGGTGTCACCTACATGTCTCCATGAAGATAGATAAGTTTAATGCCATGTTGAAAAGCAACAGCATTTCCATGGAGACAAAAAGGCGGCGAACCCTCCACCAGAAAAGTTACATAGCACACCTTTAACCTTTTACATAGCACACCTTTAACCTTTTACCTTTTCAGGGAGTGTGGAGAAGCCTGAAAACCATCTCAGGCTTCAAAATCCTCCCTGCCCAGACAGAGGGGGATCTACAGTGGGTGAATGATTTAAATGCTCACTTCTTGAGATTTGATCAGTCACCCGCCCCTCCCCCTGCACAGCTGCATGCTCCCTCTTCCACAGCTGGACAATGCCCTGCATCCGTTCCTCTTCACTTCTCCGCCCCGGACCATCAGCTCCCCACTTCGCCTGGACTCACCCATCCCCCCCAGCACACAGTCCCCCTGCCAACCACTGACTGTCACATCAGCACAGGTGAGGAGTGAGCTGAAGAGGATTAAAGTGAGGAAGGCAGCAGGACCTGACGGCATCAGCCAGGACTTAAGGAGCATGTCTTCAACATGAGCCTGAAGTTGAGGGTGGTACCACAGGTCTGGAAGACCTCCTGTCTGGTACCTGTGCCCAAGACACAGCGGGTCAAAGACCTCAACAGCTTCAGGCCGGTGGCTGTCACGTCCCACCTGATGAAGACACTGGAGCGGCTGGTCCTGGACCACCTCCGCTCCACCGTGAGCTCAGCCATGGACCCGCTGCAGTTTGCATATCGGCCTGGCATCGGAGTGGAGGACGCCGTCATCTCCCTGCTGCACTGCTCTCTCTCTCACCTGGAAAAGCCTGGCAGCTCTGTGAGGATTCTGTTCTTCGATCTTTCCAGCGCCTTCAACACCATCCAGCCGCTGCTCCTGAGGGACAAGCTGGAGACGGCTGGTGTGGAGTATGACCTGGCAGAGTGGATCCTGGACTACCTCACAGACCAACCCCAGTTTGTGAGAGCCCGGGACTGTGTGTCTGACACTTGGACCTGCAGTGTGGGGGCGCCACAGGGCATTGTCCTCGCGCCCTTTCTCTTCACCCTTTACACAGCAGACTTCAGACACGACACGGACAGCTGTGTCCTGCAGAAGTTCTCTGATGACTCTGCCATCATCGGACTCATCACGGACGACGATGATGCGAAGTACAGGGGACTGGCGCAGGACTTTGTGGACTGGTGTCAGCGGAACCACCTCCTCATCAACGCGGGGAAGACCAAGGAGATGGTGGTGGATTTCCGCAGACGCCACCCCACTGCCCCCTCACCAGTGAACATCCAGGGACGGGACATTGAGAGAGTGGACTCATACAAGTATCTGGGTGTTCATCTGAACCACAAACTGGACTGGACTCACAACACAGACGCACTGTACAGGAAGAGCCAGAGTCGGCTCTACCTTCTGAGGAGACTCAGGTCTTTTGGAAGACTCCTGAAGACCTTCTACGACTCTGTGGTGGCATCAGCCGCAGCAGCAGCATCACAGAGAGGGAGAGGAAGAGGAAGGACAAAGTCATCAAGAAGTCCAGCTCCGTCCTGGACTGCGCTCTGGACTCGGTGCAGGAGGTGGGGGACAGAAGGGTCCTGGCTAGATTCACATCTATGCTGGACCATGAGTGTCGCCCCCTGCAGGACACTCTGTCCGCTCTGGAGAGCAGCTTCAGTGAGAGACTGATCCACCCTCGCTGTGTTAAGGAAAGGTTTCGCAGGTCTTTCCTTCCTGCTGCTGTCAGACTTTATAACAAACACTGTTAGTCCTGAACACTCGCAATACTGTCATATTCATGTGCAAGTACTGTCGTGATTCATGTGCAATTACTGTCGTGATCACATGCAATGGTATTTATTTATTTTATCTTTATTATTTTCCCCCTCCATCCCTTGTTGGGAAATGGGAGGTTTTGTCTATAGGAGTTTTGAAGAGATCTTCTATTAAGATTATTTTCAAACTTCCTATAAGTTATCTGTTCTTTCCCTCTGTATCTACCTCTGTATCTGCCTGCATTGCAACAATGAAATTTCCCCATGTGGGACAATAAAGGATTATCTTATCTTATCTTTAACACCTGAAGGTTTGGTCAAATGCAGAGGACACATTTCCCACCGGAGACAAAGTGTGCCTTTCTTTACCTTCATATCAGGCTCACTTTTCCATTTAAAGGCGCAATGGACGATTTTTCGGCGATTTGAGAACGCAGGCGAAAGTGCGCATGCGCACTCCCCCGTGCGGACTGATACAACACACACGTGTGTTTGTTTATTAGCGCGACGGATCGCATCGCATCTCTCGTCAACCGTAGATCTCCGTCTTCTTCTGAGTCAACTCGAACTGTCTTTCTCCGTCTTCATTTTGTCCCGTACACTGAGGGAACTATATTACGATAAATCCATGCGCTTAGACACGCGGGAACGTGGGGACGAACCGCACGAGGCTGCAGGTGAACGGTAGGTGCGTTTTATGTTTGATACGTGGCAGGACAAATGATTTATCCACGCCACGAGGAAATAAGACTCAGATTTGGGTCCAAAAAATCGCCCATTAAAGCTTTAAGAGACGACACATTGAATAGTCAAGTGTTTTCTGGGCAGTTCTCAGTTCAAAACATTTGAAAACCACCGCAGGAGCTGGACACGGTTTGATCACATTTTTTTATATCAGCTAAAATGGCTTTTCCTTTCATCAGATTTGAGAAACACTCCGTTCAGACGAGGAGATGGACGGCGGCCAGCACAACGCCAGGACAGCTAAGCCTCTGCTGTTGTGAGAAATGTAACTGGACTCACAAATATGGAACAACACGCAGTTTTATCTCAGCTATATGTACAATACAACAATCAACTATAAATTAACCCAAATGGCATTGTATTGTGTATTAACATTAAGTGTGCAGCTTGTAAATACTTGTGACAGTACATATTTTACTCCCTGAATATTTACAGTTTATCTTTAGCTATGAATGTAATACAAATACGGTTCTCATTATGTAATAAAATATGTTTTGTATGGTATTCTGAATATATTTGAATCTTCTGTTTAGTAGGATGCAATGGAGTTCGTGTGGTGTTGTCGTGGCATGCACTAGCTTCAAAATAAGCCCTGCGTTTAGCCAACTAATGAAATAAGGGTCAGACGGCGCCAGTGTACAAGAGAGCTGCACTTTATTGGACACACAATCACAGCAATTATGTACAAAAGGAGGCAGGATCGCCCGCCTACCGTTTTCTCACAGGGGAACACACAGCGCACAGAATATCATGGCATCCACACTGATAAATTAGTATCTCCATTACTATCAGTAGTAGGCTTTTTAAATCCATATATCATATTATAATAGATCTATTTTCTTGTAGTACTTCTTATGTCACACTACTCTACAAATAGGTGTCACTTTTATGGTTAGGGAGCGTCTCTGCTAGAATCCTTCTTACCATCATTTGTCATCACAACATCACAGTAAGACTCAAACATGCCCGTCACAGACACCAAAATAACCTCCTTTGCAGTTGTAAAACCTCCCAACATAAACTCTCTTTTGGAAAAAAAACATGTAGACAACATTTTTATCGACTGCACCGTGCGTTTGCTTGATACTAAACATGCATTATTTTGTGTTATATACCTCTGTACCCATTGTCGAGTTTAGTAACAAAACAGTATCATCTTTTGGAACAATTTGCTGCTTAAGAGTTGGGTCGGCCTATTTACAATTTGTGTTTCACTATAGTTTTGAAGAGTTTTGGTACATCCACGCCATTCGTGTAAAAACCTCATTTACCACCTAAATCATGTTTGTTATAAAAAAGAAGGGATTTGATCGATGTAGTTTCATTGTCTTGACGTAATTGTGTGAGCAAAAAAGCCTTTTCTGAATCCTCGTCCGCTCTTGTGCACGTGCAAACATGACTCACAAATTAAAGCCAAGTAACTCCTGTCACAATAGGACGGCCCCCGTACGAGAAGCCTTTACATTTCACAGTAGGAACCACGATGTTCTTAACCGAATTCGACATCCATAAATGAAAAATAATGAAGTACAGTTTATGCATCTCCGAAAACTGAAAGGATCAAGCGAGTTGTTGCCCATAAATGCAGGCACTGTCAGATGAACCGGATGAACGGGAATATTACGAAAATAAATTAAACAAAATAAAACATTAACTCATATATTACACAGGCTGTTATTTGTACATGTTAAAGAAATATAAAAATGTTTATGCTTTTGAATAAATAATTTTAAAATGCCATACATCTCTCAATTAATTAAAAAAAGGAAACATCTGTACAAAATGATCACTAATATATAAAACTGAAGAGATGATGACATTTACATTGTATAATTAATTCATCTATAGGCCTATATTTATATATTTGTACTTATATCACACTTTTCTTCACAATAAGAATATCATACACAAACATCTTACTTAGACATATTCATAAATGTAGACTTCTTGTTTGAGTTCAAGTTTTGAGTTGTTTTTTCTTTTGTGATTGCACAAGGTGTCTCAGCCGGCGGCCATGTTGGAATCACAGCTATAACACAATAACGGTTGTCATGGAAATAACTACAGGGAGGGCATTGGGGTGCTGGGGTGAGCAGCCAAGCAAGAGTATATTTCCTCCCCAGTGCAAACCAAACGCAACTTTAGCTTTGAGAAAGTTTTGGATTCGAGGACTAGAACAGCATGAGTAAGTGAATTCCTTCCGTTTCACATGATTCAATATGAAAAGCGGGGCTGGAACTGGCCTGAAGGAGCTAAAAAACCCTCGGTGCCTCAAGTGCGGCCGGGGTAGTGTGATGAATGTGGATATTACGACCTCTTCTTTGGATAAAACTGCCATTGATGATGATTAGAGAGCTTCCATCAAAGTCTAAGGCAGAAATCTTCGAGGCATCAGGTAAAACATGAACACAGGTCCACTTAAACAGACAAATATTGGTAACACTTCAAAATAACTCCCCACTAAAGGCAATAATAAATGTATTATAAATATTAATTTCACTTTTAGCTCTTTTAGGTGGTCAGTATTTGAATGTATTTTGTAATGTAGCATTTTTGTAATAAAGCATTCTGAATAGCATTTTTTAACGAATTGCGCTCTACAAATACATTTTTAGGAGATTTTCGATTTCACTATCGGTTTAGGTTATATGCCAGATGTTTGTTGACCATTTTTATAGCAACAATTGCTATATGGCCTTGGTGACATTACAATAATAAGTTTGTTCATAGTGAGAGTGATTTATAGTTATTTTTGCTAATTTGTGCCAATCTCAGGACTGGATATAAATGGAATTTGATTTCATACGACATTATACACAATTCATTGAACATTCAATAGCAAAAAGCCAAAAAGGCTGAAAAAAACAAAAAACAAAAACCTACTAATACAGGAGTTTTCACTCAAACATTTGAAGGGACTGTAACTGATTTTTTTTTGTTCTGCCCTTGTACAACTATATAATGTAAAAGCAGCTCTTAGAGTCAAAATGAGGCCACTGTGTGCTGTCTGCGTGTTGTTAACAGTCCAACCTCCGCTCTCTCGTGTGAAATGGGCTAAAACTCAGTGCAGTGAATAATTGGAGGCTAGGAATGTATTAGGAAAGTGAGGACTAAGTTTGGGCAGCTGCAAACACTTTAAAATGAGCTAGTTCTCTTTAAGACCATAAAAGTCAGATACAGTGCCTTTAAGATAAATATTATGATCATTATAACTATAACTATGTATTGCACACTGTTAAATGTTGTCCCTATAAAACCTGAAAGTAGCAACTTACGGACAAAGACAAATCAAGGTGAAAGGGGCTGGAAAAACACACTTCCAGCTCCTTTAGAATCTGTGAAACCATCTTTGGGTCTTTCTTTCTAGTGCTCTCGGAACAAGATCACCTTTTCAAAATAGCCTTCAAACGACATCCCTAAACTGCTCCTGTGTTACCTACTCAAACACAAACCACTTTTCTCCCGTTTTGATCTCACAGAGAATTGATCAACCTGGAGAACCACTGAAATAATAAATGATGGCAGATCATGCGAGACGGTCTGTGTCTCCCAGTGGGCAGCGAAACCAAGGGCAGGAGGTGGTCACTGTTTCCACCTTCAAATAATCAATGACGTCCCACAAGAAACGAGGAAAGTCAAGGAGTAGAATTTGTAAAACTGTGCACCTAATATATTCAGCGTACTGTAGAACTTTCCGACAGATACTTGGTGCTTTCATGTCAGTTTATAAGAAATGTGCCAAGAAGGAATGTACGTGGGTCTATTGTGCTGTTGAGTTTGTGCAATTTCAAAAACAATTAATATACAGTAGTCACTAAATCATTGTTTACACCTCTAAGTGCTTAAGACCGGCAAAGCAGTTCAATTAGGTGACTGAATTCACGTTTTTAAATAGCCATATTGTTTAAAACTGTAGAATAAAAGATAGTTGTGACTGTGGCTATTGTTTTGACAAAGGTTTTGAGTATTCGAATTTACTTTCCTGGCAATAAGGTTTACATTACCCAATTGTTGCGGCACCAGTTTAACCATTGTGTCATTTTATCGACTTTTCAACCATGTGTGTGCTGCTTTTTTTGGGCCGATTTGAAAAGTGTGCTGCTGCTTGCTTAGTCAGTGTTGTCTGTGCTTCAGTGAAGTCTCGGCCTCACGACTTGGCTTGAGTTTGTTGCTGTGGGTGTAGGCGGGTTTTTGGAGCGAGAAGTGAAAAAAAAAAAAAAAAAAAAAAGGGAGTTTAGAATCTATGTGCGAAAAACATGAGATGCTACAGCAGGAACATCTTGATTGTCATAATGAACTCGTTAACAAGCATCTACAGAAATACAACGCGTACAGTTCACCATTTGCATGTCTCACGACGTCTCCTAAAGAGCTTCTGAATAAATAGATGCGTCTTTTGAATAGCTATGTGCTCTCGACTGCGCTTGTGAAGTTCATGTCGTGGTAATGCTGACAGTCATGTTCTAATTCATTATTTCAGAACAGAGGCACACACAGAAACGACCAGGCATAACATTACAACCACAGGCAAGGACATTATTATTGTGGCATTTTTAGTCGGTTGAATAAAGAGGGAAGATCTGAAGGTCTGATGCCCAAAGACGAGGATATTTTCTTTAAATTAGAACACAAATTTGCAATAAAGAGAAATAGCTTTATATTGTTTTGAAGGACCAAATTTGAACCAGAAGTCAAGAACATGTTTAGAAATATATATACCGTATTTTCTGGACTATAAGTTGCACCTTTTTTCATAGTTTTGGCCGGGGTGCGACTTATACTTATACTCCGGCGTGACTTGTATGTGATATTATTTGTTATTTTCACACTTGCAACCGCATTTCATACTCCAGTGCAACTTATAAATGTTTTTTCTTCTCTATTATGCATTTTTTGGCTGGCTTATAGTCCAGAAAATACAGTAGTCAACCGCGTCCACTTTGTCCTGTATTTTACTCTGATGTTGGACAAGGACAGAGAAACAACTGTCTGCGACACGTGGTTTTCCTCCATCAATGGTTATATAGGGCTGTCTTATGGCTCTCTACCAACAAAATGCATTTTAAAACGTATAAGCAATATCATTCAGTGTCCTTCTTTTTCTTTAACAAAATACTGTATGAAGTAAAAGGTGTTTTCCTGAACAATAAAACAATAAAAGTTACCTTTAAGAGATAAATGAAGCTGTTGGCGCACACTGCACAGAGGTCGACTAGTAGGTGGAGTGGGTGAGTAAAAGTATTGTAGATCTGCACTAAATAAAACTGTGCTGACAAACAAACCTGATTTGCAGCACGTCACAGGATCAGAACAGATAGTTTCTACCCCTCAGATAGTTACAAAAGTGAATGCTGGTTTGTTGCATAGCGCTCAGATAGAGTGCGAGTGGTCATAATGTTATGCCTGATTGATGCACAACATTTATGCAGAGAGTAAGTGCTTTGTAAAAAATAAAGTTGACGATGTAAACTTGTCACACTGCGAGTACAAACAGCTGAGAAAGTATAGCACCAGTTTGAAAAGTGGTGAATAAAAACAAATTCGAAAAAAAAAGGGTCCACAATCGTTTCCTTTGCATTCTTTTTTTGTTGTCACATTCGGAAAAAGCGTTTGATATTGTCCTGGACACACAAAAACTGGACTCACTGATGATTATTGCAGCTCTATTTGCTATTGTTTAAGTCACTGTCTATATATTCTAACTACGACACGACCAACCCATCGAGCGAGGGTGTATTTAAAACTGTAAATCCGTCCAGGGCCCATGGGCTTGTAGCAGACGGCGACGAGCGGTGGGACGGGCCCTCATTGTGCGCTCTGTATCTGGCAGTATGATGATTGTGTGGGAGAGCCGGAGAGAAGAAAGGATTTGTCCAAAAAGAAGATCGTCAATCCATTTTATAGTGTATGGTAGATGTATGCTTGTCTAGAAATTAGGAAAAATGTTGTCAACCGGTCCCAAAGAAGAAATTTGCCGGCCAATGTGATAAATTTAGATATTTTTCCAGAGCAATACTTTAGTGAGCAGTCCAAATATAAGTCATAAATTGGTGTTTTTAAGGTGAATAATTTTACATATTTTCTCTTCTTTCTTCATTTCTCGCTGGGGCTGAGGTCCTTTGTCACGGTTTCCCCGACACTTCTTCCGCTGAAGTCGAATCTGTCAAGGCGACTACTTGGTTTGTGGTGCATGGCGGAGAAGGACAGCGAGGTGGGTGAGGACGGGGAGAGGGAGGGTGTAGCCGAAGTCGGGGAGGGCGAGGACGAGGGCGGAGAGGAGGAAGAGGAAAGACCCAGAGACGAGGCGCGCTGCTCCCGAAGACTGCGGTGTTGGCGTAGCGTGGCGGAGAGGAGAAGAGCTTCTGCCGTCAAGCCCGACGACGATAAACTGGTCAGGAGGGCTTTAGCTTGGCTGGGAGATAACACTGGACCATCGGGGTACTTCCTTAGGCTCGGAGGGGCAGCTAAACGGCCTGAGAAGATGCCCGATTTCATGCTAGAAAGGTCAATCGTGGCACTGCGGTTGTGGGTCCCCAAAGCCTTTAGGGACGAGATACAGCAAGAAGGCAGGATGAAGGCAAACGAGGTACTGAAAAAGCAGGAGCAAGACCATTGTAGATGTAGCCGGGGGGGCATCTGCATTGTGTCTCAGCGGCACATGCCCATGCAGAACACACATTCACAACACTTTCGGGGTGGGGGGTGGGGGGGTTTGGTGTAGATTTTGCAGCAAAAATGTTGCAGAGGCGGAGGTCCAAGAGTGATAGAAATAATACAAGGATGTGGATGTCGGCGGCGTTCTCGGCGGACAAGGGGGCGACAGGGTGTTCGGACCCACTCACTCACTCACTGCTGGGACGACAGGTCAGGAGCACGGGCACAGGGAGACCACGCGGGACAGGGGGGAGTTAAGGTGTGGGACGGGAGGGGGGAGGTGAAGGAGAGGTGAGACAAAACAGAGAAGATTATTTAGGTTGATGTCAACATGTGCAACAGTGGCTACCATCAACCAATAATGAACATACTTTGTTATAGGGAATACAGCGGACTGGTGACGGCCACATTTATTTTGACACTAATTAATGTAGCTCATTAAAATTCAAAATAAATAGGCACAGAAATATCAGAACGATGCCTGATGTTATGCTAATAAAAGCATTAGATGGCACCGTTTCTATAGCACAAACATGTAATATAAGGATAGGAGTGTCGGTATTGAAGTATCAATATATCAATACTGACTAAACTGTGGGTATAGATGCTGATTTGCAAATATCAGTTAGTAATTAACACACAGTATGTACATATGTTAAGGCTTGTCATCAATTCTCTCCTTAATAAAAAGTTACCTGAGACTTCTAACATGCAGGAGAGGAGAGGACCTTTTTCTTTGACTCAATCTGTCGGAGTTTGTTAAAGATTACAGCGATTACCGGTAGTTGTGCTAAAGTTGAGCAGGTGTGCGTGTCTAGACTTTTCTAATGGGAGACTCGCTGTGGTGCTGATCCAGAACCGTGTGCTGCCAACCGTTCCCCGGAGAGAAGGCCGTTCCTGCCGTCTCAAAGCTCCTCAGCCCGTGCTTTTAATCTAGCGCGTGAGGGCGGAGTAGGATATACTCTGAGCTATTTGCCAAATGAAAGAAAGTTTTTCAGGACCGGCACCTGTTTTGCTGCCAAATGTAATAAGTGGTCAAATGGGAAATATCGTTTTGTGGTGCGAGAGCTCGTCAAATGTTGTGCCTTCCTTGATCTATGCCAAAGCAAATGTAGAGACGTGGCAGCTTTGAACTCTCTTATCATGTAAAGTGATTTGAAGCCTCCAAAGGGTCTGCAGCTCCCCACAGAAATTCCTTCCAAATGAATAGTATGAAATGCAATTATTTGAGCTCTCAGAATTGACATGCTTTGCTGAAATTGATCCACGCTTCAACAGGGTCTCACGCACTGACTGCTTTTTTAAAATGATTAAAGACAATTATTTGGTTTCTTTTCAAATTTTGTGTTAGTGGTTGCATGAGCAAAGTCCAAGGTTAATCGGTTAATCGTGATTATTTAGGTTACGATATCATTTAAGAGCTAAAAAATAATAATTGTGACATTTTTAGAGGCAAATCTAATCTATTTCATGTCAACATTCACACTCAAGTAAACTTAATGTGTCTTTTTATCTGGCTTAATGTCATTACTTACTTTACTTTATAATTTAGAAATACTGATACAATAAAACTAGTCAAATACTAGAAGAATGGTGATCTATTATATCATTACAATGAGAATATAAGCAAACGAGGGATTTCACAGTCGTTCGGTCATAATCGTGAATAATCTTAAAAACACAATTTAGTTTCTTTTCACTTTAATCGTAACTCTATCATTTTATACTGTGCCATCCCTAGTTGCCGATTGTTTTAGGAGGATGACTAATGCACCATTCTATGTACAGATACCCAAGTTGTAGAGGCCTTCTGTTTGAACCTCAGGAAGAATCAAGAAACAGTTTGACCTCATTACTCGGAGGCAAAAAAGCTAAAGCCACTCCGCACTGCGCTGCAATAATACGTCAGTTCTGCATCTCGTTGTATGCTTCCTATCACGTGCATTTGCTGCTCTTCCTTCTGCGCAGGTGGGATTTCAAATTGGCATTAAAGTGCAACAGAAACTTTACTTTAAGGGTACTTTTTACAAAAAACGTCCTAGAAATGTTGATCTAAATTTGGCCGGAGGAAACAAAAGAGGACAAAACATCATCAGGGGGCGACACGAGGGTAAACGTTGAGTCACAGTGTGGGAGTTTTGGGAAGGAAGAGAGATTTTTTACCTTTAGCTGTTGGCCAAGTAGAGAGGTCACCCAAGGGGGACAAGTCTAATTGTCAGAACAACACAGGCAGAGGCAGCAGGTGCAAGGTGCAGGGAGAGATGAAGGAGAATGAAAGAACTCTAGTAGTTTGGTACGTTGAGTCGCAAGAAGGTATGAGACATTTTTACAATCATTGTATTTAAATGGAGCCCAGAATTGCTCACGTTTCAGAATAACCTATTAATTGTAACAGATTTGGCGGTGTGCTCTAACAGGGACGGTCGTTTAAAACTGATTAATACTGGCACTATCGGGGTTGCACATTATTATTAGAACGTACAGTATTTTCCGCACTATAAGGCGCACTTAAAAGCCTTTAATTTTCTCAAAAAATGACAGTGCGCCTTATAATCCAGTATATATGTGCCTTATATGGATGATTTCTGGTTGTGCTTACTGACCTCAAAGCAATTTTGAGTGGTACACGTTTTGTTTTGCTTAATGCACCTTATATATATGAAAAAAATATAAAAAATAGACCATTCATTGACAGTGAGCCTTATAATCCAGTGCGCCTTTAAGTGCAGAAAATACGGTAATTGATAATATGATATTGGCTACACACAATATCATATTAGATTTTTTTGTAATTTCTCTGCATAAATGTAATTTAATCATATTATTATTATTATTGTATTTGGCAGCTTAAGCACGAACAGTCGTTAATGTTAGATCTGTTGCACAAATAACTAAATATTTTGTTAGTTCCATCTGCTTCTCTGAATGTGGAACAGGTTGATCTTTATAGTATCACATAAACCAATAGAATACATTTTAATTAAATACTTTATGCTTGCAAAACTTTTATTTAAAATGAGCTATTAAATGCTGTGTGCAAATTACGCCTGTCATTTCAAAAGATAAGCAGCAGATAAACAAAACGTATTTGTCTGTTTCAGTGTTATCAACTCTGGGTTTATTTTCCAAATAACGTCCTATTTATTTTGGCTTGTTTGCCAAGAACAACAGTTTGAACCACTTACCTGATCCAACTGTTTTATCTCTCTTTTAGTTTTGTTCATTTTCCAATAGTTTTCCAAGTTTTATTTAACAACTGTTCACACATATTTTAAACTTGAATATTGCCCTTAACAGAATATGCTTGAAGTATTGACCATTCTTCAAAAAAATAATGTCTTAATTCTGATGTATAACGTTGGTAAACTATTCTGCAAGTTTGCACTGAAATCCTTTTCCGTACGGCTTTTGAACAGAATAACCAAGACTTTTGAACTGTGCAAATGCAAATTGAAATACTAGTGTAAGTTTCCCGTTGTCAAATATTGCAGCTGTATATTTTTGAATCATCTTTTTAGATAATACAACATCAAAATGTAGGCTTTAAAAGGTATGTGGTTGAATTGACAATCTATTAACCTTTCATTTGACACTTGAACCTTAACCAAGACATTTACAGCCATGTTTTAATATATTTCTGATGTTTTTTTTTTTCAATAACGCCCACCCTTAAACTTTACTCACTCTTGTGTCATAGTTCTGGCTAAAATGGTGTGGCATTCTTCCCACGTCAACAATTATCTTAACCACAGTACGAGATGCCTTTCCCTGCACATGTATGTATGCAGGTATGCAGTGAAGAAAATGCCTTTGAATGTCAGGCTGAAAAAAGGAAACACTCAGCTTTCAAATTGCAGAGATTGAAAGGGTCGAGCATAAAGGAGCGAAAAGGAGAAAAGGCCAGATTTCAGAAAGCGGAACTAGGAAGAAAAGACATAGAAGCAAAATGGTGAGGGAAGAATGATATTGAATAATGTGTGAGTGGCAGATTATTACATAGCGCTGCAGAGGTTTTTTCCCCATCTTCACGGGGGAGCCTAAAGCTACACCGGCTGGATCCGCCTCGCTTTCTACGCTTTTTAAGTCATTTCAATCTGCACCGTTTGAATGCACTCTCAGGTAGTGTGCTGGGATTAGAGATTATAGAGTTTCACTTCAGTGCTCTAGTTCTTTCAATTTAGAAGAGAACAAAAATGGAGAGTAAAATTAATTTAAAATGTGCATGTAGATATAATGCACATATGTATCATAATGAAGACTACACAATAAGTACAACGTGTCCATTTATTCAGTAAACTATATTGAATTAGATACTGGACACTATTTATTAAGTAAATGACGAAAACATAAATAAAATACATTTATATAAGCATGCTTTTATGGTAAATAAATTGTGCATCTTTATAATATGTGCTATACATATCTTTTGGCATAATATTTAGTAGTGGGTCATTTTAGAGTTAATAAAAACAGTGAAAATAAGAGTCATTGAGAATAAAAATGTGTAGAATTAATAAAAATAACAATCAATGTGTCACAACTTTAAAATGGACTAATTAACTAATTAAGTTTATCACTATTTTATGGACGCTACATATAAACCGTGAGCGACTTCACTTGGTTCAATAGTTCACATTTCTGTCCCGAGTGTCCATGACTCACAGAAACACGCTCATTTGTATTTTAGGTATCATAATCATGGATATGTTTAGTCATCATAATTATGCCTATCTTCAGACGTATTAAAATGGCGTGGTTAATTGGAGAGATAATCCTGACCTGTCTGCCACGCGTCTCTCAGCGGGACACTGTCTACTGAGGATTCTTTGATGTAGGCCCACAAAACTGCGACAATGAGAAGCTGCGCCAGTGTGTTCTGCATTTTGATTCGACTAATGGTCACCATTTATTTGAAACATAATTAATCTCAGCAACTTAATCGCTTTTGTGCAAGTGTTAGTGCCAAGTGGAGAGGGGCCGTGCTTTCATAAATTGGGGTAGCAAGATAATGGATATCCAGATACTAATAGATACTAAACTAATTTGAATAATTGATACAAAAGTGAACATAGACCAAAATTTAGCCTTATAGCCAGAACTAGTATAAGACAGCATTTTATTGAAAGTGCTATTAATTTGTGTTTTTCTTTCATTGTGGAATCAGCTGTAACGAGTGTCGAGCCTTTTCAAATGTCCACAATTGGGTCTGAAATGTTAGTATTACAACAATACTGTCAAAAATCTAATCTCAATACTTCATAAAAAATGTGGAGCCCCAAAGTGGAGCAGAGAAGGAAGTTGGTGTGGGGAAAGAGCTAAGCAGAGGTGGTGGTGAGTGATTGTCATGGCCATTTTTAGCTTGATGTGGTGTGTAAAATGTAGAGTAGGCGGCACAGTACATTTGGCTGGGCTCTCGGAGTTTGCCCAAGCTGAATCTGACGAGGATATGAGCAGGTTTACACTGGATTTCAAACTTTGCTTTGAAGGTCTGCAGATGCCCTACGGGTGACCTCTGCGCCGCCGTCATGAATTCATTTTTAATATTCACTGTACGTCTTTTTCAGGGATCAGGCATCATTTCTGACGGTAACAATTTCTGCATTACATTATTGTAGTATACATTTTGAGTACAAGTTGAAATTACCTGAGGACGTTTGAGAAAAACCTGTGAAATATTTACTGTTGAATGCTGCTTTATTGTATTTATATTGACTGTGGATATTAAGTAGCTCAAGAGCAAAATACTACTAAAAAACTAAAATATCTTGTCACTAGCGTTCACCAAACTTGAAATAAAAGTGATTTCTTCCCCATCTAGAAATGCTGTGTACCTTTTTCATGTTGACGACAACAAATAAAATGACCCGATTGTTTCCTTGGTTTAGTCTAATACTGTACCTGCTGCTGGCCCTGGACTTTTTGGATCTCCTCTCGTTTCCCGCTCTTAGTCTTGTCTGTGCTGTTCTGCTGCAGGTGTTTCAGTTTGGACGTGGCAGAGGAGTGGGTCACTTTTGCGCTGGTGCCGTTAGCTCCCTGAGGAGAAGAGAAACGACACAAAATGAATTACGACTCGGACAGTGCACCCGGATATTCCATCTACACAGCAAGATCGGTTTTCCTGAGATCATAGCTTTAAATCTGTGATGTGAAGTCAAAATAAAGCTATGCAACTTGCTTTTAGTTGATTTTTCCTGCTAAGTCGCTTCGCAGCTCATCTTAAATAAACACCAAACTGGAATGTTAAGAATATTTTGTATGAGTGCAAATGAAACCAGGTTTAGCAAAAAAAAAAAAAAAAAAGTTGTCTTTTTAGAATTGATCTATCTTTATCTAATTGCACTTCAGATTATTGCACTAATAGACCACTGTATAGCGTCAACAATACTAGTACAACACTATACTACTATAGTTCAAAATAGTATTGTAGCAGTAGGGCTGTGCAATTAATCAAAAATTATAATCTAATTGAGATCCTATAGTTTCAAATCTTTAATCATCAGCTTGGGTCCTAGGTTTGGAGCTTAAACAATGGAAGAAAGGAAGAAAGACTATTTTTGTGTGTGTTAAAGGTACTAATTAAAAGTTTGGCTTGTTTATGTTCATGAACTAATATTGAAAGTCAGATTTCACTTAAATCACTTTACACTTTACATGACATTTATTCAGTTCATTTGCCGCACTGCATCCAACCATCGTCACATAATAGTACTGGAGCCTTATATTTTTTGCTCTACCTGGACAGTTGGTGACAGATTTAAGTCTAATTTGATCTTGCATTATATTTTGTATTTATTTATTGTTTTTGAAAAAAAAAAAAAATGGAATTGATCAATACAAGAAAAAATCCCATCCAATTTTGTGGCACTGTGCTAGTTTTACTGAAAATAAAGTTGCATCTAATCAAGGCTTTGGTCTCCAGGGTTGCCTCAGTCTAACATCTGTTTTTCACACAGTTCTTTTGCTTACTGGTAACTACTAAAGACTAACTCTCCAATTACCCAGAATGGAGGACACATGTATTACAAACTAATTTTGGAAAAACACAATTTTACGGCTTCAAAGTCCAAGGCAAGAGCACTCATTTGCATAGAGACTACTCTTAATGAAAAGCATAAATTACATCGTCCCAATATTAACCTGCCTTGTCAATGTAAATTTGGTTTGATCAAATGTAAGAAGAAGAAGAAAAAAAAAAAGAGTTGGAAATTGGAGTGATGAAATAATGCGTGAACACTTTGTAATCCTCAGCCGGTGCCCAAAGGAATTCTGCCTGGTTGTACATCAGAGGGGCCTGAACTCACCATGAAGGGTACACTGTCAAATGTAACTGCCCAGAGAGGGGGGCTACATGCAAAGCTACAAGCGCTTCCGTGTCGAAGGAGGCCCGCTTAAGTGGAAAGTCTGTACGGGTTTTGATTGAGATTCATCTTTGTTGTATTGCAGTCAACTGGGGGTGAGACTGCATAATGCGTCTGGAAGTGTGGGTCAGTTTGTGGTCATTATGAGACTTGAAGGTTTAGTGAGTAGTAGAGCAGTCACGTTTTGTATTAAGTACATTGTGTTTGTATTCAGTTTGAGCTGCCCAAGTGTTATAATATATATTTAATTCTCTACTTTTAAAATTGAGTTATAGGGTAGGAATATTGTGTTTAGGTAAACTATTAATGAAAGTGATGAATAGCTTATCTTCAAAAAAATTAAATCGCAAAGTTAGATGCACTACAGTATGTAACCTGTTTCCATAGAGATGCTTTTGCTTTGCCTGAAATATTCCACAGAATGGCTTTAAAATTCTATCTCCATGGGACGCCACCAGGAAAAGTTACAGGTTATTTTTTGTATTTTTTTTTTTCAAAATTGATTGATTGATGCGTTTAGTTTAATGCTCTACTAGGGAACATAGCAGCAACATAGCAGCAACATCTCCATGGAAACAAGTAGGTGGCAGGAACCCCCCACCAGAAAAGTTGCATAGTGCACCTTTCCTTTTTAAACGTATTTTCACATTTGTTTTGCATGTTACATAGGATTTATTTCAGGTGCCCTTTATATTCATGAGTTTCGGAATGGTGAAAGGTTACAACTAACAATTCACATCAAAACATGATATCTTTGAATGGTATGAGCTGAAACCCATGAATACAATACACACTTGGCTTGTGGCTTGATCTGATAAATGTGTTCCCTATATAATTATGACATTTAATCCCATTCAGTGCACAGCAAAGAGAGACAAGACATTCATGAGCAGAAACAGAAATAGCCCGAAGAAATTAGAGCTCTTGCACCCACAGAGGAATATCGAGAGTGCGCTAACTGTAACAAAAGGTGAGACAAAGTAGCTTCAACAAACAGAGACCAGACTCCTTGACAGATCAATACGGAACAAATTAACAGCTCAGAGCGCAGCAGGATTACAACATCAACACTAATGACGAAAATGACCAAGCGAGGCAAGTCTGTTATCTGTACCCCGCCACATTTTTCATTTCCAATCAAATCTGACGGCGAATTAATCAGGGGACAGACACCAGAAAGCTGAATGGCAAGAAGTCCCAGAAGTCACCCATAGATAAGAAGAGCAGACGAGAGAAAGCTCTAAAAACACAGGCTTGAAGAGCTAATAAACCTGGATTGATGCTCGGTTGAAAGACGTCGGCTTGGGTGGGACGGGAGGCTTCTTGGTCTCGGAAGAGAAGCAGGCGGAGGTCTGTCCCGGACTGGTAATGGCCACGGAGTCAAAGTAAAGCTGATCTACTGTAGATTGGCCCCCGATTTCGATCAGAGTGTTCTCCAGCTCACGGATCGTCTCCTCTAAACTGTCCAGCCGCTTGTAGGTCGTCTGGCAGACAGCTTGCGTTGGTTTCCTCTGGTGGTCGATGGCGGCGGTTGACCCGTGTGTGAGTTTAAGTTGTATTACTCGCTCCCCGGTTTCGCCTCCTCGCTTTAGACCCTCCACTAATATCTCCAGCTGACCCGAAGAAGCTAATGACTTTATTCTCGGTTTTGGTACTGGTCTCGTTGAAACCAAAATGCCATGTAGTCGTCTGTAAGCGTCTATTGCCGATTGTTCTTTTTGAAAAACCACCAGACTCGGGTGCTCGCTCAGGAGCTCTTGACAAGACAATTCACTTGTTTTCGGAGAGATGGTTACAGTGCGGATGCCATCTCGTCTAGTCCGTTTAAGCTCCTCCATATCAAGGGAAGTAAGTACTCGAATTTCCGCATCTGTCAACAGCAAAACCAATTGTTTTTCCTCCTTTTCAGGTACGACAAAGTCTTCGTAGCAGGCGTTTTTGGATGATAGCTTGAATGCAGGGTTCTGATGCTCGCATGCTTTTGAGGGACTCGCTAAATTGCAGAGCGGATCCATTATGGGGATGGGTAAGCACTCTGTCAACACAATCTGGGGGACAGCCGACATGCGCCTTCCCTACAATGAGGAAGTCGTGTTTAAACATAATGGAAATAAAGTTTAATGACACTGTTTACAGCTTAATGCACAAACAAAATGGCATCTCGTAAACATTAAAATAACAGTAAAGGCACTGCAAGAGTGGAAAATCACCACAGCAACCCTTCATTTTTGCTCAGTGTGTGAAACTTGTGTACAAAAGCAACATTCAGTGGTAATTAGTCTCTTAGGAAATCAATGTTTTTACTTCAATAAGCAGTGAGTGAATGTTTTTATACCATAAACAGTATAATAAATGCTGTAATAATGCTGTGCGTGAATACAATGCATTACTAGGCCGGATTTTCAGTGCCGGCAACACTAGTGTGCCTTGAGGTAGTGCCAGGTGTGCCTTGGAGAAGAGTCCAATTACAGTTAACTTAATTCATACAACCATTTAATTGAATATTTTACCATTGAGTGTCCTGGGCAACTTCTAGACCAACTGAGAATGCATAACAATTACCATTGCCAAATTGAAAGGCACCGGGGAAAGGAAACATTTTTCTTCCCCAGTGGCTTCTACGGTGTAATTTGGTAATATTTTATTGGGTGGTGTGCCATGGAATTTTTAAACCAAAATAATGGTGCCATGACTCAAAAAAGGTTGATGAGCAATCTGCCATAAAAATTGACTGAAATAAGCAAATGCTGAAGTATTATTAGTTTCACAAATTGTAAAAAAAAAGAATAGATAGAGATAGAGATAGAGATAGATAGATATATATATATATATATATATATATATATATATATATATATATATATATATATATATATATATATATATATATATATATATATCAAAATGTAGATACCGTATTTTCCGGACTATAAGTCGCACCTTTTTTCACAGTTTTGGCCGGGGTGCGACTTATACTTATACTCCGGAGCAACTTATATGTGATATTATTTGTTATTTTCACACTTGCAACCACATTTCATATTCCAGTGCGACTCATGTTTTTTGCATTTTTTGGCTGGTGCGACTTATAGTTCAGAAAATACGGTAATACTACAAAAAGAGCTGATTACAAAATATTCCTCAGCCAGAAAGTTTAAAGACATGTTTTCACACATTTCTGAAAGAGATATTCATTTTTGTCAATATTGCCCACACCCTAACTAAGAGCAAAGTCAAGATCATGATGGTTAACTTTGCTGTAAGGCGAGGTAAAATAGATTTATTGGGCAGATAGTAGATCATTTTATACAATTTGTCATTTGTTTATGTAAAATCACGTTGTCCACATCGAAGGACAAAACATTTAGATAAAAGAGTAAAGCCCACAGCACTCAGAAACTTTACCTCCGTCTTCACATTCTCCCTCAGCTCTGGGCGGCTGCTGTTTAAACTAAAGGGCATTGAATGAGGGTTTAGCCTCACTGGAATTCTCTCAAAAAGCTGTTGAGGACAAAAGGGTGATAATTGAACACAAACTACAAAATGCACACAATGTTCAAATCTCCTGTCTGCGTCCATCTGCCTGACTGATCTGTGAGCCCTGCGTGCTGATGTGTGTGACTGAGCACTGTCTGATCTTTGGGGTTTCCCAGTGACAAGGGAAGGGGGCGGCATATGGCACCCGCTGCTCGAACATGTGGTGAGGAAAGAGAGAGTCGAAGCCAGCGGCAGAAAGTTGTGAACGTATCATACATAATAAAAGAGCTAATTTTCCCCCTCATTTCACACTAGTCCATTGAGATTTTTACTGTACCTCTAATTCAGCAGCAGTTTTGTCCTCCTCTCGGTCCTCCCTGTCTCCAGAGGCCAAGGTGGGCGGAGTCGAGGCGGGGCGGGGGTTTTCTGACATGGTCCTCCTCAGTTTTGAATGAGGCTTTGGGCCGTCATTCTCCTCGGACTCTGACTTCTACCAGGACAGTGACAGTAAGAATCCTCCCATTATCCAATTTCATTCCAACATCCAAAATTATACTTCACTTTGGATTTTTATTTGCCATGAATAGCAATTACACAACCTAAATACTCCCAGCCACTTCATATGTAAAAACTGATGAACGGTCTAATCCAAACGCAGAAATCATTAAAGGAGAAATATGATGAATTATTTATATTATTAGCCTTTAAACATGCTCTTGAGTACCATTAGTTTGGAATCTCATGTTTTAGAACAAAAAAACAAATTGTTTATAATAAACAAAATTACATTTGGATCTCTGCTGTTGCTCCGTTTTGGCTGTAGAGGGAATTATACACAGATTAAGACTAACGTAAATCTATGACTTCAATGCATTTCAAGATGGCCTCTCACTTCCTGGTCCCAGAATGCAGTTGACCGTAATTAAGATATGAGAAATTCACAGAGCGAGTCTGGCGATGGTTTATGGACTTTAAAAACAGCAGAGAACATTCAGGCACTTCACAGATCGAGAAAATGTCAGTTATCGAGGAGATTCAGAATGGAATGTTTTTGACGCTCGGAGGGGAGAGGACTTTCTAACAAGGATTTATTAAACTCGAGAGACTGAAGGTAAATGCTCCTCCAGGTATGTATTTGATGAGGAACATGTTAGAACATAGTTAAAAGTGTCCTTTAAAATATCATAAGAGTCGGACATCCAAATAAATTAAGACTGCATGTTTGCAAAAAAATCTGCGCATTTTAAATACAGTACTGTCAATAATGTTTTGTTTAGACACAGGGAATATTAACAGTTCCAGTAACAATCGATCAGTATCATTCGAGATTGGAAAAAATCTGTACATTTTTGGTACAGACTAATGAATAAATGAAGAGAAATTAGACTAAACTATGTCTATATGTTAACACAATCATGCAAGGAATTTGTTTATATTTCAGATTCACATTTTGGTGTATATTTTTTGTCAAGAGAGAAGTTCATTTGATGATAGATTTGTGGACCTTGTTGTGGATTTTAAAAATAAATAATACCAAATATTAAGTGGGGGTAACGCCCCCACTAGAAAGTCATTTGTTGAAAACATATTGGCTCAAAATAATCCATAAGTTTAGTTGTTCTCACCTTCACTGGTCTTCCGGGAACAAGGGGCTCTCCGCTCCGACTGGTCAGGTTTGGAGAGGGCGATGAGGGGAAGCTCCGTCTCGGTGGGGGAGGCGGGGGGGACTTGGAGGGTTTCTCTGTGCGATACCGAGGCACTGTCAACTCATCTATCAAAAAGAAAAATATGGATTTTTTGAAGAATCCAAGCACATTCAACTTTTATTTTGATCATTTTAGCACAGGAAACGTTGTACAACAATAACTAATCAAACTAAAAAAAATATAAATAGTTAGGCATAACAGTTTTGCAATTATATCAAATTGAAAATATTTTCAGGCCCAGTATTACAATCGCAATGTTTCTAGTTTAAAAATCAGAATTGAGTTCACATTTTAGGTTCAGGAGTATTAACATTTTGGATGAGCTGGAAAGGAAATATTAAATGTTAGACTACTACAAGAATCATACATTCAAGAAAACATTTGCATACTGTAGATCTAAACCAAGAATTTCCAAAATGTTCAGTCTGAGACCCTCAAAATAACCATGCAAGCGGCCCATCCCGACTGTATTTCAATTCACAAAACATTCCAGATGAAATTCAATTGTATTAATTCAAGAGGTTAATTGTGTTATTTTACCTTATTCCCCTCAAATACATCGTTATCAATTAAAATGTGTTGTCATTGTTTTAAAACACTGGTGTAGACTAGAGTATGATCAGATTTTATTCATTTAATAATACAACTGGATCCTTTGTTGGGGGCAAAGGCCACAATGTTGTTACTGCCTTTGAAATTTGCATGATTAATCTCAGCCTTAGAATCTAGTTAGTACCTTCACGTGTTGTTCAAAGACAAATATTTCACAGCCGGAGAGGATAAAAGCTGCATACAATCCAGATTTCCCACTATCTCACCTGAACCACGCCTGGATCCTCCCTCTCGGCCTGTGAGCTTGTGCTGGGGTTTGCTTGTGCGGTGCTCTAGTGTGGCTGATCCCGACAGGGGGATCTGGGAGTTGTGGGGGTTCTGGGAGTTGTGGGGGTTCTGGGAGTTGTGGGGGGTCTGGGAAATGGGGGCGGGGCTGTTGGATTTGCTCTGTTTGGCGGCCAGGCAGTCCAGGTCAGGGATGGCCTTCATCAGCTCGGCCTGAGTCTCCTCCAGCAGACGGTTGATGTCCTGGGCACTGTACTGGGTGAGACTGGCCCGCTTCTCCTCCCAGTCACGCTCCGCCGCCTGAGGAACACAAGCATTTTAGAAACAAAACAACAAAGTGATGTATTACTGAAAGAAGATATTTCCTATAATCCTTGATAAATCTACAACTAGACTTATACTAGATGAAAATGCCTAAATCTGGGTACATTTGAATACAGCTGAATATGACGATGGCATTGCACATAACAGGTCTACACTGATCGCTTAGGAGTTAGTAGTAAAACAAGGGTTGTGGATGTCTAAAATGTACTTCTATTGACTATTTTTATTATGCAGAGCGGTGAAAAGTAAAGGACAAAATTAAGTTGGTAATCATTTTAAATAATACATTCTTGGGGAGAATTATCAACATTGGTCCCATTTATCGGCCCAAAAATATTGGAAGAACTTATCGGCCATTGGCAGACATGGATTCTATTATATCGGTATTTTCTTTTCAAAAACATTTCAAGGAAATAAACAATAAAGACTTTGAATCATTGCCATTCAACACAAAAAACCCAAACATAGCATTGACAATTAGATGTGACAAAATTTTAATCTCTTAAGTTCAATCAAATGCCCAGCCCTAATGTAAACATAGCCAGTGTCACCAGGAGAGTCAGGCCAAATCTGGACGTGTAGTAAATCACTGTCTCTATATTGATAAATGGAGGTATCAAATTGTTGTTTAGAATGTACCAAAGTACAAAAGTTGTACTGAAAGTGATTTGAGTCATTTTTATTCTCTTGCGGACAAGACGCCATTGTTCCATCAGTCCAGGTCTTCATCGCTCTCCGTATCTGTACTTTTTCTTAACTAACAAAACTATTCCTCCACCGTGACAGATCAATATACAAGACATTTTAATTCAACAACCCAAAACATTCTCAACATCGTGAAGTGCAATGCTCAGTGAATCAGCACATGACAGACAAACAGATGAACAGGAATATTGGTCTGTACCAGTCGGACTTCCACGGAAAGCGCCTTGTCTGCAGCCGACCGGCGCTCCAGCTCATCCAGGGCCTTCCCCTTGTGGCTGATGGGCGGGTGATTGTCTTTGTGAGAGGAGCGGCTCAGGCTGGAGGCGGGGCTCCAGTTGGACAGGCTGTTTCCCCCGTTCAGGTCGGTGATGGTGAGAGGGGAGTTGTTTGGGATGTCGAAGTCCGCAAACTTACGTAAATCCTCATTGTGCTTTGGATTAGAGAAGTCTTCTGGCTTCTTCCACACTCCGTCTTTCGCTTGTCTGAAAGGGAAGACAACTGTATTTTTTCATCCTTTTTTATTTTAGAATTTGTAATGCGAATAACTGCTCTAGGACATTTTGTGAATGTTGGTTAACGTTTTGTCTTTTATGGACCGATTACTTTTTTGTTGTTTGATTTTCTAACCTTCTGTTGGTTAAATCAACAATTTGGAGAAGCCTTGCGAGCGAACTGCTATTGGGATTTTTGATTCAACAAAAAATAATATAATTGCTATATATACTGTTCATATACATTACAGTATTTATTAGGCCCGAGCGCCACAAGCTGGCGAGAGGCCTACTAATCTCGTAAGGCCGTGCAAAGCACGGCTGCGAAAGTGCGCACGTAGTGCGCACGAAATCGAGCGCGAGGCGCTCGCCCACTTACAAACACTCACTAACGCACTCCTTCACTCACGCACGCCCCGTGCATACTAATTAGTAGTAGGAAAATGGAACATTACCGTTGTAAACGGGCGAAGCCCGTGCAAAAGAGCGCACTAAACGAGCACTTTACATCTTGCATGTTCCGTGCATATAAGCATGCAATGCAAAAATTGAACATTATTACTGTATAGAGGGCCAAAAACACAAAGTGGGCGGAGCCCACTTAAAATTAACGAAAGTATCCGTCAGTGACCAGGGACCCACACCATGAGGTAGGAAAGCGCGAGCGCTTTCCGAAAATGTATAGTTTATGATATTTGGAAAATGGGAAACATTGTTTTCGCATCGGAATATTTAGGCCCGAGCCCCAGCAGGGCGGAGGGCCTATTGCTCCCGCAACGCTGCCGAAGGCAGCGTTGCAACTGTCTTACCAAACATGCGGGCGCAGCCCGCATGTTTGGTGCCCCGTCGCCCCTGGCAAGTACAGTGAACTAGCCCATGCCGAAGGCATGGATCATGCATACTTACTCCTGCTATGACAGAAATAGTCAACAATTAGTGAATGGGCGTAGCCCATTCACTAATTGTTGACAACAGCAGCACGAAGCGCTGCATTCCTTCAAAAACCCTCCTGGCATCGTCCCGTATGCGAGAATCCATGCCGAAGGCATGGGCCATGCTTGTATCTGCTCAAATCAATGGAAGTCTATGGGGAGTGGGCGGGGCATCCCGACGGAATAGGGAGTGACGAGCGCGTAAGCGCTCGTAATGATGATTCCACCCCATGGCGGCATCGGGAAGGCTTAGAGCTTTCAAACGATGTATCATTTGTTGTTATAGTAAAAACGGCTATATTGTTTTTGCTAAAAATATTATTATTATTATTATTATTATTATTTTTCTTGTTCTTCTTCAGCGCTTTGATCTCTAATTTGACCCCCTGAACATGCTCAAAAACTCACCAAACTTTGCCCAAAATTCAGAATCGGTGAAAAATTTTATTTTTTCTGGGCCATTTTTTTTTTCGTTAAAAAATGGCGCGACAGCGCCACCGACAAAAGTCAAAATACATTGCGCCTATGGGAGACGCCCCGAGGTCAACTTTGGCGTAAAGCTACGAAATTCGGGACACGCATTCCTCTCGTGAGGATAAACAAAAAAAAACATTGTGGCCACGCCCCCAAACTTACCCTATGGCCGCCATCTTCCTTTGAAAATGAAAACAAGCTGAGTTAGCCATTTTGTTTACGTCAAACTTTGACGAACTCCTCCTAGGGCGTTTTGCCCACCGACTTCAAAATCGGCGTACGTCCTCTGGACAAGTGGGGCATCTAAAGTTATTCAATTTTTTGAGATACCTTTTACGGTCTGTGTGCGGCGCAGCCGCAAAGTTGGACAACTTATTTTGGAATATTGCAGGTCTAAAAATTGCTCCCATTTGATCAAAACCAGTCCGATTAGGACCAAATTTGAATCAGTTGTTAAACTTTCTAGTTTGGACCAGTTTAGGCTGACAAAATTGAAATGGCAGTGATAGCGCCCCCTACAGAGTGACCTTTAAATTAACATTGAAGGTCAAAAATTAGTTTTACCAAAATTGTCTAAACTTTACCCAAAATTCTATTTTGCCGTCCCGATCACAAAAGCCAATCACAAAAATGCCTAAATTTTTACGCCGTAGTCGTAGCGATGACAGAAACCTCCCATGTTATCCCTATGGGAAAACCACAAAATCTCTCAAATTACCACATTTTTATGTTTTACACTTTAACGAAGTCCTCCTAGTGCGTTTTGCCCACCAACCTCAAAATCGGTGTACGTCCTCTAGACAAGTGGTGTATCTAAAGTTATCCAAATTTTAAGGATAACTTTTACGGTCTTTGTGCGACGGAGCCGCAAACGTTTCCCAGAATTCTGACTATTTGGCCTTCAGAGTGGCCTATAAACAATAGAGTTTTTCCAAATGACATGATATTTTGAACAAAATTCTAATTTGCCATCCTGATCATAAAAGTATGAGAGCCAAAGTCATATTTTGTACGGCGTAACCGTAGCGTTGACAGAAACATCCCATGTTATCCTTATGGGAAAATCGTAGAATCGCTCAAATCACCACATTTTTACGCTTCACACTTTAATGAACTCCTCCTAGGGCGATTGTCCGATCAAGTTCATATTTGGAGAATATCATCTACACAAGCGGGGCATCAAAACTTACCCATATTTTGATTCTAAGTGCTACGGTCTCTGTGTGGCGGACCCGCAAATATATGTCAGAAATGGGAAAACAGCGAAATCTCTAAAATCACCACATTTTTACGCTTCACACTTTAACGAACTCCTCCTAGGGCGATTGCCCGATCAAGCTCATATTTGGGGAAAATCATCTACACAAACGGGGCATCAAAAGTTATCCATATTTTGATTTTAAGTGGTACGGTCTCTGTGCCGTGGAGCTGCAAATATACTGTCACAAATGGGAAAAACGCCAAATCCTTGAAATGTTCACATTTACGCTTCACACTTTAACAAACTCCTCCGTGGGCAATAGCTCGATCAAGCTTTACTTTGGGAAAAATCATCTACACAAGCGGGGCATCAAAAGGTATCCATATTTTTATTCCAAGTGCTACGGTCTCTGTGCGGCGGCGCAGCAAATTTGACTGACACTTGTGTTCATTTGCACTGGATTGGCCATGTCCAATGTGTCGCCGTCTGTCAAGTTCTTTTTTTATTCAAGACACAATAAGGGCGCCATCTTTATCAAGTCAAAAGCGCAGAGTCGGAAGGCCGGCGGCCCGCGAGGGCCGTTGGATGCCGCTTGCGGCTTTAATTTTTCTTGTTCTTCTTCAGCGCTTTGATCTCTAATTTGACCCCCTGAACATGCTCAAAAACTCACCAAACTTTGCCCAAAATTCAGAATCGGCGAAAAATTTTATTTTTTCTGAGCCATTTTTTTTTTCGTTAAAAAATGGCGCGACAGCGCCACCGACAAAAGTCAAAATACATTGCGCCTATGGGAGACGCCCCGAGGTCAACTTTGGCGTAAAGCTACGAAATTCGGGACACGCATTCCTCTTGTGAGGACGAACAAAAAAAATCATTGTGGCCACGCCCCCAGACTTACCCTATGGCCGCCATCTTCCTTTGAAAATGAAAATACGCTGTGTTAGTCATTTTGTTCACGTCAAACTTTGACGAACTCCTCCTAGGGCGTTTTGCCCACCGACTTCAAAATCGGCGTACGTCCTCTGGACAAGTGGGGCATCTAAAGTTATTCAATTTTTTGAGATACCTTTAACGGTCTGTGTGCGGCGCAGCCGCAAAGTTGGACAACTTATCTAAAAATTGCTCCCATTTGATCAAAACCAGTCCGATTAGGACCAAATTTTAATCAGTTGTTAAACTTTCTAGTTTGGACCAGTTTAGGCTGACAAAATTGAAATGGCCGCGATAGCGCCCCCTACAGAGTGACCTTTAAATTAACATTGAAGGTCAAAAATTAGTTTTACCAAAATTGTCTAAACTTTACCCAAAATTCTATTTTGCCGTCCCGATCACAAAAGCCAATCACAAAAATGCCTAAATTTTTACGGCGTAGTCGTAGCGATGACAGAAACCTCCCATGTTATCCCTATGGGAAAACCGCAAAATCTCTCAAATTACCACATTTTTATGTTTTACACTTCAACAAACTCCTCCTAGTGCGTTTTGCCCACCAACCTCAAAATCGGTGTACGTCCTCTAGACAAGTGGTGCATCTAAAGTTATCCAAATTTTAAGGATAACTTTTACGGTCTCTGTGCGACGGAGCCGCAAACGTTTCCCAGAATTCTGACTATTTGGCCTTCAGAGTGGCCTATAAACAATAGAGTTTTTCCAAATGACATGACATTTTGCACTAAATTCTAATTTGCCATCCTGATCATACAAGTATGAGAGCCAAAGTCATATTTTGTACGGCGTAACCGTAGCGTTGACAGAAACATCCCATGTTATCCTTATGGGAAAATCGTAGAATCGCTCAAATCACCACATTTTTACACTTCACACTTTAACAAACTCCTCCTAGGGCGATTGTCCGATCAAGCTCATATTTGGGGAAAATCATCTACACAAGCGGGCCATCAAAAGGTATCCATATTTTGATTCTAAGTGCTACGGTCTCTGTGTGGCGGACCCGCAAATATATGTCAGAAATGGGAAAACAGCGAAATCTCTAAAATGACCACATTTTCACGCTTCACACTTTAACCAACTCCTCCCAGGCCGATTGCCCGATCAAGCTCATATTTGGGGAAATCATCTACACAAATGGGGCATCAAAAGTTATCCATATTTTGATTTTAAGTGCTACGGTCTCTGTGCCGTGGAGCTGCAAATATACTGTCACAAATGGGAAAAACGCCAAATCCTTGAAATGTTCACATTTACGCTTCACACTTTAACAAACTCCTCCTAGTGCGTTTGGCTCACCAATCTCAAAATCGGTGTACCTCCTCTAGACAAGTGGGGCATCTAAAGTTATTCAAATTTTATGGATAACATTTACGGTCTCTGTGCAGCTGAGCCGCAAACTTTTCGCAGAATTTGGACTATTTGGCCTTCAGAGTGGCCTATAAACAAGAGTTTTTCCAAATGACATGACATTTTGCACACAATTCTCATTTGCCATCCCCAAAATAAAAGTATGGGAGCCAAAGTCATATTTGGTAAAGCGTAGCCGTAGCGATGACAGAAACATCCCATGTTATCCCTATGGGGAAACCGCAAAATCTCTCAAATGACCACATTTTTACACTTCACACTTTAACAAACTCCTCCTAGGGCGATTACCCGATCAAGTTCATATTTGGAGAATATCATCTACACAAGCGGGGCATCAAAAGTTATCCATATTTTGATTCTAAGTGCTACGGTCTCTGTGCGGTAGAGCCGCAAATATATGTCACAAATGGGAAAAACGCCAAATCCTTGAAATGTTCACATTTACGCTTCACACTTTAATGAACTCCTCTGTGGGCAATAGCTCGATCAAGTTCATATTTGGGGAAAATAATCTACACAAGCGGAGCATCAAAAGTTATCCATATTTTTATTCCAAGTGTCACGGTCTCTGTGCGCTGGAGCTGCACATTTGACCAACATTTGTGTTCATTTGCACTGGTTAAGCACAGCATTGTACATGTCCAATGTGTCGCTGTCTTAGTTCTTAGACAATTACGTTAGCGCCAACTCTGTAAAATGCAGAGAGCAGAGTCGGAAGGCCGGCGGCCCGCGAGGGCCGTTGGATGCCGCTTGCGGCTTTAATTTTTCTTGTTCTTCATCGCTTTGAACTCTAATTAGACCCCCTGAACATGCTCAAAAACTCACCAAACTTTGCCCAAAATTCAGAATCGGCGAAAAAAATAATAATTTCTGGGCCATTTTTTTTTTTCTAAAAAAATGGCGCGACAGCGCCACCGACAAAAGTCAAAATACATTGCGCCAATGGGAGACGCCCCGAGGTCAACTTTGTCGTAAAGCTACGAAATTCGGAACACGCATTCCTCTTGTGAGGACAAAAAACAAATATTATTGTGGCCACGCCCCCAGACTTACCCTATGGCCGCCATCTTCCTTTGAAAATGAAAACACGCTGTGTTAGCCATTTTGTTCACGTCAAACTTTGACGAACTCCTCCTAGGGCGTTTTGCCCACCGACTTCAAAATCGGCGGACGTCCTCTGGACAAGTGGGGCATCTAAAGTTATCCAATTTTTTGAGATACCTTTTACGGTCTGTGTGCGGCGCAGCCGCAAAGTTGGACAACTTATTTTGGGATATTGCAGATCTAAAAGTTGTTCCCATTTGATCAAAACAAGTCCGATTAGGACCAAATTTGAATCAGTTGTTCAACTTTCTAGTTTGGAACAGTTTATGATGACAAAATTGAAATGGGCGCGATAGCGCCCCCTACAGAGTGACCTTTAAATTAACATTGAAGGTCAAAAATTAGTTTTACCAACATTTTCTAAACTTTACCCAAAATTCTATTTTGGCGTCGCGATCAATAAAGCCAATCAGACAAATGCCTTCATTTTTACGGCGTAGTCGTAGCGATGACATAAACGTCCCATGTTATCCCTATGGGAAAACCGCTAAATCTCTCGAATATCCACATTTTTCTGTTTCACACTTTAACGAACTCCTCCTAGTGCGTTTTGCCCACCGACCTCAAAATCGGTGTACGTCCTCTAGACAAGTGGGGCATCTAAAGTTATCCAAATTTTAAGCATAGCTTTTACGGTCTCTGTGCGACGGAGCCGCAAACGTTTCCCAGAATTCTGACTATTTGGCCTTCAGAGTGGCCTTTAAACAATAGTTTTTTTCCAAATGACATGATATTTTGAACAAAATTCTAATTTGCCATCCTGATCATAAAAGTATGAGAGCCAAAGTCATATTTTGTACGGCGTAACCGTAGCGATGACAGAAACATCCCATGTTATCCTTATGGGAAAATCGTAGAATCGCTCAAATCACCATATTTTTACGCTTCACACTTTAACGAACTCCTCCTAGGGCGATTGTCCGATCAAGTTCATATTTGGAGAATATCATCTACACAAGCGAGGCATCAAAACTTATCCATATTTTGATTCTAAGTGCTACGGTCTCTGTGTGGCGGACCCGCAAATATATGTCACAAATGGGAAAACAGCGAAATCTCTAAAATGACCACATTTTTACGCTTCACACTTTAACGAACTCCTCCTAGGGCGAATACCCGATCAAGTTCATATTTGGGGAAAATCATCTACACAAACCGGGCATCAAAAGTTATCCATATGTTGATTTTAAGTGTTACGGTCTCTGTGCGGTGGAGCCGCAAATATACTGTCACAAATGGGAAAAACGCTAAATCTATGAAATGTTCACATTTACGCTTCACACTTTACCGAACTCCTCCGTGGGCAATAGCTCGATCAAGCTTTACTTTGGGAAATATCATCTACACAAGCGGGGCACCAAAAGTTATCCATATTTATATTCCAAGTGCTACGGTCTCTGTGCGGCGGCGCAGGAAATTTGACTGACACTTGTGTTGATTTGCACTGGATTGGCCATGTCCAATGTGTCGCCGTCTGTCAAGTTCTTTTTTAATTCAACACAGTAAGAACACAATAAGGGCGCCATCTTTATCAAGTCGAAAGCGCAGAGTCGGAAGGCCGGCGGCCCGCGAGGGCCGTTGGATGCCGCTTGCGGCTTTAATATTCTTTCTTTCTTTCTTTCTTCCTTCTCGGGACCAACCCCCCTATTTTTCACCCAGTGAACATTGACGAAAAGTCACAAAAATTTGCACACCTCTAAAAATCGTGCCTCTCTACATTCTGGCTATTTCCCTTTTCTAAAATAAAAAAAATTGGCGCATCAGCGCCCCCAAATGTACCAAAAATGCATTGAGAGATGGGAAATGACCCAAAAAAAATCTGATCGTAGAATCATGAAATTTGGCGCAGAGGTAGATGGTGACAAGAGAAGTAAAAAATATTATTACGGCAACGCCGTCCGCCCAACCAAATGTTGGCCATATTGCTTCAAAAATGGCTAAGCATGACTCGGGAGTTTTTCCAAACGTCGTACTTTTACGAACTCCTCCCAGGGCGTTGGCCCTAAAAAGCTGAAATTTGGTGAAAATGCTACTGAGGAGTGGGACATCAAAAGTTATTCAAATTACATTGATACCTGTCACGGTCTCTGAGCGGCGAAGCTGCAAACTGTAGCTCGAATTTCAGAAATCTCCCAAAGTTAACATTTCTGCCGTTTGCGCAGATAAAGTCCGAATTGCGTCAAATTAGAATCAGTTGTTAAACTCTTTGCCCTAAACCTACTTGAGGCGAAATAAATTAATTTGGCGCCACAGCGCCCCCTACAGATTTTATATGGAGGTTAAATGTTTAGTTTTGCGAAATTATATGAAATTTGACACACAACTCAATTTTGGCATCCCCATCAAAAAAGTCAATGAGACCCATGTCATAATTGTTATGGCTTTGCCGTAGCGATGTCCGAAACCTCCCATGTTATTCCAATGGGGAAATCGCCAGAACATGTTTACACTTTAGACTTTCACAAACTCCTCCCAGGGCGTTAGACATATTAACCTGAAATTTGGTGAGACTCATCTTCAGGGGTGGACCATCAAAAGTTATAGACATTTTTATTCAAAGAGTCACGGTGTCTGTGCGGCAAAGCCGCACATTTTGCCAAGAATTCAAAATAAAATTGCTTTTTGATGGCAAAACAAAGGGGAGAAGATGTGACAGCGTCACAGATTCAGCAGTAGGCGTAATAAAAGGACAATTGGGGCACGTTAGCGCCCCCTCCTCTTGCGGCGTGGCGAGGGCCGATCATTGCCGTCATTTTTATTTATTACTCTTTGTCATTTGTTGTGTGTTATTTGAACTACTATATCCAAGTAATATTCTTTGTCTAAGGCTATATAAATACACTTTTAAATTGATGTTGCGCGCGCGCACACGCACGCACGCGCACACACACACACACACACACACACACTAAATACAGCAACAACACCAGCTTTAAGTTAAGTGCTCTTACTAAACAATAATAATGTCTACTAAATTCTTCAGGGTTTGCACATTTCGTCGGCTTATTTCAAGGCTAGAACTCAGCAAATATTGAATACTCAGAAGATTTTACTACAATAGTGAACTTTCAAGGCTTATTCAGCACATTTGTTGAAAAATCCATATAGTTTTGCTGACACGCAAAAATAAGGGCAAAGTGGAGTAAAGCCAGTCTAACTTTGGGACAGATACAAATGGAGTCTGTTTCTTTCTTCTTAATTTCTTCGCTCAAAACATTGAAATACTAAGCAGTTATTGGCCAGTTCATGTAAGGGAGAATGGAACACAACATTGACTGATTTGGACATGTTTAAGCCAGACATTGACGTACTTGCGCATGTTGTTGAGGGTGTCGGTAATTGTCTTGCAGCGTTTTAACAAGGCGTCAAGTCGATGCGGCTCCTCTTTGAGAAACTTGACAGCCTCCACTTCCACCCTGAGGACAACTCGCATTTTACTTTGAAGACCCGGGAACTGATCTGAAAGAGAAGATAGATTATATAGATCATTTTTTTAATACATGTTCTTTTGGATATTTTATGCTAGGGTCAGCACAAGAAAACAAAATCTGCTATTATTATATGCTATTACTGTACTGCAAGGATATTTATTTACATATTCATATATCTATATATCTGTATATTTATCTATTTAGCATAGACTTACAACAGCTGGCCAGTCAAAGATAACCACTTGAAACTGAAACAGGTTATACACCCCTGCAATATGTTTGCAGTTATACCTGAAGGTGCACTATCTATATTTTCAGATGTAGGGTTTACCACCAGATCCACATCTGTCATTTAATAAATGCAAGAACAGCAAGTGCAACACCCGCAAAGTGATAACATCTCCATGGAGACAAGCCACAAGTTACAGAGTGCACATGTAAGAAAATCTATTCTAAAAATAACGCGCAGTCGTTAACATTTCTGCTACTATAATACAGGCGTGCAATTCAGACCATCATACAATATTATAAGGCTATATCAGTGGTTGCGATCGACTGGTCGATCTCTGAAGCAGTGGGGGTCGACCTCAAAGCCCATTTATCTGTGGATAAATGTGCTGAACGACCAGTTTGTTACACACGGAGGTCAATACTAGCACAAGAAAACAGCGAGCTACAATCAGCACGAGTACAGACTGACAGTTTCCTTCAGAGTTTAGACGCGGCAACAGGGGCGCACAGAGCGCCCGCTCAGCACGAGCCCAGAGCGCAAGCCATAGTGTAATCCTACCTGTTCATACCGTTTTTGTCCTTCTCAAAGATGCTGTTGTTGACCTGAGCAAAAAGGGAAACTGACTTTCTCAAAGTCTCAAGACTCTCCCCTCAGCGTTACCATGGTTATCTCCAATAATTTATATAATATAAGCTTAAACTTCTATTAGCCTTTTTACTCAAAATAAGAGTTATTTCCTTTCCCAGTTTTATTTTGCAGGTTTCTTCAATTTTAATAAAATGTTAGCATTAGGCTAGTAAAGGTCTATTGTGTTTCTATAGCCTAAAACCCCACTTTAAACTCATTGATAATAACAATAACGATGATTGTAAATTTTAACTATAAATCCACAAGTATATATCTCCAGGCAAAGGCCAAGTAGATTGCAGGCCAAAAAAGGTTCGGGACCAATGCTCGATATGTTCAGAAATAGGACTACAATTTAAAAAGTACATTACATTTGCAATTTGAAATGGTTCATTTAGAGTCTAATATGAGCAGTTGGGGTTGATGACACTTATATTGGTGATGAGTAACTTGTGTGTTTTAGCATGACAGCCAGCGAAAGCCTGTGTTTTCGCCACTCAATAATTAATGCGGCAGAAACGTGACTCACTCTTCAGCTCTGAAAGTGTTTCTCCCAGCTTTCTCAATAGAGCGGCCTTCTCCTCCAACTCCTGCACTGTCACCAGCTTGTGGTTGACAGACGAGTCCTTCTGGATCTCATCCACCGACTTCTCCAGATCACTAATGAGGCACAAAAACAACAACATTTTAGGGACTATTTTAGTGTAATTATTTGAGTTTCTGGCTTCAAACTCAACAGCGAAGTAATGAGACAAACAAAAATAATGGAAATCTCTTAATATGTTATCTGAATAACTAGTTTTAGTATCTTTTTGGATTCAACAACGAGCTTCAAACTGAGCACAATATTAAACACCTCAAATAATACAGTACGTTTTAAAATATGTGACGAGTACAAATGTTTTCTTTGTCAATTGAATTACCATTTATTTTGCAAGTTTCAGTATCTGAGTTGTGCCAAACTAAAAAAAGTTTCAGAAAATGATTCCATAGAATATCTAACTGTTCAGCTTGTGTGTTGAAAAGCTATATGCCGTCAAATAAATCAGCCTGAAGTTATGTGACAAATCCAACTTTCTTGTATAATTAACCAGAATAAATTGTCCATTAGCCAGGCTGGATTACTGACATTGATTATGAGAGATCAGTGAGTTGTTCAGTCAATTAGCGCAATCAAGATGCCACTCAAAGTTAGACACAGGGACTGGAGCTGCCGAGGAGCTCAGGACCGTTACAGCTGATTCACTTGAAGCAAATACAACTTATCTGAATATTGAATCTCTAGGTACGTCGCCGATCTGCCGTCACTTCAATTAGCGGCGGAGCTGTCTGCTGTTGCAAATCTTAATGAGCATCTCACACCATCTCGGGTATAATTATAGTTACCATTTCAGTCTCATAGAGTCACCTTTTGAGACATGTAAAATGTCGAGAGCAATTACGTAAGGTATGATACTATTGCTTAAAACTGCTGCCGCTTCTGTCTCACTATACAGCTGTTATGTAATGTTCTGTACCAAATGTGCTCTGTTCTTCATTTTTTCTACTACACAGAGCCCGACCATTATACTAAAAGCAACGCCGCTGATTTTCTGGCGGGGACACATCACATGCTTGATCCCATGGAAACAGAAAGTTAAATCTTACTTTATAACATTTGATGGATACGTTTTATGTCATACTGTGTAATTTTATATCAAAGAAACAGTATTTCTATGGAATAAGCAGTCCTCCTGGTCAAGCACGAGTCAGGTTTGTGAAGATGCAAGCCCGCTCACAGTAACTACACATGTTTTTCTAAGCGTGTGAAAGTATATTGCTGTGCTATATTCGGTCTTTGTGACATACCCACAGTATTTATTGCTGTTTTTGCTGTTAACCTCATTTAACATTGCTTTTTGTTGTAATCTGTTAAAAGACCTCCTGGGACTGGATTTATATGGCTATAAACACTGTGATACCAGCATCAGTGTTTGTCTTGACTGTCCCTACCTAATAAGGAAGTCTATTTTTGTGCTTAAAAGTTATGTGGTGGAGCTTTAATATATGCCATTTTATAACTATGTATTTCATTCTCAGCTCTTTTATGTACATCTTCCAATTAATTATGGAGCTGGGGATTGAATGCCAAAATACCATGGAAATCCACCATTATTCTTGCGAGCTTGCAAAATATCCATAGAGAGACATCAGCCATAACAATGTTAAAAAGTAAACAAAAGAGCCCTGGAATTACTAAATAAGGTGCTGGGTCACTACTGGTAAATATTTTTATCATGCTGTAATGTCAATATACATCTGAATGAACGCTAAGTTAAAGGCGGTATGGACGATTTTTCGGCGATTTGAGAACGCAGGCGGAAGTGCGCATGCGCACTCCCCTGTGCGGACTGATACAACACACACGTGCGTTTGTTTATTAGCGCAACGGAGCGCATCGCATCTCTCGTCTCCCGTAGATTTCTGTCCACTTCTGCGTCAGCTCGAACAGTCTTTCTCCGTCTTCATTTTGCCCCGTACACTGAGGGAACTATATTATGATAGATCCATGCGCTTAGGCACGTGGAAATGTGGGTACAAACCGCACGCGGCTGCAGGTGAGCGATAGGTGCGTTTTATGATTGATACGTGGCAGGACAAATGATTTATCCACGCCACGAGGAAATATGATAAAAAATTTGCTGAAAAAAATAGTCCACTCCACCTTTAAGTACCATATTTAGCATCTTAAATTCTTGGTTTAAAACTATGCTAAATACAAATTCTATAACGTGTGATGTCCCAATCCTGAGCTCTTTAAAGATGGAAACTAACTAACTGTATGCTGTAAGATGTCTGTGAAATACATAGTCTCATATAAATACACCTGACATATACTCGATATAAGAGCTTTCTGGTACTGACTGAAGCTGCTGGATGATGAGCTCCTCTTCATTCAAATACTTGAGTCTCTCCTCTTCCACCAGGAGGCGCTGTCTCTGCAGGGGGTCCTCCTGTTTCCTAAGGGCATCAGCCACACGGACATTCAGCTCCTTCTCTGTCCGCTTCAGCAGAGTCCGGATCGAGTCCTGGTTCTCAAGCTGCACAAAAAGTACAATCCTTTCATTAAAATATCACTTTTTTCTCTGTTGGCATTTGGTAATGAAGTATATCTGTTTAACTCTTCCTACCCTCAGGGGAGTAGTCCTTTACTGCAGCTAAATACTTAATCGTAGATACATTGTTCTGTTAATAATCACAGTTATAAGAGTAGATTGATGCATTCAGCTGAGCGTCCTTCTACTTTACAGTGATTATAAAAGAGCCTTTTATCATCCACTGGTACTCAGTGCGCAGCAGGTGTTAACAGATTAAGCTGATGTTAGAAAGAGCAATGACCTTTCTACTCCCCTCATTATAATATGTGGGTGTGTGGATGCAGAAAGGCAATTAAAACACATAATATATGACAAGTAAAATTTATGATAGCCTATTAAAAATTGATATTTACTCTTTACATATTTCACATTTCTAATTTTCCACCAGTTTGGCCACTGTGCAAGGCACAGCCCCTTTGCTCTATATAATTCATGAGGCACATGTAATATTTAAGCCAGTGGCCACTGCCAAGGGCAACACGATGGGTTCAGGTGCCGAGGCCACCCTTGGGCAAACAGCAGATAAGCATCATCATGTCTCTTTCTGCTGCTCGAGTACAACTGTTCTACTTCTACTCAGTTTGTTGTGAGTGAATAAAGATGGTTCCTGTCACATCACATTTAAACAAATACACATTTTAACTGGTGAAAAAGAACAGTGGTATCACTGCTGCTTGTGTTTTGGAAAAGGGCTGTGTATGCAGACTCTTCATCATTTCTTTATTGGAAGAATGTGAGGTGATCGTCTTTTTCCAGTTCATTAAAAATCCTCAAAAGAAACTGCCTTCAATGTTTCAGGCCAACAGTTCAGTACAACCCTGCAGGCAATAATCACACTGGATTTAGTGTTGGGGATCAAATATTATAAACATCAAAGCTCTGATTGGGAAAGGCATTGTAGATACTAATGCATCTGGATGAACATTGTTTGATTTGGTTTATTTGGTCAACAACTCTCACCAGCTGCCTTCTGCGATAAGGGCATCTCATCTGCATCTCTGCATCTCCATTGAACCACCACATGGAGACATCTTCAACCAATCGATCACAGTTTTGAAATAACACAGTTTAAATCAATGCCATAAGATGTTGAAATTTCAATACATAATAGATAATTTCACATTACTCAACCCTGCAGCAAAGGAATCCTGACTAAGATCCTGGCTCAAGTGATGGATCAGCTGCGGTCCCTGAGACACTGGTTGAAGGATTCAGAGAACTAATTTGAAGTCCAAGCTCTTGTTTGTATTTGTGTGAACTCTTGACGCATATTTACATCCAACTCTGCTCCCCGATCACATCACAAAACACCTGTTGTTTTATACCTGCATTTTGCGTAGCTGGGATAGCTGTTTGCGCAGGTCAGTGGCGTTCTGCTGCAGCCCGTGAAGGTGGAGCTTCATCTGCAATCGGCCGACACTGTGTATATGGAGCGTGTTTGTCGGTGGAGGTGGCATCAGAGCCAGAGGAGCCGAGGGCGTGTGGGCTGTCGATCACAAAACAATCAATTTAAAGGCTGTTCGAGGAGAAATATGGAACTGTATTGGCTATTTTTTGCTGTGTGGTTTGGTCGAATTGGCAAATAAATAGTGATGTACACATAACATTGCCCAATAAGCTTAAACAGAGTGTATAAGCAAGATACAACCATACTCACAAAACTCTAACAGCCCTCTGGGGGAATCTCATGCCATTAGTAAACTATAATAAATTACAATTATGCTATTTAGTAAGACACACAGGGGAAAAGTCCATGCTGTTATCTTTGTAAAGGGCTTTGTGAGTATGGCCAATGACTGCCAGTAAGTTAAAGACACACTTACCTTCTACATAAACATTTAAATAAAAACACAAATTCGGACGGGGTCAATTAGCAACAAAACCACCCTCGGACTGTGCCACCGAATTGAATAGAGTAAGGGAGAAATAGATCAAACAAGGGAGGGTTTGCTCTGCAGGTAAAGAACAGGAGGAAAGACAAGACCAGATGCCAGCCAAACCACACACCCAGAGTAAAGGGCAGGAGCCATGGGAGAGACCTGAGGGAGAAAATCAAACGGGTGAAAGGACATGAAGGTGACAACTACCTTTCCGCTTATGTCGTCCAGCTGGAATATAAAAGAAGATTTAGCCAGTTACCATGAATGTTATAACTAAAAGAAACGTTTTAACTTCAAACAGTGCTTGCAAAAAAGTCCAGGATAATCAAACAAGAAGGTAGGAACCTATTGGATGGCTACTTAACTAAATGTAATTAAAATGATTTCCAATAGAAGCTGTTTGGAGTAGTTTAGTTTCAGTTTTTTTTAAACATTGTTTTTCTTTTATAGGCTATCTGAAAGTAAATTAGTGAATACATTAAATGGGAAAGCCTTTTTGTAACTGATCGAACTAATTAGGTGATGCATTTAATCCAACAAATACTGAAGCAGCTTGATGCCATAGAGTTATATTGAGCGACTAATCTCCACAGAGTCAAGAAAAAGCAGCAGAAAATCTGGTGACAAGCGCCGTGGTTGTCAGAGTAATTATCAAATGGAAGAAAATAACTATGCAAAGAGGAGTGTTGGCTGGTTGCCTAGTAACCTGCTCCCAACAGAGATTAAAGTCCCGAGCAACGTCAATAACACCCAAACTTTGGATTTAAAAGAGCTGAAGCAACAACAGTTTGTGTTAATTAATGGATTTAAGAGGTAGTGTGAAGTTGAGTCGATAACAGCAATTTATTTCATTGTCTTCAAGCCAGAATGTGTTAACTCCATTTTGGGCTCATGCTCATGTTGCCAACCAAAAAATAATTTTCCATTTTTAAAAAATCCAACAAAATTAATAAACTAATGTCCCATTCACAGTTATTTGCTTCACATTTGAAAACATAAAACAGAATACGACTTCACAAGAGCTGGATAAATCACAATGCTTATAGAGATAATTGCCAACTAATTTAGTCCTCGAATAATTGTTACCTTGGACTATAAACTGAATCCAAAGCATGCCATGTCCTGAGAGAAGAGGTTTTATGACTAAATCAATGGAAGAATTAAATCGAAATGACACAGGAAACATTTGGTGTTTATGTTGAAAACAAGTTTGTCTGCAAATATACTCATAAGGATGGCTTCAGGTGGCATCCTCTGGGGGAAATTCAATCAAAACCACACATAATCCAAACAACCAAACAACTAACCAATCAATTGAAATAAAAATCACTAGATTAATCCATAAGCAAAATCATTATTTGTTGCAGTCATAGAAATAGAAATTAACAGCAGCTATTTCAAACAAACTCTGTCGACTTGTGGCCTTGTGCATTGTGGCCAACTAAATCACAGGCAACTTGATTTTCTGAGTCCATTACCTTCGGGGTAATTACAACGATCATGATCAGTAAAGCGAATGACTTAACTATAAACAGCGCAGAGTTTAACGGGTGTCACTGCATTAAAACTCGCATTAGCAGATTGACACCGATTGTGTTTTGCCACAGTGCTCAAAACACAATCTCATGTCCCCACGGCTCTGTGCTCCCACATTTATTAGAGATTTAAAAAAAAGGGCTTTATGTTCCCACCATCTTGTGTTCTCACATTTAAATGAAAGTAAACTCATAACCTAACATTAACAATAATCTCAAAACCAGGTCGTATTGTCCATTGTTTGTGTTTGTTTTGAATGTTTTACTGTGCGCTCCAAAAATATTTCCCAACTTTTCAAACTAGAAATAGCAAATCAACTCAAAGATCTAACCATAACAATCCGACAGAAAGTCCTTTAAAGTGGGCAACATAGAGCTTTCGGAACATAGGGCCGTGGGAACATAGAACTGACCCCGAGTACTCACTTCCTGTAGCCGAGCCGTCGCTGTTGGTTTCTGTCTTCTCGCTGGAAGAAAAAGGTAATGTCCGTGAGAAGTCCGTCCCTTGGTCCGGAGGGCAGCCCGCCATCATGCAGAGACGCAGCAGGCCGCACCTGAGGATCAGCGGGCATAGGGCAAGGCAATTACCGTGCTAACGCTAACAGTACGATCGATGTATGTGCTCATAGGCTGTACTCTTGCTTGTGTCTCTTAGCGTTCAGATATATGTATACGTAAGTAGGAGAAAACCTTTATATTTGGCAATGCATTGATATCACCTGGCTAATCTTTGGTGACTTGTGCTCCTCCTGGCAAACAGTAACGTGCCTCTTCACTGCAATAGAGATGATTATGGTCCTGACAATAGCCTGCTGCGGTGTCTGTCAATATTATGTGTGCTGAGTTTATTTGTGCGTTTTAGAGGCCCTCGGCACAAAATGAAGAGTCTTACGTGCTGTCGCTGTCGGGCGCTCTGGTCAGCACACTCTGTACCAGACCGGTCAAACTGGCAATCTGCTTCTCCATGGCCTCCATTCTCTCCAAACGTTGGTCTCTGCAAAAATAAAATACACAATTGAGTGAAATAAAACCCCTTATGCTGAGACCGAATGCACATACGATTGCAAGGTTGAATAGGCAATAAACAAATATCAATCCATGGGTGAAATTCAATTCAAATTCTCATGGGTGAAGTTCAATAAGCCGTTAGTGGAAATTGAGGAATTTGGAAGCCTCTTTAATATTAAACGAACAAACCAAAGACAAAGAGGAAGAATTTAGCTTTTTGACAGGAACATTTTCAAGTGACCTTTTTATATGGGAATTACTAATGTTGCAATAATCCGTAGCACTGTTCCCTGGCCCAAACTGACCTGCTGGTGTCTGAGTCCTGCACAGACAATGATCCGAATCCTGGAGTGGCGCGGCCGCTCTCCCCTGGTCCTGCTGTCAAACACAAAGGCTCTGAACCGGAGCTCGGCCTGGATTTGGGACTATCCATGAACACGGAGGAGGAGGAGTCTTTGCGGAAGGTCTGTCTGACAGGTGAAGCCCGCGGCGTGCTGGAGTAGTCCCTGTCCCGCATGTCAGGGATCTTTTGAGGGGACGAGGGCGGCATACGAAATCCCATTCCCAACGTAGCTGAAGAGTAAGTGTCGTAGATTGAACTCCCGGGTTTGTACAGAGGGTCGTCTAGCTCCCCTTGCAGAGCGGCGGCTGAGTACGTGCTTAGAGAGCGCACAGAACCGCGCCGATACAAGCCGCTTGTAACCGGAAAGCTAAAAGGGTCTCCGATGGCCGCAAGCGATTGGGTAGAAGCAATGCTAAGACGACCTTCGTGCATCAAACTATAGGGATCTGCGTATAGACTTTCATTTTTCATAAGAGCCATGTTCTTTGCCGAAACCTCTTCATCCGGTTTGACGTCGCGGCGCTCCAGGATTGCGCTCGGGGAAGGGGTGAGACCCGTGTTGGGGCCGTGTGCGGGGGAGCCGTGATGGGGGTGCCTGGGCTGGTCGTGCTGCGAGCTGGCGATGGACGGAGGGCGGCCCCCGCTGTAGGAGAGGCGGGAGCGCGACGAAGAGCCCGACGGGGAGCCTGAGGAGGGCAGGGTGTTGAGGCGACGCGTTGGAGACGAGTCCCGCGAGGTGTACACCATATCTCGCTGAAATGAAATGAATGAGATAGAGGTTACTATGGCGACTGGCAGATCAAAGTGCATAGGTTCTTGTGATCAGCGGCAACTGAATTCATAGTAACTGTTTTAATCATGGCTAGAGGTCAGTGCGCTGAAATACTATGTTTTTATAAAAAAGACACAATATAAGTATGTTTCATGTGTAACGCAAAAACAATTATAATTTGTCATGTTGAGGTACCTGTTAAATCTTTTTTTTTTGTACAATAGGCACTATTTATACACTATTTAGAGTGTAATATGGTCTAGCGTTGGAGGGAGAATGAGTGAGGACAGAAGAGAGGAAGGTTCATTTTAATTAATGATTAGAAAACCGAATCTACCTTAAAATAGTGTTAAAACTACAGCTGCAACGAATATTAATTCCATTTAATGATGGAGAAAAAGTTTTATATCACACATTTAGGGTAGTAAAAAAGCAGACAAGGGTTGATTTTTGCTGGTCATTTGCATTTGTCCTGATTTCTTTTTTATTAATGGAGGAATTACATTGTTGCATAATAAAGGACACATTATGTACCTACACAGAAATGGTTATTCTTTCTGTGCATTGTTAACAGTAGATGAATATGAGTACCATAATCCAGATGTTAAGTAAAGTGTTGTACAAAATCATTATAAAAAGGTCTCCCTGAGGCTTATTTTAACTCCACTAGAGCAGAAATAGGTTTGAATGTTAAAATACTATACTTTTTCAAAAAGGAACAGCGTTCTCTGGTGTCTGCAAAGCAACAGATGGCCTACTTGAAGATAAGAAAACACATTTCCAGGAGGAATACCTGTAAAATTACTAACCCATACACTCCAGCAGCTTGTCAAAGAAACAGACACAAAAACCTTCCTGTGAAGCCGGATTTGTGGCTGTAGAGCATAATTACATCAGCACATATTGCACATTAGGGGAGAGTGATATGCCAAAATAATACTGTAATTGTAATTTCACATTTGTCCAGGATTGGTCCAGTTGTATCCATCCATCCACCATCCACTTTATTTATAGGGCACATTTTACTGTGCACTGTTCCCAAAGTGCTGCGCACAGTTTATTTAAGGAAAATAGCAGTCATAACATGAATAACTTGTCTAGTCTCGTCGAGTCAAGGTTTTGTTGTTGTTCTGGGTTTACTTCCTGTGTTAATGTAGTACTTGTGAAAGTGTCATCACAACCTAAAGCTATTATGCGGCTTCTGAAAGGCTAAACTTCATTGTGATTGGTTACTTCTACCTATCACTCACTCAGAGACTAACCAATAGCAGAAGTGGGCTGGGAAGAGTGTTTGTTTCAGCATTGAGCAGCATGAAGCAGAGAAGTACAAAATAAAATGTGATGACCAAATAGCATATTGTCACTATAAGATTATGATTTTGCCCAGCCCTTTTACACAAACATGACTGAACAGCAATACAAGCCCAAAATAAGCTCCTGTCTGATCCCTTCCTCCGACTCACCCTTAGGTCGCCATTAGCCAGGTGAGCCGCGGCGGGGTACGAGGCGTATATGGGCTCTTTGCGGTAAATCTTGATGATGCTACGGTCCTGGATGTCTCTTACGTCCTCAAGCTCGTAGAAAACATTGCGCGCCTCGTCTTTGATCAGAATGGCCGTGTTGGGTGACTTTAGCATGCCCGCCGTTAGCTTCTGGGGGAACATGTGCACTATGAGGGCGTGGAGGGTGTCCATGCTCGTCAGCTCGTGGGTGATGTGGACGCGCCTCGTCTCGTCTCCATACTGTAGGAATAGCACCCCTGAAATGTAAAAGGAAGAAAGTAAGGTTAGATACAGTTTGAGCAATTGATCAACAGTGCTGTGCAAAGGTCTTAGACACGAGTTTATGAATGAAAAAGGTTTAAAAAATTCAATTTAAAGAGTTAGGACCTCTCCTGTCTCACAATTATGATGAATGTTTATGTAAATTGGTTCTAGTTTATACTGTGTTTCAGGCAAGACACTTCATCCACATATGCCTAATATGAATGTGGTGTGTGAGTGTGGAGGGAATGCACTCCTAAAACACTTTAGATGTCTTAAAATGGTATATGTATAAAACAATGCATTAGAAATTATAATAACAATCATTGTCTTCATTCAGTTACATTTAGCTTGATTTAATTAAACTATTAGTTTTAGTTTTACTGTCATATAGTTTTAGTAAACATAATGTCAAGTTAAATGTATTTATGCATTTTGTTGACAAAGAAATAATTTCAAATGACTAATTATGGTAGTTATATTGTACTGTATTGTACTGCAATGGACCTTCTCAGACATAAATAGACTTGCTCTTTTGTCTGCTTTGGGCCTCTGTGATTGTGATATATTCAAGTAATTCACTTGGACCTTGGATCTAGATTTGTCTCTCCTTTATATATTTGAAGAGTTATGTCATAGTTTATTACAAAAGTGAACACAATGTTTTAGAAAATGACTACAATCCTGCATAAAATCATTGCACAGCACTGCACCTTTGATTCCACCCAATCAGACAGAGGCATATCTGTCTAAATATGTGTAAAGTTAAACAAAAGTACAAGGATCCAGGAATAGGGAAAAACAATAAAAAAAAGATCCATGCTTTCGTTGTGCATTTTAAAAAAGGTCTGATGCCTGACTGACCTGAAAATTCATCTTCATACATCGAAGGACAAACAAAAACAACAAACACAGCAAAGAAAGACCAGTGATTACAGATCAGAAAGGTGTTACAGAACAAGAGTTAGGAAAATAAAAGCAGAATATAGTAGTACATCAGACAGATCAGCATGTTATTCCTTTAAAATCACCCCATAAGTCACTGTCACTAATGTTTACAACCTCCCTTTACTCCCACTGCACTTGATGTAGGAGCACTAGGATATTTATGGCTTTCCTCACTCTGACCGAGAGAGAAGTGAAAGCATTGTAAAACCCAAGACCGTTTTACATTAAGGGCCCCTTATATTCACTAAAACATCAAAGCAAATGTAAGCATTTTCGTACTCCATACTCAGATCAAGAAAGAAGCAAACATTGATTACTAATCTATTGTACATTTATAAATACTTTTCAGTCATTAGTCAGAAAGGAAACTGGGAGGGTTTAATTGTAGTTGAACACTTATTTTTAACATTAATTATGACAACATTTAAACTATGTAACTTTTCTTTAGGAGGGAACGCCACCTACGTGATTCAGGGAGATGATAATTATCTGGGTTAGTGTTATTCAATTATGAGGGTTTTCATGCTCAAAAACACCTTTGAAAATCACTGTGAGCGGAGTCAAGTCTCCACTGATCTGACCCGTAACTTGGCCTGGTGGTGCATCTGCTTGTCTCCATGGAGATAGATGAGAATAATGCCATAATGTAGATCCTTCCAGGCAAAGTAATAACATCTCCATAGAGACAAGTAGGTTGCAGACCCTCCATCAAAAAAGTTATATATGTGCACTTTGTTTCTTACAAAATAAAAATTAAATACTTAAGACATCTTTAGGCAAAATAAGCCACCACTTGTAATTTTACTATTATACATATATTTTCACCTTAATAGCAGCCTTATCCCATCATACTTTTATAAATATAGTGACTAGGGTTGCACAGTACTTTGCAAGTTTATAATTGGATTAAACATTCAATTAAACATCTATGCCACAAGAGAGGGGGTCTTAAATCCTAACAAAATGATGTATACAATTTGGTCTCCTTACGCCCCAGATTGTCAAATACTGAGCAGCCCTAGTGGTGACTGAGGCTCTGCTGTTGCGTGTTGCCATTCACCTGGCGATCGGAGCTTATTCTGGCTGGCGGAGCGGGACAGCGGCAGACTCTGGCGGAAGCGGTTCATGCGGTTGAAGCTGATGGGCATGTCTGCTTCAGACATGGTCTCCAGGGACTCAGCCGAGGCGAAGGAGAGCTTGGCGGCCTGGTCGGCGAGCCCAGACTGGGTGGACTGGGAGTGCCTCGGACTGCGACTCTGCAGGGGGGGGGGCAAAGAAACAAGGACATGCATTTTGATACTGAGAGCAGAGATTTAGGCAGACAAAATGGATTTTCACAGGGATTTTTCAGTAAATCCAAAAGGAAAACCGACAATAAGACACTACAAAGGGAACGTAATGCGATTAACAAGACCTTGACAATGGTTCTGCAGGCAGTCATTTCTTTCCACTTAATAAAGAATATTCTACGCATTTCAAACTGTGGTAGCAGCGTCACAAGTGCTACTCAAGAGTTGTTTCAGTTGTGAGATTAATGTTGGTTACAATTTTAGTTTTGACAAGGATTTCTTTCCAATATATGTGATTTCTTTCTGTGGCAGTGCTAATACTTAATGCTAACAAGATTTAGTATAGAGTAGATTAGTGTCATGAATCATTATATTAAAATGTCTTTATTTCGATGCTACAGAACTAATTCTTGATCTCAAAATGATAATAAATCATAAATAAATGATAATAATAAAAAATAGATAGTTGTCATTTTAATGTGATTTATTTCAATATTGATGTGTGTTTAATTGAATATCAGTTTCGTCACTATGAGAACCCTAAATTGGATAAAAACACACATAAAACTAAGAAGCCTAAATAGTGCCATCGTTGTATTTCTCTCATTTAACCCTCTAGAAACCAGCTCGAAATGAGGAAAAGTATGCAAATCGAGGGCTGTCACTTCATCCCAATGGCCGTGTGTCTCTCCCTAAAAGCCTGCGAGTGTGACTGGGGTGCAGCTCACTGAACAGTCTGATCCCCAGCGCTGCCTCCTCTGGCTCACAGATTTCTGTAATGAGCTCCCAGAATACCCAGAATGCTTTGTGTTGACTGTTGTTGGCGCGGGTTGACACAGTACAGTAGCTCTGCCTGCCTCGCTCGTCTCCAGACAATCATTTCCTGTTTCCTGGATGTCTGTGGCATTTTTGTGAATGTATTTCATTAGTGATACATTGACAGAGGTGGCGCAGAGGGTCAGTGCTATGAGCTTGGGGCATCTCGCTAATAAAATGTGCCTGTTTTGAATTTATAATCATTAATTTGCTGTGGAATTTACAATAATCTTGGGACAATAAATTAGATTAACTGATGCAATAGATTAAAATTTAATTGTTGATATGAATTATGCATGGTCACAAAACTACACACACGAGACTCCAGACATTCTATTTTAACACGGAGAATACACTTTACAAAACACACAGACGATGGATTTTAAAAGTATTACTTTATTTTAATATATTCAAGCTCGAGGCCTGATTTTCAGGATATTAAGTGACTGATGATGTATGATATTTTGAGTTTTCTTAATACTCATAAGGGGGGTATTGTAATGGGAAAATGTCATGTCATTCTATCTATGTTGTTATTGTTTACAGATAATATGATAAATATGGTCCGGTGCATCTGAATCGTGCCAGTCATGCCTCATAACATGGCTCGGGAGTCATAGCTGTCATAAGAGTTATATCATGAAATAATATTTACGGTTTTGTCAATGTTTACAAGTGTATCGCTTCAGTCAGGTCTGTATGCCTTTTAAAAAATCATGGGCATCAGATGGATGAAATATCTGGCCCTGAAGGCATCCTGGAGCTATTCATGCAAGCACACTCTAGTGTTTAAAGAAGGAATTAAGGCTATCCATGCAGGAGTACAGGTGGTTATTTTTTCTTATCTGAAAGTAAAGCTTGATGGACATTTATTTTAAAATGTTCAGCGCATTATATCTGGACCGCACTATACAGTGGTGGACACAGCCAGAAGTCTGCAATTAATTTAAATGTCCTGTTAAAAGGGTTATTATTATTATAATAATAACATTTAAATTAAAGCCGCAAGCGGCAATGATCGGCCCTCGCCACGCCGCCACCACGCCGCAAGAGGAGGGGGCGCTAACGCGCCCCAATTGTCCTTTTATTACATCTACTGCTGAATCTGTGACGCTGTCACATCTTCTCCCCTTTGTTTTACCATTCAAAAAGCAATTTTATTTTGAATTCTTGGCAAAATGTGCGGCTTTGCCGCACAGACACCGTGACTCTTAGAATAAAAATGTGGATACCTTTTGATGGTCCTGAAGATGAGTCTCACCAAATTTCAGGTTAATATGTCTAACGCCCTGAGAGGAGTTCGTGAAAGTCTAAAGTGTAAACATGTTCTGGCGATATAGGAGTACTTTTGCACGGGCTTCGCCCGTTTACAACGGTAAAGTTCCATTTTCCTACTACTAATTAGTATGCACGGGGCGTGCGTGAGTGAAGGAGTGCGTTAGTGAGTGTTTGGAAGTGGGCGAGCGCTTTGCGCTCGATTTCGTGCGCACTATGTGCGCACTTTCGCAGCCGTGCTTCGCACGGCCTTACGAGATTAATAGGCCTCTCGCCAGCTTGTGGCGCTCGGGCCTAATTAAGGGTCACTTTACCAGCTATTTACTCTGCCCATATGCTGCATATGGACATATTTTGGCTGTGTTAGATTTGTATTTGTCTTGTTTTTTTATTGCATGTTTGTATTCACCTTCTGTTCTTGTACTGTGCATTGCAACACTGTAATTTTTTTTTTTTTTTTTTTTTTTGTAGTTTTTCCTGGCCGAGAAGGAGAGTCTAAGGACAGAGGACCCTGGGACATCGTCCCTCGCCACCACAGACATTGTCTGACTTCATCGCCACCACAGACATTGTTGATTCATTTCTCCCTGTGGCCCTCAGAGGCAACTGTTGTTGTGATTTTGGGCCTTACAAAAATAAATTGATTTGATTTGATTTGATAAAGGTTCTCTGATTATTGGTGGTGAGTGACCATACGAGAAGAAGGTTGGAGATGGTGGAGAGAACTACTGTGGGCAGGTGGTGCTTGACACAGATTTAGATCTTGGAATTCTACAACAATTATTAGTATAATTTTTTTGCGCCTATATTATGCCTGATATGAAGAAACATCAACGACCTGTGCCCTGTTTTATCATTGTCACTCCAGTATATGTTTACAGTAGACGTATTTCAAACCATACATCCCTTATGCCACTATCATGCATAATTCAGCTTCACACAAACACAGAATAATAGCTGGGGTGTCCGGTGATCATGGCAGCCGGTGTCTGGGCATGCACAGGAGCTGATACTGACAGATAACCCCCGCAGCGTTCCTAATAGGGTCATTTATCTGAACTGTGACCACAACAACAGCAGCAGCAATAGCAATAGCAATTGCAGTTAACTGTAGGTTTGACAGAGGCTTAAAGAATATAAGTCAGACATAACGCAAAAGATATTCAGTAGAACAACATTTGTGACTGGATAAAATAATAATAATACTTAATTCTAAATACTTCATACTTGAAAAGAGCTCTGCCAAGGCACGGACGATATCTCAAAATGGTTAACACATACAATGCAGGTTCAGGGGATAACAATAGCAAAATTGCCCTAAAATCTTATTACAGGGGATAATATATGTGAACGTCTGCATAATTTGAACAGGTATCGATGACATAAACGAGGCAAAAATTTACCTAGAATGATCTTGATCTTCCGTTTATCAACACTAGTACGATCTTGTGGTGGTACAAAGAAACAATGTATATTTTTTACATGTGTTTTGTGGTATCGAAATTGGTAATCGAGTCGTGACACAACTTTAGATGTTATTTTGCTACTGGGTTCAAATTAATGACATGACAACGCTTTTCCAACAAATGTCACTAGTGTTCGATTGTTTAATATACAGACCTTTAAATGATCAAGTTAGCAAAAACACATACCTTTAAATCACATAGCCATTTAATCTTAGCACCATTAACTCGCTGTCAATGTGCCCGCAAACACAACCTCATTACGCAGCCTCTTAGTCAGCCCGCCTTGTGGCAACATGGCTCAAACAGTGAAAACCATATTTTTAGATAATGTTACGCAAACACTGAAAATAACCTCTTTGTAACATAATTTCTGCATTGTAAATACATGTACTTGACACTGCATCTGGTCGTGCATCTGGTATAAATAAACATGCCAGTGTTAAGCCGCCTTTGTGGAAAAACTGACAGAAAACCCTGATTCTTTCCCTGTCCTGGTGGTTCACAAACTAAAATATTGGGAATTCAAGCTAGCATAATAAGAATAAAAACAAAAATGCATTAGTAAAATATGACAAGTTCAAGGACTTTATTCCAGGAACTAAACCAGGACCAAGGCAGCGTTCACACTCTGGTCCTGATTTGATGAGAATTTTTAAATTTGATAGTACTTATCTGACAAGGGACAGGAAAAAAAAAAAAAAACTTGTAAAAAGAAAACTCATTATGTTGTACCAATATTTGATTTCCAATTTTGCTGCGCTTTAAATACTAGTTCGTATCTGACTAAAGCAGGTCTAAAATCACAAAATGATCTAGGACTTTACTAAACCAGGACAAACCAAGGATCTTCACGGCCAAGGCAGTCATACTAAACGGGGTTGCCAGTGTTGTAGTTTGCTTGTTTAATGGTTTGGAGATGCAATTACCGTGGAGAACTCTACACTGTTTTAAGGCCGCGTCAAAAGAAAGGGACAAGGTGGGAACAGGATGATCTTACAGCTCATAGAAGTAAGAGGAGTGGAAAGCAGGGCACGGCAGCCTGACAAAAGGCCTAAGGCTACAAACTGCATTAAACTTGACGAGACCTCCTGTGTTTGTGTCCCTGTCTTTATTTATACAATATGAAGAGCACAAACCCAGAGTATAAATGTCAGGATTCTGGGTATAGTGTAGTATTTCTAAACCGTGGTAGGAGCTGCGTCTGTTTGTGTTCTTTCAGGCTAGTCCCCATTTAGAAAAAGATAGCAATAGTGTAGTTCTGTTTTATATTTGGTTTAGCCCTAAATGAATCTTGTTTTAGACCTGGTTTAGGTCTGGTGCTACACGGGAGGCCAAATATTTTTGTATAAGTGCTATTTGGTGTAGAAGTAGAGAAGAAAGTAGATTTTGTGTTTAGAGTAGAGTTTATTTCACATGATAACATACAGCAGAAATAATAAGCGTTATTTGTGGTTTCACAGTAGTTTGGTTGAGCGGTAAGTAGCATGCAAATGTATTTATGAAAAAAATAAATGTCAAAAGAATCTATTTAAGAAACGGTTCAATGGTGTAATCTGCCATCATTCCATTTCTAGTTTTTGGGAGCATAGTTGTTAGCACTTCTGTAGACCCAATGTACTTTTGGGGTACGTTCACGCTTGTACTTGTTTGGTCCAGGTGTAATTCTGATGGGAGACTTGGTTTGGTCCTGTTCTAGGCCTGGTTTAGCCCTAGTCTGGTCCAGGTTATGTTCTGGGTTTAGTCCCGGTTTAGTCCCAATTTTAATGTTGTTATTGTAAACACACTCATATTAGACCATTGTTCGCACCAGTTACTCGTGTTTTACCTATTTTTAGACCGGGTAGACTTTTTTTTTAAGGCTACAACTGGGTAAGTCTTGATTTTAGACAGTAATACTTAAAATAACCTTTAGAACGATAACTTTCTCAACAAAGGGGAGTCCGGTCCTAAAATCTTGCTTCCGCACATGTCCTCTTTTCCTTCCATTTCTTGTCATGATATGAAATATTATGTCAGCAGCCGGCAGGTCAAAAGCTATCGTACGTGCAAATGAATCAACTATCTGGCTGGCTCCAGGGTAAAATCTGAGAGACAGGTGTTAAATGGCAAAATTCACAATTGTCACACCTATTCCACCTTCCCATCATTTTCGAAGCTTTTGTCCTCGCAACAATAGGTTAACCTTCCTCGTGAGATTGAGCCTGTCATTGGTGCTATTTTTGATATCTCTCTTTCTTTGGATTACACTGATCGCCTTTCACTTCATTTCTTCCTGTGCCACTTCCAAAGCAGGATTCTACATAGCTCTGATGCATGTCTGAAATTACCATATATCAGGTGGCATGGGGAGACAAGCTGCATTTTTCTAAAGATAAATATGTGACATTGACCTACTTGACCTACAAACAGAATGATAGGGCAATATGCAGAAGAACACGAAAAAGGCTATTACTGCCGCTATTGTTCATGGATAGAAGATTAGATGAATGACAGTTTCTTAAAACGCCTTTACAAGCCTTCGGTGTGAGTCATTTCCAAAGATTCAAGATATAAAAGCAGTTAATAACAGATAGTTGTTGTTGTTGTTTGCACTGAAATGGAGCAAAGGATCATGGTCTGTGTAGTTCCCTTTGATTTTTATAGCTATTTTAGCTTCAACAAAAATACTGATTTCCCGGTTAAGTAATAAAGATTATTATTCGATATACTGTGACATTTGTGAGACTTTTGGCGATACAATATCACAGTATTGTTGTTATTGTTATGTCACGATTGCACTGTAGTCAGTATTTATTCACTCTTCACTCCCTGTGGTGGAAATCGGTTTAGCCCTAATGCTAACAACAACTAGCAGTCTAATTGCTGGTTTGCAGAGGATACAAACATTTTATAATTACTTGCAGACTGCATAACTGTCGCCTTTTGAACCCACCCACTATTCCAGTTTATAGCCTCAACAAAGCAATGGTCCAATTACAACATTGTCAGAAATGTTTAATAAAAAAAGTTCTCAGTGGACTATATTCAGAAACATTAATGTCCAAACCTTAATATACAAGACATGCAGCCATTTCCATTTGAGAGACCTGCAAGCAAAATCCTTCGCTTGATTACTTTATGTTTGACCTTGATCATAGCTAGAGAGTTCTTATCCAGAGTTAGCCGAGTTCCAGAATCAAGTGTCTCCCCGAGCTGTATTTTCTTTAGCCAATTGAATACAAAGTCTAGACATATTATGCACTTAATAGCTATATTCAAACACGTTCAACACAAAAAGTCATCTTTCTTTTTTTCCAGAATAAAGTTAAAGCTGCAAATATTTAAATTAAACTGATCTTTTTTGTAAGCGCATTTCCCAACCACTATCATTATTTTAGTCAATCCAACTGCAGCTTGGACACACAATCTCCAGGCCTGAGACGGTCTTTATAAGGAGTTTATCAATGCGTGGAAGAAATTGCTTGGCCAAATTGCTTTGAATTGTGCATAGATGCAATCAGTCCTCCTAGAAGCAAAAGAAAAGACAAAATGGTGGAAGATGATTGCCGTGAGTGCAGAGAATGATTTGCCTTTTTGAAACGTACATGAAACAGAATGGGAGCTTCAAACTGGAGGAAACATGTTTAAAGTTTGTTCCTTGAAAACTAATATATAATTTATGCTATAATAGGTAGGAAATAAGAAAACCTTTATGTGTCAGTACTTACAATTTTTTTACTTGACAAAGCTGTAAGATCTTGGGTAATCTTGGGTTTCAAACAGGGTCACCTTTGATGTAAAAATATCCAAGTATTTAAAGAGGATTATATGTTTTTTAGTTGTTTAGGAGTGGAAAGTTGGAGAAAAGCAGTCAGTGTACCAAACACAAGCTGTATTATTGATTTAAAAATGTAATAAGATAAGATAAGATAAGATATTCCTTTATTGTCCACACATGGGGAAATTTCATTTTTGCAACGCAGGTAGATACAGAGGAAAAGGACAGACAACTTATAGGAAGTTAATGGTAGCTTAACAAAAAAAAAAAAACATTAACATTCTTCTTCAATCTGTCTACAGCCACAGTCACCCTAGAAGACAGATTTAAATATGTGAAAGGGAATGTTGCAAGTAAGCTGGATGCATTTCCTATTTAATAACCGATCCTCCCATCATGTTTTGTGATAGGTGATAGGGTAAACTGAGGACAAACGGTTGTGTTTACTTTCTGCAGGCAGGGGATTGTGGGAAACGCTGTGCATCAATTAAAGGTGGTGGCGTGAAGCATTTGAAAAGCTCTTTCGGCGGCTTTGTAAATAAATACGGAAAATTGAGAAGGGAAATCGTGTCAACATAAACACTGTCGACAAAAGTGCGTGCAGGAGCAAATAGCTTTAGATCCACTGTCACTTCAGAGAATATGGTTGTTCCTGTTTTATTACTTCTGCTCTACCGTCTCAATACAAAGAACAAACTTGATTATTCCAATACACCGGTGTTAGGTATAGAGAAAATTGACAAAACGAGAACGATGTCATCCGTAATTCTGTTTTGTGTAACTGGTTTGGCTGGTAGAAATGAGGTATCAATTGGCTCCGTCACGGGTCAGAGCATAAGGCTATTGATATTCAGCCTCATGCCCCATTTACACCATTCACAATTGAAGCTGTGAATACTAATTTAGTATCCAGAAACATCAGCACGAAGTACAGTATTTCATTTGACAGATTTCTATGATTGATACATAACACTACATTTTATATATAATTGAAGAACTTGAAGAACTTATAATTCAAGAACTTATATCAGCATATTAAAATGTTTTTTTAATATAAATATGGGAAATATCATATCTCTCTATTTCAAATAAGTGTTATTATTTTATTTTTAGCTCAATAAACATAATCTTGTTACTTAGACTTACTACATTATATATGGATTGATAATTAAACTAGTATCAAAACTAGATTGTTTTTTCTAGACATCAATACTAAAGAAAATCAAATAAATATTCCTGAATATTTTTAGACTGGTCCAAAGATTGCATGGTAATATTAGAGAAAGTAATTACTGGCGCACAAATTAAGCTACGTATAGATATACACTACTTTCATAAGCCCAAGTAAACCAAATTCTTTGCCTAAAACGATAAATACAGTCTATATTAGCGATAGTACAAAGATTCAATGGCTGAAATATGGGCCTTATTCTTTCTTATATACGACCAATATGTCTCTATCCTAACCTAAGATGCACCATATTTTTACACAGCCTGTGGATAAAACGCACAGGGCATGACTCAAGGCCGCACTCTAATGTCAAAGCATTATTTCAGCAATGCCTCAGTGCCACTTCTGAAATGACTTCTTAATCTCTCATCCGCTGGTGTAATTCTTCAGCTGGGTCACATGGCCCACAGCTATTAAACGCTTGCAGACGGAAGTTTCATAAATCCATTGAGATTTGCCTTCCACAGATTAAATGGAGAACTGCATAACTTTAAGATGGAGCTAGAACCACTGGCAGAGGCATTATATCCACATTTACAGGGAACGATTGGACTGAAAACACCAAAGGCTCTGCTGAGGGAGAAGTGATGTTTTGAAAAGAATACTTTAAGTATAGGGCAAAGCGTAGATGGACAAGTTCACACAAACAACTGTTACGGTCCTTACCTTAAAGCTCCAGTAGTTGGGCTGTTGCTGCAGATTTTCATCAAGATAGAAAGAGAAAGTGCAGAAGAACAGAAAGGAAAAACAAATTTAGTGTCACTTAAATCATAAATAACCAAACAGAAGGATTTCAGGACAAAGGGGCACATTTTCCCTACATGGACAATAAAGGCTAATCTAATTTATTGTAGATGAACGACCTTATACAAACGTTGTGTCTGCAATCTGCTTTATGCTTTTAGAAATGTAAGCATACGTTACATATATCAAAGTCTTTCACTAATCTCAACATCATTTCTACCTTAATGTTGAATCATTATCAAAACTGTGGTCACTGCGTCTGATTTGTCTGATGTGAAACTTTGGATCAGTTGTTTTTACACCTCAAAACAACATAATGCTATTGGATGTTCTGGGTAAAGAACAGTTAGTGAAAAGGGTGTAATGGAATAAAGTATCGCTTGTCTCACAGGCATTTTTCACCTGTCATGTTCTGATATAAAACCCGCTAACTCACCTGCATTTAGCCCAGGTGTCAGACGGATTTACAGAGTATATAAGATGTTTTCGAATGGGATTAACAGACTTTTTAAACCATGTCAAGCTTCAGTTGACCCCAACAAAAATGCAATAATGATGTAGGGGAAAGTGGTTTTGAAACGGTTCATGAATAATTTGAACTCTAGGTTTATTCTTATCTTCGGGCAATTTCAGTCCATTCAGTTTCTTTTCATCAGCACGGCCATTACCTTCCCAGATGCGACATGCACGTTATGATTTATTATAAGGTGCTTTTCAAAAATCAGCCTTGATTTCAATACTTTAGGCTCTACAAATGACTAGAAATGAGGATGAGTATCAAGAAAAAAGAAAGTGTGACTCGGTATTACAGTACTTTAATTTCATTTATCTTTCTTTTTTCTTGAAAGTATTACTAAAACACATGTTTGTATGCATGTATTTGACTTGTGACTATTGGAGGCAAGGAGTAAATGGGCAAATGCTTAATTGGATAGTTATCTCGTCGTATTGATTACAAAAATTAAAAACAAAACCATTACAAATTAAGTAGTCAAAAGTGTGCTATAACACAACAGATACTGTCCTACTTAGAAGTGTGCAAAATACAAGACAAAATGGTTGCTTTGAAAGTATGCATAGTTAGAATATCACCTGGTGAACTAGAAACACCTAGTGTCATTGACAAGGATTAAAGGTAATATTTTTGCTCTTATGTGTTTAATTTTACAGCAAATTAACTTTTTGAGCAATACTTTAACCTCAAACAGGACATCAACAAGCATATTTTAGCACATTTCTGAAGTATTGCAAAATTACGATCTAGTTAGTGTTATTAGGAAAGCTCAAATATCGCCCTGGGGTCCGTTGTCACGGATCATGTCTCAGATTTAACCTAATTGTCGGACTGGCATTTGGCCTCACCCTGGCACAAACAGCAGCTCTGGATCCAGCCTTGTAAATAACAGATATTAATGATGTTATTTCCCACACAGATAAGTGACTGTGAGGGCTGGCTGTAATGGTCCTCTGGTGATTTGTGGAGGGTGATTTGGCCACTGGCTCTGTTTTTCATGTCTGGTCCTCACTAATAAGCCTTAACTACAGTTATCAGGCAACACATTCCTCTTGCCTCAGTCCAGCTACAGCTCAGGAAGAACTTGGAATGAGTTGTGAAATTGACATTACAGATTGTCTGTCTGTTTATCTTCTTTGATGGAGTGTACCGTCTTCTAACACTTATCACAATAATTTAACACCTAGTAAGACATTTTAATTCTAATTTTTAAAAGCTGCACGATGTCACTTTTATGGTTTAGGGTTTGTCATCTTCTTGTCCCCATGGATACGTTATTGCTTTGTGTAGAATGTTCCACAGTATGACTTTAAACTTATAAATCTCCTTGGAAACAAGTTACAGGTCATCTGTTATTAAGAGACGCGTGTTAAAAATATACGATATGCATTTGAAGAAATCACCCAAAAAATAAGCTTAATGCCATTCGATGGGACATTCCAGGCAAAGCAATAACTTCTTAAAGGGCAAGGAAGGTAGCGATCCTCCCGAAACAGTGGTATAGTGCATCTTTAACTAATCCACAACAAAAAAAGATATATCTAAAAGCTGTTTTGAAGATCCCAGCTCAAACATGGATAAAGAAGGCCTTAGGTATTACACACAAGAAAATAAGCTACTAAACCATAAATAGAGCTTGGGATTGTGACGTTGCACATCATAGAATTTTCACTGAGCCTTATGTTAAACCAATGGATATGCTACTTATTAAACTAAGCGTTCATTGAATATGTATTGTCTATATATGACTCTATAGAGTGATAGATGCTTTTATCAGTAGTGACCCAGCAACAGGTGGTTCCACGGCTCCATTGTTTACTTTTTCAGACTGTTTTTGCCAATGTATCTAGTATTTAGTCTATTTAGTACATCTGCAACAAAAATGGCGGATTTACATCGTAACAGTTGGTTTTTTTACGTTCTATCCCGAGCTCTATAATAATTGTTATTGACCTCATGAAACGAATTGCTATAGCATATAAATTAATGAATATATTTGAAACCATCAGCGATTTAACTCACAGTTTTGTCAAATCTCAAGAGCTAGACACAGAAGTGTAGTCACAAAATATATAGACTATCCATCATGTTATCTGTAATATATATAATGCGCAAATGCAAAATAAATCGGGCAATAACTAAACAGCAGATTGACAAAAATCAAATGTAATCCTTGGTGATTAAAAGACATTATCGTTATTATTGCTATTATTGTAATATCTTGATTGCTTATTTGACGCATCATCTGTAGAACATACACAAGGAAATCTGTTCTCAAATTGCAGTTGGTTTGTTATGGCAGAAATTAAATCTCTACTAAGCCCCTGGGCGACAGTTATCCATTTATGATTCCTGTATTGACTTGGGGCTTGGGTCTGGAATCTGCCAATTTACTGGTACGCAAAGTAAGAATTGCAGGAACAAAAGGCTGTGTACACATGTACGGTGAATGTAGCGTGCGGAGATATCCTTTTCTAACAGAAGGAGCGAGGCGAACAGCGAGAGGAGAGCCGCGTTACCTGACCTGCATGTAAAGTACCCCGCTCGCACCGCTGCCGCCGCTCGCCTCCCCCCTTTCTCATGCCGTCATCCCCTCCGCACCCCCGCCTTCAGTCATTCTTATCTTTCACCATCTAGCCACAACAGGTACAGCCCGGCGACAAACCGCAAATAGCGTGACAAATTGATGCTCCGCTCCAAATTGGTTCCATGTGTTACTATAGTGTCCACTCAGCCGCGCCGCCGTGTAGCCGGTGGTTTTCTGAGCGCACCGTCACCACAACAACCACAACAAGCACGTGAAATCTAATCCCCACTTCTTATTTTTTTCTTTTTTTTTACAACATCTGGCCGTAACAGTTCGCAAAATCCAAAAGCTTAGGTTCCGTCTCACCTGCAAAGCACCTGTGACTATCCGCCGCTCCAGTTAGGCATGTCCAAATTGTCCATCAGGTGTGTCGTATCCTCAATGAGCCCATGTCTTTTTGCTCTCTTCTGTATCGGTAAAGCGACCCTCCTCCCCTCGCCTCGCTCCCTCTCTCTTCTCAGCCACAAGCACATGCGGTGGAAACTCTTTTATTTAATTCATTACAACACCAGCCCGATTAACGCAGATGGGCGGCTGGTTCCTGCAGGCTCGGGCTAATTGAGCGCTGGGACGTTTTGAATGCTCTGTGTGCCTCTCCAGCTCCTCCTCCTCCCCTTCTCTCTCTACGTCTCCCTCTTCCGCCCCTCCCTTGAGCAGCTACACTTACAACATGTATGACTAGAGATCCCACTGCTGCATTTACAACCCCTCACTGTGCTCAAAATGCCTCAGTCACTTTCGGTTAGGTATACACTGGCTTTTTTCTCCTCTGCCATATGTTCTTTACCGATTTAAGAAGCCTTTTCTACATGCACAGCCTGACCTTTGCAATGCGATATTCACCATGACCATATAAGGGAGAGGTTGCTGTGGAAACTAAGGACTCCACCTGTCGGTCACTGGCCCCTCCTCCTCCCATTCATACTCTTACTCGCCCATCACACGGTTATATTCAGGTTATATTCAGGGAAATTTAAAACCCTAAATGACATTAACACTTTGGATGCAGCATACAAAATCATTCAGTTGAAATGTTTTTAAAATGTTGTTGCATATCTATCGTTTTGTACTTAAATAATAAAAATAATAAAAAAATAAAGACATTTCTTCACTTCAAATCTATATTGGACTTTTTTAACCAGGAAAGTCCCACTAAAATTTTAGAATCTCTTTTTGCTCCATCATTTAAAATATGAATTTAATATGTTTATGTCCATATTATATTATAATTTATATAAATAACTAGATTTCTTCTTCTGATTACCAATGCAAGTAACGCATGCAAAAACAATGTCCTCTTGGTGAGGCTACCCCAAATAAATTGTCTGTTTGCTGTAACCCGACCCAACATTTTTCAAGTGGGTCGGACGGTAGGCAAATTCTTATTTTTTTGACTTTGAAGGCAAAAAAAAAAAAGATCAAAATTTTGCCATTTTTTTTATTCGGAGTGACCGTCAGGGGTCAGGCTTTAACAGTCAATGACGGAAAACATCTCGATCAACCCGATCGGGAGACTAAATCTCCCAATTTTAAGATATTTCAATCGACCTTTTGTACGCCGTTATCCTTTATTTTGGTAGCGAAGGTGAGCGGGGGAACATGCGGGGAACACAGGCGTCGTTGTGATGATGCTGCTGGGCGTGTTTCCCTCCCAGAATGCATTGCGTAAGTCAGATTTAAATCAAGTCACACCGTGGTAGAGAGTGACATGTACTATGGCCACTTCAGTGGCGCCGACAGAAGCAAACATATCATGACCTCATGGGCTTTGTAACACATGGGCTTTGTAACACCAAAGCAATGGAAGGAGTACTTTTACGGACTACGACAGAGTCTGAGGACTACGAAAAGTCTGAGGAATAAAGTCTGGCGGTAATGCAACACTCGGATGCCAACCGCCATAAAACAACAACAACAACAAGCAAACCAACTTGTAAAAGGCAAAACAATTTCCGCTTTGCGCGTTCTGTTTTGTTACATACGCATGTGGAGGACCGAAAATGAAAACGCACATGCGTTGCGCAATGCGTCATCAGTCCTTTGTAAGTAAGATGGGTTTACCAGCGTGATAAAAATATTCAACACGGCAGTTTAGGAAAGGTTGGTGAGTCAGCGAAATAATTTAAAAAATAAATATTTTTAAGTTTTTTTCAACAAAGTGCTGATTTTTTTTCTTCAGTCGACTAGTTTCATACCGGGTCGGTCGGGTTACAGCAAACAGACATATTATTTTGCTCAGGCTGACGAATAAAAGGAATTTTCATCCTAACTATACGAGATGAGCATTCAGAAACATTCTCAATTGTTCTCTCGTGAGATTGGAATAAAAAAGAAAAGAAACATGATGTACAACTGATTTACACCATTTTTAACATTCAATTGCAACGTGCAAAGACATAGTTTGGCATTAGTATGCAATCAGTCTCCATTGTCAAGAGGAGTTCTCAAAATGACAATGAGATTCTGGAATTTTTAGCAAAAAAAACATTTGATAATTAAGTATTAATCATAAATAGTTTTCTCTTCTCATCATCCCAATCGAAGTATTTAGAGTGATGAATGCATGCCTGAGTGATCTTTATTCTCTTGTCCCATTGCTTTGAAAATATTTGTTTTCCCCTACCCTCCATCCACACCCTCTGCTCTGTACTTTTTTCTCTACATTTTTCCCCCAAATTTTCCTGATACATGAAGGATTCTTAAGCGTTGCATAGCCAAATGGGAGGGAAAATCCACTTCTCGCTAGTGTGAACTGCAGCTATCCTAAGGCTCGGTACGGCAGTTTGTTGTGATGTTTACAGTGACGTATTGTAAAGGGACAGGAAAAAAGGGCCTGACTATTATCATTAAAGGCACTGTACCGGATTTTATTGTTTTGAAATGGGAAAAACAGAACTAGTTCCCAATGTTTTGCATGTAATAAAGTAAAATCTGTCTTGCCCCAGAACGTATATATTGTAAAAGCCTCTATTTGGGAGAAAATGAGACCAAAGCACTTTATTTGTGTGTTTTATACTCAGAGATGCAGGAAGTGCACGGTTAGCATGCTAATGTTTGTTAGCTTTACTTGCTCTGGCCTCCGAGACGGATAAAAAGTGCTTATACACTCATGGTGAATATCTAGGATGGTGTGAAAGCATTAGGTAAGTGAGCGATACATGTGGACTGCTGTATGGACTTTATTCCACAGTGCGTACTTTTTACTCTTTCCATCCACATATCAGCACTTCTGTAGTAATAGCACTTCCGGTCGAGCGGGAACTCGTTGGCTTAAGTGGAGATCGAGGGGAAAGTCTTGCCGCTAAATATGCAATAAAGTAGTTTGGTTTGTGTAAAATATCCAATGTTCATGTACACCAAGAAGTCAACAATGCACGATTCCCTGGGCGGCGTGAAAACGACTCTTTAGTCTGTGTAGAACTTATTTTCTCTTGAGATCGGCAGCCTATATTAACAGATTATTCCAGGTTTCTGGAATAAGGTGAATAGAATTTAAAACTATTTCTGTTTTTCATGTTTCAAAATATTAAAAACTAGGTGCAGCCCCTTTACGTTATTTTGGATTAAAATTGCAATTTAAAATGACCAAACTATAGGGATGCACCATTCTATGAGCCCAGTATTGGTATCGGCCGATATTCACGTAACTGAGTAATATTGGTATCAGCCAAAGCAAATGAAAGTTAACGCTGCCATCCCCTCACAGAAACAGGAAACAAACAAGACAGAAAACTAACCCTAACCAAAATTAAGGGTATTATGTATTTTAACTGGTTCTATACATTTTTAAATGGATTTGATCCTTATTTAGAAATAACAAAAACATTTAATTAGTTTACAGCAATGTCTTTGTTCGAAATATTTTTTAAGTATTAAAGAATAACAATTGTTTAAAATAACCAAACAACGTATGAAAATATCGGCTTAATATCAGTTATCGGCCTAAAATGTCCATATTGGTGCGTCACAACAGCCAAAAGCATGAAAATGACTTCTTTAATATGAATATCTTTTATTTTAAGTGTAATCATCCCTAAAGTTAATTATCTGTAGTCCTTGTTTTATACGTAGCACATAATAGTATTACACAGTGACGAGACACGCATGACTGGGACCCTGAGGAATTCTAATAACACGGCCCCAGAAGCGGCCTAAGTGTCAGCACTTATGTATTTGCCTATTATCTGAATAAGCACCTTGGCTCACACTAAGCCGCTTTCATACTACTCATTTCTGATAACATGGAGTCACTGACCTTATCGCTGAAGTGTGGATCTCGCTCCAGAGACAGACTCGATTTCCCAAGTGTCAACATTCCCCTTAAATAGTTTCTGACTGATGTCGCAAAATGTCACTTTTATCATGGTTCATATGAGCTCAGTCTGTCGCGGCTTCAAGCTCCCATTTTTCAAAGTCACTTACATTGGTTTGCCACGGCCAAACCAAAACAAGCTTTTTAGACTGATATTTGAACTTGTTGTACTTGTATTTAGAGAGGCCCGGGTCTAAAGAGGTGCAAAAGTGGGCAATGCAGTATTGCAGTATGGCATTAAACAAATCTCACTCCATGGAGACACAACAAATGACTTCACCAGGTCAAGTTACAGGTCAGTTCTGTGGAGAGGCGTTGGTTTGGTTGTAAGATGTTCTTCAGTGTAATCAAATAAATTCTCAATACATATTAATATTTCAAACTAACTAAGGAATATACTTGATTCTCCATACCCATTTCGAAACCACACTAATTAAAAAGCGCTATTTTTAGACAAAAGGATGACATTTTAGACAGAAAATAATAGTTCTTTCTTTATTATACTTTGTGGTCTTATACTAGTTCTGATAAAGTTCAAGACTGTTCAGGAAAGGTTACAATTTTTCCTCTTTAAGTGATTTTCATTAGTAATGATTCTTGCTCAAATTGATATCCAGTTTCGATAGTAGTTTTAGTTTAGATTAGCAGCTGATTTATTATACTTTTGACACCACAATGGATTTGTTTAATGCTGTATGATATTCTAGGCAAAACAAAAACATTTAAGTTGCACAAGTAAGAAGCGGACCCCCACCAGAAAAAAAAAAATATTTGTTGTATGCTATAAATGTATAAACAACTAAGAATATTTACTTAATTAACTAACTGTTTCCCCTCTTTAATGTGTTATGTTATTTATATATAATGATAAATGTATTTGTTTTAATAGTTACTAATTAGAACACTTTCTTTGTGTGTTTTATCTCAATTAAGGTCGAAGCCGAGTTTTATCTTAATAAGTTAAAAGAAGTTTGATTTTAATAAGTAAGCATTGTGAGGGCGAAGGTCACTGTAGAAGGTGCATAGAAGATTGTCCCACTGCGTTCAATTGTTAAATACAAATAATTGCTCATTTCATGTACGCTTTAGTAAGAACATTGTTTTCTTACTATAGTGAACATGAAAGGAGCAAGTCTCTACGACAAAAGCCCAAAGGTGTTTTTACTGATGGCTGTTGCGTGAACATTAAAATGAAAAATGCTGCAAATGTACAGTGCTAATTTGTCTAAACAGCCAGAGCATAATTGAAAGTTAATTACTCAGTCAGTTGCTTTTTGAAGTGCACCTGTTTTTAAAGCATTTGAATTTATGATGTTACAGCACCGCACTTTTCAGCCTACACCATGAATTTATAATTTGAACAATTAGTGCACGTCTCTTTTTTTCAATAAATATGTGTTTTTTGAAGAAACGTTTGATATGTTTTTTGCCAAATGTAAAACGAAGCAGGTTAATACTGATTGTAAATAGGTAGAATGAAAAATTGCTGTAGATCTTGTGAAAACCTGTTTTAGCAGTTTAAACATATGAGCTGCAAGTCAAGATTGATTGTTGAAGAAAAACTAACTAGCATGCAGAATCAGCTCAGTAGAATAGATGTGTTGTACCTGTTCTCGTGCTTCTCGAGCTTCCCGTGCGGCACGCTCTGATGACCGGCTCATGCTGCCGTGGGAGGGGGAGGGCGAGGGCGGGGTGTGGTGGGGGCTGTGGTGCTGCAGCTGCTGTTGTTGCTGCTGGTACTTGCTCTTGAGGTGGTCCATGAAGGCGTCCCGTTTGCGCTCCATGTCGGCCTTGTGCAGGTTGGTGAGCGCCTCCAGGCTCTGGGCGGCCGTGACCGTGTGCCGGTGCTCCGACGTGTGCACAAGCCCCACATTTGAGAACCTCCGCGCGTTCCCCAGCGTCCGGTACTCTCGAGGGTACTCCAAGTCATCAGTGGAGATCATGTGGGTGCCACCTCGCTCGGGATCTGGAGGAGGAAAAGCGGGAGCCGAGGGAAAGAGGAGGAGAAGGATGGAGAAGATGCAAAAGGAAGTGAATCATCATCCACACAAGCATGCAGAGAATTACATACAGACAGTCGCACACAGGTGCAGACGAATGCAATGTGTGGGTGAGGGAGAGGGAGGAGAGGGGGGGACAAAGAGGGATGAGATATTAGACTGCTTGCCACTGGGATGCTGATATTTGGGAAAAGTGTTGTTTTATTGTTCTGAAGGGAACAAGAAATAACTACAATGAGTTTGCAATAGATCAAAGCAACAAGACTTGCTAGACATATCCTTTTGTGCTATGCCTACATGTCATCTTAAGTGGATTTGAGTCTTGCTTTTGAAATAGTGGAAAGTATGAAGAAAATTCAGACAATGTTCAGTAAGACGTCTGTCTAAAGGAGCCCAGCTTTCTAATAATGCTCTGCTGCTCTCACTCAGAGCCTTTCCACTCCAGCACAAGACACCAGTGTCACAGTCTTGACATGTTCTGACTTTGACATGTGGTTTCTGAGAGTTGCCCTTTAATCATCTCAGAAACTGACAGAAAACACAACCTAAGGTGGAAGACATACAGGAGGGAGACAGTCAAAGTGACGGTGTGGAAACAACCCAAAAAATATGAGAAAAAAAAAACATTGAAAAATGAAGAGGGACTCATTGGCCCGCCGGTCAGTTACCTTGTTTAGGGAAGGCCCCGGCGTTGTTGGCTAGAAGAGAAAATGTCAGGTGTTAATATGAATGTTTGTGCACAAAGTGCTGACAAACACATGTTATGGCAGGATATATCAGGAAAGAGCTGTGGCTGAGCACCAGCTCTTTCCCTGAATAACAATTAGTGAATGCATTACTATGCATCAACATGTATTCAGCAGGTGACATACAGGAAGTGGTAAGGGTCAGAAATATCAAGAATGTGAAAACCAAACAAAAATGTTGTTTGTAGAAAGTCTGTACATCTTCAGAAATAAATTACTTCTTGGTCACAAGAGAATGAAGGACAAACCACTGGATCCAAAGCCCAAATCCTCGACTACAAACAGAGCAGCGACACAAGGCAGTGAGGAGTGTAATGAGGCCTAAATCGTACATCAGCATTTAATTCAGAGGAAAAAAACAACAATCGACTGGCCCGACTATTAAAGTAGAAAAAGTGCTGAGTGTTTGGAGGAAGTAGTGCCATCTGTACATTAAAGGCTCATCAGCTCCATTAGGGGCGGCTGAGACAGAGCGGCTCAGAGAGACCTCAGGGCAAGGGTGCGAGATGGACTGAGAACAAAATAATAATAATAAGAATATAGCTCCAATAACACCCATCACTCTCAATAACGCCCTTCAAACATAAAACAGCTCACAAGGTTATAATGCAATGTTATTAAAACTGTGCAGGTAACATTGGGTTATGGGTTTTTAAACATTGTAGTTGTTGTTTGAATTTGATTGATTGATTGATTGATTTGATCTAGAACTTTTACTTCTCCTAATTTAGCCCTAGTTTGACATCAATTTGGGTCAGGGTTTAGACTAGTTTTGTCCAGTTTAGGTTTTGTTAATTGTTCATTAGATGCATAAATAACTACATAATAATTGTGTTGTTTATAATTACCAGCAAATCTACAATAGCCGGGTATTTAGAGCTTGTCTGTAGTATGATAGTATGATCTGCTCTTTCACTGTTGACCTAACATCTTGCGTGTTATGAAGAGCTGAAACTAAACCAGGTTGAAGTGGAATGAACTGACCTCTATGCTAACAACATTAGCATTGAGCTCCCAGCGTTAGCCCTTCTCTGGCCCCATCACAGACTTCTCACATGTCCACTTTACACTTAATTAAACTGCAGATGATTGTGAATTAGCTAACAGGCGCCTGGCTCAAGAGCTCCATTACAAATGATGGAAAAGATGGGCCTACTGTATGTGCAACGGCGTATTATTGAGATTTAAAAGCCACAACAGAAGCCTGCCTCCTAACAAGAATAAAGCTGCAAAGTCCTCTGCGTCAAAAACAAGTCGTCAATGACACAATGTAGCAACTGTGCGGGTTTATCAGGCCTGAAAGGAGCAAATCTATAAAAATGTCAAGAGTTTAGGGCCGCCATGGACAAGGTTTTAAAGTGGCCTGTGAGTCCTGTAGCATCTGCGCCCTCATTTCCACTTTGCCTTTAGTCAGTATTTGACAAAGGTTAAATATTATGCTACTTTCTGGTGTGGGGTCCGCCGTCTGCTGAAGATGTTATTGCTTTGCCTGGAATGTCCCACAGCAGGGCCTTAAACGCATCTATCCACAGGCCAAGTTACTGGTCAGATTTGTGGTGAAACAAGTGCTCAACACGGCTCGAATAAATGCAAAACAGATACATTTAATGATCCATTTCATCGCCTGGGCTGTATTTATCTCAAGGCGTGGGCTCACAACTCTCACTGGCAATACACTGCAAGTAATTCCATGGCATTTTATTTTTGTCCTTGTCTCATATTATTTCGTTTTCTCTTATTTTGCATTTTGTTTAATATGAAGGGCCCCAAATAAGATTCAGAAAGACGAGAACAAAATAGAAAAGCTCCACCCTGTCTAGAAATCAAAACAAGATGTCTAAAAACCTATCAAATACGCCATTGCGACTTGTGACCTGCATGCAAAAAGAGAAGATTGGTTGCGGCTACCCAGGAAAACACATATTAAAAAGGGTAAATAGAAAAACTGTTTAAACAACATAACCCTAAATGATCACTGCATAAAAGTACGACATTTATTGCTATTCAATGAAGAACCATTTTTATTTAACATCGCATACATTAAAACTGGGAAAAACAAGCACACCTACATAATTTAACCTGATCAACAACTGGTCAAGTTTCTTAATTAAAGCTTTATTAGAAAAGCATTTATCAACAGGTTTAGGTAATAAGGAGGACAGACACAATACAAAGAGGTGGTCTGCTATATAATGTGATGGCCCCAGGAGGCTGCGACAATCAGAGAAAAGATCGTTCAGGCTTGAGCTGCACTGCATAGATAGGGCGACAATGCAGCACTGGACAACAGGGTGGCCAGAGATAAACCAAGACAAGAAAAACAAGTTTGAATAACTTGGGAATCAGGCACATAAATAATTAAAACGGGCTCAACAAGCTGCTTAGTAAAAGTAATCACACGCATGCTAATTAAGCAGGCCAATCCCAAAAGGATCGCAACAGGAAAAACATAATACAATATTAAGTGTGTTGTCTATACAATTTGTGAGCAATTTATTTAGAATATTTCATTTTCACACAACCTGGTCAAAAACATATCCCAGTGTAAATACAAATGAACAAATGAATGCCAACTTCTCACAGGACTGTTAAAGACACTCTACAGGAGAATATGTTCTTGGTATTATGAATGAGGGATAAAAATAGGGAGGGTGAGAGTTGAAGAGGTGCTCTGTGGGTGTGCTGTGAAAAATCTGTTTCAAACAACTTCAGGATTTGGACATAAACTGGTTCTGAAAGAGTGGGTGGGAATGAAATAGGGAATAAAATCATGTAGACTGGCGCGGGGTTTTATTTCATGTCTCTAAACCTGTTTGTGAAGTGTCCTGCCCAAGGACACATGAGCGGTAAGCCACCATCTATTCAACCTCGCTAAAGTATTTTTAAAGTACTGGTATTTGTGTGTGTTTTAAAATACATCTACCAAAATGTCACTAATATGATGATGGCAAATAAGAATAACACTATGCATACTTTTAACTTCACTAGAAATGAGAGCAGGAATCTGTACTTTCTATTTCAGTACATTTTTGAAAATACTTTCTATATGGTTATACAAAATCAGGGTGATACATGGACTAAATATAATAATTTAAGTCTTTTATTTAACAAAAATATAAATACTATAAAAGTCAAAATGTATTGAGTAAAACATCAGGACACCACGTGTCAGTCTGCAGGGCAAATTTCCCTTTGGAGACATTAAAATAACTTAATAAAGCATGAAGTGCTATTTCTTTCTACTTCAATACTTTTACTTGAGTAGATTCTTACATGTGATTATTTTACTTGATTATATGTTTTGCTTCTGTTATGAAGCTGCAGGCATAATATTGCACTTTGCATGATATTGAGTGTCCAGTATGATGTTTGTGCTGAATAATCTTCTAAACAGAGTTCCTTGAGTTTGAAATAGAGAAAAACTGTCCAAGATTAGAACCCAGGATATTATTTAGGGGAGTGGAATAAATCATTTAGAAGATTAAATGTGAAACTGTCATTGCAAACATGAAATCTGTGAGACCAATAGCACCTCGTCTCATCCTCGTGTGTCACATAAATCTCTGCTTAGACCAAAAAAAGGAAAAGTCTTGAGCAGTACGAGACAGAACGGCAACAACAGCTATTAGACAAAGTACAGGGTTCCAAATAGAAGAAGACATGATTAAAATAGACACAAAAAAATATCAGGAGGATGGCTTTTGAACACACCGAGAACATGCCGAGAATACGCCGAGAACACGCCGAGAACACACTGAGAACACACCGGAACACACCGGAACACGCTGAGAACACGCCGAGAACACGCCGAGAACACGCCGAGAACACACTGAGAACACACCGGAACACGCTGAGAACACGCCGAGAACACGCCGAGAACACGCCGAGAACACACTGAGAACACACCGGAACACGCTGAGAACACGCCGAGAACACGCAGAGAAAACACGCCGAGAAAACGCCGAGAACACCCCGAGAACACGCCGAGAACACGCCGAGAACACGCCGAGAACACGCCGAGAACACGCCGAGAACACGCCGAGAACACGCCGAGAACACACCAAGAACACGCCGAGAACACGCCAAGAACACGCCGAGAATACGCCGAGAACACGCCGAGAACACGCCGAGAACACACCGGAACACACCGGAACACGCTGAGAACACGCCGAGAACACGCCGAGAACACACCGAGAACACACCGAGAACACACCGGAACACACCGGAACACGCCGAGAACACGCTGAGAACACGCCGAGAAAACACGCCGAGAAAACCCCGAGAATACGCCGAGAATACGCCGAGAACACACCGAGAACACGCCGAGAACACACCGAGAACACACCGAGAACACACCGAGAACACACCAAGAACACACCAAGAACACACCGGAACACGCTGAGAACACACTGAGAACACACCGAGAACACACTGAGAACACACTGAGAACACACCGAGAACACACCGAGAACACACCGGAACACGCTGAGAACACACTGAGAACACACTGAGAACACACCGAGAACACACTGAGAACACACTGAGAACACACCGAGAACACACCGAGAACACACCGAGAACACACTGAGAACACACCGAGAACACACCGAGAACACACTGAGAACACACCGAGAACACACCGAGAACACACTGAGAACACACCGAGAACACACCGAGAACACACCGAGAACACACCGAGAACACACTGAGAACACACTGAGAACACACCGAGAACACACTGAGAACACACTGAGAACACACCGAGAACACACCGAGAACACACCGAGAACACACTGAGAACACACTGAGAACACACCGAGAACACACCGAGAACACACTGAGAACACACTGAGAACACACTGAGAACACACCGAGAACACACCGAGAACACACTGAGAACACACTGAGAACACACTGAGAACACACCGAGAACACACCGAGAACACACTGAGAACACACCGGTACAGCGCTATGGCCAGCTGTGTCGAGGCACACGCACAAGTCCACAAAAAAGAACAGTCTGACTGCCACGAATGTATTCAAGCCTATTATTCCAGACAGTTTGAAAATATACCACGAGTTGCAACCTCGCTGATGTTTTTCACCTTTTCTGTCGTAGAATAGAACAATATCGAATAGTCCAAGTACGAGGACAAATATACAATCTGAACTCAGCATATTGAAGGCATTTCTCTTTCCAAGTGCATCTAGTTTTGGACGATAAAAAGCCAATCAATAAAATTTGACAGGGAGTTCCAGCTGTCACGTCGATGGTTTCAGGGAGGGAGGCAGCCTCTTCCCTCTGGTTCACAGCCTAATTTATTGCAAGTGTGGTGAGGCTGCTCTGGCCTATGGGCTGTGACAGTGCAGTGTGGCTGAATATTAACAAGCGGAGAGAAAGGAAAGAGGTAGAATCAGGTGAAAACAACACACTGTAAATTCAGCTTTCGTTCCGGGCAACAACAAGAGGGTTTCACCCAGCCCAGAGGCAGCACTTACAGCCCCAAGTGAGAAATTACATTATTTATTACAGAGAATATTGATTAAAGGAACCACTTGAGTTGTTGAAATCCTCCTGGTCACAACTTGAACACGTACAGTTTAATTCAACGAGCAGGATTTGTCATTTTAAAACGTGTCATCTTTTTCATGCCATGACACCAAGCAACAACAGTTGATTTTGTTATGCTTTTGACACGATGCCACTGTGCTTATTCAAATAGATCAGCAATCAATACACGCTTTCCTTCCATCGATTTCACTGGGATAAGAGTAAAGAAAGAAGTGGCTTGAATTTATAAGGCGAATTGACGTTCGCTGTTTTGTCGATGGCAAAGTTAGCGTAAACATCTTTTATACTCTTGAACCTGGATGGAGAAGTGTTTTGTAGATAATGGGAACTGTAATATGAAAGAACTAGACGGATGAGTTGTCCTTAAATGAGCTGTACCCAATGTTTAGCCACTGTCTTTAAAGCATGAAAAAAACACTGTTGGTTATTGTTCACTTACCTACTTCAATACAAGCATCCCAATTATTCACAGAGATGAGTGTTTAAGCGCCTTTAACAACTTCCGGACTTTAACAACATTATAAATATATGTACTGGGATGAAATAGATTTGACTTTAATCCATAAATAAAGCTTTACAATCAGATTATGGAAGCACCTTGGACCCAGTGTTACTTCAATGGAGACAAAATTAAGTAGATTTTAACACATTTTCAATTATTAAACAATTAAAACAAATTCAACAAAACTAAGTGCTAATGGTTTTAAAGGAATAATGCAGGATTTTTTGGCGCCAAATCTGAGTCAGAATCAGAATCAGAATCAGAATTAAGAAAAGGGTTTATTGCCGTTTGTCGATGAATAAACATTCACAAACAGGAACTTGTCCTGGTGGCTCGGTGCAACACAGACAACAAACATTGAACAGTTCCTCGTTCAATTTGCCAAAACCCCCTTGGTTCATAATTTGTGTAATTCATTCATCTCCTACCTCTTGTTCCCGTTAGGGGTCGCGGGTGACTGGAGCCTATCCCAGTGACTTTGGGCCATAGGCGGGGTACACCCTGCTCGTCGCAGGGTGTATATTCTGTGTAATTTGAATTTGCAGTTTTCTCTATTCAAATTAAATTATGTTCAGGCTTTTATCTTCAGGCTTTTAGTATTTCGGCTTCTGGAAATATATGTATAAAAAAGAAGAGATATGGACTAAGGCGAGGAAGCCCATATAAATTAAGCTCAGCCAATTATTCATCTAACCATGTCTTTCAATTGTAGGAGCTGAAACTTGACAAGAAACCACACCAAACAGTTCATATCCACAAACCTGTAGTTCTAGTTGTAACAAATGCCCTGCTGAGCCACTGGCAAAGAGAAATAAAACTACAAATGCAGAGACACTTTGAAACATACCACAAAACAGAGTGCAGGCGCATAAGAGCGTGTTCTATGGTTTCCCCGGCTTTCATATTACTCTTGCTGCAATCTCTGCTTTTCTCGCTGTGAACTTAAAACCACGAGCCTCTTGGTGGAAAAGCACGTACAGCCCAGTGGGTGACGCACTTCGTTTTTCTCCATTAAGGTAATCTGAGCAAGAACCCAGCACTGGGAGAAGGTCAGGCAACGTCTCGATGCGCTGGACGTAACAAGCGGGCTGCAGAATGCTTTAAAAGTGCATTACTTTGCTTCCATACGATGTTACATAGGGCACTTTTAAGTAACACCGATAGCTTCAATCTACTGCTTTTACTTTTTGCTCGCAATCTTTATTTTCTTTTTTTTCACCTTGCCTTAGTTTTCCTTGGTAAAAGATGTCCAATTGCAGCCATATTTACAGCAGAGCCACGGATCCAGAAAACACCTGCTAATACACGGAGGAGTTCAATAATCTGAACAATTACTGCAAACAACAATCCTGCATCTCAAGGGCCCCATGTGAGGCAACAAGTCAACATGTGTGTACAAGGGAAAAGGCAGACAGGGATAATAAGTACACAGAGGAAATTAAGCTCCACCTACGCTTTGAAGACATAAAGTACTATGCTGAGATCACATGTTGCCTGTCAATTACTGTAAGTTAGCAAAATGTTTTAGCTTCAGTTTCTCTACGGATGATGTCACAAAATAAACTGTGGCTGAACAATTTTTATTTTCATTGTATTGAGTTGTCACTGGAAATGGCTTAGGCTCCAATTAATGTTATAGTCAAAACCACATCGCTCGAGACCAAGAACTAGTCAAGACCATCAAGACCAAATTAAGACCATCTTCGTATGTATTCATATTGTACTGTTACTGTGGTGTGTAAATCATGATATTTAACTAACTGGTCTTCATTTCATCTGATTCATTCTGATTCTGAATAAAATCAAATAAACAGTACTTAAACTTCACCTTTTTTGGACCCTTACCCACAGTTTGAGGACCACTGCTTCGAGCCAACTTTCCCCTGTTCTTTACAGAAAACGGCTTAAAAATACATTTAGACACATGCTATGATCATTTTATTTTGAAATTCTAACTAAAGTTACATTTTTAAAAAGGCTATGCAGTGATATTTAACAGTATTTCTCTGTATTGTGACAAATACAGAAATGTCACGCTCTTTAACTACAGCCCACATGTCTCGCAGCCTATGTGTACAAATGTGTTTTACATGGTGTGCGACCTACACACAAAACACCCGCTTTTCCCCTCTAATCTTTGTGAACCTCTCGCCGTGAAGGAACAGCAGCTGAGTCGCGATGAGGCCTTTTAATTAAAACCAAATTTGGCACAGAGTCGGTGTTAAGTGGGCACTGGTGCCACAGCCCATTGCATCAGTGTTAAAGCTCTCTGAGGTGGCTAACGCAGGGTGGAAGCTGTCCAGAGGTCGTGGCATACACCGGATGTACGGCGAGGCAGAGAAGGTGAGGCTTTGCTCAGCTGCAGAGAAGGACTTCAAAGTGCTGACAGGGGCGCCTGGACCTCTGATCTCCACAGGGAGCAGTCACAGAGGGATTCACAGGTGCAAATGTGAAACTGTGCATGGTCGAAAAACAGGCCTTATAAAGAAGAACTGCATATCATAAATAGTGTAATACTGCACTTTCCAAATGATTACGCTTTACTCTAAGTCTTGTAAAGCTTGACGGTCATTCAAATGTTCTTAACTGACAAACAACTGATTTCATTTGTGAAATCATTGATGACTTTGACAATTTCAGCAGTAGTCAAATGATTATTTATTTGTACATTGAGGTTTTTGAAATATACTTTCAATCAAATCAAGGTTGAAATATGGGGAATGAAGGCTTATATTATTTAAGCCTAAAGTGTATTATTGAGAGAAATGTGAAATTGTTTATTCTATTTTGCCATTTTGATTTAATGATACCACCTTCATTTTTTTGCATGTGTTTTGAAGTATTGTCTAGTGTAGTCCAGACAGCAATCTTGATTATCAGAACACGGAAATGGTTATTTCAATAGTTGGCCAGTCACAATTATTCTAATGAATTGTTGAAGCCAATTTCCATACATAAATAAAGCAGTTCAATGACACCCATGCAGTTTATCAACCCAATAAAATAAATACCGCAAATATTATGAGAATAAAATGTGTCATGTAATAATTGCAATACCATCTGGTCTGGCAAAACGGTGTTGTCCTTAGTCATGGTGTGGCTGTAAACTTAAGTGGTCTATGACAAAGATGTAAGACTGAAGCCGTGAGTCATCGCTGCACAGGCATCTGCTGCTGTCAACACGACGCCAGTAATAAACTTGGCTCAATTACAAGAGATTAAGGTCCCAAAAATACCATATATCACAATCCAGGATAAAACTTAGTACGACATTTATATTGGATTCCACTATTGACAAACATATTCATTTCTACAACACTATTTCCTGCATTGAGCATTGATGTAACAAGATGATGGTATGGTGAACCAATGGGACACAATGGAACAATATTGCTATAGTACGATGATTTGAAAAAGTTAACATTGTTGTTTGATGATGTTTTCTTGCCAAGACCGTTTTACAATACTCTGGAACCGTGTCGTGTCTCCAACATTTCTGTGAAACCAGAGGTCGAGCGAAACACTATTCTTCTGCATTTGAGAGACTACAGAGATACATTAGTGTCTGTGATTGGAACGTCTTTAAATTGGACAGATGTCTGAGGAACTCTTTTGTCTGGTTCATGAACCTCCTGCATTCCAACAAAAAGAAAGAGAACTGGTTTGTCAGGCAATATATTTTTAGACCACAAAGTCACAGCAAAGATATGTTTTTGTCAACGCAACACTTTTTCCTTCATAGTGACATCACATTGTTGGACCCTGTGCACTCCAAGATCTTTTAAATTACACTCTTGGTAACTCAGTAAATTATTCTTTGCTCCCAAACTCAAATTAAACAATTAGTGTTACTTACACTAATATTGATAAGCGGTAAATAATATATTTACAAGTTGTTTGGGACTGTCTGACATGAAAGTAACTACAAATGCATTGTGTATTTAATTAATCTTGAGAAGCTGTAGGAGCTGTGTGCGCCTGGTGCTTTTAGACTAATGGCAGTGGATTCAGCAGAGCGGCTGCATACGCTGCACCCCAGAGCAAGGATGATGAAAGGTATAAGCAAATAAAAATACTAAATATGCCTTTGGGAATATCTCCAGTGGACCAAAGATAATAAAGCAAATTATTGCCTCAAATGTAAGTCTTATAACAAAACTAGAATATAAAGAATATAAAATATGAAGCGAGAAAAATTACATCAAATTCTAGATTCACCATGGCCATGATTTGGTTTTTTTAGCAACTAAATGTGTACATAACTTTTTAGTAGCATTCTCTATCGTTTCTAGTCATTTTTTTTCCTGCCAACTAGGTTAATTTGTAGCTTTTTGGTCTAAAATATCCATAAAACCCAGTGTGTGCTACAAAATATAGCTGCCAATGCATCTTAAGAGGCCTGTGACATCAAGTCAAGCTGTTACTTGATGGTCCAAACACTGCCATGACTCTCCTCTCGCTTCCCCTTTCAGTCCTCCAGGCTCTGCCCAGTTATACCAGGTCGTTTGGACTGTTGTTGTGAGCAGAGTTTAGGTGTTTAGTCCCACTATGAATAATTTGCGACAAATTCCTGTGAAAGTAAAGGTCAAATGCATTATTAAAGGCAGCAGTTGCAGTACAGCGTGACAGACAGGGGGACACGTAAGTCTTTTTTTTACAAGATAAAGCCAGAGGAGCACTCAGGTGAAAGTTGCTGTCGACAGAGAAAGCCGCTGGATGTTTGTCATGGACTGTGCAGGTTATTATCCCTCCCAGGTATCTTTTGTTAGCTGATAAGTATACCACATAGAAAAGAAGAAGAATAAATGCACAAAATGTTTATAAAGCAGATGAATGCGATGTGGCGGAGAGTGCATAAACTAAAGATTTAAAAAGGCTCCTCAATCAGAGCTGATTCACTGGGAGTTTGCATATTCATGAGCTGAGCAGGGTTATTATGGAGGAGAGGGCACAGCCAGAGACAAACAGCAGCGGAGGAGGCTATACAGTCAATATATGCAAGAACATTTCTGCTTTAATTTAGTTCCCTTCAGCCAGAAATGCATCTCATCACTGACAGCAGAAATATGAACTCAAACAGGTTTTTATTAAAAGAATAGCAATTATGTGAGAGATGTTAGTTCAGTTAGTAACCTGACTCTTAATATCTTCAAACGCACTAACAATTATTTATTATAATGGCACCCACCACGGTACCTCTCTCTTGCACTATGCTATTTTATTATCTGATTTCAACTCCCTACCCACTTATTTACATTAGTGTCACCATAACAACCCCTTTCTCCTCTCAATGATTCACCACCAACCATCCAATTTTGGGACAATCCAATCACAGCCACTTATTTCTTAGCACACTTCTCAAATAGTCTCAAACAAAATAAACTGACCATAGATTCACATGTATCTAAACAGTATGTGTCCTGTTGTGTTTTGTTGCTATTTGGTTTGCTCTGGGTTCAAAGAATATTGCTGTTTCAATAGACATTATTGCTGCAGACACAGACAGACTGACAGCATAAGCTTGATTGCACAGTAGCTTTTAGACATGTCCAGTCTGTTGGTAAAAATACTGTAAAAACAGCAGAGTGACAACTAGAAAAAGTACTTACCGTTACTTTAGTTCCAGACTAGAACTATTCATGCCATATAAACATTTCCAACGCAAATTACACAAAAACTAAAAGATAATTCCAGGTCATAAATACCAATTTTCATACCATAATTATAATTAGCAACCCTCTTTTGAATACAAACGGACAAACAGTTGTAGTTTCTTTACATGATTTATGTGGTCTTATGTGGCAGTAGTTCTGATATGGACCAAGACCATTCTAAAACTATTCACGAAAGAAAATGTGTGTCCTATTTATTTGATTTCTCTGAGTATTGATACTATAAATTACTATCTGGGTATATATATATTTTTTAACCCTAATTGATATGATAAATGATAATAAACTAGTACAAGTACTACAGTAAATATCCGCCACAAACAAAGTCATTGGGATTATTAGATTGTCCTGCATCAAATGGTTGCAAGGTTAATTTTCTTACAAACAATTAAGCACCAACTAATGCTCTTGAATAGATTTTCATTGCAGTTATATCATTACACAGCACAGAAATCTTAAAGCTATTGTGAATTTGAATGCTATTAGGCTCTAATACATAATTGCATTCCATCTCGTCAGCGGGTTAAGTAAAGAAGAGCAGTGGCACTTCTTTAAAGTGACTAGCTTTAGTTGAAGATTTCTGCACTGGCCGTGACATGTAAGTCTGCTGCTCTCAGTGGACACTGTCAAAAGCAGCAGTAGCATTAGCGCTTTAGCACACAGCCATTGTCATTCCACAGACAAGTGGCTGGTCTAACAAGCGCTCTCCCCGAGGAACCCACATCTGTTGTCACATCAACAAAGCTTCCACTCGGCGTATCAATCAAAGTGGAGAATGGCAATGTGTGCTCTAAGGCATCCATCACTTCTGTCTGATAAACGATATGCAGTGAGGAAAATAAGTATTTGAACACCCTGCTATTTTGCAAGTTCTCCCACTTGGAAATTATGGAGGGGTTTGAAATGTTCATAGCAGGTGCATGTCCACTATGAGAGACAGAATCTAAAAAAAATCCAGAAATCTCGTGGTATGATTTTAAATAATTGATTTGTATGTGATTACTGCAAATAAGCATTTGAACACCTGCCAGTGAGCAAGAATTCTGGCTCTCAAAGAACTGTTTTTCAGCCTTTGAAAAGGGCATCTATACTCCACTTATTCATCTAAATTAGTAGCACCTGTTTGAGCTGCATAAAGCGCATTTCTAGCTGCATAAAGAGACCTGACCACCCCTCTCGAACTCCAACTACAATGGGTAAGGCCAAAGAGCAGTAAAAAGTCACCAGAGACAATTTGAGTCCTCCACAAGGCTGGAAAGTGCTACAGGGCAATTGGCCAGCAGCTTGGTGAAAAAAGATCTACTGTTGGAACAATTGTTGGAAAATGGAAGGGGTTAAAGATGACCTAATGGGAGTGGAAACATCATGCTTTGGGGTCGCTTTTTCTGCATAGGGGACAGGACAACTGCACTGTATTAAGGAGAGAATGAATGGGGCCATGTATTGTAAGATTTTGGGCAACCACCTCCTTCCCTCAGTCAGAGCATTAAAGATGGGTCGTGGCTGGGTCTTCCAGCATGACAAAAAGCATATCAAGGGTCTGCAGTGGCATAGCCAGTCTCCAGACCCAAATCCATTTGAAAATCTTTGGAGGGAGCCGAAACTCTGTGTTGCTCGGAAACAGCCCCAAAACCTGACAGATCTAGCAAAGATCTGTGTGGAGGAGTGGGCCAAAGTCCCTGCTGCAGTGTGTGCAAACCTGGTCAAGAATTACAGGAAATGTTTGACCTCTGTAATTGTAAACAAAGGTTTCTCTACAGATAGGATTTGAAAACACCGGGGGTACGGAGGCCGACTAGGCGAAAAAACGAGTAGCCTTCGCCGCTCGCGGCCGTTATGGAAAGCCAATATGATCACACTCCGCCACTTTGGAGCGGCGTATCGCGGCGTATTTACCAACGCTTTTAACGCGGTACGCCGTCTGACATTATGCCGTGGACCGTAAACAAGCGCCGTAATTTACGCCATACGCCGTGGAGTGTGATCATATTGGCTTCCCATATTATCGAGCGCCCGAACAGAAAAGTTACACTACAGCGCTCGGACAATGATCTGGTGAACAGGTGCCAGATAAACATTTGGAACCAGAATGGAAGTCGTCTACGTTATTGACTGTAGCTTTCTTAACTGTATGATAGCGTTGTATGTTACTTGAATAAAAAACACGATCTTTGTTTTTCAACCTGGCGGATGTTTTTTCAGCCTGGCCAGGCTTTTAGATAGGGGGCTGTCTTCCCGTATTTTGGACGGGGTATTTTAAAATGTGGACGGGCATTTTCGAGTGCAGGGACGGACAACCATCGCCGTGTGCGCAAACGGCGCTCGCACGGTACCGGTGTACTCGTTTACGGCGCACGGTGTAACGTCAGACGCGCACGGCGTTAAAAGCGCTGCTTTATTTAGTAAAAGCGTCGGAAAATACACCGCTCCTAAGCAAGCCAAAGCAATGTGTTATAATAGTCATCAATACAACAGCAACATTAGCTTTCTGTTCAAAGTGGATTTTTCCCTGTATTGCTGAAGGCTGCTTGATATTTGGAAAAATAATGATCCTGATAATTTTAATTGAAATTATGAATATTCAAAAGATTAGTAACACAGAGAGATGGCAGTGCATTAGCACATTTTAAAATTAGGATATTTAATTAAATTAAAGTAAGAGACATATCTTGCATGAAATTAGCTGCTATGAACGTATTCTACAAGTGAAAAGCTCAAATCAGCTGTAACGTTTTCATCGACACCTCTGTCTGCATAGAACACTGTATAAAGTTAGTGTGAATAACTGTTCAAACTCAAGAATACATTTTTAGTCATTGTTGAATGTATAATTGCGATTAATCAATTATTCGAACTATTTGCACAGCCATACTCCCAAATAACTATGGATATATTTTGGGGTATACAGTATTTAAAATATCAGTTCAGTTCTGTAGAATTAAACATGCACTATGTAACTTTTGGTTCTCGTCTCCATGGAGACGTTATTGTTGGTGGCATCGCCTGTTTGTCTCTATTGGATCAGACACGTTTAATGCCATTCTGTGGAACATTCCACAGTATGGCATAGCAGTACCATTTCTTGTGGTTTTGAAAATAAGGGTAAGAATAACAAGCATCAGCATCTGCTAACACTTGTTCTTGGACTAATTTTGATGTATTGATTGATTACTAGTTGTAAACTGTCCAATTGCTAAATGAAAAATCTCAATGGAAACAAGCATGTGTCGGAGCCTCCACCAGAAAAGTTACATAGTGCACCTTTAATGCAGAATAAAAACTAAATAAACACACAGTGACAGGGAGTTAGGAAAGGCCACTTCAAAACTCATTACCAAGTAGCAAAAGGTCACTGAGCTTTGATTGATGAGCACAAATGGGGTTGAGGCTTAAGACAGTCTAAAACTGCCAGAAGCAAGAATTTTTTCATTTGGACCTAAAGTGATGTCCTTCTCAGCATTCATTTCAGGCACGCAGAGAAGAGGCTGTGCTCAAATGATAACAGTAATTCTGGAGAGCAGACACGGGCTCGTAAGTGCTGATTTTCTTCAAATGATTAGAATAACGAGAGACATTTTGCTTTTCCATTGAAATTTCCTTGACAGTTTAATTGGAATGTAACTGCAAGGCATTTTCTTTAATTATAGACGCACAAGGAAAAGAAATACCGCTCCGGAGATGAACAAGAAATAAAGGCAATCAATCAAAACAGGCCCGTCGTTAGCTGTCAATGCACATCGGTTGCTTGGCAAAAGATCAACTGATTCAGAAAGTTTGTGTCATGCCGAGCCAATCTAATCCTTAATAATAATGCCTGGGATTTATATAGATATTCAAAATGCTTTACTCTGAATGACTGATTTAGTGAGACATCCGGCTGCCAATCTACGCCGCCACCACCACCGATCACTCAGTCACTCACAACAGTCATACAAAGGCAGGTTGTGTGTAGTGTCTTTGTAAAGAACACAATAACAGAAAGCCCGGTTGAAGCTGGGAAGTTTTGGGTTTGTGGACAAGCGCAAGACAAAGTTTATCTTATGACATGATATTAATCTACACATGATCCTTTGAAAGCTATTGATTTAGCTGTAATTTATGAATAGTTTTGTCACGACACTCAAATTTCAAACTAGATTTTTTTTTAAGAATAGGGCTGCACAGAAAAACTGCAATATATTTTATGTTATATTTGCTATGTATTTGATTTATTAGCATTTTGGTAAAAGGTAGGCAACTCCAATTATAATTAGTATTATCATTAATGATGTGCACTGTGCATAGTATAAGCTGAACATGTGATATAACAGAGGAAAGCCTGTCTTTCATTTGACATTATCTTTTTCAGCACAGTAGAAGGAAAAGCGCATCACTGTCTAAAACGTTCGTCCTTGTGATTATTCTGGTCAGTCTGACTTTTCCTGCATTGACGTTTCAGTGAGTGCACTCTATGGCCAGTTTGTTTCTGTGACAATAGATTAGAGTTAGCTGCGGGCTACATTAGCAATTCTTCACTTCAACCGAGCGTCTTTTACAGTGTTTTCCTTTTCTCTTCTATAGCCGTAGCGTTAGGTTAGTCCCATATTTCACACGTGCAATGCATTTGAGAAGCAAAGTAAGTCCCGAATTGTCTCTCCAACAATTGTCTCTCCAACTCTTTGCCTTGCGCTTCAACAAGTGTGTTTCCTCTGGAGCAGTATATGACTCAACAGTATATGACTCTCAGTAGATTCTCAGTATATGACCAATGACCAAAACGCTCTTTTATATGGCACGGTTTTAGACAATAGCCTGACATCTTTTTATTATCTTATAAGAGCACAAAAGATAAAACATGACAAGAGAGCAGCACATTCACAGAAAACAAAATCACAACACACCAAGCTAAAAAAAAAAAAGGTCCAAAGACGGATAAACAAATTCAGACCGAATGTGATTTTTTTCCATCTTCCATATGGTCACAATGTCAGACTGACATTTTCAACACACAATAATGGTACTTTCTTTCTGTGGTCTTATTCTGCTTCTGATGAAGTTTAAGAATTCAACAAATATTCTGGAAAAGTCACATTTTGTCCCGTTTCTTATTTTTTCTAGTCTTGATTCTTGCTCAAGTATCTAGTTTCGATGTTTTAGTATCGATTAATATCAGATTTTCCATACTTTTGTCAACCCTAATTCTGAGTTTAATCGGCCTTCATCCTGTTTAGCAGTAAAATTCTGTATAAATATTGGCAATTGTGTGTTTTCCTGTAATTTTGTGAACTTTGGGTATTGGAACACACTGCACAGCCAAATCATAAAGGTACTTAATAGTTTTAAAAGTTTTAGCTTAACAGCCCCTAATAGTTAACTAGTCTCGAAGCACAGAGCGTGTCTTTAGTCACCAAAAATGTCTTGAGTTGATAAGCCCTAAAATCCAAGAAAGACAAAGGCGATATAAAGACCAAGTTAGTTAGAAACCCACAAAACAATGACGAGAAGCTCCAGCAGTGACAGATGTGGTGCGCAGAACGCCCGTGCAGATTAGAGCCTGCGCGGCTGTTACGAGACAGATCGGCATGTGTCACAGTCACGCTGCAAACCGCCTCTGTCAGCCGGCATCAGAGCATTGCAGTGACAACCAGCACCAAAAGGAGGCAGGTGGTCCTCACGTCTGAAACAAAGAATCCGTTGTGTTCTGCGATGTTTGAAATGTATCTAACAGTGTGTCCGAGAGAAAACGAAACCCCAGTTCACAGCGCAGGCGGAAAAAAGAATCCGTTGTCTTTAGAGCGCAATTAAAATAAAGATATATGTTACCCAAATCTTCAGCCACATCAGTATCTTAGCTGTGATGGGCACCCTGAGTATTAAAGGGTTGTACCTTAACTAACTGTAGATACATACTTGACTAATTATCTTTGCATAATGTTCCAACAAGTTAAAGGCGCACCATGTAACTTTTCTGGTGGAGGGCTGGTCTTCATGGAGGTGATGCCACTAGGCCAAGTTACAGGTCAGAGCTGTGAAGAGGCATTTTTCTGGGTTATTTTGAGCCAGAAATATGTACAAATGCAGGATGGATACGTTTTAGTGTCGTTGATGATTTTAGTAGTCGACTTTTTCCCATTTTTTCATTAGTCGACTATTACTATTACGATTATTTCTATTGTATATTGAGAGTTTTAAAACGCATTTGAAATATGACAGAAGGCTTTTAGATAGAGAATATTTACAAATAAAGTGTTTAATTGAGAAATCATTAATTCTTTTTTTGGCACTTTGATTTAATAATGTCACTGTCTTTGTTATAAAATATGTTTTAGAGTCTGTTTTGTTGTTTTCTTTTGATCTGTTAAATCAATTAAATTCATTATTAAAGTTATTATGAGCAATTACACAAGATCACATTTCATAACAACATATTTTAACCAACGGATTACAACAATGCACAAAACCATAAAATTCAAAGATGACAAAACCATTGGAACTCAACAAAAAGAGTGCATTTTCCATTCTGAAACCACACTAATGAAAGTTTATGTTGACAGCCCAAAAGCAACTACTTTACGAGACCCAGATCAAAGTTGAATTACAAAATCTAGTGCGTTGTCTTGTAGAAGAAAGCTCGTCATGGCTCTTGTGATCTGTGTGAATGAGGTGGGAGATGAGTGGCACACAGCAGTCCCTGGTGGGGTGTTACAGTAATTGCTTGTTTCACCATCCCCAGGAGACTACCACAAAGAGGGCCGCATGCAGAGGAGCTTGGCTGAGGCGGGCAAACAGCGGAGCAATGCGAGGCTCCCATCTTCAATTACATTCTGTTTGAGGTTCGAAATGGGATGGAAGCGCGCCGCAACCTCTAACATAATTATATTCCTACATTCAGCGCACAAGACGTGACTGTCAACAACAATAAAGTCGCGGCTATCATTTATGGAGCTAATTGTGTGGAATGCCTTCACAATCAATAGTAATGCCCTTCGTATGTCAACAAGCAAATGAAAAACGGCAGAAACTGATACAGCAAATGGAAATGGAGGACTAGGAACTGCTACTCAAATTCAGAGAAAACGTCTTGGTTCAGTCAAAAACAAAAACTAAAAGAACTATTACTGCCTCTGCTACTGTTTACAACTACAACAACTTCACTGCTATTGATCACAACATTGTATTAAAACAACTCATAAACAAAATGCATAAGGGCTGTAGTCAATTAGAGACATTTTTGGTCAACTAAAGACAATAATTACTTTATCAACTTTGTTAAATTAAAGTTATTGTAAGATAATAGCTGGAGCAATATTTTATGGGTATCAATATTTATCATGCGTAGTAAATTACAATAATTGCACAAGTGGTGATTTTTTTTGCAATTTTTTGACGTACGAAAAGATTTGGGCTGTAGATGGTCGAATAAGTAACTTCTACGACTAATTATAGATACAAAATAAGTACTAAAGTGTTCAATTCTGCTACTTATTTAATGCAGTTTATGTTCCTAACAATATTTTACATTTAGAAAAGTGTCTACTTGGATTATCTGGCTTTACGTTCATTGTGTAAGAGGCAAAAGTAGTTCCAATAATTATCGTTGATATGTTAATTTTTGTAACAATACAATACAGTTTGAGTCCTAATTTAAATTTGGTTTGGTCAAATTCTTGTCCAGCTTTGGTCCTGGTCTAGTCTTAGTTCTTGGTATAGTCCCAGCTCGGACACAAGTTTGACGTGGTAATTGTGAACGCAATCTAAAAGATTTATTTCCCCTCAAAAATGTACAAGCGTTTTTTTTGTTTTTTTTAGAATGACAAGGAAACAACCTTCATATAAAGCTAACCTTGCTAAAGTTGCTACCTATGATAATAAAAAGCATATTCATCATTCAATAATGTTCATGCCGATGGGCAAATCGAGCGTTTGTTCATATACCGTAGCTATTTCTTGTCTAACCTTGGCTCGAAGTAATTCAGGGAAACTTGTGTTCCCAATGCGTTCTTCTCATCCATCACGTCTTACACTTTATTAGCTCAGTGTTCTCCCATTCACCACATTACCAGCGTCACTAATGGCCTCGCACTAATGTATGCTATAGTTTTTACTGACACACCTGCATCGATCTGTGTCTTCTATACTGCAGCTAATCTCTAAGTGTCGCGGCTCCTAGCTTGTGTCCTGATATTGCACTGTTGCGTGGCGTCTCGTTGCCGTGTTGTGGGTGTGGTGCTCGGTACAGACGGGTGTGTGGGATTATGTGGTGATATATGTACCGAACATGAGCAAAAGGCCCCAGCAACCAGTTGGTACAAAAAAGAGGAGGAGGAGGAGATGACGAGTTCGATGTTAACAAGCTGTCACTGCCAACATGAGCCACGGCAACAACGAAACACAACAATCCCCTGACACGCACACTGTGAAACCAACAACAACAACAACAAGCGTGTGCTGACATTACATGCTAAATTATTTACATCCGTTGCACTTTAACATTTCTGTTTATTCATTGTCTTTTATTTCAGCCAGGTAAATGTTAGTGAGTGAATCTGGTTTTATTGTGAAAATTTAAATGTGCTAAATAGTGATGTCGTCCAAGGGTGAAGTCAAACACTAAGCCAATTAAACCAGGCCAAAGCACGGAGCGTCCGTAAAACGGCAGTGTGAGTGCCACCAATCCATGCCCAGGCACGGCACGCTTTGGCGCAGATAGAGGTGGGCCAAAGCACATCATGGTTGCTCAGGCACACTCACAACTTTAGAATATGAGCTTTAAATGTAGTTTAAAGACAATGTTGATGAGAGACTGATGTTTTTTTTTCCATTCTGAAGTTGGCAGTATGTTGACTCTACATTTTGAGGAGGAAAGCGTGGAAGGCCAAAACAGCAAAGTTTACATATTAATGGTATGTAAACATGAACACTGTATATATGTTTGATAAACACAGGAAGTGATTAAGTAAGTATATATTTTGCAGTACACTGACAATTTTGAAGCCACAGAAGTCATCCAAAATACCACATTGTGATAAAGTTACATACCATAATGCTTTCTCTCATCTGTAATATGTAATATGCATGTATTACATGTGATTTGCTTTTGTTTCTTTTCAAACTTGAAGCCAAATGCTACAATTATTTGTTGAACAAATGCCAGTTTTCAGTTTTCAAAAGAATAGTTTAAACTTACATAGTAGCAAGAATCATTTAAGCTCCCAGCAGTCACAGGTTGGTCACAGGCCTCTTGAAAAAACTATGTCTAACCAGACCAGAGAGCTTTGTGCTTAAATGACCCCAGTTCTCAAAGCTCAGAACACAGACTAACATTTACCAAAAAAGGAGTGACATCCTCCGAGTCCTCCGAGCGATTCGATTGGACGCTTTGCAGAGTTTTAGGTCTTGCTCTCCCAATCACTCCCACAGGAAAGCTGCCTCCAAGGGAAAACATTCATAGACATTTACACAAAAACTTCCCTTTGTATGAGTGAGAATAGGGATTTCAAGCAGGAATCCTGTGGGGTTGGCTCTTCAGAAGAAATTTGTACAGATACATTGAAGCATCAAGAAGAAATGTCTTTATTTTTTCACTTCTTTCCTTTTGTTGCTTGCCACCTGCCGGCTCAGTGGAATGAAGAATCTGACAATTGTAAATGTTTCACCCAGGAGTGTCAGTGTACTTGGCATGGCACCCCATGGCTAATCCAGTCAGTGCTAGCAATGACTCTAAACTAGTGAGAGACAGAGAGACGGATAGAGACTGACACTGGGGCGGAGGCCTGCACTGCCAGAGAAGAAAGGCACAGACATTAGCAACACTTACAGAGAAAAGAGAATCCCTGGGGAATACAAATACAGGGTTTAAGGCTATAGGCCAAGACTCCAAGTACTTTACTAATATGAGCGGTTTTATCTGGAGCACAGAGCTTGACAACAGTCTCTTATGGTTATGAAAAATGATGAGGGAAATCAGAAAAAAGAGCCATTAAACAGCCCTGGACCAAAGAACAAAGTCTAACTTAAAAAAGTGTTGAGAAAAGAAAGAACATTGGCTCCAGGAGGAAGCCGGGGGTCCAAGGGTGTCCTCCAAATCCATTTGTCAGCCACACTCTCATTACGGTTTGCGAGTGGGCGTCTGGTTATAAATAGTCTTGGGTGCGTGCATTTGACAGGAGGGAGTCTCAAATTTGATGGCGGGGCATTAATCTCTCCGAGAAATCCCCAAAGACAGACAGACAGACAGACAAACAAATGACATGTGCATCTGCTGAAAAACAAGCACAGCGTTTTATGTTTCCACAAATGACAGTGAGTTGGCTTTTTGCATATCGGGTCTTGGCACACAGTGAAACACAACCTGGATTTAAATTGTGCAGTAGAAGGCTTTTTTTCTGTGTGCGTATTCTGGTGACTATAACGTTTATAAAAGCATTCTGTCCCGGTGGTCCGACATCTTTTTGCCTTTTTCACTTTCTCCACTGTGGAGCTCTTCATGCATCGCTTCATATTTGAGAAATTTCCAGACACTTTAAGCATCTTCTTCAACTTCATGATCCCTCTTAAGCAATTCCCTATTCCCCACAGCTCCTTAAACGCATCACTTATTGACACTAATTTGGAAAAAAATAAGTGGCCGCTCCATCCGACATCTGGTGCCCGGTGTTCGCAGCCTGTGGCCAGTTTGAGCAGCTGTTCCCATATGTTCCGGTACGTCTATAAGCCCTTAAGTGACAATAATCGCTTTCCTATAAATCTATTCATTGACAACTAAAAACGTTATGTTTAAACAAAGACTGACAACAGAGATCAACCGTTTGGGGTTTTCCCACAGCCGACGCCCACGCGATCTCATCAGAATCCAGCGCAGCCAATATTATTCCTGATAATATGAAGATTAGCGAGGCTGATTTGAATAATGTTCCCCATATGACACTATATCACTCAATTATGGTCTATACGTTGCACTGCTGCACATTAGAAAAGTATGATAAGGACAAATTTCTCTACAGCCCTGTTTCATAAGAAGAAGTCTGTCAAAACGTGTACTTAGGGATGTCAAGATTATTAGGATCCAAAACATAAAAATTAAGTATTTTTAATTTAATCTATAGACCAGAAAAATACATATTAATGTAATATACGTTTTATCTGGCTGTTTTTGTCTTTATTGTGTAATTCAGAAAGTTTTATTTAATAAATCTGGTCAGAAAGCTAAGGAATAGTAACATGGGAAATGAAAAATGGGAATGAAAAAAAAAAAGAAAGACTTCAGTTTTTTGGTCATGTTTTCAGTCATCGGAATAATTGTTAATAGTATTATTTTTTATTTTTTAAATTTCAGACACAAGGTGGTCCATAATTAAAAGAAGTCCAAGTATTGTTATATACAGCTGTAGAATAGTCTTTTGCCTAATTCTGGCATATTTACAGAAAAGTTTAATAATATGCACGTGAAATAAATAAATACAATTAGAATAAAAACATAATCGTAACATAAACATCTTATATCGTGACATCCCAAAATGCATTGAAACCCTGTACAGTGATCCCTCGCTATAACGCGGTTCACTTTTCGCGGTCTCGCTGCTTCACGGATTTTCATCATGCATTGTGTTCTGCATTCTGATTGGCTAAACAGTCTTTCCGCGTCTTCTCTACCTGTGTGTCAATAATGTTATGGATTAATATGTACACGTACGTAAAACCGCTTGCCAAATTGAAGTTTGCGAGGCCGGTGAGAGCGCGCGTGTGAGCGGCGCGACACGCCGGTGAGAGCGGCGCGCGTGAGCTTCAATGTTTTATGGAGTATTTCAATGTATAATAACTGTAAAAAAATAAAGGTTTCTACTTCGCGGATTTCGACTCACGCGGGTTCTTCTTGGAACGTAACCCCCGCAATAAACGAGGGATCACTGTATTTACACTTCTTACAGTTCATGTCTTGCCGAACACAAATCTGTAGCTGAACAATTAACCTTTAATAGGAATGACATGATATTAAAGTCGCAGTGTTGGCCCTGCGACGAGTTGGCCACTGTCCAGGATGTACCCCGCCTAAGGCCCGAAGTCACTGGGATAGGCTCCAGTCATCCGCGACCCCGAAAGGGAACAAGCGGTAGAAAATGGATGGATGGATGGAGGAATGACATCATATTCACTAAATCCCCCAGACATTACCCCATTGACCTCAGTGATGTCTCTGCATAGTTAATCATGACGATATAAAACTGTCTCTGGACTGAATAGAGACTCAAAGGAGATTCACAACTATGAAGCCGTCAGTTTACAGCCAGCCCAGACCTGATTTAAGACGCTGGTAATGACAGGTTTAATGGCCGCGTCTCCAATCCATGCATGTCATAATCCAAATATGTCCGGAATCACAGTCAAATGGATGAAAGTGGATGCTGGTGTTCTTGTTTTAAATGAAAGAGGCAATATGTTTAAATGAAAGGGGCAATATGTAAGTGGAGAGTGTGAAAGGTATTCTCCATAAAAAGGATTTCCTGGAAAGTTCCACATACGGTAAGTATTTCTGGTAATAAAAACACCTGTGATTCACTATATGAAAGATATTTTTATTATACTGTCGAGCTTTTCAGGCAATAAAACTTACATGCACCTATAAATCTGGTGAAAACCAAAGAAACTCACAAATAGGAGTGGGTGATATTCACACAAATGAGTATCTCAAATGTTTTTAGTATTAGGATTTACTCAATATTTAATCTTCAATATATTATTATATATATATTCATCTTCAACAATGTTTTCTAAACTCTCAAAAATATAGTATTTATAGTAGTAACACCTATTGTAGTAGCAGTAATATTAATGTCTACCTTTACATTCAATGCAAAATTATCAGAATATAGACAACAAATAGGAATCCAGGGTCCAAAGTTCAGTGTAAACCTCAGTGTATGCTGTCCCCCAATTGCATCATGCAATTATTAGTAAAGCTGGAGGATTGCAACACATTTCCCCAATGGTCACTGTAGCATGGGGCACTGTGTGCACAGTGTGTTGCTTGTTAAAAATACTATTTTATTTTGCTGCAGAAAAAATGAACAGTATATCCTCCATCTATTGATACAGTTTCACAATATGAAAATTGGGTATATTTAGAAAACCATTCAATGAATTTCCACTTCAACAATGCTTTTCACACTAAAGCCACTTGAGCAAGTATTAAAGCACAGCAAGTCCAATTATACAAAAAATAAACTAATAAAATATCTGGATTAATTTACAACTACAATAACAATTACTACCATCAACCATTTTTTATTTATAACCGCTTCTACAAGTACTCCTGCTACTACTGATAACCAAGCTATTACTTGCGAAAACCAGACAATTAGATACCAAGTAAAGCTGCTGTTGATGGGGAGGGATGTCAAGATGAACCGTTTTTTCAATGGCTGCGATTATTTATTGCTGCGGTAGGTTATTCCTGGGGTTTTTGGAACCTACGGTATACTGCAGAAATGGCTCTAGAGTCCAGGCGCATCACAAGGGGCGGTGTGGTGTGCGTGTGTGTATCGGACAAAGCCCTGCGTGTCAAAAGCCTGCTCTGTTTATAATGATTGTCTGGTATACATGTGACAGTGGATAAACACGCTGTTGTAACGACCGGTCTGTTACACGCAGAGGTCCACACTAGCACAAGTCAGCTGTGCGAGTTACAGTCAGCGTGAGTACAGGTGTTTTATGCTGCTTGATGAGTTTACACGGGGCAGAGTGAAGTCTCGCACCATTGACTGCTTGTTGGGGCAAAGTGTCCGCTCTGCTCGAGGTGAAAGTGGAGCCAGGGAACGCACAAGCTCGAAGTTTGGAGGACATGGTTAATATTTATCATAGTTTTACTTCCTTTAAATTGCAGTTTGTAAGAGGAGGACTTAGTTTAGGAGGACGTGGTTAATATTTATCATAGTTTTACTTCCTTTAAATTGCAGTTTGTAATAGAAAATTTGGAAAACTGCGAAGTAGAGCTGAGATCTAAAACAGAATCCCTCTGTGATGTCATCAATGTGCTAGGTGCCATGAAAACACACACGATTTACATGCAATTTATACACTTTTCTGATGATCATTCAAGAAAAATAAAAGTGTTATATGGTATTATTCATTGTCAAATGATAACTGTAATTTATATGAATTCTGGCCCTCGGTTAGTATATGGTTGCTAGGTAACAGTTGTGGAATTATCTCTATCGGACGTCAATTTTTATGTACATACATCATACATCAATGTATATTTTTGCTGCCCATGTCCATCCAGGAAGTACTATAACAAACTTTACAAAAATGGTCAAACTGGAGTGAAATGGGCAAAATGTTTAACAAAATCTGAGTCTAATCCGGTATAGACTTTAAACATTTTATTTATTTTTTTAAATACTATGTCAAAGTTTCCATTCTTTTTGCTGATAATCCTAATACATCATAAAATCGTGATATTTCCCCTCACGACTCCCTATTGGTGGGTAAATTAAGTTTCCTGTCTTTTAGGATCTATTTCCATAGCGTCTTTGAAAATACCAACACAAATAACCGGTTCAAGCTGTTCTTAAGTACAGCTCGATGAAAAGTAACAGTCCCCAGCAGAGCGGTAATGCCCCACGTCTCCTGTTCACGTCACATAAATTTGAGCTCAGCGGCCAAAGTAGAATATACGAGCAGAGTCGGGACAGCGGCACCAAACCACCAAAGCTGTTCATCATGTCCTCTCCACATCCCTGTACACACATTTCACTTCTTTATAGACCTGACAAACTTCAGGTCTGGGCCTGAACTGAGCCCGGGGACAAAGTAGAGCAATGGAAACATCTTCTTGGTCAGCCAGTGATATGTGTAATGTGTTCTGACAAATGGCAACCGCTGATGGCAACTTAAGTCTTAGCAATTAGCCACTTTCACGCACATGACAGTTACAACAAATATATGCTAATTCAAACGCAAAATAATTAACGCAACAACAGGAGCAGATGAATGTCAAACAGTGTTTCCTGAGCGTCCAGTAGAAAACAAAAAGCTGCATGTACGCTTTCATCTACAACTGCCTTTTTTGAGTCTTTTATCTGTTGACTGATTCCATGCAGACAAAACGAAGTTGAAAGGAAGAAAATCTATAATATTCCTCTGTAAACGTTGATACTTTTGTAGCAGGACATTATAATACAATTACGTATGTTGGGCAATGTGACATTCATCTTCATATGCGGCGATCACAGTTTCAGATTTTATCTTATTTTGATCAGTGCAAGTTTAGAAGTAAAAGTTTATATTTCTTCCTAAAATGTCCAAACTCTGCCCCAAACTGTATGCTTCTACTGACAGAGGATTGAATGTACACCTCTGAATTAAAAATCCCCAAGCTGATCATTGACGATTGGAAATAACTGAATCTCGACTAATCTAAATAAATACAATTATTGGAAAAATGTAAAAAAGAGCATAAACTCTATAAGCCTGCCATGTTTTTGGAGATATAGGAAAAACTAGCTCATACTAAGAAAAAAACAACATCCACAGACACAGGGAGAACATGCACACATCCGCCCAAGGAAAGACTCTGACCAGGAATCGAACCTAGAACCGTCTTGCTGTGAGGTGAACAAATGTGCCACCGTGTGACTCATTATATTTGTGCTTTGACAGCACTGTATAATGTGAAGTCATTTTGAATAATGCATTTCCGTTATATACTTCCACGATACTAAACCACGAGATCAAACCAGGGACATAGTGAATAAGTAATGACTTAAACCTTGGAGCCTAATAAACAGGGGAAAGGCTTCCTCTGGAGAAGCAACAATAAAAGAGAGCAAAAAGGATCTCACACATGAATGAGTGCATTTTATACATGATGACAAGTAGCTATAGTTGAAACGTACACAGCAAATGCTACACAGGGCCTAATTGTGATTCAGTGTGCAGTGAAGGGGGAGACAAAAGGCAAAGGCGAGAGGTGCTGCCTTGGTATTGACTATGGAACCTTTGTGGCTAATGAAAGCACAAAGACACAACAACAGCGGCTCATTACTGTCAGCGTGTCAGGGCTAAAGTCTTTGCACTTTATCTGCAGTTATTAAGAGGCACCATCCTGCAACAGAAGCCTGGTCGTGGCATGGCTGTTCTCAAGGCTCTGTAGAAGAATACTATAAGAAACTTGAAGATAGATCTATAGATAACGTGAAGAAAGTACTGCGAGATCTTCTGCTTGAAGTTCAGTTCAGAACTCCTCTATGCACTCTACACCAGCACAATATAAAGCATGGAGGTGTTATTTAAGTACATACACGTTATCCGGGCTTCAGACTTTCTCTCATTTTGCCTATGAGCATTTTATTTATTATTTCAATAGTTACTTCAGCTTCATACAAACAAACTACGTGAGCAAAGGTGAGCCAAGTAGTAAAACAGATCACTGGATCACACACGTACACATACAGTATAAGTACCTTGGATTAGTAGCCTTCAGCAAAAGTATTCTCTTATTAACGATATGTGAAAACTTAAAAATAATGTATCTTTCTGTTCACTCAAATTGGTCGTAGTGTGTATAGGGTTGTTTGATAAAGAAGCAATCATATACATCAACTGTACATTTTGAAGTCTACAAGCTAATTAATCCATGGATAAGTGAAGGTAAAATACATTAAAAGAATAAAATCTGATATGTTTAGATGTTTTCCAAACACAAGGTCAAATATGGAATTATGGAAAGAACAGCAGAACTAACATTTTAGTAGCAATTGATAGACAAAATGTTAATTAAGTAAAGACAAATACTAAAAGATTTTCTATTTAGACATTATTTTTCACTCTCCCTTACAGGCAAATAGCACAGTTTAGTGTCAGAATACAGACTGCGCACTAGAGCCCCTGAGGTTGGTAACTGTACACTGAAGCTGCCAAAATGGCTATTAGAGTGGCATAATTATGAGGAATAACCAGACTATCCAGGCCCAGCTGTTCAGGCAACATCTTCAATACAGCACCTCCAAATGTGACCAGACAAGACAGCAACTGGGAATGTAGAATGTAGAGATAGGAAAAAGGGACTGACATCACAGCTCAATTTTATAACACAAATGTTGTACAGAATCACCACAAAATACTTGCATGCAAATCTGAATCAACATGGCAGCTCGAGCGGATGCATTAGGTTTCAAATAAACTAAAAGTGACTCGCTGTAAATGACTTAAAAGTCCCGAAGGGTGCACCGAGGGAGGCTCACAACTCGGAGTTTGTGAAGACGGTTGTCACGGAGAGGAAGAAGAGGACGTGTCAGGAGCAGCTTGAGTCCGTGAGGAGTCGCACAAAGTGAAGCTTTGAACATACAGGAGGCAGGCAGATGCAGACGGAGCGACGTGACAATATTAACAAGTGCCTCTATGTTGCAGGATGTCAACAAAGTTTAGCAAGAGAAACTGATGCAACGAAAAAGCTTAATTGGCCAAGAATCTGAAAACATAATTGAGCCAAGACATAAACAAGGTATTTACTGAGGAAGACATTTGGCTGATACAGTTGCAAAATTCATCCCAATCAAATCCATATTGCAGTTTTATTTGCAATTATGGAATCACAAATGCTGCAATTACTTAAGGAATACAATGTCTACTGCAAATAACAAAAAAATGCTGTCTTCATTGGGAACAAAACTTATCCTGTTGCTTGGACTTTATCAAGCAGAAACATGAGGTACTTATATTAGTTTAGCAGTTTGCTGTATATTTGTAAAACGACACCATAGCACTACATCCACAAAAGCAAAAGCAAACTCGGACAACTTCAGACGGAATGGACCAAACAACCGACCAACAAAAGGGAAAAAAATAACCTGACTTGCCGTAAACATTTTTTTGTAACTCTCCAAGGTCCCACCTGTGCCTTCCTTATCATTGTTCATTTGTCTCTCTTCTGCAACTTTCACTCCTGCAATGTCCTCCTTTCAGTCCGTAGTCTCCACGTTCCTCTCCAGCTGCTTCAAGCAACAATGGGACACTGGCGGAGGCAGAATATTGTATAAAAATCATGGAAAGACGGCAGCCAGTGAGGGACAAAAGGACTGTCAAAAGCGGAGGGAGAGAAGAGGAGGAGTATGAGAGAAAAGAATTGGAGAGAGGCTGCAGTGGCTCTGAACGTTTCCTCTTTTCCCTTCATGTCTGTCTGATTCTATATCCAAGCCTGTCCATCTCGGCCCGCTCCCCTCTCTGCACTTTCTTATTCTCCATAAGCCACATTATGTCCAAGCGAGTGGGCGAGCTGAGCTAGTGGGGCAGCAGGAGAAAGCCAAGACTGTTTCTGGTGCTGAAACTGGGCGAGCGACCGCCTCCTATGGGCTGCTCGCGGTGTACGGCGCGGCTGGATTGACCTGGTTGTTTAAGGTTTACGACAGTTCTTAGACGGCAAGATTTACTACCGCAAAAAAAAAACCATCAGGACAAAACTGCGTACTAATTGTGACTAGTTGACGATAAATGTTGTACTCACATGCAATAATGTCACATGTCGCATATAACTGATAAAAATAGAGTGTTTATAGTACCGTTATTATTGGTATTATCTTGTCTTACGCTAGCTGTTTTTTATTTTATTTTAATTTTATTTTTATCTTTATTTATTTTTCCCCTCCATTCCTTATTAGGAAATAAGAGGTTTTGTCTATAGGAGTTTTTGTTTATAAGAGTTTTGTTTATAAGAGTTTTGTTTATAAGAGTTCTTCTATTAAGAGTGTTTAAACTTCCTATAAGTTATCTGTCCTTTTCCTCTGTATCTACCTGCGTTGCAACAATTAAATTTCCCCATGTGTGGACAATAAAGGAATATTGTAATCATATTTTGATCATTGTAATCGTTATTTGGACTATACAGACGGTAAAATAAATACAAAAAGCAAGTAATATATATATATATATATATATATAAGCAAAATATCGGATTTCCATCATTTTACACTTCTCAAACTAAAAAGCTTCAGTCACCACATTTCAACCTTTATTGGATGAATATAAAATGATGAATGAATTGATTAATCAAAAATAATCGTTAGTGACAGCCCCTAATTCTCTGTTTATGTATTACTCTTTCAAACTTGAATGTTTTTCTTTGAAATACATGTTTTTATAGAAAACTAGTATACTTTACCTTGTCTATGGCAGATCATGCTCCAATGACATTACAGTTTTTGTTTCATCTCGTTAACAGGGGCAGGTACGATGAGACCCAATTGTAAGTGTCACGTTTGATGAAAATGCCAGATGCCATGTGCCCCTAGCTTACAGTCTTCACATTAACACAGTGTGTAGTGGTATCAGTTTTACTCCTGATACCTCTCATCGTTTAAATACATAAGAACATATTCCATTTCCGAGCACCATTCACAGGGAAAACGTGGCTCCGCGAGTGTGATCGTATATCACTCTCTGTTCACCTAAGAAGCTCTTTAGATTTAATTCTCCGGCTCTGAACTCTTTCGCGGCCGAGTCACCTCCGGGCCTCGGGGATCGTCAATCTCTCCATCTTGATCCGCTGTAATAAAACCAGCCCCATCAAAGTGCTGTACATACACACAAGGCGCCCCAGGGTGCTGCAGCTCAAAGTCCGTCTCACAGCCAATCACAGCCAATCACAGGCAGCTCAGAAAGTCCAGTAATTAACGCAAAAAAACTGGATTTGAACAAAAACTCTGATCTGTTAGCGAGCGGTATTAGAAGAATATAAACAACATAGCTTCAAAGTTTGCATACCTTTGGAGCTTAAAAATAGTTCACATGTTTAAAGTTGATCTTAAGATTGAAGAGAAAAAGGTTTTATAAGTATGAATGAAAACTATGCTATCATGGAAATCAACACTTGTTTATGCAGGTCCTCACCAATTACACAGCCTTCCACCATCCACATTATCTGCACGTAAAAGTATTATCCATGGATCAAGGAGCCATGCCATGCAGTCAAACAGTATAGAGAAACAGATTTACTGATACCAATTCTAACACCAATGCTGAAAAAATTGGGTATTGATTCCCTTCTGATACCGATCTGATACTTCTCTGAAAGGAGCAGGGTTTAACAATTTATCTTCTTCCTATTCATTCTGTTAATGGAAGTAATGATCATGAATATAATTAGTAGGAACTGGTTGTGTTTTCTTTGTTTTAGGTGCTAACAAAATGAAATGGCATGAATACAAATAAATAAATAAATAACAACCAAGTAAATACTGCATTATTATGATATTAACAACATGCTTAAGTAGTTTTAAGGAAAGCCTACCTCAAAGATGCTATAGTATCTAAACTATATCATCCAAACAGAGCACTTTGTTCCAAAATGCTGGCCTTCTAGTGGTCCCAGGAGTCTCTAAAAGCACAGTAGGAGGTCGAGCATTTAGCTACCAAGCTCCTGTGTTATGGAATCAGATCCTGTCTATGTTAAAGAGGCCGACACAGTCTCTTCATTTAAAACCTTTTTCTTTGAGCTTATGGTCAGGCCAGTTAGGAACTGAAATATAAACCTATAGTATCCTAGCTACCCTGCCCTAGGAGCAACTATGCTGGGGGAAGTATGGCAGCTGAAGCACTATCTTCTTCTTCCCACATTCCCTATAAACAATATTTGATATTTTAGTTCACCTGTAGTCTGTTCAATTGCTGTTCACACGTTTTTCTCCCTCTTCGGTTTCATACACTGCTGTTGCTGACCTCTAAATCCAGATTCTCCTCAACTACCTGGAGGAACGCTCTCTACTCTACATGAAAGGCTCCTCATCTTCTTGGACGAACTGTCTTACTAGATGAACCACCTTCTCTCCTCCTGAGTGGTTCTGGCTCCATAGTCTATCTGATATGTACAGTGTCTGCACTTTATCTGCAGTTATTAAGAGGCACCATCCTGTAACAGAAGCCTGGTCATGTCATGGCTGTTCTCAACGCTCTGTAGAGAACAGCCATAATATATTGCTAATTTCCAATGAACGTTGTTTAATCTGTTTTTCACTACGAGGTAACTGCTTTTGTGATTTTTGGGTGTTGAGTGAAATAGAATTGAATTGAAAGAAACCTGGTATCAGTTGTATCTGCAAATACACAAAGCAAGTATCTATATGAACTGGAACTGAAAACCTGGATCAATGCATCCCTAATATTTAGCAGAGTATTCACAACAAAACACAGGCATAAACATTTTTCTCACCGTGCAAATGTAATCAATAATACAACAGCAGGCATTCTTGGAGTCTGTGACACTAAGATGTATCCACTAAATAACTGATGAGAATGGCCCTATGCAGAGAGACCCCTGCTGAACTCCACAAGGTCAACAACGGCCTCCTGGGATTCAACATCTGCTCAACACGCAGCTTTGCAGCACTCGAAAGCTACGTACACATAAACATACAAAATACTCTCTGTAGTGAGTTAGCCTTCTCACTGTATCTGTGACAGATAAAAGCGCCTCAGGTTAACAAAGCTAATTCATTACAAGGACACAATAAGACAAAACAGCTTATCATCCACCTTTGAAGAGCATTTACTGAGCAATTTACACCTTCCAAATACATACAGATGAGCTATTAATGAGCCTATCCTTTCTGACCTTTTAATTATCGGTGCGCAAAGCAAGCAATCCTTAATTGTGTACACCTCCCTGGTTTACACAGTGTTCGAGCCCACAGTTATTCAGCTATGGCTAACGCGATGCATTTTGTGCACCATCCAAATCCAATGGGTTGGTGGCCTGTGCGGCTACAGTAAATCATAGTAAATTTATTACCCCAATTACCACTAGTCAAACTCTCTGGCACACAATTATGCCCTATCAGCAAATAAAGGATCTGGTCATTATTGGTGTGTTCACACTTGCATGCACACCACATCCGAATTGGGACTAAACTCGTAACTAACCGTTGAAAGGTCTCAGCCGTCTTGAAAACCGACATTCCATATGAAAAAGGATAAATAACACATAAGGACCACAGAATGAATGGCAAAGTACTAAACCAATTTGAACACATAATAATCTTGTTCAATATTTGTACATTTTTGTTCAGACATTTCTTTCGAAATCTTTTCCCTTTTCTCAGAGTTATTGTACATTGTCACTTATCATCCATCAGACATTATGACATAATCAGATTGCTAGGATATGTTATATTGGCGTCTCCGGCCCGCTGGGGAACATCCTGTCCCCCTGGTTGCCATTGCATTAACTCTAAAAGTCTGCTTGGCCCCCATTTGCCCTCCACATCCTCTAGCTGACTTCCTCTTTGGCTTCCTGCGAGCGTTTCCCCAGAGACCACTTCAGATCCCTGGTTCCTTTATCTCGGTGAAGAAGCATCTGGAAAACAAGTCCGGTCTCCACCTCTTTCCATCACATTCAATCACAGGCTTGTTTATTCAGCTCTCCTCCCCTCTTGTTGCCCCTCTCCCTGTCACCCCGATGCTCAGCGTGCCTCTGTCCTCCCCCTATAGCATCACTTATCACAGCACACAATCTTCTCTTTCCTCCTTATATCCACTGCCATTTGTTTTGGCTCACATCATTTTGGCCCCACTTGACACACTTGGTTCCCGGTGCACCTCTACGCCGCCTCGGGGTGTTTTTGTCCTGGAAGATGCGGAAACATTTGCACCTTGTGAAGGTGAAGGGTGCTGGGCGGATCTACTGCTCTCAACAACGTAAAGCAGCATCCTTTGAAAATGCTGCTCTGGGACTGAATATTTCTCTATAAGTGTTGACTTACTTTTCAAAGCTACTAAGAAAACAACATTATCTTTGCTTTCTAAGAACGTATACTTAATTTAACAAATAATAGTCATTGGCTTCTATTTTCAGAGGATAAAAAAGGTTTATGGGGGATCTTTCCATCAACCACAAGGTGTCTGAGAACTACTACTACTACTACCTCTATGCCAGCTTCAGACTTGGTTTGGTCCTGTTCCAGTTTTGGTTTAGCCCTTATCCTTCCATAGGTTTCAGGGAGGTAATTAACTTGCAGCGTATGGCATGGCTATTAACATTACAAAACACATGGCTTTAGTCTCAGTTTAATCCCAATTTTACTGTGGCGTGTGTGCCAATGTGAACTCACTAGTCTCTAACATGACACAATATTACCTTTACCAAAGAATCTGAGTTGTTTTGATTAATTTGATGCATTCAACCAGAACGACTTGGTAGTAGCAAACAAAACATCTCCAGTAGACTTTATTACTAAAAATTATGTTCTTTAAACTGCTATCGAAGAACACATGAAAGACAGAATGCTGGTTTTATTTATCTCGCAATGGTTTAATGGATTCATCAAACATACAGGGAGTTCACTTAAGTGGATAATGTTGACTCGGGCTAGAGGCAAAAGTAAGTGGTGAGAAAATTTAGCCACTTTCGCTAATTAACGCCGCCTTGTTCTGGTTCATCAACCACTATACTGGAGCCTTCAACAGGGCTTCCACGGATAAAATCAATAGGGATTGTGAAGAATACAGTGGGAGATACTACTATGACACCACAGCAAAAACGGAGCACAACCTTTGACCCTGAATCACATTTTGAGGCACGCAAAGATAGAAATGAGGTCGGTATCTTGTAGTTTGTACTAAAGCGATGTATCTGTCTTTTTTGTAACTTGGCCGGGCCACACAGCACAAATGCTGCCGGGAGATAAGCGCGGCACCCAAGAAAATGTCGAGCAGATAAGAACTGGCCCCGGAAACGCAGACACTGACAAAAACTTCAAGTGCAGAGAAGCCAGAAAGTGACACAGAGAGAGATGGGCAGAGTCATCCACCGCAAGCTAATCATCACAGTAACAGGGACGGATGGGCAGCACTGTCCACATCCACTCGGTTATCTGGGGGGTTAGCGAGTCTCAGTTCAGGTGTTTTTAAAGTTAGTTCAATTTTGATCATTAACTAAAAGGTAACCATTTGTTAAAAAGTTGATTAGCTAAACCTCATCATTAAAAGGCCACTATGTACGTTTTTGCTTGTCTCGATGGAGATGTTATTGCTTTATGTGAAATGTTCCACAGTATGGTACTCTTGATCTCCAAGTTCTAGGTCAGATCTGTGAGAGGCAATCCTGCTCATAGTATAATAAAAGTATGAATCAAAACACAAACTCCTGCCACAGACAGGTGGTTATATTTGGAGCATACTTATGGTGGCAGGAAAAAAGGCCATCACAAAAAATGGATGACACCAACTGCGCCTAAAATCGATGACTGGACAGACATATTAATGGACATAAGAAAATGGAAAGGATCACATTCAGACTCAATTTAGAAGTGGACACATTTACGGACTCTGGGAAAAATAGCAATATTTGACTTAGTTTGTCATGACTTTGTCTCTGTGTATGTCCGCTTATGTTATGTTTGTTTTGTGTTGTGCTCTCTGGTTGTGTTCTAAGTTTTTTGTTTATAAATACTAAAACTTTTTTTTTTAAAAATAACATAAAAAAAGCAAAGATAAATACAGCTAAAAAATAAAACAAGTGCAAGGTAGATATCGTTAATGCCATACTACGAATAATTTCTTGTGAAGCAGCATCTCCATGGAGACAAGAAGGTGGTGGAGCATCCACCAGAATGGTTACAAAGCATGGTTAGCATAACTAAGAATGTAAATTAATGAACTTGAACAACTTTTGCATACATTCTATGCCTGATTTCGTCAGATCTGAGCTCTGGCTCAGTAGGTATAGTGGATATGTGGATATGCCACTGAAATGCCAGGTGCCTCAGGGGAGCAGTAATGCTCACTGTTGTTGTGTCCTTAGGGAAGACACTTCACTCACCTCCAGTGTCCAAGTATGCTGGTGTGTTTGTGAGAGTGAATGTGGGACAGATGCAAATCTGGTGTGTTTACAGCATGTATGTCATGCATGTTCAATAACATGCACTGTGTCCACCTAATAATAATAACAATAATATATAACCACTAATAAAAATACATTTCTGTTATATCTATATATATATGAATAACAAAATAATGTGCTTCGGCCAGAACAGAGCAGATCAATCTTCACAGTTCTTCTTCTCAATTTTCTGTGGAGTAAACATTTCCTTTTCAATAATAGTAAAAGTCCTGGCCCTAAAGGTCCACACCTGACAAGCTGACAATATGAACACAGTAGAAAACTCAACTTCGAGTGATCTCGTTTCCTGGGGAACTCTCTCGAGCGTTTGATCCTCAGCTGGTAGAGTTGGACCAGACCAGAATGAACAGGAATCGCCCAGAATAACATTGAGATGCTGCATATATCATTCAAATCTACAGTATCTGTATGTTCTCACTGTAACCTTATTAGTTTGCATAACAGGTATATTCAAGGCAAATACATTACAATTTCTCCTATTTAAGGTATTGCTTTCATTGCACCTGAGCACCAATTCTGAGCAATTTCATTATGTGGAAAGAGCTGCATTTTGTTGTCAAATTGTGTAATACAGGCACAAGCATGGTTTGGATCTAGACTTTGATCCCAGTTCTAAATGACACCTCTCTGTGCCAATTTCATATAATCCAAACAAGAAAGAAAGAAACATTGCACAAAGCTTTTGATGCTTGCACTGTGTAAATCACTTCTTTAAAAGGCACTCACAAAAGCACAATTTTGCCCCTTTTCTATTTGTACTTGGCTCTACTCTGTTCTTCTCGGCTCTGTGTTTGTGGCCCCACTCAGCCCTAGTTGCATTTCCATTACAGCTGGTGCTCAGTGGTGCTATGCAGAACTGAGCATGGGAACAGTGCAAATGGTTTGTGACTCAAAAGGATGACAGACAAGCACAAAAACACATGACAACTGCAACACACTACCCTTATACTGTAACTATAAAACATCAGCAATACTGCTATAGCAACCGCCAACAAAGCAGAGCGTCAGGAGCAAATTAAATTACAGACACAGAGGGACTATATAAATTAAACTTAAGCAAATTATAAGTTATTAATAGCAAACTTAAGTTATCAAAAGTGCCAGCATCCTACTCAGTGGATGTCTTATCTTGGCAGGGGCAAAACAATTTCTAAATTTAGAGGGCTAAAATTGTATTTTATTAACAAAGTAACAAAGCCTCAAAGTTTTCATATGATAAAATACATCAAATTTCTAATATTCCTAATATTTTGTGATTGTCATAGCTATTTTTGACACATACACGATCAAGCAATGGGTCCAGAATTTAGGAACCACAAATTAGTACAATATAAAATAGTGTCGAACTATTAATGTTATTTCATTCTTTGTCCCTTATACATTTTCAAGAACCATCTGTAAGAAAAGGAAATACTAGCATCACACATAAATAAAGGTGAAAATGAAAATAGTTTTTCTTTCAATTCTATTTCAATACAGAACTTTGCAACAAATGTTGATCCTGGCAATCCACCACTTTCCTCTGTAAGTGTCAGTAATCCATGTTTTATCATCTTCTGTTTGGCCCTCGTCCACTTAATGCTCTTTGTGCATCTCTGAGGGCTGTTGACTGTAGTGGAAAACACTGCTGCTTTACAAAGTTGATGCAAGAAAATAACATTTTATGTGAACAGGTGCTCTGTTGTTGGTTACATATTAATCATTAATCTTCTTCTTTTTTTTGCACATACTGACATTTTAATATACAAAGTTAGTCATGTTCTTTGCAAATGTGGGAATAATCACCAGTGGATGACAGAAAAATAACATTAGCCAGGAATCCAAAACAGACATCGGGACTGTGTTGATGTTGGCTTTTTAAAATGCTGTGTGCTGTGTGTCAATGTGCTGTGTGTTTGTTCTACTCTCACAGTGGGACATTTTCTCTCACTTAAAATGAGTACAAAGTGGTACACAAACAAGCACTTATTCAGCCTTTTTGTGAATAGCAAGGTTAAAGCTTGCATTTATCAAGGCTGTTGAATCAGTAATTAGACAGCCATGTGATTATTGTTTGTACAAAGCACGACGACAACAAAAGTATAGATTTTGAAATTATGAGCCATCTCTTGGAAAATGTACAATAAGGAAATACATTTTACAGATTAATTTAACAAAGACAGTGTTATTTATTTATTTCAGGGACAGTGCATATTAATAAACATTTCAGTAAATATGCCAGAATTAGTCAAAAAGATGTTTTTAATCTGTAGTACCATGGCTGCTGTTATGGTCAGGATTTCTAAAGATTAAAAGGATTTCAACCTTCAATTTAAATCAAATCAAATCAAATCATATAGTGGCAGTTTTTTGATTGTCTTCAATTGTCAACTGTTAAACATTCTAATACAATGAGCACATATTTTCCATGTGACCGCACTATTCCGAGAATACAAAGCAAAAGTCAGTCAGTTTATTTTAGACTCTATAGCACCAACTGTATCAGAAGAAACTGCATGGAGATGAAAAATGGATGGAGAGAGAAAATCTAAATTAGCTGCTGATTATGCAGCAGAGTTCCTCTTTTTAAAGAAGAAACTGTTGAACTAAAACATGTTTGCACTGCAAATGCTATTTTTACGGGATTATTTTCAGTCCCACTATTTGTCCCGAGTGCCAGTTTTACCCAAAAACACTAAGCTCCAAATAAATGCCACCATTGTTGCACTGTGTCCCCACATTCTGGAGCTTTACATTAATCATGTGTCCGGACTACGTCAGCACTTCTGTGAGGCTGCCCTCTCAAGGTCTATCCATCAATCCTCTCTCCCCCATGACCGGGGCACTGCTGAGGAAGACCGACTCCTCATCCTTGAAAATCCCACCTAAAGCCCGAAACAGGACGTCCACACAAGAAAGTACTACATACTGTACACCCTAAGTTTGTAGCTCAAGGCTTTGACCATTTAAATAGAACATGTATTATGGTTGCATTAAAGCACTTTAGTTGTGTTGATGGCAGCACTAAGCACTATCCTCTTATTTAAATTCAATGAGGTTTCAGAAGAAAAATGCAGCGCAGTGTTCTGAGACGTCCTAAGCAGCTTTTACAGGCCGTTTGAGAGCCTGCTCAAGCCCCCGGCACAGTGGACAAATTAGCATGCAGCGCTGGACCACCCCAGGACTCACTGAGGTCTGAAGGAGATCCAGCCTCTTCTATGGGAACTCGGACAGGCCAGTGTGACATATCGATCGGCTATTGGCTGCTCTGAACTGCACTGTGAGCTCCATCACCTCCACAGTAGCAGTCTGTCACTCCCTCTTTTCAGACGCTAATTTGCAGCATGCCTCGCCTTAACATGCCGCCTCACATCGGCATCACAGTCACTAAAAGGTCACTATATCAAACGGCTGCGATGACATTGGGAATTATAAGCAGGAAATCGCAGCGCCCTCTCCTTGCACTTGTCTCAAACCTGTCCTTCAATGTGCATTATCGCCATACGCCAGCGCATCCGTCACAGCTTTGCCTTCAAACTGATAATAAAATAATAGCATTACAACTTCCAAAGTGGCTAATTATGAGTGATTCCTATTCAAGAAGCTTTACGTTGTTTTTTTTTTTGGCAAATGCCGGACTTAGTTTTATCAGATAATCCAGAAGTCCTTGAAAATTTGAAAACAGTGCTAGCAATAAGCAAGCAGTCGGCAATAGTAGAGCATGCCTAGTCTTTGTAAGCACAAAATATTCTGTGTATGGAAAATTAAACTGCATCGGTAATGATTCCGCGAATTGGCTATTTAATTGGCCGCAGTTACAGGCAGTTGTATCAAAGAGAAAGTGAAAAAATACGGCAAAATGTGTTTTGAATGAAGTGCTGCGTGGAAAAGGTTATTACAAGAGGGAAAGTGGAAGGGAGGGGAGAGAAAACTTGTTAATTATAACTAAAATGGACAGAGTCAGTGGGAAGGAGCGCTACAAGGCTATTTATGTATTTAAATGTGCTGAACATGGGGTTGTTGTACTCTGGCTTCTTAACTTGTCAGTACCCACGCTTTTTAGAGGTATTAAATGAAATTCAGTGACAGCCTGCTCCAGATTTACTCTCCATCTGATCAAAGTAGTTTGTAGAATCTGATCTTATGTACAGTACAGTGGCAGCCAGTAATTAACCTTGCAAAAAGACAGACATCCACTGCAGCAACATTCAACAAATGTTAGCCATTATAGGTTAAAAATAACTCATTTTGGTTCCATTTATTTTTGTTGACTTCACACAATATGTATTTTCTCATAAGATTAATAACATAAAGAAAAAACAGAACAATTCAAGCCAAATATGTCTGACAAAAGCATTGGGTTAATCTGTAGAAAGTTTTTCAAGTTTGCCGTGAGTGTGTGCGTTAGCAGGTTGGATGTAGAAGAAAAGGCAAGGCAAGGCAAGGCAAGTTTATTTGTAGAGCACATTTCATACACAAGGCAATTCAAAGTGCTTCACACAGCAGGAAAAATGCATTCAAATCACAAAGAAATTACAGAAACAGAAATACAATAAAATTAACTAAATTAAAAATTATCAATCCAACTGATTTTCTAAACTAATAAAATCACAAACAAAAGAGAAGAGTGCAAAGAAAAAATCCTTTCAGTCATATGCGCAGCTAAACAAAACTGTTTTTAGCTTAGATTTGAACATTGTCAGAGTTGAAGCCTGTCTCCAATCTTCAGGAAGACTGTTCCAGATTTTAGCTGCATAAAACTGAAATGCAGATTCCCCATGTTTTGTCCTGACTCTGGGCACCAGCAGGAGGCCGGTCCCTGAGGTCCTCAGAGTCCGAGATGGTTCATATGGCACTAACATATCCAAGATGTACTTTGGTGCTAGGCCATGGAGAGCTGCTTTAAAGTCTATTCTCTGAGCCACAGGGAGCCAGTGCAGAGACCTGAGAACAGGACTAATGTGATCATACTTCCTGGTTCTAGTCAGGACCCGAGCAGCAGCGTTCTGGATGTACTGCAGCTGTTTTACAACTCGTTTGGAGAGACCAGTGAGCAGGCCGTTACAGTAGTCTAATCTACTGGAGACAAACGCATGGATAAGTCTCTCTAAATCTGGTTTTGACACTATATTTTTGATTTTGGCAATGTTTTTTAGATGGTAAAAAGCTGCTGATGTTATTGATTTGACGTGGCTATTAAAGTTCAAGTCTGAGTCCATTATTACCCCCAGATTTCTAATTTGGTTTGTAGGTTTTAGAGCGAGACTCTGGAGGTGACCGCTAACACTTTCTCTTTGTTTCTGTGGGCCAAAAACGATTATTTCAGTCTTGTCTGAGTTCAGCTGGAGAAAGTTGTTTTGCATCCACAAACTGATCTGTTGGATGCAGTGACAGAGTGAATCTACTGGTCCATAGTCACCTGCCGATAGTGAAACATAGATCTGAGTGTCGTCTGCATAATTGTGATAGGACACATTTTCACTGCGTATCAACTGACCTAACGGCAGCATGTAGAGGTTGAACAGAAGGGGACCCAGGACTGACCCTTGGGGCACTCCACAGGTCAGGGTCATGTGGTCTGAGACACAGCTACCAATTTCAACAAAGTACTTCCTGTCTTCCAGATAGGACCTTAACCAGTTTAGGGCAGTGCCAGTGATGCCCACCCAGTCCTCTAGTCTCTGTAAGAGGATCCCATGATCGACAGTGTCAAAAGCAGCACTCAGATCTAACAGAATTAAGACTGAGGCTTTGCCCGTGTCAGTGTTCAGGCGGATGTCATTTGTCACCTTGACAAGAGCAGTCTCAGTGCTGTGATGAGGTCTAAAACCTGACTGAAAAACATCAAATGAGTTGTTTATTAAGAGGAAATCTGTGAGCTGTTGGTAAACAACCTTTTCAAGGACTTTGCCCAAAAATGGCAGATTAGAGATGGGCCGGTAATGACTCAGTACTGCGGCATCAAGACTGCTCTTCTTTAGGAGAGGCTTTATGACCGCAGTTTTCAAAGACATTGGGAATGTTCCAGATTGAAGCGACATGTTAACTATGTGAGTGAATGGTGCTAACAAACTGTTCAGCACAGACTTTAGAAATCTGGTGGGTAACACATCAAGGCAGCATGTAGATGAACTCAGACTGGTGATGGACAGTTTTGTCAGTTACTGGTGTAAAGTGAGTTAGCTCTAAGTGTCTTGGTGGTTTTAGGGTAATTTTTTGCATTGTGGGATTTATAGCATTTTTAATGCCCTGAACTTTGTCATTAAAGAATAATGCAAACTCATTACACTTGGATGTGGAAATGAGTTCTAACGGCAGCTGAGCTGGAGGGTTTGTTAATCTGTTTACTGTGGCAAACAGGACACGCGAGTTGTTACTGCAGCTTCCAATTATTTCAGAAAAATATCTTTCCCTAGTTCTACATAAGATTAGGTTGTACATGTTCAGCTTTTCTTTGTAAATCTCTTTTTGAACCTGGAGCTTTGACTTGCGCCATTTCCGTTCGGCCCTGCGGCACTCCCTTTTCTGTGCCCTGACCGAATCATCATTTCTCCACGGCGCCTTCTGCTTATTTTTAACCATTTTAGCCTTTATAGGGGCGATGGTGTCCAGAACATTCAAAACACTAGATGTAACAGAGTTCAACAAATCATTTACATTAGAACATGAGACATTTTCAAAGTTTATCATTTCCATAAACAGTGCACCTGTGCCATCACTTATGTGTCTCCTCTGAACAACTGCAGGACCAACCGGAGGTTGGGGAGAAACAGACAGGTCAAAGAAGACACAGAAATGATCAGACAGAGCAACATCGATCACATTAACATTTGAAATATTTACCCCCTTTGTAATTATGAGATCTAGAGTGTGTCCTTTGCTGTGGGTGAAAAGCATGCGTGGGAGGAAAGGCTGTCTTTTGAGCTGGTGACTGGCTGCAAGTACTGTACGGTCATCTGGGAGGAAATCTGTATAGATCGGTTACTGCAGCTCCACACTAAAAACTAAAAGGGTTCAGGGCAATCCTTAACCTGTACAAAATGTCCGGGGGGAAAGGGAAAATGGGCTCCAGCAACATTAATAAGCTGTGCACTTGGAAATTATAACATGATAACTTTATTCCTACAAATAGATAGAATAAATAACAAATTAACTCTGGGCCGGCATTCATAGAGAAACATTACTGCTAACTAACACATTAAAGGGGCATAACAACCAACAGAAATACCACCAGTAACCTGATTTGAATCTAACAGTATGGTTTTTGCAACGTAGGAGCACATTTCAGTTCCTGGTACTTTTTGTAATTGCAATTGCTTATTTGCACAAAGCAGGAGCTCAGGACTGGGCCCATAATTTGGAGATTTTTTTGTTTGTTAGATCAGGAACCTCACTATATTTATGTGTGAGAAATGCCTTTCTTTCATTCTCAAACTTAGACAAAAACAATTGGATCCACAAGAGAAATTACTTGGACATGCTATGCAAATACAATTCATTATAAAGGTAACTAAGATCTAGACGGATTGCAAGGTTTTATTGTGTTTTATTGTTAATTTCATAATAGTCAGGGTACAGTACTCTAAATAAGTAAATAAAATAATAAAACTGCACTTAATTAGACCCAGTTAGACCCTCTTTACGGATTTATTTCTTGCTACTGTTATGTGTGAAAACACTTTGCATGGACTGTGCGCTGTCCATGGTGCTGAAGGCATTAATACAATCAGGAATATATAACACCTCGTCTTAAATGATTCAGTTACAACAGTTATCTCATTAGGGGCTTTATAATACAATTGAGGTCTAATTTGTGAAAGGCAAATCATTTCTTGACTTCAGACGGTATTTTATAGCGAGACTAATCTTCCTGACTCTAGATCTGAACAGATGATACCAGTCACATTTAGCAACATTATCAGGATGTAACTGATTTTATACTTTTTATTACATTTATTTTTTTAAATATAAATAACAAATGAAATGACAATACACAACAGGAACTATAAATACAGTACTCTGTGTTGGGAACTGTCCGTGGTGCTGAAACAATTCAAGCGATCAACAAATGAGTCTTATGTATAAGGTTCTCAATATTTTTTGATTTTGAGAAGAACGAAAAATCCACAAGATGATTAAATAGCAAGAGCCAAATGTAAATACGACACAGTGCCAAATATGTTTGATTCATTGGATAATTCATGAGATAAGTTAGTTAGTGTCCGTGGGGCTAAAAAGTGAAAATGTAATAATTTGTAATAAAGTATCATCTCACGTTGATAAATTAATTTGTATCCAACTTAAATAATCCATTCTCCAAAATTCAAGATTATTTGATTTTGTAAACAGTCAACTCTTTGCGCAATGTTTAAAAAATTGGGGCATTGCCATTTAAATTGTTGAGGGAATACATCTATAATAAACATGATATATTATTATTATTTTGTCTTTGCACATCCAGAGCATTCACAAATCTCAAGAGAGGAATATATCAAACCAGTTTTATTATAGTGAAACCTTTTTAGTTCCACCCCTGGGGATTTCTACAGCTGCAGTCACAAACACAGCGGGCGACAAGGTTATGCATCATATCATGGGTTTGTTTGTGTTCACTTTGACATCTTGTGTTTAAAAATATGTATGGAAATACTTATTCTAAATCTTAAACAGCCAAACAGATGTAGAAACTCTCTTGTTGTTAACAGGTGGGCACAGGGAAAGTAATCCTCTGTACTTTTAATGGAAATGAGTGGCTTTAGTTTTAAGCTCAGTGGATCGAAGACACACCCCAGTCTTAAAATCATAGTTAGGGCTTTAATCTGGAACCTTAAGATGTAATTGCACTTCTTATAGCTTTTTATAGTGCATTTTACATCACATTTGGCCAGCTTAAAGGTGCACTATAGAACATATCTGGTGTTCATACTGTGTAATGTCGTAACATGAATGTCGATTTTTATGCATAGACACATACAAATACATAACAAAATACAAGGCTCTATCTAGAATAGAGTAACTAGGTATGCTATGGCAAAGAGGCCGTATCACAGCAGCCGATTCACAACCGCAATCCATTTTATACAGTACTGGTAAACTAGGGGTGTGGCCAAACGTAACAAAAGGCTCATACAAATCGTACACACCCTAATGATGACTTAACACATGACAACTCAAGTTAACATTAGGGTTACAACAGATAGACATGAAAGCCTACACTCCATCAGGAAGTCTGACTGATCATGTGTTCCAGTGAGTGTCACAAAAGCCATCCCTTAAAGATTAAAAAAAACATACCAACACCCTGTCGTGAATTTTCCACTTTATGGCATTAGACGTATATCACTCCATTGAGACAAGCGTGATGCATGTTTTTTGTCAAATATCTATAGAAGGGGATAGAAACAACCCAAAGTAAAGAGGGCTAGCATATTCGACACACAAATATCTATTTCAATTCATGCTACTTGCTTATGATTTTAAAATATGACTTTAAGTTTAAACTTGGGCAATGTTTGAAGTAAAAGTTCAGACCTTTGCACAAGTCGAATATAATTGACTAATAAACACCTGCCATCTCTTCCCAGTTAATCCTGCTCTCTGGTAGATTCCCTATCAGTCTCCATAATCCCTATTGGTCTCTGAGGCCCTCCACTGAACTGTGATAGGCTCCTGCAGCAGATTGAATATCAAAGAAGAGGATTTCTATCTCAGGTTACTGCACTGATGCTGCCATGACACCGATGCCCACGAGAGCCAAGCAAAAATACACCAAGGTTTACAGCAACAAGGTGTGGCTGTGTGCCCTAGTTTTCCTGGCATGTTCAGCCCTACCAATGAGGAAGATAAATGCAAGTGATTCCCATTGGTTTAGAAAGAAATACACAATACAGTGAAACAGGGAAGTATAAAAATGAGTAGAACAGACTGGTTAAGGTCCAGTCGTGACCCGTGTCGTCTGTTGACGGTTCAGAAATAAACCGAAATAAACCCTGTCAACCCGACATCACAGCAGTGCCAGTCCACGCAGTGAACCAGAGAAGGAACAGGGTCAGGGTTATAAAAGTGAAACAAATGAGAGCGTGCACTTAAAAGGACTAAGATTCAGTTCAGAGATTAAGAGGTAAAAATAGCTGCTTATCACAAAGGAGGTTTAAGAATGTCTATGAGGACTTATACTGTAACTGCAAATTTCAAGTTGGTGTGTTTGTCTTGACTTGAAACTAAAATAGTAACACTATATGCGCAAAATTTGTAACACTAAAATGTAATACATGATTCCTTTGAAGGTCAGACAGCAGAGTGACCCTGGCTAGCACAAGGCGATACTTGCGTTTACACTTTTATAACATAAAAATTGGGACAAACCCATATATCCTAAACTGTGGTGAAAAAAAGCATAAGAAACCATTTCCTTACACTCGGTGAAATGAGGACACCTAACTCAAACCTCCAGAGTCTGCATGCACTTTTCAGCTTTGAAGGATGATGGTATGAAAGTGTGAAAGTGGTCAGCCACTGCAGACAGCTCATTGGTCAAAATGTCAGAGCCCGTTCTCCTGTCACGAGGACGCTCTAGTCTCCTTCTCTTAATCACGCCCTCCTCCTTTTATCCTTCGAGTACTTCTCCAGCTCTGCGGCCGCTCCCCTCTGTGCGTCTGAGTGGTGATAATGGCAGGCTGTCCGTCACGCAAGCTCTGACCCATATTCACTGGTAGAGGAGAAAGAGATTTTCTGTGAGCTTGATGGGGCTGATGAGGATAGTACAAGCTTCCTCGCTTAGGATCCACCCTCATCCTGTCAGGAGGTCATTTTGAGAGATAGACTGCTAACACTTTCCAAAGAAGAGCTTATCAAACTGCTAAAAAAATAAGTAATTGTAATTGTCTTGAACAGCACTTACAGCATTGGGACATAATAGTCAGCAAATCGTGATTATTTTCCATTCATGAATTGATTGCGATTTTTTATTACATATTTTCTCAAAATAAACATGGCTTTTAATATTAATTTGATGAACACACTTGATATACATTTTCAATCAGTGCCATTTAAATAAAAATAATTCTTCCAATGTCCAAATTCTGCTCCAAACAACAAGCTTTTATTCACAGTCATAGCTCAGTTTTTTTTTTTTTAATGAATAGTAAAGCCTAGGTTTTTAAAGTCTTTTGTCCAATGAGCTTTTGGGTAAGTCCTGGTTAGATATGTTTTATTTTTTACGGTTGAGCTTAATTAATTGTGCCTGATCTGTTAAAACTACTTCTGTGACAGGTTTTGGTTAAGTTAAATCGTACTACCACTAGCACATTGTTTTTAATATGAACTATTTTTCCAACCATTTAAGCCATTGGAAATTAAGTAATTTTATAGTGTCTCTTACTGTGCTAAAGTTAATAATAAGCTAAGTTAGACTAGGAATGTAATTGTAATGTAATATGTATTCTGTATTGTTGTGTGCACCTGCCCGGGAACTGAAGATGGAAAGTAGCAGTAGCTGTTTCTAGTAAAAGCCCCTCCTCGTTAGAACAGTAACCTGCAGCGGGCAAAGACTCAACTAAAGCCACCGGGAGCCACAGAAACACTGTTAACTGGTTTGCTGAGGTGTGTCGGGAAAACACAGGATTTTCCAATCGACCGAATTGATCCAGACCTTTCCCAATCAGAGCGACTCCTCACAGCCGCGCCCACACTCTGCTGCATAGCTACAGTAACCAAGGAAAAAGAAAAGAGCTGCGAGTCATGAAGAGACGTGTGATCACTTAAGAGTCAACAAGGCTAAACATGCTGGCAAAAATGATATGTTGGACCAGATCTTTTTGGTAAATATAAATGTTGTTATGAGTGATGCATGATGCAACAACATGAACAAAAGAGAGGAATTCTTCATGTTAGTTTACAAATTAATAACACTTGAAATGTTCCTACAGCAAATTATTCAACCATGATTATTTACAAAACATTTTAATTTAAGCTTGCGCCTTATGAATTAGTTATGTATTTAGTTCTCTCAAGGGTTGAAACCTTACGTGAGTACAACTGACAACTCCATTTTTATGGTGATATTAGCATTTTAATTCAGCATTTGCTCACATCAAAACATATTTACAATGGGAAATAGACAAGTCAGTGATTAGTTTAATGAATTATTATTTCAATTGTGCAAAGATTACATAACCAGCTCCTACTTAGAAAATATAGGCATTAAGTGTATTATTCATGCTATCGATTGATTGACTTAATATTTCTTTTGTTTTTAGAGACTGAATAATACAGCTATAGATTAAAGATTATTAAAATATTATTATACTATTAGTCACAATTATATTGATTGATTGTAGCAGTCCTCGCACTGTGACTCCTCATTAGCTCTCTCCTATACTGTACTTCCTGTGTCCTTGACTTGTCCTTGCGTGACAGTGCAGCACCGTTTCAGTGGGAGTTACAGTGTGTGGGAGAGGTTTGTGGGGAAAATGGCCTCTTATCTCAATCATCCACACTCCATGCCATTCCTCCCACTGTCTTCACTCTCCATTGCCTGTCAGCGGCAAAATCTGACTTTCATTTACATCATTTCCTCTCGACCAAAGCAAGCCCATTCTCAAACTGTCACTCCGACAATGACTGACAGGAGACTCTCGCATTCATCACCCCAATTTGTTCAAAATCTCTAAATCTGTAAAAGTGAAGAGAATAAATGGCGTGGTTGAAGCTTGACACCAAAATGTTGCTATCTCGGTTCAACTGGCTCAGTTTTAGGCAGGTTTATGAAGCAGGATATTTTGAGACTCCTTCTACCGGAGAGTATATAATTTCAACTTTGGGAGTGGAAGAATGTTTTCCATGAAACTCATTGTATACATAATAGTATATAGTAATAATAGTTTGAGTTTATGCAACAATGGAACATTCTGCAATCCCTAGTTTAAAACTGAGATGGAGGATAGATCAGAATTAGGTGGTGAGTTTTAATGGTCGGATTGCAGATATTTTTGACCTAGTTTATGGTCTGTAATTACTGGGCCTATTCACATGAAACAAACACTGACAACAAGTTTTATATTCTCTCTGTCAGTATAAAACAACAAAAGTAAAATTATTTTTCACAATAGCTTCAGATAGCTTTAGGTGCAGTTTTTCAACCACAAACAAATAGTAGATATCTGTTAAAATGACTTTATTGTACTTTAGCGCCATTGCGCCTCAAACGTGAATGCAACCTAAAAGGTATGGCATTTTATTGTATTTTATTTAAACAAATTGGTAACTGTTTCCATGTCTAGGCAGATTTTTTTTTTTTTTACTATTGAGCTGAGTAATTACCCCGGGGGAATTAAGTCAGCCTTAACCTTGTCCAAGTCAAATTTAGTTACAATTTCTTTTTCAAACCATGAAAGTTTATGTTTGCATGAATCACTACTTGAGTCAGCTCCAGTGTCTTAAGTTTGTCATTTTGACAAAGGCTTTTCAAATTGTGACAAAAAAGAGATAATGGTGATAAACAGTTGTCATGATTGTTATCTGACAAAATAATCAGGACTTTAAAAGGCCCCCACGTGCACATGTCTGCCACTGCTCAGAGCTGTGGAGAATTTGCCTGATTGAAAGTGTGACGGCAGCGGAACTAATTACCAGCATTTGATTGTGCGGCAGCAGCGGTGGAAGTCTCCACGTTCGTGAAATACTGTGGCTCCAAGCTATGGCAGATGTTGACGCTGCTGTTTGCATTCAAAAACTGTGATTGAAAAGTGATTGATAATGAATAAATAGCCTAATACAATGACGAGCGGATGGTTTGTTAAAGCTTGTTTTCTTTCAACGGATGATAACTTGTATTTGTTTTTGCTATGCTAAAGGCAGTGCAGTCCTTTAGTCTCTCCCAACAATGGCTAAATTAATCCAGTTGCACCAAGAACATCCAATATAAAATGAGGGAATACTTGGTTCATAAATGAAACCATAATTATCACAAACAATTATTTATGTACTATTAAAAGTTAACAACAGAGCAATAAAACCATTGATTAGACAAGTTTTTTTTTACACAAGATTAAAAGTAATTGTGGCTCATTAAAAGAATTTTTCTTTTGAGGGACAGAACGTGCATGATTACTTGTAATTCAGTTATAATTCACAAAAAATGATTGCAGCAATAACAATCAACTCCTTCTGCCAGTCCCAACACTGATAAATTAAGTATCACACGAAGAAGAGTAGCCAATGTAAAACTTGAGTGGAATCTTTTTTTTTTTTTAAACAGCAAACGGAAAGAAGATTGTCCATTGTGTGTCTTGTACTTTGCTGCTTATTATTTGCCTTGAAGCTGTGTAAACCTGTCGATTGTGAAAAGTAATTAGCATCAGTGTTTTGCTCTTTGGAAACAGACAGTCTAAGCAAAGTGGAAGCAAACAGGAAGTTGTATACAATATGTCTCGTCTAAAAAATCAATTGTGGTTCTGTTGTTTTCTGCATCCGCGATTGGAGTCTAAAGATATTCTCTCAAGTTACTTCCTCAGGCGTCCAATAAGCCAGGTGCTGTATACAGTCAAGCAGTACTTCACAGATGAGCTGTAAGGCAGATAATTACAAGAACTTCTTAAAATCAGCACAGAAAAGTTATGTTATTTAAATGTAATACTGTATTGTACAATATACTGCGAAAGAGCATGTTAGTATCACTGGCTATGTTTACATTTCTGGAATGATCATCATGATGTGAGTATTCTGAATTCTTTGATCATTCACATCTGTGAAGGTTTTAACAAAGAAAATTAGGCAAGAAAAAAAAGGGGCAAACTACAAAATGAAATGAAAAATAATATTTTAGATATTTAAATTATTATTTAGAACAGTTACACACAAAAACATTTTGATGAAGAGACACATGTCACCCAGTGATGCTGATAGCTTTATCTTGTGGATGTTAACAAGAAAAATAAATCTGAATTTGACTGGCCATGTAAAAGTACTGTCTGCTACCAACATAACAGTTGATGAAAGGTATTTTGCCAACTATACAATACACAATATACCATTAATATATGTGATTACTGCTAGTAGTTTCACCAATATTACTTAAACTGGTGCGAGCTCAGCAAAGGAGGTTGTGCACACAAAGGCAAATATGATCTTAAATGCTCTCAGTCTCCACTCAGCAGATAAAGAAAGCCTAAATGATTTCTGAGTGGCAAATAAGCCTAATGTTTGTTAGATAAATGCTACACAAAGCAAAAAAACAACAGGCCTGATGACAGAACACCAGCAAATGAAACTTTTGGCTTCGACTGGGCTGCAGATTGCCACTTTGAACATGGCCCAACAGTGCAGAAGCTGGCAACAATAATGGATTTGGCACAAAATTATTTCAGTTTCAATGTGATGCGATAAAAGCAAGCTTTGAAATTCCGCCCCCTTTTGACCGCTTACCTTCTGCAGCTGGATCGGCCTGTTCCAGCCACAACAGCTGGCCCACCGCCTGTCCATCGGGGAGCAGCACCTGGTAGTCCCCTTCATCCCCGTACACACCCTCCATGGGGAACAACAAATAGTCAGAATCCATTTAAAAGCAACGAAACCTTGCCCAACACCGAACCAAACACATGGACGCCTCTTACTGCAATGAAAGTAGCTGTATAGAAGACGACAACCCTCTTACATTTACTGTACGGCCCAATGAGTCTGTTGTTGTAATATGGGGGGCCCAACCTCCTGACCGTTTACAAAGTGAATAGACACAAGAAGAGAGGCTCTAAGCGTTTGCCCTGTTTTCCTTGGTATTCCTATGAATCTGGATGAATTCTCTGCAAATCTGGCCCTTCATCACTGTACGCTTTTTCACAGTGGGACTGAAGAGGTTCGCTCAGGGCAGCTCCAGCACTTCCCCTCCATCTTGCTCCTCGCATCGCTTGCTTTTCTTCGCGTTCTGAAAGGTTTTTGCAGTGAAAGGCCCCAGATGAAAGGCTGGCCTCAATGGCGTCCTGATTGCACAGACAGCGCTGGCGGCCCCAAGGTGCTCGCTGCAGAGTGGTCCCGTCCCAACGAAGGCGCACATGGACATTTTCTACAATTAGAGCGTGTTTGAGGTAAGACACTAAGGTTGACAAATGTCCTAGTGACACAGTAGACCGAAGCGAGATGTAAGCTAACATTTAACACTTTTTAAGGTTAATTTGTTGTGATAATGGATGTAAAAGTTTTTAAATTGAACTGACAAAAAAGGGAAACTATTGTCTGGACAACTCAATAGTTTATTTATTTATTTTTGTGTTTGTTGCTCTGATCGTTTCAAAAGTTATCAGCGTTCATAAGATTACAATTGATGCAGACCAAAAATTTTATAATAAAGCACAGATAAAGTCCTCCATAAAAGGATCAATTGTGACTAAAATTTAACTAAATAAAATTAGTACAAACTTGTATGGGAAACATGGTCAATTTGAATGATGCTTAACTGAAATTTGGATTATAGTAGCTAAATGTCCTAAGACACAGATCTTGTCCATAGAGATAAAAAACAGCAGAGTTAATGTTACAGATAAAACTGCATAAGAGATGAATGATACAGTCTGGAAATGCTTTGTAAATGGACAATAAAAAAATCTATATCCACGACTTTCTGAGTGAGTATACTTTAAGCTTTCTCGACAAAGTATGGATATTTTTATGCTCCAAGCCAGAAATGTTTCTTTGAAATAAATAAACTAGTGTAGTTTTTTGTATCTAGCCTCCAGCTTTATGTATTAAATGTTATTGCTTTGCCTGGAATGTTCCCCAGTAATGCATTAAACTTATCTACAGTGCATCCGGAAAACATTTCCACATTTTGTAATGTTACAGCCTTTTTCCAAAATAAATCAAATTAATTATTTGCCTCAACGTTATACCCTACAAACCTCAAAAAGCACTTGTACAACTATTCACAATTGAGCTTTTTTTATACTATACTAGTACTTTGTTGAAGCACCGTTGGCACCAATTACAGCTACTTTTTCAGTTTAATGCTACAAGCTTGGCACACCTTTTTTCAGGCAGTTTCTCCCATTCTTTGCAGAACCTCGCAACCCAAATAAGTTTGTATGGTGAGCGTCGGTTCACAGCCATTTTCAGATCTCTCCAGAGATTTTCAATTAGGTTCAAGTCTGGGCTCTGGTTGGGCCACTCAAGGACATTCACAGAGTTGTATTGTAAGCACTCCTTTGTTATCCTGGCTGTGCTTAGGCCTGTTGGATTGTTGGAAGCTGAACCTTTGGCCCTGTCTGAGGTCCAGAGTGCTCTGGGTCAGGGTTTTTACCAAGGATGTCTCTGTACACTGCTGCATTCATCTTTTTGTTGATCCTGACAAGTCTCCCAGTTCCTGCCACTGAAAAAACATCCCTACAGCCTGATGCTGCCTCCTCGCTTCACAGATGGTACTGGCCAGGTGATGAGCAGTGCCTGGTTTCCTCCAATGCTTGCTATTCAAGCCAAACTGTTCAATCTTTGTTTCATCAGACCAGAGATTTTTGTTCCTCGTGGTCTGAGACTCCTTCAGGTGCCTTTTTGCAAACTCCAGGCGGTTTCTCGTGTGCCTTTTTCCTGAGGAGAGGCTTCCGTCTGGCCACTCTACCACACAGGCCTGATTGGTGGAGTGCTGTAGAGATGGTTGTTTTTCTTCACACACTGGAGATCGGTCTGCGTGACCATCGGGTTCTTGGACACCTCCTTGACAAAGGCCCTTCTCCCCTGATTGCTTAGTTTGGCCAGGCAGCCAGCTCTAAGAAGAGTCTTTGTGGTTCCAATCTATTTCCCTTTACTGATGATGGAGGCCACTGTGCTCATATGAACCTTCAATGCTGCAGAAATGTTTTTGTTTCCGTTACCTTTCCCCAGATCTGTGCCTTGAAAAAAGTCATTGGACTTCATGGCTTGGTTTATGTGGGACCTCATGTAGACAGGTGAGTGCTTTTCCAAATCATGTCCAATCAACTGAATTTACCACAATCAAATTGTAGAAGCATCTCAAGGATGATCAGTGGTAAAACCAATGCAACTGAGCTCCATTTTGAGGGTCATGACAAAATAATACTTATATGCTTTTTTGTGTTTTTATCTTCTATAAATTTGCAAAGAGTTCTAACAACTTTCTTTCACGTTGTCATTATGAGGTATTGTTTGTGGAATTTTGAGGCAAAATAATATATATTAAAAAATATTCATATTTACTCCATTTTGGAATAAGGCTATAACATCACAAAAAGTGATAAAAGTGACTTTCTAGATGCACTGTATTTAGATAAAAGTTACTAGTGCACTTTTCCTTTATTATATCATTTATGATGATATGAATTCATGTGGACTGAAAAAAGCAAATAACAAACTAAAGAAAGCTATTCATAGGGTTTAATTTGACTTTTTGTGTTCATTATTATGGCTACTGAAATTAGATTTTAGACATCAACCGTAATCATATTTGGATCCTCAGTAATGAGTTGAAGTAATTTCCTGAATCACTAAAATGAAAAGAAAGAAACTTGGTTGAATACAAATAATGGGAAGCCGAGGATTTGATTATTCCCAAACCACACAGCCTTCTCAGTACGTCTTGGTTATAATAATAGCTGCTGCCATGTCTGTGCTATTATTACAAGCCGGGCTGCCGATCGATAATGCAGAGTGAATTTGCCGTAATCCGACCACAAATCTACTTCCAGCGGTAGAGTGAACTCAAAATTAAAATTATGCAGGAAAACGTGAATGTGAATGTCGCCCAATCAGAAACCAATTGACTGGTGGGTGTCATGGTTACAGATTAAGGTCTCGTCGCGTGGTTTTGCATGCCACATGAAGGCGAGCTATGAAGCGTTCCTATAAACTCCCAGCACACACTTCTGCAATTTTCATCAATTGCAACGAATAGCAGCCAATTACCACCCTAATTCTAAATGATAATATGCAAAAAAGCACACACAGTAATGCCCCCTAAGCCTTTTGGAAGATTTACTGTAGGTGATTTTAAAATAAATCTGCATCTTTCATCTCCTGTCTATCAAAATCATTTTTTTTTTTAGCTTCAATCCAATTAAATGTATTATGTCAGTGATGGAGGTATATTATGATTATGCTTATGGAAGTAAAAGAGAGGCACGGTGCATTGTGGGTATAAAGTACAGACCACTGCTCCAGCCAAGAGTCGTAATACTGAGAGCGGGATTTGGCAAACTGGAGGAGAGGAATATATTAACACGAAGGGCAAACAAACCAGTGATAAAAGAAGACCTTTGAACTCAATGGAGCTGTAAAACCAACACAGGAGCGGAGGCAGCAGTGATATATCCGAGCGGGTTTACTACTGAATTATGACTTGCCCCGAGTGTTAAGGGTTGTCTATGGAAAGAAGGGAAATAAAAACAAGTTATTCATATTCTAACATTAGGTGTACAAGGATGCCACAGAGACAACCAATTTAAAGTTACATTTCACCAGGGTGTAAGTCTCTGGGTAGTTTTAGAATGGTCTTTTTTTTTCATGTTTTCTATGCTGTGCTATATAAATAAAACGGACTGGATTGGGTTAATTAACTGGTTCAAATCCTGACTGTCTCAATCGTGGTCCTGTTGGACCTCAGCGCAACATTTGACGCCATCGACCACAACATTCTACTGTAGAGGTTAGAATGTGATGTAGGTGTCGGAGGGACAGCCCTCAACTGGTTTAAATCCTATTTATCGGTTAGGTATCAGTTTGTTAACGTAAACCAGAGCTCCTCATTTTGTTCTAAAGTAAGCTACGGTGTGTCGCAGGGTTCAATACTCGGTCCTATTCTGTTTACTCTTCATATGCTACCATTAGGTAACATTATCAGAAAGCATGGTATTAACTTACACTGCAATGCAGATGACACACAGCTAAATTTATCAATGAAACCGGATCAGACCAATTAGGTGGACAGACTTAGTGCTTGTGTGAAGGATATACAAATCTGGAATGGACAATGTCAGTGTAGCCTTCAGTTCTACAGTAAGAAACGTTGGAGTCTTATTTGACCAGGCGCTCTCATTCAAAGCACATATAAATAAAACCTGTAAAAGAGCCTACTTTCATCTGTGTAATATAGCTAAAAATAATCCATTTAAAATAGCAGCTGGAGCACTTTCCTCTGCTTTTCTCATTCTACTGTTTCAGACACTGCTGATGCCGTTCCAGTGGCCACTGCACCTTAGATGCCCAATCTCACAGCCCTGACCTGTAGACCAGGATGCTCCTCAACTGCCTGGAGGAACAGTCTTATCTGGAAATGAACATCTGCAGCCTTGTCCATTCATGGGAGCAGAAGCGCTCCTTTCACTGTGGTTTCACAGGTTATCACAGGTTTTTTTCACACTGAGAAGGAGGGTCTAAGGTCAGGGGACGCTGGGACAGTAATCCACTCGCTAAACTCCAGTTAACATTGTTTTATCTGCTTCTCTATTTGATTTCCGCCAATCGAGCCAACTGCTGTTGTGATTTTGGGGGTTCCAAAATAAATGTAATTGAATTTAATTAATTGCACCCCTCCTTCCGGTTATATGACTTTGCACAGGGCTGCTGTATATAATAAGTTGTATACAGACTACAAAGCCTTTTTAAGACATGGAGAGAGAGCGTCCATTGTTGACTTTTTCAGTTTTACATTTGCATATCTCAGCAAGCTCTGGTCCCATGTTTGGCTCGTATTAGAAAGCTTGCAAATACTACATTTTGGCTGTTAGTATAGCTGGGCTTCTTCTCAACATTCAGTAAACATTGAAAAAGGGAAATAGAAATCAATAGAGAAGCAAAGAAAGTAAAACATAAAATGAACCACTGTTTTGATTGCACACCTAAACACTAAACTAAAACTGAAATAAAATTTATATACAAATTTAGCCTTTTTGACATAATGTCATAATTAATGGATTTCAGATTCCTGTTTCCAGTTCCTTTTTCTTATTTTCTTATAAGAGATATCATATTTGTTTTAAATAGCTGTTGCAATAGTCTTTATTTTTATCATTCTGAAACCCATAGTTAAGCAGGATGGCCTCTAGAGAAAATTTAGTTTTTACATGTTATATTCTTTTTTTAATCATAAAGCATCAACTTTTAACAGGCAACATATTTGTTGTCACTTTGATGTTAAGATGAAGCTGTAGTGAAAGTTCAGACTGGAAGTCTGCCCAAACAAGCTTAACCTTCACAAGCTTCAGAAGGTACAATGGTTCCTCAGATCCTCGCTCACTGCTGATCGTCTAATGCTCAAGCCGCTGCGCTGCCTCACACATCTCTGTCCTAGCTCCTAGCTCCTAGCTCCTAGCTCCTAGCTCCTAGCTCCTAGCTCCTAGCTCCTCCGGTTAGCTGTTCAGTTCACACAGCCCAGAGGGACGAGTCCAAGCCCCTGGCAGGGAATTACAATGCATCGCTTGTAATTCCCTGCCAGGGTCTAAGCGCCAAAGCAAAATTATCTTCCATAACGCATTTATTTGTATCAACACATTCATTTCTATTATTCATTCTGTCCAAATGGAAGTGTATGGTACACTTCAGTTGCTCTGTGTTTGTCTCTCGCAATATTTCATTGAATAAGCACATTGTCCTCTGTTGAAAAACCCATTCTAAACTAAATAAATGGCTTGCAGTATTTTGCACCAGAGAAATAGCAAACAATAATACTGTATTGTAGTGTTTACTACTACCAGGGGCTCAACAAAAAGCAAGCGGCACACAGTATGAACTCTGGAATTGATGACTGGAACCAAATATATTCCTTGTTCTATATGATTTGCTAATGCAAGGAAATACAAGCAAAGAGCTGGAAAAAAGTACAATACAATCAGACAAAAGCTTGTATGTGTTTTTTGGCTTTTGCCTCAAATCTATATATACCAAAAACTGAATCAAAAATCCATGGCACCACAATGAATGACTAAAACCAGACTGTCAAATCTCTTTGAGAGCGGAGCAACTTAAAATGCATCTGAATCTTAAACTTCAGCAGAACAAACAAAGGGCTGTGGTCGCTCTGCACGGCCCCAGACTCCTACGTCAAACCACAGCAAAGACCAAAGGGGAAATCAATACAGACTCATGCTATGTTCAGGCGCCATCAGGTATATTCGAGCGTGAAGGCAAAACGAGGACCGAAAGATGAAGGAGAGGAGGGATATGGAAAAGAGCGATGGGGCCCATTTTGAAGGCTGCCTGCCCTTCTCTCTCCACTGCTCAGCGCTGATTTGACCTTCTTCAGTTAAGATCATGTCCTACTTTCTCTCCAACAATCTCATCTTTTGTCAAGCAGAAATGATTAATCTATTCCAGTCCCGTCTAATGCTTTCAATCAACTCTGCATTGTGCAAGTGTCATGCCTCGTCGTCGTAACAATGCAATGCTCGACGAGGAAAAAAAATGAGTTCTTAATCATTGTCATCTTCCAACTTGATGCATCACTAAGCATTTTTCATCAACATGTCTGAGGCTGACTAAGACAAGAGCAGGTGACCATGTTTTTCCCCGTGGGCTGAGTGACGCCTTAAGGGCACGGCGTGGCTTTTCCCAGACATTTTCAGAGTTTCTCATTAGTATTCCGTCTCCTATGAATCATTCAAAGAGAGCCGGCTGTTATTACCACAACACACAAGCCACACACAAGCCGCACACAAGCCGCACACAAGCCGCACACAAGCCGCACACAAGCCGCACACACACGCCACACACACGCCACACACATGACGCACTCGCTCCCGCTCAACGTGGGATGAAAAAAAAACACACCGGCACTGCAGGTGGGAATAAGCTGCGATATTGGCAAATTCAAATTCAGAAAGTGGATGAATATTTTTGTTGTGAAATGTCGACACAAGGGATTTGCAAACAGCACATTCCATCAAGGAAGGAGCAATGGCCAAGAATGTTTTCCATAACAATACAAGTTACAATTTAAATGCAGAACTAAATAAATGGCATTCTAAGTTCACATTATAATAAGGCTGAATGGAAAATGTTGTACATATAACTTGGAGCACATACTAACCACGTTGTGACTCTCCACCTATGGCAGCTGGATAATATTGACTAAGTACTGACTAAGTATATTTGCCCCCCAAAGCAGCTGTGCATTTATATGTTGGAGTATAATATACTTCCAACTTATGTTGCATACATTTCCATATACAGTATTCAACGTAGTAGAAGCACATTGAATACCTGTTAATAATCCCAACTTCCATATAGGTATGTCAAGATTATTATCTTAATCAATAAGTGTGATTATTCAGGTCACAATATAATCAGTAAGAACCAAAAAAAAAAAAAAAAAAAAAGCTAAATGTTGTCTTTCTAGTTCAAACTGTAGTCTAAAAAAAAAAGACTGTTTTTGTCAAATTCAATTTAACCAATTTTGTCTTTCAGAAAGTTCACTTTCATAAAGCTCGTCACAAACTTGAGGAATTGTCATGTTAGACAATGGGAGTGAACGAGAATTAAAGATTTCACTGTCACTAATCATGAATAATCATTCAAATGTGATGTTTTTTCTCACAATAGTCGTAACACTAACATATGGTACAATATTATCACAATATAAATTTTGCTGTACGATATTTATTTTAATAGATGCTAACAGAATTGTTGATAAGACCATTTTTTCCTTCAAAATGCTTTGACAAAACTTTGGTGTGAATCATTTTTGTCATATTCCTAAGAATATGTGTTTAATAACTTATTTTTTCATGATGTTTACACTGAAATGAGCAAAGGATCATGGTCTATGTAGTTATCCCTGTGTCTTTAGCTGCTGTGTCTTTTGACGATGCAATATCACAATATTTTAGTTATTGCTACATATCAAGGCTAACATTATATATTTTGTGATTTACAAATATGACAGAATGATCATTTGTAATAAGACTAATGAAATTATGTAAAAAGTTGAAAAGCACTTAGTCTGTGTGAACCTCCCCATCTCCGAGGGCCATCTGTGTTAAACATTCAAAACCACAGCAGACTACAAATGCAGACAGGATGAACTTCAAATAAACAAAATACACTTTTATTCTCCTGTGGGCAACATAATAACTACAAAGGTCCTTGAGAATTTGCAAGTCTAACTTCCTTTGGTAAACAACTTGAGACTAACACCACATTAATTTAAAGTCTTTTAGTTTGAATTTTGAAACATATTTCAAATGCTTCATTGTTTAAAGCAAAAACTTGATTCCATGGAAATAGAAAGTTAAAATCATACTCAGGAACATTCTCCATGGGGATAGATACGTTTTATGGCATACTGGTGAATATTATAGCCAAAGGCAAGGCAAGTTTATTTGTAGAGCACATTTCGTACACAAGGCAATTCAAAGTGCTTCACACAGCAGGTAAAAATGCATTTAAATCACAAAGACATGAGAGAAATCACAAAACAGTTTAAGACATGAAAGAGAAGAATGCAAAGAAAATCATTTCAGTCAAATGCACAGCTAAACAAAACTGTTTTCAGCTTAGATTTGAACATTGTCAGAGTAGAAGCCTGTCTCACATCTTCAGAAAAATGTTCCAGATTTTAGCTGCATAAAACTAAAACACATATTCCCCATGTTTAGTCCTGACTCTGGCACCAGCAGGAGGCCGGTCCATGTTTAGTCCTGACTCTGGCACCAGCAGGAGGCCGGTCCATGTTTAGTCCTGACTCTGGCACCAGCAGGAGGCCGGTCCATGTTTAGTCCTGACTCTGGCACCAGCAGGAGGCCGGTTCATGTTTAGTCCTGACTCTGGCACCAGCAGGAGGCCGGTCCATGTATAGTCCTGACTATGGCACCAGCAGGAGGCCGGTCCATGTTTAGTCCTGACTCTGGCACCAGCAGGAGGCCGGTCCATGTTTAGTCCTGACTCTGGCACCAGCAGGAGGCCGGTCCATGTTTAGTCCTGACTCTGGCACCAGCAGGAGGCCGGTCCATGTTTAGTCCTGACTCTGGCACCAGCAGGAGGCCGGTCCATGTTTAGTCCCGACTCTGGCACCAGCAGGAGGCCGGTCCATGTTTAGTCCCGACTCTGGCACCAGCAGGAGGCCGGTCCATGTTTAGTCCCGACTCTGGCACCAGCAGGAGGCCGGTCCATGTTTAGTCCCGACTCTGGCACCAGCAGGAGGCCGGTCCATGTTTAGTCCCGACTCTGGCACCAGCAGGAGGCCGGTCCATGTTTAGTCCCGACTCTGGCACCAGCAGGAGGCCGGTCCATGTTTAGTCCCGACTCTGGCACCAGCAGGAGGCCGGTCCATGTTTAGTCCCGACTCTGGCACCAGCAGGAGGCCGGTCCATGTTTAGTCCCGACTCTGGCACCAGCAGGAGGCCGGTTCATGTTTAGTCCTGACTCTGGCACCAGCAGGAGGCCGGTCCATGTTTAGTCCTGACTCTAGGCACCAGCAGGAGGCTGGTCCCTGAGATCATCAGAGTCCGAGATGGTTCATATGGCACTAACATGTCTGAAATGTACTTTGGTGCTAGGCCATGGAGAGACTTGTACACAAGCAGAGCTGCTTTAAAGTCTATTCTCTGAGCCACAAGAGCCAGTGCAGAGACCTGAGAACAGGACTAATGTGATGGTACTTCCAGGTTCTAAGGAACAAGATTTCCATGGAAACAAGCAGGAGGAGGCAGCTCCAGGCCTACAAGTCAGTTTTGTGGTGATGCAAGGCCACAGTAAGGATGGACGTTTTTAACATGCAAAAAAACAATAACAACATGCTTTTATTTTAGTCTATTATTTGGCTAAAACGTAAAATATACTTACTGGGGCTTTAATTTATAATTATAGGCATAATTTCCCATGAATTTCAAAAGCAGAAGGACACCTGGTATAAACTTGTGTCATAGGTTACTTTGCACGCTAGAAACTGAAAATGTGCAAATAATAATTCACTCCCTTAATTATAGAACCAATAGCACAAACTACTGCCATTAGTGTTTAGGTCAATTCACATGCCAGTATGTCTATGTGGGCAAGTAATCAAGTTGCTTTACGATAGACAATTGCCAATTAAACGTTCATATAGATTAGCGTTTCTCATTTGAAATCATTAAAATGAAATTACCACACTACAAATGTGACTTGACTGTTCTGCTCTTGTTGCATGACAGAAGGTTAGAAAAAGAGCAGTTTTAAAACAACACGGGGAGGGCACTAAGCAATAAAACAACCCCCCGAGTGTCCCAGAATAATCTTTTCTCCTTTTTATTTGTCAAAGTAGTGAAAGGGATGGTCTTTTAATGAATCCTGTAAACGCATACGCCAAAGCATACGCCCAATGAGGCAAGCGTGGCATCAAATAACTTATGAATTTGTGAAGCTTTGTTATTGAGTAAACATATGGTACAATATTATCACAATATAAATTTTGCTGTACGATATTTATTTTAATAGATGCTAACAGAATTGTTGATAAGACCATTTTTTCCTTCAAAATGCTTTGACAAAACTTTGGTGTGAATCATTTTTGTCATATTCCTAAGAATATGTGTTTAATAACTTATTTTTTCATGATGTTTACACTGAAATGAGCAAAGGATCATGGTCTATGTAGTTATCCCTGTGTCTTTAGCTGCTGTGTCTTTTGACGATGCAATATCACAATATTTTAGTTATTGCTACATATCAAGGCTAACATTATATATTTTGTGATTTACAAATATGACAGAATGATCATTTGTAATAAGACTAATGAAATTATGTAAAAAGTTGAAAAGCACTTAGTCTGTGTGAACCTCCCCATCTCCGAGGGCCATCTGTGTTAAACATTCAAAACCACAGCAGACTACAAATGCAGACAGGATGAACTTCAAATAAACAAAATACACTTTTATTCTCCTGTGGGCAACATAATAACTACAAAGGTCCTTGAGAATTTGCAAGTCTAACTTCCTTTGGTAAACAACTTGAGACTAACACCACATTAATTTAAAGTCTTTTAGTTTGAATTTTGAAACATATTTCAAATGCTTCATTGTTTAAAGCAAAAACTTGATTCCATGGAAATAGAAAGTTAAAATCATACTCAGGAACATTCTCCATGGGGATAGATACGTTTTATGGCATACTGGTGAATATTATAGCCAAAGGCAAGGCAAGTTTATTTGTAGAGCACATTTCGTACACAAGGCAATTCAAAGTGCTTCACACAGCAGGTAAAAATGCATTTAAATCACAAAGACATGAGAGAAATCACAAAACAGTTTAAGACATGAAAGAGAAGAATGCAAAGAAAATCATTTCAGTCAAATGCACAGCTAAACAAAACTGTTTTCAGCTTAGATTTGAACATTGTCAGAGTAGAAGCCTGTCTCACATCTTCAGAAAAATGTTCCAGATTTTAGCTGCATAAAACTAAAACACATATTCCCCATGTTTAGTCCTGACTCTGGCACCAGCAGGAGGCCGGTCCATGTTTAGTCCCGACTCTGGCACCAGCAGGAGGCCGGTCCATGTTTAGTCCCGACTCTGGCACCAGCAGGAGGCCGGTCCATGTTTAGTCCCGACTCTGGCACCAGCAGGAGGCCGGTCCATGTTTAGTCCCGACTCTGGCACCAGCAGGAGGCCGGTCCATGTTTAGTCCCGACTCTGGCACCAGCAGGAGGCCGGTCCATGTTTAGTCCCGACTCTGGCACCAGCAGGAGGCCGGTTCATGTTTAGTCCTGACTCTGGCACCAGCAGGAGGCCGGTCCATGTTTAGTCCTGACTCTAGGCACCAGCAGGAGGCTGGTCCCTGAGATCATCAGAGTCCGAGATGGTTCATATGGCACTAACATGTCTGAAATGTACTTTGGTGCTAGGCCATGGAGAGACTTGTACACAAGCAGAGCTGCTTTAAAGTCTATTCTCTGAGCCACAAGAGCCAGTGCAGAGACCTGAGAACAGGACTAATGTGATGGTACTTCCAGGTTCTAAGGAACAAGATTTCCATGGAAACAAGCAGGAGGAGGCAGCTCCAGGCCTACAAGTCAGTTTTGTGGTGATGCAAGGCCACAGTAAGGATGGACGTTTTTAACATGCAAAAAAACAATAACAACATGCTTTTATTTTAGTCTATTATTTGGCTAAAACGTAAAATATACTTACTGGGGCTTTAATTTATAATTATAGGCATAATTTCCCATGAATTTCAAAAGCAGAAGGACACCTGGTATAAACTTGTGTCATAGGTTACTTTGCACGCTAGAAACTGAAAATGTGCAAATAATAATTCACTCCCTTAATTATAGAACCAATAGCACAAACTACTGCCATTAGTGTTTAGGTCAATTCACATGCCAGTATGTCTATGTGGGCAAGTAATCAAGTTGCTTTACGATAGACAATTGCCAATTAAACGTTCATATAGATTAGCGTTTCTCATTTGAAATCATTAAAATGAAATTACCACACTACAAATGTGACTTGACTGTTCTGCTCTTGTTGCATGACAGAAGGTTAGAAAAAGAGCAGTTTTAAAACAACACGGGGAGGGCACTAAGCAATAAAACAACCCCCCGAGTGTCCCAGAATAATCTTTTCTCCTTTTTATTTGTCAAAGTAGTGAAAGGGATGGTCTTTTAATGAATCCTGTAAACGCATACGCCAAAGCATACGCCCAATGAGGCAAGCGTGGCATCAAATAACTTATGAATTTGTGAAGCTTTGTTATTGAGTAAATGGAAATCAGAGGAATACGGCTGAAATTAATTATGTCATTGTGTGAAATGGGGGAGTCAGAAAAGAGCAGGAGATAATTTCATAAACACCTGCTGCAATTGCATCCACAAAGCTTTTGATTCCACCCACTCATTACCAAGTCCTGTTATTAGAAAGGCAATAAATAATAAAAAATGACAGCGGCCTGAATGACTTGTGTTGCTCCTGTTTAGCAGAACAGATTGGAGAGCAATATCAGTGCAGGTAAGAACTTCCTAAAGCAGCTTCTCAGTATTAAAACACAAATCTTTATGACATTTAGAAGCTGGATTTACATCCAATATTCTGGAAAAGACACTTAACTTGAAGATTACTAAAGAGAATGATATTTCTTATTCTATCAAATAGTTCTGGCTGACAAAAATGAGCATCTCAATATTAAATTTTTATTATACCTCTTAACAATATCAAGACGATATAATGGCAATCCATCAGAAATGTGCCTGTAAATGTAAAAGTTTAAGGTCCAAAAAAGTGACTTGACTGTAAAACTATCACTTTATACCTTTGCCTTTAAAAATGCTTGATTTGAAAAATTCACATAAAAGAAAAATTCAGATTAAGACAAAAAAAGTGATATTAACCATTTACTTCTATTACTAACACCAGAACAACTTACACAATTATTGTCATGGCAAACAACAATAATATCAATCAGTATGACATGGGGACAAAAGGGTTTTAAATGTAAACATGTGTTGTCCAAACGTTCATTCAAAGTGTGATTATTCAGTCCTTTTACTTTCAGACACTGACTAAAGATAAAAAATGGTGCAGTTTTTTATGCTAGTTTGGATCAGCAGTGGCCAACTGAAACACAATGCCACACCCTGTTTTTTTACAGAGGGAAACAAGCGGTGCTCCTCTACACTTACTGTTCTTTAGAGAAACTTGAATGTTTTGTCTGCCAGCACAGAGTCAAGACTGCTGAAAACACAGGAATATTAGATGTGTTCTGCAAAGTCTTGGCAATTCTGCATGCATAATGGTTTCAAAGTCTCAAGGTGCCTTTGAGTGTTAAATAAAATTGAAACAAAAATTGTCAAAAATACTCATAGTCATAGAATAAATTATAAATAGATCATTAGTTCATTTGGATCAATTCGTTTATTGATTACTGACGGTCAATAGAACATTTAACCATGTAGATCACGGTGTCAGTGAACGTTCTTATTCTCTATTCATCTTGAATATGTCTCTAGTGTCAAATTTAAATGCGCCGTTGCTCACTGCGGTAAGACATTCAGGGTCGGGGCAGACTGACACGCGACACAATGTGCACACGTGTCCATGAAGTGCCACCTGAACAACGCACGGTGGCCTCTGGGAAAAAAAGTTAATATAAACAGCATCAAGAATTTAAGCAGCGTTTAACCCCCGCCCCTCACAGCTCACGATCATGTTACCCACTTGCCTCTCCACCGCTCCTGTAGCCACTGTTTCCTTAGTAACAATGGGGGAACATGCAGGACTGGGAGCTATTACACTCTCCAGGTGTCCATCATAATCTAACCAGGTGGGAATGGTACAGAAAAAGACTGAAATAGTAAATAGAACGTTTTTAAACTCTATATGTCAAGCGTGAGTAACTTGGAAGAGTAAGTTGAAAAGAACTGAAATTACATATTTTGCGCAGGTATTCGTTTCAATATCTGTGACACAATCGAAACTAAGAACTAATCGACCCTATTGTTGTGCATGTGGCCCATCCCGTCCCAACCAAAGCAATAAGGACTTACTGATGTAACACTTATGGGGATAATCCTTTTAATAACAGAAATCGAACAATAGCAAACAAGAAGAACCAAAAGCTCCGTATGAGACAACCTTCAACTCTCCTTGCTGTAACCTTTTCTCACATTGTCACTGATTACCGCCGTGTGCCATCCTCAGCGGAGCTTCTGTTATTGAACAAGGTCATGCAATAGGAGGCAATTTTAGTCGGGGTGAATCATGACCAGCCAGTGACTCACTTCTACAGGCAATATTAGAAGAGCAAAAATAATAAACTAAGGAGATATGAAGTCCTCCAACGTCAGCAAAGCCTTTTTCACACCTTCTGCTTATAGCACAAATTCCCATCTCCGCTCAGAATCAAAGAAAAGCTCTCCACTGTGCATCCATCTCATCTCCATTATCACATATCATGGGCTTCAAAACTGCTGATGCCAAATGTACTTCTTTAAAAGCGTGTGGCTTCCCTTCCTGGCGTTACAATGAAAGAGGAGTACAGCTACACTGACTTGGAGAAACACAGGATGTGGGCTTGAGAGTGAAAAATAAATAAATAAAAATAAACCCGACCTTATCACGGTAGATGCTCTAACCGTTTGTGGCAGTGGGTTTGGCTTGTCCACCCAACTCGCATGCAATGTTTGTGCAGCTTCGATGGCAAAGCAAGGGCCAGACATTTTCCTCTTGGCTAAGCCGGGCGAATGCAGGTGCATAAATCCAAAATATTTATAAGTCATTGCATGTTTATCAGGCGATAACAAGCAAATGGGATTCCTGAGAGTAGGGTAGCTCCTAGTGGGGGAAACGAGAAAGGAAGAAGGAAACACGGCGTATCTGACAGCATGACTTGCATTTAAATGGCATATATAGTTCTGCAAAATGAATAGGGTATGCTGAATAAAATGAGGCAAGAGTTATGATATAAAATTGATGGCAGAATGTTTAAAAGATAACCTCCCATGCATAATGTTCCAATATGACATGCGGAGTCCAATTTTAACCGGACACAACTTAAACTTCCAGCCAAAATAGAGTATTTAATAGTAAAGCAAGTTTGTTCCATAAAGCATGAATATTATTAACAATATTCATGCTGGACTTGTTTTATTGGACATCAACTGACATAACACATGAAAATTTAATTCAAAAATATAGCTTGCATTAATTGTGATGACAAAAAATATTTCTGAAGGTAAATCTTTTATTAACAGGGAGTAAAATATAAATCTTTAGAAGGTATTCAGAGTAAATATGAGCTTCAGGCCTTTACTTGCCCAAACTATTGACTGATAAACTGCAGCAGTTCACACAGATTCGATGCCCTGTTCACTAAGTGGTACTTATTCACAAACAACTTTCAGTAAGTGTGTGATGGAACGTTGGTAAAACAAATTGGTGTTTGTGGAGTGGAACCGGAAAGAGAAGATATCTTCCAACATTTAAGTCCAGCGAGGGGCAGAACTGAGGCTGATCTGGTCCAAATCATCAAAATTTGAGCTGTTACTGACTGAGTTTCTTGAAATCAGAAGTGAAAGCAGAAAAAAGCCAATAGATTTTGGCTTCTGAATACGTTGAGGTAACTTGTGGTAAAGTTATTATTAAAGTGTAGCACTTTGAGAGCCTTTGTTAAGCCTGTAAAGGGCAATACAAGTGTAATGATCATGTTTTTTTAAATAAATATGTACATGTATTTTATTCGTAAGATGAACATTGTATGAAAGCTATTACTGCTATGACAATTACAGCACTAATGTATAATTCATCTAAGAGTTTATCAGTTGAAGAGGGCTGAATGTTCTGCTCAGTTTGTGCTGCTGTAAATTGGACAGCCGATTGTGTCTGAAATTGCAGTCCAACAAAACAGTCCAATAATTGGTTATCATTCTTGACCGTTTCTCTGGCTGTAAAGTTGTATTCTTGTACGCTTCCAATTTTAAAACTGTATATATAACTAAGGTTGAGACATTGCGATTCGAAAGTCCATTAAATATCAATTCATTTTCAATTTTTTATATGCTCAACAAAGATCATTATCTCCAGGAAACCACACCTGGAACCACACCATACACTGGAAATAATTGGCCATCACTAAACCTGCCCAGTCTTGCCACAATTATATGAGACTTACAGTAGACTCACTCCATTTACAGCCAAGCGTTTTAATTTTTAATAGTTAACCACGGGGAGGACGTCCAAAACACAACTGGTGGGATGTGGGGAGTTGTGTGACATGATCTACATTGTCTATGTTTAGACCGCTGCTGTCCTGCGCAGATGTATTTGAGGCTGACACACCGAGCCGCCCCGTTTTTCAAGCGCGCATTAAGATACGGAGTCTGCAGCGCTGCTATTTCAGTCAGCACGAAACACCAGGTGAAAATCAGACAGGTATTAGACCGCTTTGTTCCCGCGTTTGGATCAGGGGAGCGGAGCGTTGCCTTCAAACGACCAGAACAAGACGCCTGCTGAGACAAACTGAGCCTTTGTAGCCTTTGTACTTTCTTTCCCCTTAAACTTTTTCTTAAAATGTTTTACTGGTTTGGGTTTCCTGATTGGTTTATCCCACAGGTAGCAGGTTTGATATTACATTTTTGAATTTTATGCTACGTATTTTAGTTTGCTTTTTTTTAGTTGAATACATCTGATAGCAATGCAAGTAAAGAAATGTTAAATGTATCTAGCTTACATACAGTGATGTGTCAAACATGAATTATAAGGTTTGTTTAGGGATTACTTAGGGATTTAGGGCAAGACAAGTTTATTTGTAGAGCTGACATGAGTAATACATTTTTGTCTGTGCTTAGTGATCAGCCAGATGTAAAACCAAATCTATTGGACCACACTGGCAGACACTCCAGACACTCTTTCCCATATTTACTTGACATTGCCAGTCTGACCGGCGTCTCCCGGATGGGCACATCCCTTTTAGATTGATTCTTTCCATGTTTGACCATCCCTAGACGTCAACGCGCTATCTGCCTCTGCACACGTCTGTGCTGAGCATATGTATCTTTTACGCCGACTCTCTTGTCAACGCCTCCACCTTATGTGGTCTTAGGAGCGAAATTATTTACATGTTGAATAGTTATTGTTTCTAAATAGTAGTTTAAGAATTGTAAAGAAATTCTCTATAGAAAGACGTTTTAATTTAAAGAAGTTTAAAGGTGCTATTTTCAAGCTATTAGTCAAATAGTTTCAGTAAAATCACAAAGACATGACAGAATCACAAAGCACAAAGAGTCCAAAGAAAATCATTTCAGTCATTTGCACAGAAAAACATATTTTTATATGTATAATGCATACATTTTAAAATGATAACTCCCTGGTTTATTAAAGTATGACTCCTCTTATAGAAGTTCCCAAAGGTACACTAAATATTATTCAACAGTATCTTCTTCACTTATTAATCTCTCACTAGCAATCCTCTTTGGACTTTCTGAAACCAAGCACCGGCTCAATAAGTGTTCTCTTCTCCTCAAATTAAAAATCACTACACATTACCTGAACAGATTGCGCTACAATTGTCAAGTCATGCAAAGGACTACTGTCAAATCAACAGCTTGTCTGGTTTAAGAAAAGGAGACGGCAACTTGGTCGATAAAGAATGCATGAAGCTTGTCATATGCAATATTCAGCGAATGTTTACATTATACATTAAATACACAGGTTCAAGTTTGATGTAACCACTGCAGCATAATTACACTTGAGATTTGTGTTTTGTACATAATAACAAAAGTAATCGTGTTGAAAGGATCTTGGTTCCTTGGTTACAAGCTTTGTTTTGCTGGTGAGAGCGTTCAGAGGGCTGAGAATACAGAGTGAACAACCATCCTGGCAATGTTCTGACTCTGAAGAAGGATTATCAGACAGAAAAATAACAAACAGAACAAAATTGCATGTTTCCTTAGTTTTAAAATAATCTTGAGTTTAATCAGAACTAGTATAAAACTACACGGTAACATATAAAAGTGAATATGAGCAGTATATTACTATCACTGTGGTATCAAAATTGGTATCAAGTATCAAGCCTATTCCTTTGTGTCGAAACAGGTTTGAAATGTTACTATCATGAGTAGTCTGAAGTGCATGTGTGAATTGAGAGTCGTCGCTGAATATTCTAGTAATTTCACCCTGGAGAGACTCAGAAAAAAGCAGAAAAGATGTTTTAGCGAACTTTATTGCAAAGTTTATTTGGCGCTCAGACCCCGGTGGAAGGCGTAGCAATCATGGGCACTCCATGATCTGATTGAATTAGATACCTTCCCCCCGGAGCCTGGAGACTGGTGGTGGTAGATGTGGAGAGAAGGTAGAGAGGATGATTAGGATACAGAGGAGGAGGAGGGGAGGTGGTGGGTCGCAGATACGGTTTGAAGCGACCGAGCCATCTGCCTGAGCGCTTAAATGCCACCGCCTGGGCGTTGATTGGAGCGGTCACTGAGAGCGTTGATTGGGGATGAGGAGCAGGTGTAGGGGCCATGACACAGACGTCCCCCGTCCTTTCACCCTCCTTCTTGGCCGGGAAAAACTGCATAACCTCTTTGGGATAAGGGACAGGCGGGCGCCCGCTTGAGTGCGATGATGGCGCTGGGGAGAGGGGTCCTTCCATGGAGGCCGACGCAGATTTAAGTTAGGTCTTCCAGGTGAACTTAGGCAGGCTTCATTTGTCACGGGTAATTTCTTGGAAACTAATTGTGAACGGAGCTAATCTCACCTACTGTATCGAAAGTTTGAGGATGTCTTCATAAAGTATTAGTAAGTATAGAACTAGCATGAAACAAAATTGCTTTTTTGGAAGGTCACTCGCATTTTGAGGTAATCAAACTACTCTGGAAACAGTCACTATGGGGTCTTATAACACCTCTGAATGTAAGTTACTGTATGTACTAGCTGTTAAAGTCATCCCTAAAACGTTGAAGCTTTACGTTTAAAATATGCCCTGTTAACTTGACATTATCACAAACAGACCTTTTTCCAAATTCATTCGGTCCTTGTGTTTAGAGCCATCCCACATTCCTGCCCTTATAAGCTCTTTGTCATGTTTTACATTCAAAATCATTTATGTCCTTGAAAAGTGCTTATTGTGCTTTTGAGAGACATATGACTTTGAGTTAAATGTGTTATAGATCCTTTTTTTTCTTCTTATGTATGCAAATTATGCGTGGGTGTACAACAGGAACGTACAACTTGCTGCGAGGAGAGCTCGGCATGAAGCGAGGACACCATAAGGAACAGCTTGCAGCTTTGGAAAGAGATACTGGCAGAATCCACCCCACAGTCACAATGTATTTCAACCAATTTATGCACGGCTAACTGGGTCCAAGCATTTCCACAGTTTGAATATTATGTTAATATTTTGTTTCGCTGATTGAGTTAAGCATCAGTACAACATAGAATAACGCTATTCCCAGCAGGGGCAATTACCCCATAAATGCCCTCAAAGCATGCAGCATCTCTGTCATAAAACATTGCATCATCGGCAGCCAATCACAGGGCAGCAGTCATGGGGCTTTGTGTGACATGGACCTGGGAGACGGGCAGGTGTGCTCCTACAATGAGGACGGACGGATTAAAACCATTCTCTTCTGCGAGATAGACATAATATGTGTTTGTTTGTGGACAAATAGCGGCGGTGGTGGCGATGACAATTATTCAATACAACGATGCATAGGGCTCCTACAGATTTGCCCACAGTAAAAAGCAGATGGTTAAATATTGTCCAATAAAAGAAGAGAGTCAACAGTACAACAGGTGCGTGTAAATCTAAAATATACATTTAGTTAAACAGTGTTACTATGCTACCAAGAGGATAAGTTATGGGATAATACTACTTAAAACATGAATTAATCTATTATGACCAGAATTACATGGGATAATAAAATAAATGTACATTTGGATTATCTCAAAGATGAAACTTGCGAGAACATTAAAGTGAATTAATCAAACATGTGCTTGTATCACACCAAAAGTACAAATAAGAATGTGTTTTTGTTTTGTTTTTATATAGAATCTACTCTTTTTGAAGCATCCTTACATAGTTTTTCTTATAGACTATATCCCAGGTCACTAATAAGCGGACTCCGGTCCAGATCTGGACCTAAACGCAGTCCCTTCTGGACCAGAACCCCTGACATGAAACTTTGGAGTGAACAGCATAAGCAGAAAGAGCAGTGAGACTCCTTGTTTGTTAGTGATGAGGGGCTGTAAAGAAATTGTTTCAAATGAACTGGGAGTTTGGTTCTTTCCTTCGCTTCCCAAACACACAAGAGCCCGACCGGCACCACGAGCCTGAGGCCTGTCACTGTGCGTCAGATTGTGATGTCTGTTCTATTCTGACTGAATAAGAAAGAAGCAGCGAGTAGAGTTCCCTTTGCCACAATTAACTTTTCTGCTCTTTAGAGCAACAAGAGGAATGTAAAGGTGTTTGCATCGAACGCCAATCAGCCAATCACATGGCTTCATTGGTTTGGGCAGAGGAAAGTTAGAGTCCAGTGTGTGATGTTCTGAGCAGAATTCTGCTTCACATCTCGTTCAAGCTAAAATAAACTTTTAAATGAACAATAAAACATTTACATTTATTTCAAAACCATCATTAGACTATTTGATATAAAATATAATGAATTGGTTAAATTGTGAAAAATAACTAGGCCTATTATAATACTCTTCATGTTATAATATAACAATATATATTAAAATATATTCAGTGGCAAAGTTGCAGAAAAGTTCCAGACCATGGCTTGCGGAAATGTTCTCAAACTGGACCTCGGTGAAAGTTTATCAGTGACCCCTGGACTATATGCTTGAATTTGTCATTTTACATATCTCCATAGCAACAATATTTTACTTTTTTTCCAATATATCTCCCACCATAGTAGACGTATATATACTTTTTACTTATTAACAGATGCCATTAACAAGTTCCTTTGGTTTGCTTCTTAATGTACGACTTTGATGAGCTAAAGACGATCCAGTATCAGGTATTGGCTTAATTCCAGGTGCTTGTACTTGTACTCGACAATTTGGTGGCTAGAACCGATACAGTACAACAGTGGTGTACAGTACTTCACTGTATTCATTATCTGCCAACTGCACATTAAAGTGCTGTTTAAAAGAAACATTCTTGAAACATTCTCCAGACTTTTCGTCATTCAATATATATGTATTTTTTGTTTCAAGTTATTAATTGCTGTAGCGACATTTATTTATACTCTGAAACCCATGGATGAAATTAATGAGATAGAACCCGTACTGAAAATCAAATACTCAATATCAATTTGGAAAAAAGAGCTATTCATGTCCCTTGGGTTTTTTTATACTAATGCTGTATTTTGAAGGGGAAATATCTCGTTTTTTTATGTGTAGAAAATTACAATAAATGTAATCTGAATGCATTGTACAGTTCAGAGCACAACTTTGGTTTCATATATTCTATTTTACCGTATTTGATTTAAATTTTTGCTGTCATCGTTGCACAATAAGCCATTTTTTTTTAAAACCATTTTTTTTTAAATCTTGTGGCAATTTTAACCCATGAGATCTTGTGGCACGAGATCTTGTCCCATCATTATCCCTCATTATACACGGTTACTTCTTGATATTTCGCTTAATGATTCGCCGCCTTGCGTTTGCTGGCAGTGGTCCCATTTTGCATGTGAGCCGCTCGGCATTTGCAATATCTCCAGCTCCATTTCGCTCACTCATCATAATCATCCACAATGCTTCTTGTTCACAACTATAGCCTTCACACAGCAGCAGCAGCAGCTCATCAGCTCGAACTCCAGCTGCTGCAGAGCCTCTTCCCAGACTCCAGCTCAGAGTATTAGCCGACAGCCCTGTGTGTTGGCATAGAGCTAAGCTGAACATACATGATATTACACAAAACCATAAAGCCAAAAGATCCAGTGTCTGTGCGCAAAGCCATAGTATATTAGGATAAACATGAACACTAAAGAATAGCAAAATACTAAGCTCTCTGTACTCTATAGTTTATTATATTTAAGCTGTACAAAACATGCCAACATACTATCATTTGCTTCCAAGGAATCGAAAGCAGCCCGCAATATCAAACATTCAAGATTAAAATGAAAATGTAATAGTACACAATGCAATACTTATAGAAAAGCAACAGAAAGAAAAAAAACATCTATATATACTATATTTTAAAAGTTAAATGTATCTTGTTAAAAACCACAATATTGAATAATGCTCCTTGATTATTACCCAAACATGTGAATGTAAAAAAACAGAGATCAAATGCTATATCTACATAATATGTATGATAAATTAATAACATGTAGCTCAGTGGCTCAAAGTATTACAAGTCAGACTTCTAAGAACAACCTTCATTCACAGTGAGAGCCCTTGTCTCGCACATGCACAGCTGTTCTGCCCGTCTCATGCCTCGAACGCGTGCATCTGGAATCACCAGGGTCTTTGCTAATTTCCTCTGCGCTTTGAGGAAACAATAAATGTGTCAGACTCCAGAAATTAGCCCTCTCATTTTAGACTGAAACGTTTGAAAGGTCAACAGCGAAAAGCAAACCCGCGAGCAGAGAAAAAAAAAAGTCCTCCTGAATGCTATCATCATTTTGACACCACAAACACAACATGCAATTTTAAAAGCCAACCACCAACAAATCTTCAACCCACCTGAAAACAGCCGAAACAACCCCTTTTTGGGCTTGGCATCCTTAGAAGTTCCCTTATTTTTGTCTTTGTCTTTCATGTTGCCTGCCTTGCTCCCCACCAGCTACCAGACTGTCCCTGGGTGATGGTCATGCAAGTAATGAAGAGTAGGAGGAAGAAAGGCGGAGAGAAGAGGTGAGGGAGACAGAGGAGGGACGTAAAAACTGGATCAAGCCCTCTTGTACTCCTTGTACGGCGAGGATTCAAACCATTACTTTAAAGTTGTTATTTGTGACATCTTGATAACACACTTTGCAAACAGCCACAGCAATCCCTTCAGCGTGTCGGCACATTTTATCTAAGCTCAGAACAGCTTCCTCGGGGTGTAACCTTCCCATTACCCTGCACATAAGCTACGTTGCATGCATTAAATTCACATGCAAACACGACTCGATGACAGCTTTGGATCAGAGAGGAGAAGAAGAAAGATTGCCATTGACTAAGATGGAGTTATAAGCCAACGTAACCTGACAAATCCTGCAAAATAACAGCAGATACTGGCTCAAGGGACTTTAGCATCTCCGGACGACCCACCCATCCAACCATCCACAGCACCATCCCCCCATTTAGTCCAAGCAGAGCTGCCAAGTTCTCACTATTAAGCTCATTATGTGAGATAACATTTCCTTGTTGTGATTTCCCTGGTAAAATGGACTTCCCTCACACTTAGGGCTCTGACTCTTTGGCAGGGAGCGGTCTCACGAGTCACCTCCCTCCACACTCACACCCACACGCACCACCTGCTTCTCTCACGCTGCCCCTGTCGCCTGGTCCAGTCCTCACACATCCAACACCGCATCACACGCCTATATCCAGCCGTGCCTAGTGCCATTAACTGCTCCTCAAGGGATGTCTCTCCAGAAGCCCCTGGCCCAGCCCCCATCCTCTGCTTTAATAAGACAGTGAGAGCGACGCCGGGGCATCACAGAGCCCCCACAGCACTGAACCTGCAGGAGAAGTGTGTATTAAGAAAGGGTTGACATGCCTTGGGATGGTGCATTGCCCATGCTGCGACACGGACCGCTGTAGCTCAAAGTGATCGCGTTTCCTGTTTCCCCCTCCTCTCGTTTGCTTTCTCCTCCTCCCTGGCTTTGCCGCTCTTCACAAAGCTCGTAGGTCTGTCCGTCCTCGTGCCAGTCCCCGCACTCCTATTCGCTCCTCTCCTTCTCCGTCCTCCTTCCCTTTTGTCTCTCTCGCGCTCTGTCTTTTCTCTGCTCTTCCGCTGGATCCTCCTGTTTGCGAGATGGCTGTGCTCCAGCCGCGGCGCTCCTGACAGCACTGCGCGTGTGTGACAGCGGCGAGCACGTGTGTGAGTGTGCGCGCGTGCGGGCCGAGGAGAGGGGCGTGCTCTACAGCGATAGGTGCGGAGGGATGCTGTGCATGCCGGTGCAGCAGTGCTCAGGAGGAGAAGCGCTAAGAATAAGGCACAAATGTTGCCCATAATCAATTCACACTCACATGCCTTTTTCTCCATTTCACTGACTCTCTCTCTTAAAGACATAGACGCTGCCGCCCGAGGCTCTCCTCTCATGATATGGTAATATCTTACAGTCTAGGGACATGGTCCGATGAGGGGCTCAGAAGCTGGACTAGCAGGGGGCTGTGGAGAACTGCTTGGAGCATCTACTGTACCAGGAATGGGGCGTTGGAGTGAGAAAAGTAAAGGTCGGGGCTGTGTGTACAGTGCGCAGATAGAGACAGGGTGAGCGCTTGAAATATCCCCTTGTGACAACAGTAGCTAATGATGAAGCTGTGTCAAGCCCTAGGCAGACTTGTAGTAGATTGGCATGGCAACCAGAGGCAGGCAGCAGCAGGTGAGAGTCAACAGCAGCATCAGTGAAGCATGTGGCTCTGCCTGCTGGGATGTTGTTTGTGAGCATAAATTAATACTATTCATGTCACAACAAATACTAAAGATGTATCACACTGAGATAAGCCAAACCTACCGCTGTTGGTGGACACTTTATCATAATTCATGTTTTCTTCATCAAACAAATGAACTGACCATTACAGGATTCGGTGCTTTTAGAGAATCACTGTATCTGTTGTATTTTTGTGTGAGTGAGTACTGTGAAATGAAGAGGGAAACTTTTACCTAATGTAGAATATTTGCATCATGCAATGGAAATATTTAGTTTCCTGGCCTGGGAGTTCAACTTGAACCAATCTTCCCATTCAAGTCGCTCTCTTTCTGATAAACTTTTTTCCTAATTAATAATACATTGACATAAGAGTTGTATTTATGCTGAATAATTAGGTGGTAATGTTATGGAGCTAAGCTTATATTATATATCGTATATGCGCTGAAGAATTAAGGGAAGTAGAAAGTGTAAAAAAGTGTGTGATAGTAAATGCCAAGATGAGCCTCTTCAGTGATGAGATATGAATAATGTATTGTCCGATCATGCTTGGCGACTTACACACTTTACTGGTCTGGACTGTCCGTCACGCCGTCAGGAAGAGGGTACTGGAGGGCAGCAGGCATCTTCTCTGCAAACAACATACATGTGTGTATAGGTTTTACCGTACTCAAAGTAGATTTTTACTGTGGTAAATGGCCTGAAATATCAAACTGTAATATTCTACATTTTAGTTTGTTGACTAAATTGATAAAAAAAATATGTTCGTCATTTGGATTTAATATTGGCTTGTATGAGTTACGGCTATGAGCTAATTCATTCGATTCATTCATTCATCTAGCTAAAATGTAAATAAAACAAACAATAAAACATGAATTAAGTTAATACATTTATAAATACACATTTAGACATATAATATTATGCAAAGTAAGAACACTGGCATTGTGGGTAATATTCAATAAGTGCTTTCGAGATTATTTCATTTAAAGAGTTTCAGTTTTGTTGCAGTCGTAGACAGAACAATATCTTCACTTTGAGTGCAGACAGAATGCTTGGATAGTGTTTGTGTTGTGTGACACAAAAAGGACTGAAGAAAGAGACTAAATTGGGGCAGAAACTGATGCAATAGTAAAGTAAAAGGGACATTTCTGCACAGATAAGTATGAACCTTGCCGAATGCATGTCCACTCATAATAACAGAGATCTCCAGGCCATTTTGATGACATAGAGCTTGTGCCTCATTGATTTCATCTATTGAGCCGATGTGAAAAGGCGCTCATTGCAGATTTCTAAATAGCTGGATAAGCATTTCTCTGGAGTTGTGTGCATTGCAAATGCCTCCTCTGTTCCACTGTCATATCCCAGACTGAATTGTTGGGCTGTATAATGAAAGTAAAGATTAAGCTCTCGATGAATTCATGGTCGGAAAAGAAATGTTTGATTTTCCATATTTACAAAAGCAGTTTGTCCTGGATGTCCTCCTTCCTCTGCGCCTGGTCAGCCCGGCCCATCGACCCAGAAAGTCCCTGGTACATCCTGTGATACAATATATCCGCCTTTGCTTCAGTGGAAAATGTCCATCGGAGGTTGGCAGGCTCAGAGGGAGAGCGGAGGGGGAGCAATGTCAATGAAAGTGTGACTAGGACAACCAGCCAAGTGGATTGTTTCTTATTGTTTACTGGAATTCAAGGTTCACAAAACACATACTTTTTAACCTTCATTCTGCACCTCGGGCTGCAGTCGACTAAAGAAACTCTTGGCTAATTAAAGACATGTCCTGCACATTGATCTTGCACAAATATATAGTAAACAGCGTCACATGAAAAGTCAAATCAAACTGTGTATTCTGCTGTGATCTTATAATTCTAAAATAATAATTAGAACAGTCCATTAATACGAGTTACTGTAACTACTACAGAACCACAACCAACTTACAAATAATACAAAATCTTCTATGGTCTGCAATATGTCTGCAGGTAGCTAACGATTATTTTGGTAATACATTATCATTTCGACCTCATATTGTGAAAGGTTTGTGAATATGAGATTTTGACTAAACTTGCACAGATTTATTGTCGGAGTCATAAAATGTATTATCTCAGCACATGACATGGTTTGGAGTCTGTATTTAGCCCTCATAACTATTCGATTACTAAATTATCTGACGATTATCTGAATAATCAATTAGTTGCGATTAATCGATTAACTTGTTTCTGCCCAAATCTACAAATAGGTCTACCGATTATGACAAATATTCTACATTTACCTTAATTTACTAAATGGTGGAGTAGACTATGCTAAAGAACATGTTTAGAAAAACTTGAATTACATGTAGCTAGTATGTACTTGCTCTGTTAGCCCTGAGTTAGCTTAAAATGCTACAAACACCTGAACACTACAGACGCATTTCTTTTTAGGTTAATGTTAAATCTACAGAATGAATCGTATATATTATTATCATTATCATTATTATCATCATCATCATCATCATCATCATCATCATCATTGTTTCTTAACAGCTGAACAGGACAAGATTCTCCAGATAACCAACTTTAAACAACCAGGTATGTAAAAACTATGTAATAAAAAGCTATCGCAATGCGCATGACATGTTTTTGGGTCATTTGCTCCCATAAAAGTTGCCTACAGTAAGTCGTTTAAAGATACATTTTCTTTTTCTTTCGTTAGATGATGAGTGCAGAGGCAGAAGACTTCGTGGGCAGATTGGACATTGATTGTGTGGATGCTCAGAGCAGCACCACTGAGCAACGTTGTGACCCCTGCATGCTAATAAATGCATGATGTGAATATTTATTTTACCATGGACACGTAAGTAGGCTATTGACTAAAATATGTCAGATGCTTTTATACTTCTCCCTTTCCTTTTGGGTTGCACCCGCTGACGACCATATGCACAGATATTTGACTTTCATTTGTGCCCTTCATGTTGCCATCATTTTACTGGAGAGCAAGCAGCGAACACATTTCACCCCATTTGGTTTAAAAAGTAGAACAATCCACATAAAATATTGTAATTTTAGTTGATAAATCAGTCAGTACATTGGCCTACAATTCAACTACAGATTCAACGACAATTGTAATATCTAACTAATAATAACTTTTTTGAGATTATAAGGATTTTTATTGCATAAGGAAGTCTTATTGTGAGTTAGTTTCTGATCTGGGAGTCTGATTTTTAACATAAAAAACACCGTTTTCACAGGGTATGATTTAGTCCACCAAGAAACTGTCGACTACAACCATAAATGAAATATAAATGTGTTTATAAAGATTGGAAATGAGCGTACCATAAGATATTTGCTCGAGGCTAAAATATTCTAACAATCATCTTTGCATCCTTCAATATCTGCTGTGATCGATAAAAGCGAATGTGACTTTGGGTTGTCTTTGCAGGAAGCAGCTTCATTGTCAGGTCAGTGAAGGGTTAACGTGCTGTGAAAATAATGGGTGTGATTCCACACATCAAGGTGCAATTTAGTAAATCTGCTGAGGCCAGATTGAAAAGGTCAAGTGTAAGCACAGAGAAAGCAGAGCGTGAAGCAACATATCATATTTTAATTATGTCCAGTGAATTCTGTTTCATTCAATATTCTGAGTGTATCCAGAAATGTAAAGAATATGCTGTGATTCTCAAACAATTTACCTTCAGTTTAGAATCAGGCTGCCACCTAAATATTAACAATCATTCACTAGCAAGGACCATGCCACAACAATGGAATATGAGAGAATGTTTATTTGATACTAGTGATGATGACGATGATAGATCAACGATGGATCGATGATCAATCGATTAGATTTGGTTGGGTAGAGACTCGGGATGGGGGCCCCGTATCAGGTGATCAGTTCAGCCGATTCCAAACTCCCCCTTCTTTAGATGGTGATGTGTGAAGGTGAAGATGATAGAGACATGGGGGTTGAGAGAGACAAGAGATGCTGAGACAGGCCTGTATAAGTAGGGCTTCTGGGTAATTAGAGGTGTGGTTAAAGAGTGGAGGAGAGGTTGTGGGAGGAGGTTGAGGCGTGGTCCACCTGCTGAACCTCAGTCAATCATTAACTACATTTTTGATGCCATCTTCACTAAATAAACATAATACAGTCAAACATGTATGAGGATGCCAGTAATGTAAACTAATGCCACCAAACTAAGGAGGAAAAAATATTTTATTATTATTATTAACCTTATTTATTATTACCTTTAACCAGGTAAGAACCCATTGAAATTGAGACCTCTTTTTCAAGGGGCAAAGTAAAGACATAACATCACACAAATGCTAAAACATTATACATTGAAAGACATTTGAGAAAAGAAAACAAACTCCACATATAAAAGCACAGACAATTTAAAAAAAAAAATTCACTCTGTCTTTAAAAATCTAACAAAAAGAGACCATTTCACACAATCTCAAGTCCGACTAAGAGGTTCCAAGCAGCAGGAGCATTATAGGAAAAAGCTCAGTTCCCCCAGTCAGTCCTCACACGAGGGACAGACAAACCAAACAGATGACGTGAGCTCAGGGCATCTGGGCACACGAGCAAGGCACCAGGGCACACGAGCAGGGCATCCGGGCACACGAGCAAGGCACCAGGGCACACGAGCAGGTCATCCGGGCACACGAGCAAGGCACCAGGGCACACGAGCAGGGCATCCGGGCACACGAGCAAGGCACCAGGGCACACGAGCAGGGCATCCGGGCACACGAGCAAGGCACCAGGGCACACGAGCAAGGCACCAGGGCACACGAGCAGGGCACCAGGGCACACGAGCAGGGCACCAAGGCGCCAGGGCACACGAGCAGGGCATCCGGGCACACGAGCAGGGCATCCGGGCACACGAGCAGGGCTCCAGGGCACACGAGCAGGGCATCCGGGCACACGAGCAAGGCACCAGGGCACACAAGCAGGGCATCCGGGCACACGAGCAAGGCACCAGGGCACACGAGCAGGGCATCCGGGCACACGAGCAAGGCACCAGGGCACACGAGCAAGGCACCAGGGCACACGAGCAGGGCATCCGGGCACACGAGCAGGGCACCAGGGCACACGAGCAGGGCACCAGGGCGCCAGGGCACACGAGCAGGGCATCCGGGCACACGAGCAGGGCATCCGGGCACACGAGCAGGGCATCCGGGCACACGAGCAGGGCACCAGGGCACACAAGCAGGGCGCCAGGGCTCACGAGTAGGAAGGTGCACAGCCACATAGAACTTTATACACTAAAAGCATCCAATGTGTGAACCTCCTGGCCCCCAAAGAAGGCCATCCAGCCGGTTACTGAAAGCATGGTCAAAACGAAAACTAAACTAAAGTAAACCAATATTTATTTATTACAGGACCCACCTTCTTTCAAAATCATGAACTGAATTCCAACTGCAACCCACCCACACCAAGGACAAGTCCCACTGTTTGAAACTTTGCAAATAAATTAATTTCATCAATCAGCATTCAATTCAATACTCAAGTCTTCACACACAGGCCATTGTATATTTCGCCCATCTTTTGCCTTAATGTAAATGTGTAGCCCCTTGTCCTCTTCAGTGTCTACACATGGCTGGCTCTATAAATACATAAAGTGCTGTTTCCTAGGTAACTGCTCAGCGGAGAATAGGCCACCAGAAATCGAGATGGAGGGGAGCGATAAGTGGTCGCTGTGGCACTTTGACAGTCACAAGCCGTCACACCACGTCGACTGAACCACGGCATCGCCACAGCGACGACCAGAGAGGCAACGTTAATCTGCAGCCAAACATTGTACTTAATTAAGAGTAACGTTAACAATAATATTATTCAAATAGAAGTGAATAGTAGTGGCCCAATTATTGAATAAGAAAGAGAAAAATACTACTTGAGTATTTTTCAACACTTTGGATGTAAAATGTATTTAAACTCTGATTCATGGGTTATTGTTTTGGACAGACAAAACATTAAATACTGCACAGATTCTGGTATTTCCAAATGAATAAATAAAAAAAAAAAAAAATATATATATATATATATATATATATATATATATATATATATATATATATTTGAAGGCAATCAACTGAAATCGTTAGTCGTTATAAAATGACTCACAATGAGAGAAGTAACAAAAACGTTTACTTTGGTACTTTAAACTAAATATTACAAAAAAAAAGTAAAAGTTTAACTAGTTTTATTTACTTTTTTTTTTTTTTTTTCCCATTTGATTCAACTTCATCTAGCCTACCATTTTGAAGTAACATTCACTCCAACATTCTATGCATAAGTTTCAAAATGCCAGCTGTAATTGAGTGAATCTGTCATTTCAACAGATTTATTGAATTTGGACAGAATATTGTCAGATTTAATTTTGTTGATTGTTTAAATGAGAATTTGTTTGCGCCTGAATTACAACACAACTTTTACTTGAATAAGACAACTGTAAGTAAATACTCTTTACAATATTTGGCTTATTCAGTTCCAGACCCAGCATTAGTAAGGTTAATGTTTTTCTTCCAGTTGTTTTCATGTTGACATAGATTTTTTCAGTTGAAATAACCGTTTTATATGTGACTTTTATGCCCTCCAGTGGTAACAGAGGAACATTACATTCATCCACACACAACACGCTACAGACACAAAAAAAAGCATTTGGATGTGAACAATAAAATAAAAATGGTCTTAATGACAACACCAGGTATGTATTTTTTTTTTTTTATTGTGAACTCAAAATGTATTAAAACCACTCAATTATATAGAAATAATCTTGAAACTGTAAAGCGTTCATAAGTACAACAGGTGATGCCATTTGTCAAGTAAAACACATTGCACATATACAGAATACATTTGGTTTTGCTCATCAAGTACCATTTTAGTGTATTAGGAATGAATCTACTATCCATTTAACAATTAATTCAAAAACAAATGCAGCAAATGTACAGTTCAGGACTGGAATCTTCTTTGAATCTCTTTGCATTGGGTTTCTTTCACTAATATTACAGATATATTACTGTTGTTGTGGACGTTTAATGTCATTGTTATCACTGCAAGGGCTTTAGTAAGATTTGTGCCAGCGCCATGAGCTTTGTCAATGACATCAGAAGGCCAGGACAAAAGATAATACCCTGTTTACCGCGATGATTCATACAACGTGCCAAAAGTCCATTTCAACAACGTGGAATAGGAATGTCTGAGCTCTAGACCAGTCCAACAGCAAACTAGACCTATTCTTATGTAAACTGGCCCCAAGAGCAGAGAGTCAAAAGGCAGCACCTGAACATGCACAAGTTAAACATGCAGAACAAGTTTAAATAATTATACAATACCCGAAGAAAAATTCACAAACCTCAACCGAGAGAAAAGAGGCGTCACTGTTCGGTGACAATGAAAACCCACGAATCCAACACATTGTAATGTCCCTTCATATATATGTAAACATGCACTCAAGCATTTATTGCCTTCGGATGTGAGTGAGTTTCAAGGTGCTTAATATTCAAGCATCACCACAAAGCTTATCGTTGCCTTTTCTTTTAGATAAGTGACAAATTAAATCCACCAAAGCCATCACAGGCATTTACAATATAGAGCTCAACAATCCCGCCCACTTTGACTCCCCCATGGTTCTGGAAGTAAATGTTAAATAGTTAAATATGTGATTACTGTAGCTTTGAACAAGCTTTCAGCCATTTTTATACAACTGGTATTTTTAAAAATCTATGGGAAAAAGTAACGTGCAATTTTACTTCCTTAACCAAGTGGTGGGCAGTCGTCGTTGAGCTAAATTGATATGGATTGTGGGAGTTTGAAAGAGTTGCTGTAGCCCTAAAGTGTTTTCAGCTGTTGAAACAACCAGTGCAAATGGTGTAGTTGGCGCTGGCCTGAACAGAAAACATCGAGTCAAAAGTAACGCGTTAAAAAAGGCACAACAAGAGATGCTCCCGCTCACATGCACGCAACACACATCCATCCTTCAGATACGGGATTAGAGGGGGCGCTGGGCCAAAGTCCAACAGAGAAAGAAAAAAGGGGGAAATAACCAGAGATTACGCCGAGTCCAAACACTCTTTTAAATCTTCTTGAGCTCATTTGAGAGCCACTCCAGTCCCTCGTACAGACCGTCTCCGCTGGTGGCACACGTGGCCTGGATGTACCAGTTACGGTTACGCAGCGCGTGCAGGGCCAGTTTGTCTGTGATTTCTGCAGCATTCATCGCGTTGGGCAGATCCTGAATGAAAGAGGCGGTTATCAAAGGAGGATTCGTTTATTGTGTTTTGCGGGGGTGCGGCGATTTACCTGTTTGTTCGCGAATACAAGCAGCACGGCATCCCGGAGCTCGTCCTCGCCCAGCATTCGGTTCAGCTCTTCTTTGGCTTCAGCGAGGCGCTCCCTGTCGTTACTGTCGACCACGAAGATCAGCCCTGGAAACGGAATACTTTGTCAGTCGCATTAGTTGACGATGCATCCAGGCAAGTCATTATTTAAACTTTTAACACTGTGAATCTTGCAGGATTTTGTAATGATTATTTTCAAACCTTGTGTGTTTTGGAAGTAATGCCTCCACAGCGGTCTGATTTTGTCTTGGCCACCCACATCCCAAACTGTAAAACTAATGTTCTTATATTCTACAGTCTCCACGTTGAAACCTAGGACACAATGCATACAATTTACAACAAAATAATAGCAATCCCAGAAATACATTTTCTCACCTGCCATGAAACTTACCAATTGTTGGGATTGTGGTAACAATTTCTCCCAGTTTCAGTTTATACAATATGGTGGTCTTTCCAGCAGCATCTAGTCCAACCATCAGTATTCTCATCTCTTTCTTGCCAAAGAAGGATTTAAAAAGACTTGCAAAAGCACCCATGTTTGGTTATCTAAAAGAGAGAATAAGAACACAGCAAGAATGAAAGGTACGGACTGGACGGGAAACGAGAAAAGACACGAGATTGCAGCGACGAGAAGCAGACAAGACGAGATTTTGACATCATTGGTTCAATTTACGCTATAAGCTGTGACTGTGGAACTGCTCGTTTGTAAATACAGCTTCTCAAATGTCAAATGCAAAGCACAGAAGAAGAAGAAAACAGCTCAGTGTGCAGATTTTGTGCAGGAATTTTATCTTGCAACACATTGTGGCAAAATATAAGATTCAGCTACAAATATTGAACTGTCAGGGTGGATATGGTCATTATGTTGAAATTAACTTATTTAACAAAGACATGCAGAAAATGTGCCAGACAATATTACACGTTTTTGACTTGTTCCTACACGTTTTAATATTGTAGTGCGGGATATTTAATAATGTTGAGTGTTTCTAGTAGAAATCATTGAGACTAGGAACTACTTTGTACTCCCCCCTCCCCCTTTTAATGTATTTTTTTTAATATTATACTTTTCATGTTAAGGGAAATACAACGAACAACATAGTATGATTTTGTTTTTTAAAATGTACAGTATAGTCCAGGTTGTTGCAGACACAAAAGCAGCAGCAGGAAGTGAGGTTTTACACTCTAAACCAGTAAGGCAGGTTCAGATTACCAAGACATATATGCTGTAACCTTCTTTGACTAACTTTACATAGGAGGAATTGCGCATTCTGTATGGTTATATCGGAATAATAATGGTAAACAACCGGTCGTAGTAATAAAATCAGGCTGTGGAAATGGCAGACAGGGAAACTCCATTATTCAGTGTAATCCAACCTGACACGTCTTAATTTTGCAGAAGGCAGGTAAAGAACAACAGGCGCAATAATGCACCACCCCGTTCATAAATGCAACTAAATACCGCAAGTACCACGCCTTTGTGCGTCATATAGTCATAATAATCAGCCTATAGTCCGCTGTAAGGAGGGTTTTAAAGAGACGTTTCAAGCGCACAAATGATCGGGATCAGTTTGTTCACGACAGCTGCGGATAATGACAGCTTCATGTAAAAGATTAGAAACAGTTAAAGTCGTTTTGCGGGAGGGTAAAGGCGAAACGAGAGCCCGATGTGACGTTCAAGATGAGAAAACGAGACATTTTAGCGCGATGCAAATCAACTTGAGCTGATGTTTTCTGACCACAAACTTTCAGCGTCAGCTCAGAAGCGATGGTCACCGCGTATAACCGTGGCGACCGGGACCAGGGAAACGCATTTCAGACGGACCACGGTGTAAACAAATGTTCAAGAGTCATGAAAGAAGACATTTACCTGGGGTTGTTTGACAGTGAAGTCTTCTGTCTCAAGTGCCTCTTGTTTCCGGGTGGGAGAGTTCTTCTGACACAAGGAGCAGGAAACAACAGCTCTACCGCCCCCAAGCGGCCAACGATAAAATGGCATTATGACCAATACATGTCATTTTGATGTAATTCTATTTGAACAATATATATTTACTTATATATTGGCTATACAAATATAACATTTGGAAAAATTATGATGAGTTAAATAAAGGCTTAAAAGTGTTTGTTAGATCAGCCCATGACAAAATCTGGTTGTAGATGTGGAGGGCAATAGGTGCAACAAAAAGCCATTAATTTAATATTAATAAGCCATAAGGGTGTTGTGGACTCACAGGCATATATTAGAGCTATAGTTTCTTCTACAGTTTGCTCTATAGACTATAAGAGTATATAAATGGATGGATTTAGAAGAACATTTGGAAGCCCCGTGCAGGTGGGTGGCGTTGCAGTGGGAGGTGATATCCAGTAACATTACTAACCTCAATCCAATGAGGATGCTGCAAAGTGATGCGCGCATTGCCCCACGCCCCGAGCGCGCGCTGCCTCTAGCGGACCTGTGGGCCCGGCGCAGCGGAGTCAGTCTGTGTGGGGCCCTTAAAGAGGTGCTCCGGCCGGGCGGCAAACACGTTCTCTGTTCAAGAAACAGCGAGATGAAGAGCATCCCCATCCCGGCACCATGGGCTCCAGGCTTCCACGGACCGCCTGCCTACTGCGACTTATGGCGCTGTGCATCCTCCTCGCGCACACCGCAGCTTACTTTGGGTCTGGAACGCTTTAAGTTTGTCTCCTCACTCACGCTACTTTTGTTTGTTTTAACTATGACAGGTGGACTATCATTTGCAACTCGTAAACAGAGACTTAAATGTGGTTTCTCTGTTGAGTCATGCAAAGTCATTAGTTTTCAAAGTGTCCGGTTCATGTGCGCATTTGTGTTAATTATGAGGGGTTTATGAGGATGGACGCATTTTAATTGGTTGAAACAGGTTTAATTATAGGCTACAATTTCAAATGTTTATTTTTTTTCCAAATCGTTCCACTGTTTTAACATGTGTCTGTGTTGTGTTTTTCACCTGTAGGCTGACGGGACGGGAACCTCTGGTGTTTCTCCCCGGGCCCATCTCCGGCGACGCTCCGAATGGCAAGGCCCACCTGAAGCAGTGCGAGCAGATGACCCTGACCCGGCGGCAGAAGAGGCTGTGCCGCCGGGAGCCGGGTCTGGCGGAGACGCTGCGGGAGTCCGTGCGCCTCAGCCTCCTGGAGTGCCGCTACCAGTTCAGGAACGAGCGCTGGAACTGCAGCCTGGACGGGCGCGGGAGTTTACTGAAGAGAGGTGAGTCTGAGGAGAATCTGATGCTGTTTGTGGTTTGGAACTGGGGGAAGCTGTTGGTTATTGGTCTGGTTCAAAGTGCACAGAGAACGAATCGATAAAGCATGGTGTTATTGTCATTTTTTTATTTTTTTTAACATAACTTGCTTCCCTTTCATTTTATATAACTTGCATTCCCTTCAATTATTTGGCCCTATGGGCAGGTGTTGAAAATGAGCATATTCTGCTATAACACTTAAAATACTGCATCTGGTTCGTCCAGTGTAAATGCTATGTCCTTAAATAAATTAATGTTTTTTTTTCTTCAATTGGTGACAGTCATGTTTTACTCAACACTGCATCATGTTTAATGCTTTTGTGTTGTTATGCATATAGCCCGTTAGAATACAGGCAAGTTCAAATTGGTTTATTGTCTGGAGACAGCTTCTCCTTCTTTTAATTTTTATTTCAAGTTGGCGCAAAGCATGTTTTAATCAACCTTATCATTCTGCTGTGATTTTTATGCTTGTTTGAAGAATACAAGAAAGTTTAATGCTAAATTTGATTTGTTACTATAAATGAGGCTTATCGTGAAGTAAATGCAAATGAGTACAATCGTCTCAACTTGTTTATAGTAGGTTTTACAAGTTAAAGCAGCTAGACTTTCCTGAAGAAATTATACGCCTACTGTTAAACTGTTTAAGCATGTTTGAAATACCAGTTGAAGATTTAATTAGTTACTAGTTGAGGCTTGTACCTACAAGCTTAGCTTATAAATATCAATAAATGATATGCTTCTTAGTTTCTGTTGGCTGTATTAATAATTCTGCTTTTACACTTGAGACTTGTATGTATTTAGCCTCTAAATGTAAAAATGTTTCAAGTTTGTGTGAGCTATTGTTAAGATTGCTGTTCAAACGTGAGCTTTGTATGTATTTAGCCTATAAATGTAAACAAATGATAAACTTCTTGTAGTTTTTGTAGGCTGCATTATTAAACCTGCTGTGCAAACTTTCCTGATGAAATAAATGCTACTGCTAAAACTTTTTATTGAATTGTAAAGTCATATAGATCAGTGTAGCTTGTGTCAGAGCTCTCCAGCTGCAGCGCGCGGACTCTTTGATGCTTATACATATGGATATGAGTGTGTGGGAGAGCATGAACAGGTCAGCGGAGCTAATGAGGGAGTAGAGAGCCAAGAGAGTTGTGGTGTGGCCGAGTGCGCTGTGGTTATTTTTATCTGTGGAAAGCGCCCATTCCCAGAGGAAAAGGGTGGCGCGATTATCCACTTTCATCTTGGAAAAGCCTTCCTAGTCAAAATAATAATTAATTGGTTAAAATGCATGTCTCTGGGGTAAGCAAACAACAATGAGTAACCAAAAAGAAATTACATTACAGATTGTGGTATGGTGGATAACTTGTAAACATTGTAAAAGTAAATTAAAAAGTTGCTTGTTTTGCATCTGTCCATTGCAGTGTTGCTTAAGCTGACAAGAAACAACTATTTTATGTAATTTTCCTTATTTATTGTTGATTTATTTGTTATTTGTTAGGGACAGATAACAGATATAGATTAGGCTAACAGCTTAGCAAAATGTTTAGCAATAGATTAGATCAGACACAGATAAACTTAAGTGCACTGTCAGGATGCAAACCACCTTTATTAACGAACCTTCTCATTTACCCATCACCGAACATAACCGATCCGTTTTATGTCCTCTCTAGCCTTCAAAGAGACCGCATTCCTCCTGGCTGTGTCCTCGGCCGCTCTGACCCACGCCCTGGCCAAAGCTTGCAGCTCGGGACGCATGGAGAGGTGCACGTGCGACGACTCCCCCGGCATCCAGCACCGCGAGGCCTGGCAGTGGGGCATCTGCGGAGACAACCTCAAATACAGCACCAAGTTTATCAAGAAGTTCCTGGGCCAGAAAAGAGTCAGCAAGGACTTACGGGCACAGGTCGACGCCCACAATGTCAACGTTGGAATGCGGGTAAGCGTCGACAAACAACTGCAAGAGAAACGCATTACGTAGATTGTTGTATAAGTCGCACTGGAGTATAAGTCGCGCGCACTAGCTAAAAAATGCATAATAGAGATGAAAAAAACATAGTATGGACAGTATGAAAGGCGGTTGCAAGTGTGAAAATAACAAATAATATCACATATAAGTCGCTTCGGAGTATAAGTATATAAGTATAAATATAATACATCCCAGCCAAAACTATGAAAAAAGGTACGACTTATAGTCCGGTAAATACGCTACAGAATTTGATCAGTGCTCTGCTATGCCTTCATTAAGCTGAGTTGGGATGCGACAATTATACGTCTGATAGAGTGCCATCAGAGGGCTTGTAAAGTTATGTAATGCCAACCAAATAAGTGCCCGCTTATTCGGAAGATAATTTCATTTAATGGCTAGAGCAGAGCCAAGCAGCGGGTGAGTACGGGGAGACAAGTTGACTGGCGAACTGTTGGAGCCAGGTGTTTCTCAGACATGATAAAGCTTGCTGTGCGGGCCCACAGGAAAATTAAAGGTCTTCCGTCAGTGAGGAACGATTATAGTGTAACTGTGGCCTCTTTTTAATATACGAGCAAGCATTTTTTTTCACTTACTTCTTCATAAATCCTGCTAATGTTCATAACCACCGGTGTGTACAAGTGCTTTGCCCCCGGGGACTTGTCTTGCGCTCCTACGGGGATGGGTTAGAACGGGAAACAGGAAGAGCTATTTATCTTATCTCACCTCTCAGTTTAATGTTTTCCGCTAATGTGGCCAAAAGAAGACAGAGGTTGTGTTAACCAAAACACGGAGCGGCCCGGTGCGCCCTCGTTTCTCAGTGGCGCCCCGAGGGGATTCATACCTGCTGAAGAAGGAGCTGTGCGAATACCTTTCAACGCGAGACTACCCTTTGCTTCACCTCAAATTCAGACTAACCTCTTTCACCCCAATCTATCTTCCGATTGACCGATCACTAGTCACGTTAACCTCGCGAACCACTGCGACGTTACTGCCGCTTGCTTTGAGACAGAAATTCTTATCAATGTTTTTCCCGTGAGCAGGCATGTAGCGAGAAGAGGGGCGGATTCCTCAGTCGGCACCGTTTGCCTCGGGCTCCAGAAAAGTTAGACGCAGACGGAGCCAGTTCGGACACATTGGAGAGCTATAAGAATCTAGGGGAGCTGTCCAAAATGAGCAATGTACGCTTAATGAAATACAAGCGGCCCCCTCATCTAGAATCCATAGTGTCAGACGTTTTGACTGAGGAACAGCTGAAGGCAAAGTATAAGTGTAGACCACCTCTAACCCCGAACCTTCCCTCAAGGAAACCTGCTCACTCCGGCTCAGATAGACCTCTCAGATAAGAGGCCAAGCAATGAATCAAACGGGGAAGAAGTTGACACCTTTCTACCTTTTTTCCCATCCTTTACGCTGGTGGTTTCTCAAACTGTGGTAAGGGTTCAAGTTAGAGCTGCAACTGCAACAAGTATTTTTTGGGAATCAATTAATCACTAGATCCTGATTCAAGAATACAATCAACATTTTCTCCAGACATTAAAGGATTATTTGGAGTAGTGGCAGACCTTGTCCCAATAGCACACATGAGCATTTGAAGTTTGTGTTATCTTCTGATGGTTTGAGTTCATATGTCGGCCATCACAAAGTTTTTGCTCTAGTTTGGTCTCATTTTACTCTTTATTTTCGTCAAGTTAAAGCTGGGGTACCTGATTTTCCAACCGTGAAAGGAGGAAGTAGGTAATAACACCTATCAAATCTGTATTCCTAGGCATATCATAAGAATTCACATGCATTTATTTTTAGGCCACTATAGCTTTTTCTGACAGAAAAGTGAAGCAGGGGGGACCACATTTGCCCAGCCAATCAGCTCTCATCCCAAAGTGTCATACTGTGACTAACCTGGCTCTTTTTAACAAATTTGCAAAAGATAGAACGTTCAATACTTAGATGAAGACAGCTTTTCTTTCACAAATTATACTCAATCAATCAATATATTTTCTGGGGGGTAAAAACTTAATGAATGAGATTTATTTTTTGTTTACTTAATTTTTAAGTTACATTTGACTCAATTCTCAATGTCGGTGGGGCAATCTGAGGCAGGAGCTTGGTCCGGCGTCCCAAAAAGTAGCCTTTACTATGCATTCCTATTCTGTCAAATACTTTCTGAGGTGGTACTTATCTCCCTGCTCTTACAACAGGCGGTGAAGAGTGGTCTGAAAACGACTTGCAAGTGCCATGGCGTCTCCGGTTCCTGCGCAGTACGGACGTGTTGGAAGCAGCTCTCGCCGTTCCACGACACGGGACGGCTACTTAAGTACAAATACGACAACTCGGTGAAGGTCCTGAGTGTCACCAACGCTGCCACGGGGGAGGCGGAACTCGCCGGGCCGCGCAGACACGGACAAAACCTGCGCACCACCGATCTGGTGTACCTGGAGGACTCTCCGAGCTTCTGCAGGGCGTCGCGATACTCGGCCGGGACGGGGGGAAGGACTTGCGCCAAAGACACCACCTGTCAGAGTCTGTGCTGCGGACGGGGGTACAACACGGCGATGCGGCTCACCAGTTTGTCGTGCCACTGTCAGGTGCGCTGGTGCTGCCATGTGGAGTGCCAAACGTGCATCAGAGAAGAGGAAGTGTACACCTGCAAAAATGGATAGACCCAAGGACAGAGAAATTACATTGAAAAACTCTATGTACTTTATGGAAACTGGAGGAAGTGTCATGGACTGAAAATGGCAGATTGTGTCGGTATATGGCAAAGATTTCACTGCATGAGTCTTGCTCAAAGCACCGAAATCCCGATCTTCCAAAAAAAGAGGAATTGTTTCTGTACTGGACTGAACTGGATGTTAATAATCTGCAACGGCAATTCAAAGTTGTGTGAAATGTATTTAAAAACCGAATGCAGCTTAGATTTTCACATGGACGGTGTAACTTTTCTGCTGGAGGGTGTAACTTACCTGCTTTGCCTTCACGAAGATGTTATTGCTTTGCCCAAGAATGTTCAGAAGTATAGCATTAAACCTATCCGTCTCCATGGTAACAAGCAGTTGAGGCCACCAGGTTGTATAGCAGGTCAAATCAATGGAGAGGTGAAGCAATACACATCTTGCATGGTATTTTGAGCAATAAAATCACCCGTAAAGTATCGAATGCAATATATGTACATTTAATGCTATACTGTGTAACATTCCAGACAAAGCAAGCAGGTTGTAGATCCTCCACTAGAAAAGTTGCAGAGTACACATTGAGGAAAACACTTAAATAATAAATTATAGAGGTGTTTTATAATGTGAAATATTGGTCCCCTTTTTAATTCACGAATAAACGCGACACATTCAAAACAAAAAGCTGCAAAAAGCAATTAATAAGAAGCCATTTCCAATTAGTTGTTAATGTGAGGAAACAACCTGCGTAAATAATTGAGTTTCTATTTACATTATACACATTTTGAATTCGCATTGGAGCTCTTGCAATTACAACATCCCTTGACTATTTATTGGAAATTCACTGAGTCTGCCCTACTGCTGTTTTTATATTGCTTAAAACCCATTATGTTACCAGGCGCCTCTGAGGTGCCTTTTGTGGGATCTGCCTGTCTTTTAACTGCTGTACACCCCTTTTAACGATCGATAAAAGCACTTAAGTTGCTGTGGCAAGTAGATAACTCTATACGTATGTTATTATTTAATATGTTTTCTCCGTGCCACTTGCTAGGGCTGGTATACGCCACTAAAACAATGCTACGTCATGCATGATCAGGGTCATTGTGTAAAGAAACAAGCCGGGCTTCGGTTGATGTTATGGAAATGTCTATGTAAATCGATGCATTTAGCGTAATGTGGTACTAGAAAAACAGGAAAGTGCCTTGAGAAATCAAACTCGCAACACTATTTTTCGACAACAATGCAATAGAGAATGGAAAGGGCGTGAACTCGCTGTGTCATCAGGGGCCTGTATCAAAGTTTGTATAGGTATTGTACACTTTCTAAACGAGGCACGAAATGCGTAATAATAATAATGTCATAATATTTCAGTTTGTTTATCTGCTAAAAGTCCAAATCTGTACTCCGCACTACCAAAACCATTCATCGCGAGCGTCTAATGTTTAGGGTAACTGTATATACCACTGTAAAAAGATATATATTTTCTACCTCATTTCATCTTTAAGCAAATACCAAAAGACCTTTGTGCTGTAGATACATGAGCTTGTGTATATGCTACGTTTTTGTACAGTGTCTCTGTTAATATTCTGGTAATATATTGCCAATCGATCTTGCTCTTTATATTTAAAACTGGTTTATATTAAATAAATGGACATACATTTGTACATTGCAGTGTCTTATTGGCTGAATGACGTCACACACACAAAAAAATAAATAAAATTAAATGCTGACCCTTTTTAAATAATATCACCTTTTTCACATGGAGTTCAGAACCCTGTGTTTCTAACTTGAACACTGAGGTGGAAAGGAACAAATTACAAAAACTCATATTACTGTAATCAAGTATATTTGTGCGGTAACTGTAGTTTTTTGCAGTCAAATTTTAAGTATAGTATAATTATTGGGTATAATTATAACTGTAATTAACCACATTTGAAATCACAAGTACAATTATGGCAGCAGGACTTGTAATTGAGTGCATGTTTGGCCATGTAACTGTATTTTTACTTTTATACTAACTATTGAATATTCTTTATTTGTTATTCTTTATTTTTACAGGAAATATTCACAAGTTTAGGTCGATTTTACAACTATAAGCCTTTTTACAACCCACAGCACGATCCGCACATTAATTAACAATGATGATTTAGTTTGTTTGTTTGCACTTAAACAATAATGAATGAAATGACGTAATCTGAAACCGAGGCACTGGTCACTTTCTCCAAAGCGCGTGCGTCGAGTTCAGTGAAATCCACCTGCCCAGAACTGCAGAGTCAATCCACCAAAACCACTTCCTGCTGATGCTGCCCCGCCCTTCCTTTAATCTGAACTCATTGCGGTCCCGCTGCCTGTGTCACCCACAACCGCCCTGGCATCAGGTGAGGGGGTGAGGTGAGGGGTGAGGTGAGCGCGGGGGGCACGTGGGGGCAGGTGTTGTGCCTCCAGCCGAAAGCACTGACAACAGTAATGAAGCTGATGACAAAGATGATGATTCAAAGAAGAAGAAGAAGAAAAAAAAAGGGCTGACTAGTGAAGTGCGGCGGTTGACCTCAGTTTAACAACTTTCGGAATTGACATTTACCAACTTGTAATAAGAGGCAGTTTATATATATTTAAACATGAATCATAATCATTTTTTGGCGCAATACAGAGGGCCATTGTATAAGACATTTACAATAAGTCCCCCTGGGGCTTTGATGTTCGTCTAATTGCTGTCATTACACGTTATTATTCATTATTAGAAAGCTTCACTTAAAATAGAGGGAAATTAAAAGACAGTTTGGAAATGACTGGTTATTTTCATGGTTTTAATGGCCTAAAAGCAGCTCACATCGTGACATATAGTGAGGTGATTGATGCTCGCCTTGTCTCGGGACAAGTGCTGCCTCTGATTTATGTAATAATCTTTAAACGAGGCCAATGTTGCGACACACTGAGACAGGCTCGATGTTTATAACGACAGAGAGCAAATGTGCATGTAAAGTAAAGTGGCAGTTTGTTTCCTATGCCGCAGTATTGATGTGGAATTAAGATAAGAACCCTCCAAGATCACTAATTAGATAACAGAAAGTATTTGCATCATAGGAGAATCAAAGCTGGTTACGTAAAAAAACAGAAGTTAAGGAAAACTACTTCATATACAAAATAAAGCTGATATGTGCATTTAGACTTATACTTGAATTAGATTTTAAATGAATTGTACAAGAGATGTTTTGTCGAAAAAGTACTTAATACACATCATACTTTTAATTAAAAAGTCATACGATTGAAAGTAAACTAACATAATAAAACCTAGTGTGATTTTTGTCTCAATTATGTCATGGTATTCATTGTTGCTGTATGTCTTGTGTTTTGAAAAATATATTTAGTCAATTAGAAAAAAATGGGTGACAAAATCTCTCTCTACTTGCCATTGGTTTGTTTGGGTTCTAAATTACAGGTACTGCTGCCAATATTGCAAGTCTACTTAAGTAAAAGTATATACATATGAAAAAAACACCAGTAGACGCTTACTTTATATTTTTTAAAGGATTTCTTTGGCCCGTAGGCTTGATTCAACAGCACAGTCCAGCTTTTTGGAGCCGAATAAAGTTGAGAATACACATATTATCCAATCAGAGCAGACGCAGAGCTGTAATGTGTTGTGTTAGGTGAAGAAAGAGGTAGAAGTTGAGGTGAAACAGCTGTGACTGGGACAATTACCGGTAGGACTTGTGCTGCACTCTATACTCCTATAATTTAAATTGTAGCCAATGTTATAACTTTACTAGAATATAAGTACAAGTTTCAGCTAGAAAATCTTGTCAAAAAAGTGCAATTACCCAAATATTTTGTTCAATTACAGTAATGTGGGTTTTTGTTATTTTCCACCTCTGATGAAGTCAAATCAGTTTGTTATGACCATGTGCACTAGCTCAAAATGTCAAATCAAAATCAAATTACCAGAGGTTGATGAAATAGCCAAATAATGTACTAAAGTAAGTTACTTCAAAATAATAGTAGTAAGTACGAGGAAACTCTTATTCAAGTAAAAGTAACGTTAAGAATAACTGTCTAGATTTCGCATCTGATTTACAATTTGAACTTTAAGTAGGGACAAACATAAAGCAATACACAAAATCTGGTATTTTCAACTAATAAACACAAAAATGAGAACTAAATCGTCTGTGGAAGAAACACACATTTAAAAATAACTGCATATTGTCGACATAAAGTGAGAAGAGGAACCAGCACTTTTTCTCAAGTAAGAGTATTGTAGAAGTAAAAATACAGTGTCAAAAAGTGACTCCAAGTAGTGCAGTCTCTTGAAAAAGTCGACAATACCTAACCACCGCGCAGGTAAACATTTCATTCGACAACACTGCTGCGTTTGTTTTTCTCCTACCGTGTGCCAGCCACATAGATCTAGACTGGGGGCTCAGAGATTTGGAGGGACATAAAACTAGGATAACAGAGGGGATCGCTCATGGCCCTGGCAGCACTCTCCCGGTGCAGCTCTTGTTGTTTTATAATGAACTCCTAAAGCTTTCATTTCCCTCAGTGGCTTCGATGGAAGGGGGGGGGGACGGCGGTGGGGGCTGGATTCGCACGCAAAAGCCCCGCGGGAGGCTGCTCTACCGGGCTCCTGTCGCAGAGAATCAGAGACAGGTGAGGGTTGGACACGGAGACAGGGCTTTTGCATATTGGTTGTGTGCATACCTGCCCTGCACACCTGTGGTCACTGTTGCGTGTTTGTAGTTTGGTTTTTCAGCTACGGGCTCCAGCTACAGTTGCAGCCTCTGTTGTCGCTATGGCGCTTGTGTGAATGACAAACACAATGTAGGGTAACGCCTGTGTAACCCTACCTCACCTGTCTGGTTCAGGTAAAGGGTGCTATGTCGACGGAAGATGGATGGACACAAATGCATAGCGGTGTGGCCAGAAATGTACTTCAGTGTCACAACAAAATGATATCGCCCAAGGAGTAGATAAAAGTACAAAGCAGCTTGTTATTTTTATGAAAATTGAGATTAAAAGTGCTTTTATAACTTTTGTGGTCGAGGATGCATCACCTGCTTGACTCCATGAGGATGTTATTGCCGTGCTGAGAAGGTTCCACAATATTGCATTAAACTTGTCGATCTCCATGGAAACAAGCCACCAGGTCAGAGCTAAAATGCCATAGTTTGGAACGTTCCAGGCAAAGCAGTGACATCTTCATGGAGACAAGCAGGCGGTGGGAAAGTTACATAGTGCACCTTTAAGTATTTTCTAGGATGAACATAATAAACCAGCCAAAAATGGTGGTAATAATTAAAAAAAAGAAAGAATACATACACTAAGACTTATTCTACCCATTTAGAAGTAAAAATGTATCCAAAAGTGTTAACATAAGGGAATATTACAGAATATACTGCTATATTAACACCCTAAACCTGGTTTGAACCGCCAGTTTTCTAATTGCACTCCCAAATAGTTCACTTTGTACTTGTCGTAAATTTATAAAAACTTAATTTGATTTGCTGTTAAACAATGTCTGTGTGCTGGTCTAGTACCATTTCACTGCAGTGAAGTCTATGTAGCTATAGTCAGCTGCAGCACACCAACAACTTTATGAGAATTGTTCGATGTTTTACGGCCAGACAGAAAGATATTATCCATAACAGCAAACATACCAGTTGGGTTTATGCATCACTTATTTATACAGGAACAGTAGATTCTTACTGAAGCGTGGAAATCCTGGTAGTTATTTTGCCAAAGGACACAAAGTGGCTTGTAACTGAGATCTGTGAGCCCTCGGTCAAACTTCTAGACTTCCGCATTGAAGAGAGGATGATTAGACAGCATCAAGCTTAATCCTCACTCCTGGACATCGCAATGAGACACAATGGAAATGACTAAGCAGAAGAAGAAGGTACAGAAGGGGAAACGGATTTGGTGTGGTATTAGGAGAAGATGGAAGATGGAGAATACGCCATGTGGTAGGAATTTGGTATGTGAAATGAGTAATGCACTTGCTCAACCCATAACAAGAACATGCAGTGCCTAGAGCTACGACAGGGCTGAGTGCATACCTCTATGGGGGGGCAGAAACAGAGGCAGGGGGTCGCCGCGGTGACGGTCTCCGGGGCACCCACACAAGACGATGAGACGGAGAGGTGTCCAGAGGTCCAAACACTTGTAAAGGGTAATTAGGTGGGCAGTGGAGTTGAACCTGAGCAAAAAGGGGAGACAAAACATGTGAAATTCACATTACTGCTTCTTATGTATGTATTGTGTATGTTTGGTATTATTTATCTCATGAGACATAATAAGCGATAAGCTAATTTGACTTTAATTGAGTTGCTTCGTCCACATTAGGCTTGTCAAAATATCGAAAATCAGATGCTAGTCGACAATAAAATGAGCGTTGAAACTAAATACACATTTGAACAAGTGTTGATACTAAAAAAAAAAATTGACCTTCCACAAAAATTGGACTTTGCATTCAGTGGCCTGTGGTGAATTCAATTTTGGGCTTGAACAATTTTGCTGAATGTCCTTCCCGCTATCATTTCGATTTCACACTACAATCCTGTCCAATAAGAACAAAATATACACATTCTTTTGAGTTGAATTATTGTCCAAAACTTTTTTTTGTTGTCATTACAGCATTGAAATTGGTATTGAGTGAGTATGGAGACTATTTCTTTGTGTTGTATTGCAACACAAGTCTACGTCTTGTCAAAGTCTGCACAGAGAGCTTGAGAAGGTCACTAGTCTCATATGACACCACAGAGCAGATGATAACAACACGGACCACCGTCTAGTTCTCAACAGTGATTCACAAAATGCGGGTCGGGACCAAGAAGGAAGGCTGGGGTCAAAATGAAGCATTTTGCAGCATTTTATGGAGTTTTCCCTCATCGTAAATGCTCAAAACATCTATTAAAAGTTAAAATGCATGAATCAGATTAACAGTGATTTTTGGACAATAGGAATGATCACTAATTGATTCAGCAATTATTTACTCCATCACGTGCCATGTGCTGAAAGCGAGGAATCAGCACAACCAATACATTTAAATTAAATCAAAAATGTTAAATAATACGCCTTGTTATTCTGTGTTATGTTATTTATAGTCTGCATCATTTCTTAATAATCTTGCTAAAACTGTATTAAAACATATACATGGGTGTGTTTGTGGACTTTTTGTACGTTCCATGTGACTGGGGTGTTGTCTGGTGTTCAGATAATGTGTGATTTTTGAATGTGGGTGATGTTTTGAGCAGCTCTGCCTGTTGCAAAGAAACGTATCTGACGGGAACCAATAAATAAACTAAACTAACTAACTAGAAATAAGCATTTGACTCGTGAGGAGTGAAGATTACGACCAATCAATCCAACATGCTGGCTTCTGTATATTTTTGCCGATTGGTTCTGCATCGACACCTTTTAATGTAAGAGGCTGCACTTCTGATATTGAAACTTGTGATGAAAAAGTGATTTAGGTAAAGCATATTTTTCCCGGCAATTCAACTGTCACTCACACAACTCGCAAAGCTCACCCGCTGGGAAACTCCTGGGGGAGGCTGTTCCCATGAGCGCTGCCCTTCCTGCACACAAACACCTGCATCAGCTCTGACAACAGGGTTTACATCCACTACACCCATTGCTGTGATAGGACTGTGGATGTGATAAAGGGCTATGAGGTACCTCCATAACTGCCTCCTCGCTGCTTGACGCTCGGCACTCCCTCTCGCACACACACACACACACACACACACACACGTGAACGTTGACCTCCATTCCAACGAAAGCACAACTTTCTCACACAAACAATGTCCGTGAGTGGAAAACACAGATAAAGCACTGTGCAGCTTGTCCTCTCAACAAGCTGCACCTCTGGGAAAAAGATCTGGAATACATTTTGTGAAGAATAGTTACAGAATTCTCCTTGTCATTAAAAGCAGTACAAAACATGTTGTTGCTTCATCCCGAACATTTGCATTTATTGTTAGAATAGCCTTCCTCTGACGATAAGATAACGCCCATTTTTGCCCACTTTCAAACTGCATCTTTAGTTGTCCAAGCCTTTATTGTCCCATTGTCCCGTTGTCTTGCTTGTAATGTTTTGTATTAGTCTTCTAAGGACAGATGGAACAGATGGAAACTTTGCTGGTATTTTACACAGTAATTTAAATGTATTCATTAATATTCACTGTCTCAAATAACTGTCAAATAAATAATTGAATCATAAATCATCAGTTGGTTTAGCATCCTGGTTCCTTTGTCGTTAAACTAAAACTGGACATCATGCCGATATCAGATGGATTTCACGCTCCTAGTCCCGCTTCAGCAATACAATGTTGTGTGATTGGGCAAAACACTTAAACTCCCATTTAGAATAAGGCTGGCATAAAGACCTACAATGAGGGCGTGTTCAAACTGGGTTCTGGTTTGGGCCCAGTTTGAGTCCAAATTTAGACTTGGTTTGGTCCTGTTCTCGACCTAGTTTTGTCCTAAATTAATCAAACTTTATTTCCGGCTCCGTGTTTAGCTCCTATTTGGATGGAGAGGATTTGAAGAAGACAATCAATTCATATATTGAGTAGAAAATACATTTTGGTTACAACACAGGAGCAGTTTTTCAATATCGACGAATGAAAAATGAAATTGACCTCAAAGCTAAATAATATCCAGAGTAATATTCAACTATTTATGTTTAATTTTGACCCAGCACTCACACTATACTACACTATTGAATACCTCACACTATACACTTGGAAGTCAATTTACTCTATGGGACAAAAAAAAGGTTTCCCAGTCCGAAGATCTAATGTGCAACGTAATGAAGTGGGCACAGTAAACGTTTGTGTGAGAATTACCAGCCCAAGGAAGGCTGTGGACAGTATCTCTCATGCTCCCAGGTGGTATGGCCACAGGGCGGCTGCGTGGGGCCCGGCAGATGGATCTTGACTTTGAGGTCAGACTAAACATGCAGCTGTGAGACAACAGAGAAACAATAAAGCACTGAGCGTTATCTTATATGAAAAGATCCACAAAAGGGAATAATATTATAATTTGAAAAGATTGTATTTACTCAGCTGAGATCACTTTCACTGCGGCGCACATCACACAATACATAAAAAAGAAGAAAAGGCTGTTGTTTGGCAAATTGTGAAAAGCGGTAGAATACGTTGATTTAGTGTTGCATATAAACTATTGAGCGGAGAATTACAATGTGGTTACTGGCTGTGATTACATTTTTACGGATTAGAATCAACTTGCACGTGTGTCATTTTTGAGCATTCAGGTCAGGCCCCCGAAAACATCTGCCTCTTGTAGTGTGGCATTGTGTTTCATTATTTTATACAGCAATGTGATCGATCCAGGCTTGGGACTGACACAAAATATATAATTGTGACCCTTGCAAAAAAACATTCAGAAAATGTGTAGCTCTTAATTAAAGCCAGTGAATCAGTAAGATGAAAGAAATAATGTCAAGTTAGCCAACAAAACTAATATATATTTTTAATTCACTCAGTTTAGTCTATGCACCAACATCGAATTAGAGGAAGAAGACTCTTTTAGAATGGTCCTAATCTATATTAAATCTATTAAAAAACGACTGTTATTTCTGTGTTGAAAATTACCTTCTCATATGTACAAAAATATATGTTTTTTTAATTGTCGTTGGATTATAGAAATAGGTATCAAAAATGGTAAAAGGTGTCGCATAGTATCGGAATCAACTTTGTTTTATTTGTATCGTGACTTTATACATTTGATGAACAATGTTATAAAGGCAATTAAAGTCAGATGAGAACAAAATAATCTGATAGCGTATTGAAAATGTGGACACCCAGTGCATGTGGGTTAACAGTGACAGGCTTTCATTTACTTTCATTCATTGTCTCATCAAAGCTTCAAAGTTTAAGTGATCATCTCCCGAGGCGTTCCAAGAAGAAGATCAGTGTGCCTTTCAAAAATGACTGGTATCCAAAAACTGTTGACCCAAGGCGCTTTTTGCTCCCCATAATTTGCCTGCTAACTTCGTCTGTCTTGGGCAATAAGTGTTGATGTACGTATTATATTGACGGGAAAACACAATTAAATATGATGAAGGCAACCCAATAACATATAATTTATTCTCAATGAGTAAAATAGCAGTGTAAGGGAGTCATAGTTCAGTGAGCGCTTTCTTCTTATTCCTTTTCCAACATTCTCTTTGCTGCGTGTCGTATCTCCCTCTTGGACAAAAGGGTGGTTGATTCTTTTGGGGTGAATTTAGTTTGAACCTCAGCTAAGCAAAGTCGGCCACCAGGAAATGCCACTCTGTAAAGAACCTTTGACCACACAGATTACTCAAGTCTAAAGGCCCATACATCTTATGACAATACAGATTTAAAGAGGCAGGCTGCACTGTCTGGATTCCTTAAGAGCAAATAAAGTAAAACATGTACATCTTAAGCATGATTCAGATTTGTAGTAGAAATAACTTTTTCTACTATTGAACCACTCCTGGACAAATGAGGGATTAAACCAACCTGTGATACAGATTTGACAATAAATAGAGTTTATAGCTGTATACTTGAAAATGCATATTCAATTAATACAGAATTAATACCACAATGTCTTATCAGAATCAGAATCAGAATCGGAATTAGAATAAGTTTCTTGCCATTGTTTGTGAACAAAATTCACAGGCAAGGAACTTACTTTGTTGATTCGGTGCAACATACAACAATGAACAATAATAAAGCAAATATATATCAAATAAGGCATGCATTATTTTTATTTTTTTACTAATAAGACTAATAAGATAAAAATAGACTTAATATGTACAACATTTACTGTTAAATTTACAGATGTAGTGCAGAAGTGAGCAGTGCAATGAGTGGTTGTAAATTATAGTTAAAGGGACAAGTGTTAAGAAGGGAAATAAACTGTTCTTATTGTGGGAGGTTCGGGTCCGGATGGACCGTAGCCTCCTGCCTGAGGGGAGCGGCTCAAATAGACCGTATCCAGGGTGAGAAGGGTTGGCTGTGATCCGACCTGCTCGTCCCAGAGCCCTGGAGACGTACAGGTCCTGCAGAGATGGAAGTCTGCGATCACCTTCTCATCAGTGCGCACAATGCACTGTAGTCTCTGTTTGTCCCTGGCTGTGGCTCCAGCGTACCACACGGTGATGGAGGAGGTGAGGATGGACTCAATGATGGCCTTGTAGAACTGCACCATCATCTCCACTGGCAACTTAGCTTTCCTCAGCTGCCGCAGAAAGTACATCCTCTGCTGGTCCTTCTTCTCTGACTTTCCTGAAGTCCACAATTGTCTTCTGAGGTTGTCACCACTGAACCAGGACACCAGCCGGTCCACCTCCCTCCTGTAGACAGAGCAAAGGGACAAAAGCCAGTGTTCTGAGTCAGTTCAAAATAGAGAAAATGTGTCTAGGTAATATACCATTGTGTCTCATACACAGATTAGTGTAACTACACACTCAAATTCACAGACAGTTTGCCCTATTGACCTAAGAACAGGAAAGTTCAAAATTCTGAAGTTGGAAATGTTTAAGCTTACTTATTGTAGGTATTTTAGTATTTCAATTCGAAATACAGAACTACTTTATGTTAAAATATAGTACATAAAAAAGAAAGAAATATGAATGTCCAGTACTGGGCTGTGCTTCTGATAATTAAAAAAAAAGGATTAATTAATTTTGGGATCATTTTGTTGTTTTGATTTGTATGATGCTAATGTTTTGATGAAAGTTGTTGCAACAATAAAAAAATATTTTGGTACACATTTGTACTATATTCGTTAATATTTTTTTTTTACTTCAGTGTAAGATGTTATTGTAATATTTTCTTTGTCCTTAACACTGCAACACTTTTATAGAGTTATATTAAGCAATCAAAGATGTACATGGTAGTGAAAATATACTATATTATTAATTATTCACACACTGTTCATGTTATAAAAGCAATTCTGATTTTCCGGTTGTCAACACCCAGATCCAATGTAGGCCGATAAAGTTTACTGTGATGAGTATTTCAAGGCATCATAAATCTGTGACGAGACTGTCCCAATACCTTTTGACATTAACTTGTGCAAATGTAGGCCACCTGGAGTTCAGACGCTCTCGCCTGTAGTGCTCAGGTGTGGAGGAAGACCAGTAAGCTCGTGTCATTCTCTCCCGGGGGGGCTGAAAGATAAAGGACAGACTGCGAAAACCCCACGACCTTCAGAAACAAAGCAAACCCTATACGTAAGTAAGTTATGGGAAGGTTCCTCTGCTTTTTCCTCTTTGCAGGTTGTTACAGCCATGCACCTCCAAACTTGGTGCCCCGAGGATGTGTTATGACAACTAAAAAAGAAAAAGGAAAAAAGTTAAACCACTGGAGCAAGAAGTGGCATGAACAGATCCCAGAGTTTTGACGTGCGGGGGCTGGTGAAAAGGACCACTGTTGGAGGGAGTCTAGCCTGGAGATATAACCATCAACTCAAGTACCATCAGGAAAACTGTCTGGGACGTCTGCTGAGGGCATGGCTGCTCGGTGAGGTAAACAAATATACAGCTTAGTTTCACTACAAAACAGGAGCTTGCTACAGTTCACTGCACTGATTGGTTTTAAGATGCTAATCAAGGCAATTAGTACAGATGGCTTTGAATACAGAGAGCAAGGTGAGTCAAGTAGCACCGCAGGGTGATTTTCTTGTCACCAAGTTATTAGGGAAAGCACAGTTGTGAAATGGACTTATTAGCTTGATCTGGGAAATTTAAGCATGCAACTTTCACACAGTCATTGATGATAAACTCACCAACATTCTTCATAGAGATCTTTGTAATATGACCTCTCGTTGATATCATTAGTCTTGGTGTCTCCAATGACTGCAGGCTAGAAGGAAGCTCAGAGTGGACAGGCTGATACCGTGACACCTATTTGTGGAAAAAAGTGGATAGGCTAATTAGAGTGAGTCAAGGTGAGCTGACATAAACCGCCCTCAGGACATGTTTCACTGAGTCTGTCCTGTCATATGTCAACAGATACGCTGTGAGAGCTTGGGAAAAGAAACACTAAATCAAACATATGTATCACCAATGATGGCATATCTCATATTTTCTATCTGAAATTTCCTCACATTGACACTAGAGCTTCTGAAAGTTTGGAAGGCTTTGATCTTATGGGCTTTGAAGACAATGACACAAAAATGCAGAGCTACGAGTCTGCACTGCGCAGAAAGCAGTCTGTGAGTGACAGTCGTGGATCGGCAGAGGTAAAAGTGGCGTGAGTGCGTCCGCTGTATTTACAGAAGTGAAGCGCCAATTCTGCGCTGTCCCAGACACTGTGGGGGGCTTCTCAAACTTTTGAGAAGTCCCCCACACTCGATCTGGGTGAGCATCCTCTTTTCAATTTGGGTTCTCAGAGTAGAAGGGGTAATTTGTCTGATAAAATGCAATTGAATTAAATTAAATTCAAACTCGGCCAACATAACATAGTCATCTTTTCTTATTCAGGCAATCATTTCTGATTTTGTAACGCACTTTGAAAATAAAATTGCCTTGCATTGTATTGCCTCAAATCAATCTCTTTTATATAATTCAATGAGAAATGGTTGGTAAACATGAGAAAATCTTGGGGATATTGCAACAATAATAAAATACTAAATAAAAAAGATAACAAGATGAAGCTATGGTTCATATCGACGCTATTATTATTTCTGCCTAAACCCATAGATCGTCTATTAGAGTAATTAGATTTAGAAAAAAAACATACACACAAACCGTTTTTAATTACATATTCATATCAACGCGAGTAGTACAATAGTGACCATACTTTTCATATTTATAGAGACCATAAAAAACAAAAGCCAATCTTGTGTTCGTTTCCCGTTCACAGACGCAGAGTGAGCCCTCTTCATTTTCCCCCCAATCTCAGTTGACGCAGCACTTCCGCTTTACGTCTTCCGTACACAGCTGATGACGTGTTCACTTCACTCATCCAGTGTTAGCCGAACAGCTAACTCTGCTAAGTTACCTGTGAGATCAAAACTACCTCGGGAAATAAAGTTGTAAATCACAAAATAAAACGACACAACGCCCGATATCGAGACATGGAGACGCTTTATCACCAAACTAATAAGTGAGTTTGTTGTCTTTTTATCAGCCTTTATTTCAAAGCATGCAATCAGAAGATAAAATCAAAACTAGCATATGAGCCACTATTACTTTCTTTATAATAATAATAATGACATCTATTATTAGTTTTACCGTAACAATAACACGTGTTTATAAGAGTTGTCCTGTGTTATGTAGCTTTATATCGCCTATTTTCTGTTGCTTAGACAAATTCAGGAGGTCCAATCACTGATGGGAAACCTGGAGAGAACAGACCGAGAATCAGTACACTGTGAGTAACTCTACAAGAATATTTTAATTATTTTGATATCGCTTATTAAGAAGTAGTTGTGCTATGATTCACTCTTGGCGCCTGTATGATGGTGGATTGACACTTGACAGACTTGACACTTGGCAGACTGGCCCTGGGTGGTTGTTTTTTGTGGTTGCTGGTGCCAGGGCAGGAAGCAGCTGGGTGGGTAACCCTGACAGATGCTTGGGAGGGCTTCTTTTTAGTTTGTCTGATAATGGTGGGAGCCAGGCAACAGACACACCCACCTTTCCTCTCAAAGTATGACATCAGATTAAGTTAAGCCCACAGTGAAGTGACACATCATGACTATTTTCAACCTCATACTGATTGATCTCAATTATGGAATCGTTATTTTTTTGCAGTTTCTTATTTTAAAATACAAAATAAAATGTATTTCAGTACTGATTTCTTGCATATAAATAATGCAGACTTTTAATCAGTGCAAAAATAGTGACATTTCTTCAAAGTGTGAACTCCGCTCCAAACCAAAGCCTTTACCAACAGAGACAAAAGACCAAAGATCCAAAACTGTACATTGATGCATGCATTTTGTTTCTTAAGACACACACAGATTTTATTGATCCACAAGGGATATTACTTGGACACAGTAGCTAAAATAACAAAAATAAAAATATTGAAGTAGATTGAAGTATAAAAGCTTAATTCCGCTTATAAAGTAGTACCGGTATTATTATTATTCATTAGTATTAGCATTTTTAGTTTTTAACGATATATATATATGGTGTATATGGTAATTACTAATAATCTTGACTCACCTTACCTGTGTTCATCATCTTATCTGTCAAGTCAATGTAATGTAATCAAAATGTTACAATGTTATCACATAGAGGCTCCTGTCTTTCATCTTCTAATCAAAGAACATTTAATTAATTCTAATCAAAGAATTTGACAGATTGTCTGTCAATTTTTTATTTTTTTTTCTTAAACTTTTGTTTTGTACAGTTTAAATTGTTTAGGAGCATTATTTACACTTGTACACGACATTTATAGAGCAAACCATCTTGTAGAATGGCAAAGGAATGAAAAACTAAAGAAACACTATTTAGGAAAATGATTACAGTCATAAATCAATATTTATTTTCTATTTTTAGTATTAGAGAATGAGCTGTTTGGAAGAATCGAGCAGATCTTCAACCAGTTGGAGCGTCTTGAGATCCTCGCGGGCAAAGAGCCACCAAACCGCCGGCAGAACGCTAAATTGTAAGTTGGGGGTAAATCAACTGGAGGTGAGCAAAAAGCCCCAGAGTTGGCTGCACCGGGGGAAGCCATATATCTCAAAATGGCATGGGGGAGGGAGAAGGGAGGAGGGACGGGAAAGAGGGGAGAGGGAGGGGACGAGACAGACAGACAGCCCCGTCCTGGCCTGTGGCGACGTGGCTCTATGAAAACATATCGTCGCAGACTCCCATCATCACCAGCATTCCTGCAGCATTGGGCAAAGATTCATCTCTGAGCTGGGTAAACAGGCCTCAGGGGACAGAGTGCACCCCGTCCCACGACTCTCCGCTCTGATCCTAGCTCATCTCCAGAAAAAGAGCACGTTTCCTCTTTGTTCCAGCTGAGATTTAGAGGAAAAATGTGTTATTAGAATACTTTACGTGATTAAATGCTACAGGCCAGTCTCGAAGTTATAAAATGATAAAAAAAAAAAAGTTTGAGATCGCACGTGTAAAATAATACAAACGTCACAACGACATAACTTGTTTTCTTGTGTGCGTCTTCCAGGCGAGTGGATCAGCTTAAATACGACACTCAGCACCTTCGGACTGCCCTGCAAAATTTCCAGCACAGACGATACACAAAAGACGCCCAGGAGCGAGAGAGAGAGGAGCTGATGAGCCGGACCTTCACAACAAATGCAAGTTGAATATGCGTCAATCAGGCTCACTAGTATTATGATCAGTATTTGTTATTATTACTTTAGATTTGAGGTAATTAGGAGGGGTGGGGTATTACTGTATAGATTATGTGGTATATGGTTTTCATTTTACAATATTCAATAGAAAACATGATGCTTTTTCTCAGCTGTTAAGGTGGGCGATATGTAGGGATGTCGCGATATGAAATTATTATGAAATTAGTGTTAAGATTATTCACGATTGTTGAGAATGTGACCAAACAACAGTAAAATCTTATTTTTTTTTAAATTCCCGTGGTCTAACACATATGATTCTCAAGTTTATGACCAGCTTTACAAAATTGAACTCTCTGAAAAACAAGTCAAATGTGACAAAAAAAGTCGGATAAAAAAAGTTCTTAACATTGTCTATTGTTGGGCTGTATATTGAAAAAAACAATATAAATTTGCTTCTAAAATTGTCTCGATAATTATTTTTTGGTTCTTAGTATATTGTGACCTGAAAGATCACGATTATCGATTAACCTATTAAAATTGTTCTAATCTAGATCAGAATTTTCTTTTTGTTGTGGTTTTTATTATCATGAGTCGTGCACACAAAGTACCGTATTTTCTGCACTATAAGGCGCACCAGATTATAAGGCGCATTAAGCGAAACAAAACGCGTACCACACAAAATTGCTTCGAGGTCAATAAGCACAACCAGAATTAATCCATATATAAGGCGCACTGGATTATAAAGCGCACTGTCGTTTTTTTTTTTTTTGAGAATTAAAGGCTTTTAAGTCAGATCAGAATCAGAAAGGGTTTATTACCACTGTCAATGAACAGAATTCACAAACATAGGAACTTGTCTTGGTGATTCGGTGCAACATAAAACAAGTGCGCCTTATAGTGCGGAAAATACGGTAGTTTAACTGTCTTTTTGAAGTACCTACAACTATCTGCTTCTTCTTAGAGTCCACGTTTCACTGTAATCAGTCAAATCAGCATCAATAGGAGTGGGCGGGGAAAGTCTCTGTTGAGCATAAAGCTGCGTTAAACTGACGATTATAACACTAAATCACAATATCGCCAAATTAGCAGATTGTCACAAGGCTCAGATCACAATTAAATGTTTATTGTCATATCGCCCAGTTTTACTTTACTACTGCACATTGTTTCACCATTACAACTAAACATTACCTTTTAACATATCCACGTGAATTACTTCTGTTCTGTAAAGCCTTTGAAGCCAGGCGTGAACATTAATATTCCCCACAAAACTGTACCTGTTTGTTCAAAGCGTAATTTCTCGTTACCAGGACGCCGACACCTCTATACCCATCGACGAGACTCTGCATTTAAATACGAACTTGCACAATGCACACAGAGGCATGGACGACCTGTTGGGCAGCGGCAGCGGCATCCTCAACGGGCTCAGAGACCAGAGGGGCACGCTCAAGGTTTGACGAGTTTTTCTACCACTTTTACATAAATGTGATACACTTTATAATGACTGCACTTTTAATAACCCTAATTCAGTTTGTTCAAGTCTTTTCCCATGCTTTATCAAGGCTAATTAAGATGTAGTTCTTATAAAGTGGTACCAAAGAACTCATCCACAAGGGGGACCCAAACGTGGATATTCAGAGAAGACAGTATCAAGAAGATGTATTGTTAAAGATTGTCAAATGAAGGAAGACATACCTCACACTAAAAAAGTATTATATCTGCTTTTTCTGACCAGTAGTCATATTGTTTCTCATGTTTGTGTCAGACTTGTTTCCAGGGTGGGGACGTTTCAGGCCTCCTCTTATCTGGGTGTGTCTCGGCCGTCAAAACCCACTGTTGATCTGTAGTCCACATACCAATTAGTGCAGTTTCAACACATACTTGATCGTGAAGGCTGGACTTCTAATGTTTTTGTGCGTGGCCATTATTGTTTGAACATTACGGTTTGTTTGTTTTTTGCGCAGGGAACCCACAAGAAGATGTTGGATGTGGCAAACATGTTGGGGCTTTCGAACACAGTAATGAGGATAATAGAGCGCAGAGCCACTCAAGATAAGTTCATCATGATTGGAGGAATGCTGGCAACCTGCGTCTTTATATTCCTGGTGATCAGATACTTTGGCTGAATAACCCCTGCTGGACAAGAGCGGGAATACACAATGGACAGTATTTTTGTCATCCCTAATTAATATGAACGGTGGAAAATGATAAAATGTGTAGTTGCCTAAATCCAATTGCAGTTTGTGCACCACCAGTTACATACTTCAAAGATCGTAATTGCTAATATTTAATTCCATTGGAAATCCCTGCCATTTATGCATGTTTTCTAAACTGTCTTATGGTGATTTCTTCTGCCTCCAGTAAACAGCTGTACGTTTTGTTTTTCAGTGTTAATGTCATTCTGCCTCCTAAAGCGGTTATCTTCTATACATTTCTATTCCTGCCTTTCATTTTGTTTAAATCTGTAAAAAAAAAAAGTTTACTATATTTCAAAGGCAGAGTTTGGCAAACAGAACATTTTAATAAAATTGTATATTTTTTCTGTAATTTATGATGAATGTTAGAGAAACACGGTCCCGAGACTTGGGTGTGGCATGCGTTGTGCTGGAGCTGCTTCTGTTCACTTTGTCGACTCTAGATAGTTGATTTTTAAATTGTCCCTTCTTATAAATGTATAAACACAAAACCAGAACAAGCCCAGAGGAGCACAGGATATTTGAAAGCTTTCAAACTCCATGCATTACTTTCCTAACATCATCTACACTCAAGTCTCTTTACTACCTTTTATTCTGTGACTTGATTCATAATAAAAATATCTAAATTATATATTTTAGTTCAGCTGTTCACTGAAGAAAATGGTTCCAACGTGTTCTAGACACGTACACCATCTAGTGGTCCGATTAAAAAGAACACGCAAAAAACGTATGAACTCAACATTTTATTTGCCAACACAAAATTGTTCTTTAAAAAATAATAGTTGCTACTGACGTGTTAATGCAGCCTTTAAGGGTAAGAGAAATTACCAAATTTGTTGTTCATTCAACTTTCTTTTTTCAGTAGCAGTTTTAACCTATACAATGGTTACAACAGGTTAATCTACAGCAGTTATTTACAAAATTACACAAAAGCAAAAAAGCTCTTCCTAAAAGAGCATTTAGGAAAATAATTTAAAAACAGAAAAAATACAATTATTGCAGTATACTACAATCGTATTGTTACATGATGCAAAAAAAGCATCATTGTCATGTACAGATATCAGTGCAATTCTTTCATATAAACCCTTACCACAATAAACATTAGCTTTACCTCAGTAATAAAGACAAACTCAACTTCACGCTCTTATTTAAAAATGATGGTACCATGTTTGGAAACTAGATCTGAATTTAAGATGGCCATCATTTATGAACTTCACATTATATACTCAAGTTGAAATAAGAGCTAGCAGGTTATCCTGAAATGCATGCTTTGATTTGAGCTGATGTCATAACCCTCTTCCTGATTTATAAGTCAGCCATTATATATATGTATACTTCTTTTGCTGCAAACTGGGGCAATTAAGAAACATATATGTAAAACAAAAACTCCAGTAGTTTGCTCGTTTAAAAATGTTCTTAATAAACACCAGTGTCAGAGGTATCATAAAGATTTAGGGCATTACCAAATGGTAACGTCTAAACAACAGTGAATAAAAAATGGCATCTTATAGGTGCTCTCACTGTAAGCCAGAAAAAAAGATTGGTTCATGTGACCAGTAATTTCACAATTTATATGGCAGGTTTGGTAAAAATGTACATTTCTCAAGAGCCATGGTTAGGGGGGTGTTGGAGGTCCTGCCCTGAGAAGAAGGGGTGAAGCAGAGGGTGTAGCTGGAGCGCTGCTGCTGCAGCGGCTTGAGAGGGTCGCTGGGCAAAGAGCGTGGGGTATAAAGCGTGGGGGACGTGGTGCAGGGCCAGGGGAGTGTGGTGAAGAGCTGACGCTGGGATGATGTGTATGGGCTGTCCAGAGAGGAAGGCAGTGTGGTGGGCCGGAATGAGGCCAGCATGTCCCAGAGAGTGTCCTAAAGAGTGACCGAGGGAGTGTCCCAGAGGGGACAGGGAGATGGGGGTGAGGTGGTGCTGAGGGATATGGTGCACTTGGGCGAGTTGGGCATGGGCAGGGTGTGGGTGATGTTGGTGTGCGGGGTGAATGCCCATGGCAGCAGCTGTGGCAGCGTGGTGCTGCAAGATGGCGTGCTGTACTGTGGTGATGGAGGTCCCAGATGCCATAGACACTGGTTGTTGGATGTGGATCTGCTGCAGAGTAGGGGGAGGGGGGGCCGGGGCCATGTTAGCGGCAGCGGCTGCAGCTGCTGCAGCGGCTGCTGCTGAAGGAAACGACTTCACCTGCTTCGCCAAGAGCTGTTGCTGGATGTGCTGCTGTGCAGCCTGCTGAAGCTTGCTGTATTTCTCCATCTCCTCCGGGGTAAAAGTAATGGGCTGACTCTCCAATGGAGCAAGTCCATCCTCCTCAGCCTCCAGGCCATCCTCCTCCAGGGGAGGAGGGTAACCAGCATAGTGCATTGGAGGCTGTTGCTGCATGTCGGGCAAGAGCTGTTCCATCATAGGGTTTTGAGAAAGGTCCTGCTCAACATTTTGATATGGACCGATCATCACGGGCGCCTCCTGTTCGAAAAGGGGTCTAGGCGCTTGAAGCATCTGCTGCTCAGGCGTGGGCTGCTGAACTTCTTCTGGCACAGCCGTGATCTGGGGGACTTCCTCCACCTTCTGCACTGGCGGAGCAGGGGGCGGAGGTGGAGGGGGAAATTCACGGATGGGCTCCACCAGGATGACCTCACTTTCACCCTCTGAGCCCTTCCCTTTGTTGCCCTCGTCAGGTCTGGTGAGAGGAAACAGTGGCTTCTTTCCCGCCTGCAGTTTACCAAAAAGTGGTAGCATGGCTTTGTTTCCCAGAGTGGGTGGAAGCTTGGGGCCAAAGTAACCCTGTGGGGGGTCCTTTATCTTACCCCCAGATTTTGTTCCTGGGACAGAATCATCAGAGCTCTTCTTGGACTGTATTTTTTCCAGAAGCTGTCGAGCTGTAAGTGAGTTTTTCTGTTCTCCAGCATCTCGAGAAGCACCTACTCTCAGAGTCTGTGAACTAGATGAATGTGCACTGCGGTTAAGGCCTCGTGAGGAGGATGCCCGAGGAGACTGGGAGCGGTAAATTCGAGAGCGGTTAAAGTCTCTGCGTTGTGTCTCACTGTCCGCTCTGCTCCTGGTCCCTCTGCGATGGGGCGAGCCTTTCGTGGAGGCTGAGGAGCGGCTGGCAGAGCTGCGGCTGCGGCTGTAGCTGCGCCTCCAGGACCTGCCGCTGGTGCTGCGGCTCCAGCTGCTTGAGCTCCGGGAGCTGCTGCGGTGGTGCCGCCGATGCCGCTTGCGACGGCTGTAGCTGCGTGACCGAGAGCGCGAGTCCTCGGATGAAGAAGTGGAGTACTGACGCCTCCTGGACCGCCTCCGCCCTCTGCTGCCCCGTCTCTCATACTCTGAGTCTGATGAGCGTTTGGAATGGCGGTGCCTGCGCCCCTCTGTGCTGTAGTCACTGTAGCTCTCCGAGTAACTGCGGCTGCGGTGGCTGTAACGGCTGCTGCCGCGAGAGGAGCGTTCGGAGCTGCTCGAGTAGGAGCGGCTGCGAGAGGTCTGGCCATGATGCCGTCTTCGACTACTGCCCCGTCTCTCTCCACGTCTGGATGAACGGCTGTGGGATCTGCCAGAGTCTTCGCTGTGGTGCCTTCGGTCTCTGGGACTGGACTTGTGATGGCGTGAGCGCTGGTTCGAGCCCCCGTCTTCCTCACTGTCGCTGCTGGGAGGTCGACCAGAGGCTGGACTCTTCTGGGCAGCCGTGGAGCAGGAGGCACTTTGCACTACACTCGCATTAGTCTTTTGGCGTTTGGTGGCGCTATGCTCCTCTAGTGAGTTGGGTTTTTCACCACCTTTTCCAGACGATCCTTCTTCTGCTCCAGATTTAGAAGGCACTTCTTTTGTAGTGCGTTTCCTCTTCCCCAGTTCAGTTCCAGTGCTGCCAGTGGCTACACTCTCTGCAGTTGTTTGAGCTGATGACACTTTATCCTCGGACTTCCCCTTAAGTTTCTCTTTTTCCTCACCGGCAGCTTCCTCTTGATCTGGACCTTTATTTTTGCTTTTCTTTCGTTTGTGCTTTTTCTTTTTCTTTTTTATTTCTTGAGCCAATTCACCTTCTCCCTCCGCCTCTTCTGCCGTTCCTTTCTCTTTTTTCTTTGAATGTTTGGCCGACTTCTTGTGCTTTTTCTTTTTCTTCTTTTTCTTGGCTCCGCTGCTTGCAGCCTTCAGTGCATCAGCTTCTGATTGCACAGGCTCTTCTTTTGGAGCTGCCTTCTCTTTGTCAGCGCTTGAACCAGGTTTCTCAGTAGTATCTACTTCATTCGTTGAAAGAGTTGTTTGTACCTTCTCAGCAGATCCTACAGGTTTAGGAGATTTTGATACTTTTGCATTTCGTACTCCTTTATTTCGAGACAATTTGAAATCAAAATAAAGCGGATTACAGCTGTAAGATAGAGAAGGCGGGGCTTTTGTAAATTCAAGTAGCTCAGATGGCCATTGTAATGTAGTGCTCTCGTCTTTACTCAAAACAGGGAAAAAAGGACCAGTAGGTATTTTAGGACCCTGGTCTGAATTGACTGCCTGTTGAGCGCTGTCAGTTTTTGGTGCAGAGGTAGTCTCAGTGGATGTCGTGTTTGCTGGAGATGGAGTCCCCTCATTTTTCAAATCTGGAGGTGGAGGCTCAGCTTCTGGTGCTGATGTTGGATTACTTTCCACCTCTTTTACTGATGGTGATACATTTGCGCTTTTCTTTGACTGTTTTTTACTGCGTATTGATTTATTTTCACAGGCTTTACTTTCACCGTTTTTAGTTCCTGCTGCATTGGTTTTCACCTCACTTATAACAACTTTAGATTTAGATTCTTTTACATTTGCCTCCTTCTGTTCATGGATTATTTCTGTAGTTTTTGACTCCTTCTCTGTTTTCTCCTCCTCGGTTTTGTCCCCCTTCTTTGTTTTGTCCTCCTTTCCAGTTTTGTCCCCCTTCTCTGTTTTGTCTTCCTTCTCCGTTTTCTCCTCCTCCGTTTTGTCCCCCTTCTTCGTTTTGTCTTCCTTCTCCGTTTTGTCCCCCTTCTTCGTTTTGTCTTCCTTCTCCGTTTTATCCCCCTTCTTCGTTTTGTCCCCCTTCTCCGTTTTTTCCCCCTTCTCCGTTTTCTCCTCCTTCTTCGTTTTGTCTTCCTTCTCCGTTTTCTCCTCCGTTTTCTCCCCCTTCTCCGTTTTCTCCTCCGTTTTGTCCCCCTTCTTCGTTTTGTCTTCCTTCTCCGTTTTGTCCTCCATCTCCGTTTTGTCCCCCTTCTCCGTTTTGTCCCCCTTCTCCGTTTTGTCCCCCTTCTCCGTTTTGTCCCCCTTCTCCGTTTTGTCCCCCTTCTCCGTTTTGTCCCCCTTCTCCGTTTTGTCCCCCTTCTCCGTTTTGTCCCCCATCTCCGTTTTGTCCCCCTTCTCCGTTTTGTCCCCCTTCTCCGTTTTGTCCCCCTTCTCCGTTTTGTCCCCCTTCTCCGTTTTGTCCCCCTTCTCCGTTTTGTCCCCCTTCTCCGGTTTGTCCCCCTTCTCCGTTTTGTCTTCCTTTTCCGTTTTGTCCCCTTTCTTTGTTTTGTCCTCCTTCTTTGTTTTGTCTTCCTTCTTTGTTTTGTCTTCCTTCTTTGTTTTGGCCTCTTTCTTTGTTTTGGCCTCTTTCTTTGTTTTTTTCTCCTTCTCCATTTTCTCTTTCTCCGTTTTATCCTCTTTCTCCGTTTGCTCCATCTCCATTTCCTCCTCCTTCTCCGTTTCCTCCTCCTCTTCCTCCATCTTCTCCTCTTTTTCCTTGCCTTGCTCTGCTTTGATTTGACTCTGGTTGGTTGCCTTCATGAATAACAAGAACTGAAAATGAGGCTTGACCCGACAGTGAGCGGGTGGGATGTAGTGATAGTACTGAGGTTCCTGCCCACAATATCCTTCCTCTTTCTTCATCATCATTTTGAGTTTGTTTAGTGTCGAAGCCAGAGACGCCCCGTCGTCCGGCGGCTGCTCCTCCTCCTCTGCTGGAGCCGCTGTCACCAACTCTACTGCCTCGACCGCCTCAACCGCCTCAACCGTCTCAGACACTCGATTGGGGCTTTCTGTACCTGCCCCTGCCCCTTCCTCTGCAGCCTTTTCTCCATTTTGACTTTCGCCCTCCTCCACGACCTCCTCACCATGATCGCTGAACACGGCAGCCACAGTCTCGAGCTTCACCGGCGCTTTTTTCGCAAACGAAAAGGACACGCTGACTTTTGATCCGCCGCTGCTCTGGGTCGGGGAGGAGGAGCTGTTTTTACCCAGGGAGAAGCTGACGGTTGAGCCTTGCTTTGGGGACGCTTGTTCACTTTTATCCGCGACTGGAGGAGCTTCTAACACAATGTCTGGCATGTTTTCTAACGCCATGTCACTGTCATCCACATTTTCTCCATCCACAGCTACTGTAGTGGGTTTAAACTTGGGTCCACTTCCAGGGGTACTGAAATAAAACCAAAAATATATACCGTAATTATTATAAAGTTAATACTACAATCATTTTTTTGGTAGTAATGTTGCATAAACAAGCACAAGTAACATTGGCACCTCTAAGATCCAACCATAAGAGGGCACTCTATGCACGCTTACCTGTCCTGCTGTTTTCTTTGCTCGGCCAACACATGCAATCTACGCAGCAGTTTTTCGTGCTTTTTTCCACCTTTCCGAGTACGTGATGACACATTTCTTGCGAACTCTCTCTGTTTTAACTCTTTCAGTCTCTGTGGTTCACAAAAAAGACGTGATGGTATTAAGTAAATTATTATATATATATATGAATGTGTTATTAAGGCAGGTTCATCTGGTATACCTGTTTATGAGCATGGTCGTATGAGTTGATGTGGTTGTCGAACTCCTGGTGTTTGGTATACTGCTTGTCACACAGCTCACAGTAGAAGTTGGCTCTCAGGTCTTCCAGAGCCTTTGCGATGGCCTTTTCTTTTTCCACCTGGTCCTAAAGTTGAGGAGAAAGATTTGCATCAATGTTTGCATGCAACTATAAACATGCACCATTTTTAAAAGGTCAAACTATACCTTGTATTTCTGCCGCAGTTCTTCTGTGTCCTCCTTTTCGATCTCCAGAGCTCTTCTTTTCTCCGTGGCATCTTCTGCATAGTCGAGCTACAATGACAATACACCTCAAGTTACAAAGTGTAAATTAACTTTAAGCAGTCATTTGTGCTTGTATGCTTCCTATATACAGTGTTGGGAAGTGATTATATACAGGTTTTGGATTAAGAATATACCATGGTGTACTTGATCGTGCCATTTAGGCATTGAACTGCATGGCATTAGTGGGAAAAAAAGAAAACACTGCTCTTGTGGTGAGTGCATGTGTTTTTACCTTCTATAGTTAGTGAAAGAAACATTAAGCCATTTTAATTCTATGTCATGTTTTCCACTATATTGTAATACAACAAAAGTATTATAATGTATTCAGAATACCTACTTTGATCGGATCATGTAATGGAATACGTTACAACATATATTATTCAACCAATACTATTCACGCACTGTTTACTTTCCGCACTATTTCCGACCCTCTGTAAATGTTTTGTGTAAATATCTGTGTACATACCTAGACAAGTTTACTTTTTATTCTTTACCCTATTTTATTAGTCAATTCATAGTTTATGCATGCCATATTTGACTCTATAGACGTTGGTATCATTATCATTTTATTATTCATTGTTTTATGTTGCACCTTAATGTATATACGCTGTAGTCAATGCCAATGGCAATACACCTTTTCTGATTCTGACATCAGTTTTATTAACAACAGAACAACAAATTTTATGTGCGGTCAATAAAAGGCAGCTCACCTCCATCTCCATTCGCCCCATCCCCATAACGTCATGTTTGATGATAATGGGCACAGGGTCGGTGCGTCCTGACAAAAGAAACACAGAGCAAAATGTAAGTGAAGTTTTTGAAACTGGGTCATGTGACCAGCTCGGAGACAGCCTGCTTATAGAGCATAGGGTGCTGGGGTTAGAGAATTTTGCCTTCAAGTGCAAAGAGACCAAAAAGCTACAGTGAACCAAATACTGGCTATTCTCACAGCTTACTGCAGCCACCAAGGGCAGAATATTGCATCTATCCAAATTGAATTGTATGTATTATTGAGCTTGTATTTCTACTCAAAGGTTTTGCCAGTGTGTGATATAGAACAGATAGCCCACAGCCCCTCCTGTGGCTGTTCACTGCTGCAGTCTTGATAAACCAGAATGCCAAGTTTATCAAGGACAGCCTCAGTGACTCGTGTGTGTGTGTGTGTGTGTGGAGTTGCAACAAGCCTGCGCAGCCGCTGTCACTGCGACACTACCCGGGAGAGGAACAGACCAATTGGATCACTTCGTTCTAAGCTTGGCATGGCTGACCGCTGCAAGTCTGTTTCAATGTCCACAAGTCCAAATCTGCTCGCTCGCCCAAGCCCCCTTCACTAAAATGAACTCCGCTTAAACTCTTGTTACGTAAGCTGTGAAAAGAGCAAGCTCTGAAGGAAATTGTAGAAAAATAAACAAACCAAAGACAACCAAAACAAGAATGAAACATTAAAGATATAAAATATATCAAATCAAACTACTTTGGAGATTGACACATTGCTTAATCCACTCATAATCAGCCAAACAAAGCAGAGAGAAAGACAGAGTAAAATTAAAAAGGACACAAGCACTGAACTACGGCAGAGTGACGTCACAGGCCAGGTATCGCCATGGTGACAGTGCAGGGGGGATACTCACCTGGACACATATGGGATGGGTGGGAGGAGGGGGAGGACAGACAGACAGATAGACAGGGGAATCTCATAACAAAATGCATAGAGAATTTGGACTAATCTGCTGCTCCTGTTGCCAGCCAAATACAATAATCAATCGTTCTGATTATCAGTTCAGTTTGGTTTCAGTTTTTTCCTCCAACACATTTGAATTAGTTTTCTTCATGAATTAGTTCTTGATGTATACCATTGGGCATATGGGATTAATTAAAACACTTAATATTGGCAGATGATAATACAAATTTATCACATTATTACTTAAAATATATTTTAGTTTTAATGGAAATATCTCTCCACTGTCTTGACTCCATCACAGCCCAATGACATGTCTGAAATCATAGATGCATGGTATACTGACGTATAATGGCTGGCCTGGACTCGCAGCCCCACTGCAGTGTTTGATGGGAGGGATCTATGGCGGCTTCAATATTAGAGGCATTATTCCACAAAGGAAGTCGGGGGAGAGGGCAGATGGTGTAATTTCTGTATCACAAGACTACCTTCTGATCACAGCATCAGAACTGATACCATAACGGAGTGGGTCTGTTAGCCACTGCAGTGGTCTGTGTGAATGGGATCCAGGATTAAAGATTAATGAACAATTATAGTCATCCCAAACTAACACCAGTCCTCAAACACAGTGACGATACTTCCACATTACCCATTCCAGTGGAAAAGAAAGGACCAGACAAAAACAATGTGCATCTAGATCATCACAGGGTGTGAATCACAAGGTTAAAAACTGAAAACAAACAAAATGACAATGTTCTAGAAGTAATACGTATGCATGATATATATACAAGCAGCAGGATGAAGACTAATAGAGATAATTGGAAGCCTATGTAGCATTGGTGCTCTGATGAGAGGTAAATAAATTATGGGAGAAATCAAAACAAAACAAAAGAAAATAAAAAGGAAAATAATTCAATTGGGGGATAAAATAACATTTACCACTAAGTTTACCATCAGCACAACATGGGCAGGATCAAATAGCTGTAAAAAAGAAACACCAATTGGTTAAGCAGGAAGATTGAGGCACAAAGAGAAGGTAGGGTGGGGTTGGGAGTGTGGGTTTCGGGGGCAAAACTACAGGGGCGTCACGTCAGGGTGTCACCCCCTACCCCTCGCATCCCTTCACTTAGGGCCCGTGCTTACAGGGATCCTCTCTCACCACTCACTCGCCCAAGACCCACGGCCTTTAGGCTGGCTTAGGTTTGACCATGTTACCAGAAAATGTGCCCAAAGTGTCACGAAAACTAACTAAACTAATCATCCGTTATTATTAAAAGTATTCGCTACACATTTTTGTTACAAAATGATTATATTTGCAATAGGCATTCTCTTAAAAGCAATTAGTTTGTACAAAACGCCTGAAGCAACAATCGCCATTTTCCCCCATTGAGTTTTTTGCCTCTCAAAACAGTTGTCAGCCCAGTTAGCAAAACTCGCCGCGATTACGTGTATAGTCAAGTTCTGGATGTGCGTAACCCGACAGCAGTGATGACATGACACACACAGATGTACCTGAGAAGAAAACCAGGGGGCTTTGAGCAGTGCTTAGAGCGGACTTCCCAACATTAACTTTCGTTCGACCGTTTCATCCGTCTACTACTTTTCCCCCGCGATCGTGACGACTAACGAGCGTTTGTTCTTCCTCCAACGCTGCAGAAAGCCCCAGGTTGAGTGGCAGTTTGAGGCAGGCAGGAGTACACCTCTGGGACAAACATGCTGTGCAGGAGGGTAAAGAAACAAGGGGGAGGATGGCGTTGTGTGCGGCCGTGATGGGTGGGGAAGGGTAAAGTTCGAGAAAGTGGTGAGCTTGTCCCTGTAAGTTGACTCTTTGGCCCGGTCAGTAGTACATACACACACACACACACACACACACACACACACACATGAGTTTCACCGGTTTGGAGGTAGAAACAGGCAAACAAGCAGAAAAAAGGGGGGGAAAAACTTGTCTACTCTGCAAGCCATTCAAAGTCGTAGTTACAGCCAATCAGATACCCAGATACAGCAGCCTCGAGAGAGTCAAGGGAAATCTAGATGTTTTGTGGTGATTGACACTACAGATGTAATGGTGGAAATCATGGCTTCCTAATTTCTACCTTGATTTCAATTTTTTTTTTTTTTTTTTTTGGACTGTTTTTTCGAAGCGGAAACACTCGCAATACTTTGAAATAAAGGTTTAGTGATTATGAAGCGAACAGTAGGAAGCTGATAGGGGCCATTAGCCTACGGTACACTGTAAAAGGTTGTTACAGTCAAATTCAACTGCAGAGTGGGAGAAAGGAAAGCACACCCACACATACACATACGGACATACAGAGGGTCCCAACAAACCTTACCTAAAAAGGGGCAAAAAGGACAAAAGAAGAATAAGAACAAAGTCAATACAGTGAAAACTTAAAAAGGGGAGACAATGTTTTGCAAAACTCTACACTTTTTAGTTGTCAGAGAGGACAGGGGAGTAGAGGAAAACGATGATTTCAGAAAGCGACGTAATGGTATGTTCATCATGGAATTATAAGCTTAGGATGTGAAACGTTTAAACACATTTTTTTTTTAACTTCTCTTTTGCTGCACTCTCATTTGCCGAAACAGCAGGCAGCTTATATAACAAAATGCCACAAGAGCCCGTGGCAAAAACACAAACGTGAACCTTATGACTCCCGATGCCCTCAGCGCGGGATTTTAATAGCATCGGTTCCCAAACACCTCGACTGCAACGAGTAAAGAAACATGACAAACAACTGTTGGCTCTCGCACAATGAGGTAGTGTCCTGGTTGGAAGCCATAGTCGAACAGAGCGGGGCTTAGCAACTCCACAACAACGGGAAGCAAGACCATATATGTACAAGAGCAGCAGCGCCTCGCCAACTATGACATAAATCTCCATCGGCCAAATGACTCCAGCTTTTCCCAAACTTAAGGTAATGTTGCCTGTGACTTTGTGACGAACATCTGCAAAACTTCTACACACGTCATTAGTTATTTAAAGAAGACATATTATGCTTTTGACAGCTATATACACTGCGTGTGCAAAAAAAAAGGGCACAAGCTTTAATATTTCTTAGGACCGCCTTTAGCTTTGATTACTGCACACATTCGCTGTGGCATGGTTTCAATAAGCTTCAGGAATATTAAAAAACTTATTTCCATCCAGTGTTGAATTATTTCACCAGTTAATCTTGTATTGAGGATGTGAGTGACCACTGCACAACGCCTTCTCCAGCTCGTCCCAAACACTCTCACTGGGGTTCAGATCCGTAGTAGATTAGTCTCTGCTTCTCCTCAGATGTTTTCTCTGCTTTACGCTAAAGAATTAACCCTTCTCAAACACACTTGACATCTTTCCCATGACCACGGGATTTGTCTTTCCACACGGACGTTTCAGAAATGAGAAGCCACCCGCTGCGTCAGTTGGGTTGAAATACCATGCTGCAGCTGAAAGATCATCAGCTGCAGCGGTTATCCAGTAGGAGGCTCGCACCTACTGTATTTGCTTATGAATCCAAGTGGATACTTTTTTGACAGTGTAGTTCTATCTATGACATGACCATTATTTTATGGCCGTGGCTGGAGAGCCCTAACCCGCGGTCAAATTGCTGCGCAGTTTCAGGGACCGCGGCTTTTCCCTTATAGTCCGTTATAGCCTCATGGCTAACCCTAACGCTAACCCTAACCTTAACCCTAACCTTAACCCTAACCTTAACCCTAACCTTAACCCTAACCCTAACCCTAACCTTAACCCCAACCTTAACCCCAACCTTAACCCCAACCTTAACCTTAACCTTAACCTTAACCTTAACCTTAACCTTAACCCTAACCCGGCGCGGTCTAAAACGGCGCTAAAATGCGGTCAAATAGCGGCGCAGTTTCAGGAGCCGCGGCGCGCGGCCGGCACAAAAATAACATGGCAGTTTCGGCCGTGCGCCGCGGCACTGCAGACACTCCCTTATGTTATAGCATTTATAGCGTAGCATGTAGCATTTTGATTGCAGAAGGATAAAGATTACTCAAAAAAAAAAAGAAAAATTGAGAAGGGAAAACAATTATAATATTGTCAAAAGCTCTTAAAAGTCAAATTTGCATAATATGTCTCTAAAAATATCAAACTCAACATTGTGCAGGAATTGTACTGGGTTTCTGATGACCTCACAACAGTTTCCTCCAGGCTATTAATAAAGATGGGAGGCAGCTAAAGGTACTGTTCGTGCTGTCAAGTTTAATTGGTTTTAATCGACGACCGTGATTATACAGGTCAATGTAATCGTAAGCAGCCCCAAAGAATAAATAATAGTCACGATCATTTTTATTATATTATAAATATATATATATATATATATATTCATCAAAAAATAAATATTTTTTTAAATTTAAAGTGTATTGCATTTTATTTGGCTGTTTATGTCACGCTGTTTATACACATTGATTCCAAGTTTGATTTCATAAAGCTCATAATGTGGAAATGGTAATCTATTAGTCAATATCAATGAAAGTGGATGCATTTTGGTCAAGACGACAAAATCTGGAATAATGTAATATTGTGAGATTTTTTATACAATAATTGTAACAAAAATGTGATATTGTTGTTACTATACATTTTCTTCCCCTTTGTAAATTCCTAATTATTATTATGTGTTCAATAGGTAAAACTGGCATATATAAAGTATAAAATAAAATATAAATAATCAAATTTCTTATAATGTCTTAACAAACTCTATTGTAAGTGAAGCTATTATCAAGCATGTCTATCCACATTTCAGGCTTGCCATGCATCACGTGCTTGTAAATTTGATTCCGTGGATCTGGTTAAAACGAGGATGTCATGGCAGTGTGATTATTACATTTGGTAGAAATTGGGTTAGACTGCAGGTCTGAACACAGAGCTCCCTGTAATCCTAGGCACATGCTTGGGAATCATTTATGCAATCATTTCTTACACGTTGGGGGTTAGTCAAAGGGTGCAGACCTAGTTCTGTACAATGATTTAGGTTATTCAAAGCCGATGGAGTTAAAACGTACTTATAAGGATATATAATATATAGTATGTATAATAAGGAATTACATTTTTCTTTTGATATGCAGTTTGATTTCTAAGAGCCGTCAACCAAGAAATAGTGAAATGTGTAGTTTGACTCAAATATGAAGCAACCTGAAATGCCACTGAAAAGGACTTCTCATTTCAAAAGATCTTCTGGTAAAGACTGCTTTTGTAGGTGATGAATTCGCTCACTCACAATACGATTCGTTCTTATTGACAACGGCATATGAATCATGCTACGATGGCAAGATGAAGAAAGAAATGAGACAATAACAGAAGCTACGAGGAGAGGGCAGCAACAGGAGGGCGCTCCGTGGACACATGCCAGGACTGAGTCAGACCCAGCGAGCCTATGAGCGCGGCAAGCTAGTGCTAATGAGCTGCTGACGTTAGCCAAAGCAGCCCACACGCCTACTCCCACTCCAGCAAGTCAATACGGACGGGGCTATCCAATTACAGCTGCCGCAAGCTGATGTACAGAGCTCACCCACTTCCACGTTTTATTGAGCCACACACTGCAAAGAGCTGAGGAGGGCAGACCGTACAAAAGACTGCAATGCTTCACTTCATATCCGTACCATTAAAGGTGCACTATGCAAGTTTTCTGGTGGTGGACTTCATATATAAATTAAACTGCAAAGTCAATTGCTTGGACTGACAGCATCTGGGAGTGGTTGCAATGTAACCATGCCTACGCTTTTGCATAACATAAGCAGTTCTGAGCAGTTTCTCTAGTCTACTATGATATAAAAGGACATGCAATCAGGTAACGCCAAGGCAAAAAAACAGCATTTTCTTGGATCGTCCGTAACACTCGCTATGTAAGTACAACGAACCAAACCAACATCAGTAAGATCGTCAAAATATAGCCATTAAATGTGTAAAAAAGAAAAGGGTAAAGAAGCAGAAAGTTGTAGTTGAGTAGTACCAGCTTTTTGTTTGTTTGTGTTTTTGCGCGTCGAGTGTCGTCTTACCCTGCATGCTTTTGCCCAGGCCTTGCCCCAGCTTCCATCCATGTTTCTGAAGCAACCGGTGTCCGATGTTATCCTGGCAGAGAAAACAGAGGAGAAAAACCAAAAATATTCCAGTAATAAGAAGAGCTTTTACCCGTTTTTTTGAATTATATTTTTTTTTAGACGGGTCACAATTCATTTCAAAATAAAATAACGGAAAAAAAATAAAAAAAAATCATTCAAATCACGCTATCATCACAACCACCACCATCACCAAGTCTCACTTTTACCATACACATCTACAGCATGTAACATCAGTGTCTTCCAGCACAAATAGTGGTAAGGGCAGTGACAAGAGATTTCTGAAAGCTTTTTTCGTCCAACGTTAAAAAAAAAAAGAGGCAGGAGTATGTGTGTAAACTAGAATTGCGTCCCTGAGTGAACCTTGTAAGATGAATTTGGCATGTCTACATTTTGAACACGCCAACTCACTAAAAGGAACACGGGAGGAAGGAGCGGGCAAATATATGTATCGCACGCGTACATATATGAACCGCGGATAGGGCGAGCTTTTGAAAGTCCACAACGAAATCAAGTGACACAGTACAGGTATGGAAATCTTGCATTGAACGAAAACTAAGACCAGAAACTCCAAGCTTGCTGTGATACCGTAACCATGACAAAAGGAGGGAGGAGGCACCATGAAACATATAGCAGCTGTCACAACAAAATGAAAGAAAATAAATGAAAAAAATAAATAAATAACAGCGAGAGGAGGAGGAGGAAGAGGAAGGAGAGAGGTGTAAATCTGATGTGGGCCTTGGGTTACCATTACAAGGCCCAGGGTGGACAGAGTACGGTACAGTGAAGGAGGGTTCGTGAAAGCAGACATTGTGTGTTTGTGTGTGTGTGTGGCCCCCGAAACAGTTCAAAGAAGTGACTTATTGTGCACGTTTTTGGTCACATTGCTTGGCTTGTTATCGATTGTCAAATCTGGTTCAAAATATGTGCAATACGAGTGACAAGACACATACTGTACATGGATTTGTTATAGAATAGTACAGCCTGGTTCAAGATCTTCCGAGTGATAACTTCTAGTAAATGTGTGTGTGGTCAAATCATTTGGATCAAAGTTGACCCTTGTGGATGTTACTTTGAGGCGTTAACATTTTGGAACTCAACTGACCAATTCTAGTTATAAAGAATTGTTCTTATATGGTTGGAAATGTGTTTTATACATCGATAAGTACAGCAATAATGACAAATTTATAACAAAGCAAATATGTAAGAAGAACAAAAACATGCACAAGTAGTAAGACTTTTTTTTTTTTTTTACCACTAGAATGGGTCAGCAGGAAAACAAACACATTAAGTGAAATGCAAGGCCGTCCCACCACTACACACTAAAGTACATCCTCAAGCACAAATAAACAGGACACAATAAGATTTCTAAATGAAAAGCAGTGTTTTTTTTGTTTTTTTCAGTTGTGATTATAACTAATCCAAGCTTTGGCTAACATTCACCAGAGTGCTGCATTCTACCAAACAGACATACAAACCAAACAAAAAGGATATTTATAATCACAAAGAGATCAATATTCAACTCTCACAAACAGAAAAGTGAAGGGGGTTGGAACAAAAAAACGGAAATAAACAACAACGGCATGCAGCTTTTTGTTAAATGAGCTTTAACAAAAAGGACCATCGGTGTTAAGTGCACTGTGGACACGGACAGAGGGGTGAATGGGGCCGGTAGCGGAAACAAAACTGCAACGGTGTTAGATTCAAAGTGGATCAGGCACATAGAGGGGGAGGTGAGGATGGCTCCGGTCGAGTTTCAGAGCGACCCGAGCCATGGAGGTGGTGAGTTTAGGACCATGAGGTGAGCGTCGATGGGTTAGTGCATGTGAGGGGTGTCAAGACACTCGGGCCACACGGCATCTCCGACCAAAGCGTCTGAACGTACGATATATTGATTTACTGCGGTGCTTCATCGTGTATCCAGGTCTGAACGACGGTTTTCAAGCTTATTTGTTGTTATTCAGCTCACGATCATCGAAAGAACTAAAATATAATAAATGTGGAAATTTCAAACACATCTATACTAGTAACCCTAAATGTAAAGTGCTTGTTGATTAGGCCTTTTATAGCACATTTGATCCTTTCTAACATGACTTTATTTTTCAAAGTGTCATTTCAGAAAGCTGATCACATACTATACGTGTGGTGATCTCTCTGAGTGTAAATAACATGCAGTAGCTGTAAGGGAAATACTAAAGTATAATATTTCTTCATTTTGTTTTGTCCATCTGTTTCAATACGGAATACAATTTTGAGTCTGTCAGATGAAAAAAAAGCAATAAAGACGTCATTACATTAGAAAGTTTTACCAGCAAATCTTGCCTCCGTTTTCCTAGTCTGACAATTTTGGTGACGTTCATGATTTTACTTCCCGATTTGACATTGGACTGTTATCTAAGGGCTACAGCTCGCCTAATTTGCACATGTTTGCAAGAAGAAGTTTGGCACCCCAGCTTTAGTGGCTATTACTGTGACTGTCTGCCACACATTGCTAATACAATATGGATGAAATGGTCAAAAGCCACACAATTTGTTTGACGCTTTAAGTCGCCAAACCGCCTGTACTTCCTGTTTGGTGGAGGCTGCTCCCTTTGATTTACGGTGAACTGTACTGTGCTCGCTCAGTGGGACTGTCAGATATTTCCGCAGTAGAGGAGATAAGAGAGGAATCTGAGCCGCGTGTCAGAGAAATACTGCCTTCATAAATCTGTAACCAGGCCAAATTGACAAAACAAACTTTATGTCAGCCTGCCTTCTTTCCAACAGGCATTTCTTCAGACAATTGGTTTTATTGCCGAGAGAGAACGAAGAAATACTGCAGAATGTGCTGCAGTGAACTCCCCCCACCAACTTGGAGCACTTTATGTGCACTAATGGACGGTGCTCCTGTTTATATCCAGACGAGATACAGACTGCTTTTTTCTGAATGTCATATGGGGCCAACTACAAATACAAATATGGTTTCTAGAAGGATGTTGCTTTTATGGAGAGTCTAGTAACATTGGAACACTGCCATGGTTTTCTTTTAATATTTTTTCTACAACTGCTGAGTACATAAATGCCTTGTGTGTGTCATAACTGAACATTTGAAACAATAAAAAGCATTATGTGTAATAGGGTTGTCAAAAGTATCAAATATCAAATACTAATTGATAATAAAAACTAGTATCAAAACTAGATACTCATTTGAAAAAGTATCAATAGGAACAAATCTGACCTTTCCTGTGCAGTTTTAAAATGATATTGAGCTTTAGAATAAGACCACAATGTTTAATAAAGACTATTATTTTGGGTTGGAAATGTTTAAAACCTTGACCTTAAAAGAGTATGTGTTAGCACTTATGGTATTGCAATCGGTATCGAGAATCCATTCCATTCCTTAGTATTGAAATCGACTTTGACATTTTAGTACCGCGACACTAATTTGTAACATCCGATGAAGCACCATTGGTTGGTCTCTACATTTGGAGTTGCCGGGCGGAGATGACGTGCAGACTGCGTGTTGAAGCACAGATGAGTGCACCAAAAGAAGAGACAGACAGACGGATGAAAGCAACGGCGGCGAGTCCAACAGCAGTGCAAGTGGAGTGAAGGCATTTCCATACGAACCTGGCTTTAAAATACTGGGCTGTCAAAAAAACAGTCACACGTGACACAACGTAAGAAACCAGCCAAACGCTTTGAACTTCAGTTCTACTAAAGCTTCTCTAAGTCTTACAAATGCAAATCTCTCTGTGCCTTTAACAAACACAAATAGTACAAACAGAAGAGTAGGCATGTAGGCAATATATCCACCAACTGACTGTTAATACAAGAGAAAGAACATAGAAAACGTTATCCAGAGGTCTACAAGAGTGGGTGGCTTTAAGGGTGCACTGCGCCATGGTTGGCACAGTGCAGGGACAGAGATATGGGAGAGGGCAGTGATATGCAGGGGACCCCACACAAGGACCTCAGAGTCTTCAATCTAAGCTGCCATGCACTTTTTCTGTACACTTAAATGGACAGCAGTAGAATTATCTGTGAGGGATTTGATTTTCTAATTCCCTTTTGGGGCTTTTGATATATTGCAGTAGCTTATGCTTAGCTGCCAGGTGAGGTGGGCAATATATCAACATTTTGCTTTGAAAATACAGTCAATTTGAATATCGGGTATATCAGTTATGGTACAAAATGCCACAAAAAGAGCGGATTAAGAATAAAAATGAGCTGTAAACGTTCTAATGAGGATATAAGGTAACATTTCTGCACTTTTGTGATTAATTTGAGAGAGAATTCACATTTGTCTGATAATTAAACCTGAACTAATACATTTGAAGACATTTCTGTTGGATTGACGTAGTACTAAAAAAAACTCCTCGTCGGCGTTCTCCTATAAATGTCAAGATATTTTTGTCAATATCGCCCACCTCTACTGCCATGTCGCTTAGCACTGAATGAAAGCTAAATATAACATACTGCAAGTCTAAATGCGTGACTTAAATGAGTGGGATTTTAAACTACTACAGTGCGGTAAATGGACAACATTCATTTTGCTTTTTGCACAAAGTTGTTTCCTTCTACTTACCTTGCAAACACGGTGGTCAGATTCTGCAAGTTTCACAAAATAATATCAAATTAATACAGATGATTTCTGTTTCATGTCAGGAAAATGTAAGCTAGGAATTGGACTGGCTTGGAGACAAATGCTTTTGTTTGCACCAGCGCATGTTTTCCAGCGTGTAAAATGAGACGTGTTGTTATTTTCCCGTTTAATTTGCCTGTGTATAAATAACTCCCAATTAAAAAACATGATTAAAAGCACGCTGCCTGTAGCTCTGAGGATTCCCGCTGCATATCGCTCTCGGGTCAGGTTAGGTGAGGGGCAGGAGGAGAAGGGGCAGGTTTGGGAGGTTTTGGGTGGGGCAGGAGGGATGGGAGAAATTAGTATAACTGTTGAAATGTAAGTGTAACAAGGAAAAGTACCGAGTAATAACTACCAAAGTTAAAACATGCAATGCAAAACAATGTTAAAGAGTCAGAGCGAAGACCAAAAGGGGAAGGACAGAAAGAGTAAATAGATCCCAGTAAAGTACCACAGACCTCTAGCTGCCTAGAAATCACACACAATAGACGGCAGGGGGAGGGGCTCCGCGCAGCTGGACCGAGGCATCCACAAACTCAACTAGCTATTTTTTTACAATTTGGTGACGCATCAAATTAAAACATACTTGATATTTGTAAGCATTTGGACAGGACAATGATTTACGACTAAAATGGCAAAGCTTTTAACTTGATTGCGTTGCATTTCGGTCCCTACTTTTACTGTGAAATGCCAAATCTCAGCTGTCAGTGCCCCCCGCCCACAAATAATAGCGCAGGAGCCAATGAGCCACTCAAGCCAGGTGAGCAAGCCACCTCTCTCCGTTTACTGCCTCTCTTCTGCACCCACGCACAATAACAGGGATTTGAATGAGCGCTATGGAACACCGGCAGCCTAGGTGTATTTGAGGTTTAACTTGGGAGAAAATTGGATTTAGATCTTTGTAAAACAAGCTAAATTTGATCATTATAGTTAGTAACATGAACTGTAATCCTTATTTTATTCCAAATTTGTGTTTTTTTTGTGTTCCTGTGAGGCTTTAGTCGCTTGAAATTCCAAATAAAAACAGCTTTTTGGCCATGTAATGAGGATGGCTGAATGCGTTATGATTGTGTGTCGTGGTGACAGGAGCCACGGCCTGCTCACCACGCTGCTTAGGAGTCAGCTTGTGGGAAGGAGAGCGCGCTTCAACGACAGAAAAGAGGGGAGGAAAGACACTGCCTGCGCTATTATCCATGTGCCTCTTCAGCGAAAAATGCAGTCCCAGTTGCACAAGCACCATGCCAGCACAGAATGACAGAGGGTACTGTACACCTAATAACTGTAGTAGAGAAAGAGCACAGAGTGAGCATAGAGAAGTGAAAGTGAGAGAGAGAGAGAGAAGCGTTACAAGGACCCTAAGATAGGAGTAAGAAAGCAGAGCGTGCAAATACAAACCGGGTCATTGCTGCTTAGCTAATAGGGGGCCAATTCGCTGCAGGAGAGAAATGTCGAACACCCCAAGTTGTGTACAATAAGATAACTGTCCTATAGACACAAACACTATACATCAATGCTAGTCTATGTTGACACGCACGCACTCAAACACAAATGTTTCCTTTCACACCGTCTAATGTGCAACTCTTAGTTTGTTGGGGATGAAGAGAGGAAACAGTGCTGCGTAACTCTGTCGTGGCATAAGTCATTTATTGCTCTCAAAATGTAGATTTGTATACAAAAAAAAGCAATCGTCGTCGTCATATTAAAGTTAGAGCTAGGCATGTCACAATAATTACTATATCAACTTCAAAAAATTATGTTTTGGGGCTCAATATTTTTGTGTGCACCTTTAGCTTTGCACTAGTGTGAAAAAGTGTGTCATTTCCTTTGCAGTGGGATAAGATTTGAGCTGTAGAAGTTTGAGTAAGTAAGATTTATGACTATAGGTACAAACTGGCGACTGAAGTGTTTTATTCTGCTATTGATTTATTTTTAATGATCTATATGTTCAGAAAATGGTTTACTGGTAATATCCTGCTCCAAGGCTATAAAGAAGTTATAATATTAGTTGTTAATAATATAATAGTTTTTTTTTTTTTAAATATCATGACAGGCCTAGTTAAAGCCACTTTGCTTGATTGTTAAATGGTTGTATGAGGCTATGGCATTATATATGCTTTTAACAGCAGTGCTGCATCCTCTCAATTCAAATTTGTTCTGTAGCTTGGAGGACTAACAATGACTAATGGAAGACATCAATAGGAGTTCTAAGTAAAATCCATGAATAAAACAGGAAAGTCTATTATGCACGATTTTACTAGTCACAAAGAAACATGGTAAAAGGGGATTTATTAGAGTTTAAATCTAATCTAGGGGTTAGATGGCGACACTGAATGCATCTACAATACTTGGACAGATGAGTGAGGTAAAGGAGGTGTGGCCTCTGAATAATAGTTTCCCTGGACCAATCATCCAATCATCCACAGCTGGTCCCATGGTGCACAGAAGATGGGTGTGGCCTTACCGATTCTATGGGCTTGTCCAAGGACGCCTGCTCCAGCTCCAACTGGCCCTCTTCATACTGGTCAAAGTGATTTCCCCCCTGCACACACGACACACTCAGTTATAATGTACCTGGCATATTGAAGCTCAATTCATTTAAACGGTAACAATAGTAGTTACTAGCCATTAGGGCATATTTAAATTCCAATGCATCACTGGAAGAAGTTTTGTCACTTACCTGTGTACCTTTTAAATTTGTGTAGCGCTCACAAACCTTTCGGCAAACATTCACATGCATTCATTTTCAGGCGCGTGCACAGCTTTAAAATAGTTTTTTTGGTACAGGCAATAAAGTGAAACTGGGTGGACCACCCAAGCACAGTCAATCGGAGTGCAGCTGCTCCTACTTCTGGGCAAGACTTACTTTATTTTATATATAAAATACTTTATTATTACCGGTAGATACAGACAGCTCGCAGCGGTCGCATTTTTGTCACAAAGTGCTGCTTTTACAAGATATTTATTGGTAGGATAGGATATAAATTTCCTTTTTTAATCATGTAATGTTTGGTAAATGGCAGATAATAAAGAAATAAGACTGAAAAAACATTAATCATGCATTTTACAAAGCATTTTGTTGGGTAATAACTAAAGAGAAGCTACTGACAGATCCAATCAGGTTCATTGTTAAGTATCATGGACAACTGGCACAATCCCAGACAGATGAGTCTCTGTCATGGTGCATTATCAAGAGAGAAATAATATTACAGCACAAAGTGGGTGGAGATGAATGAGAATTGTGCACAAACTACTGTATGAGACTATCCCAGACAGTTGTTTGTGGTGCAATATTTCAGAGTTAAAGGCTAAGAGCTAAGGACTAAGTGGGCTGGGCACACATGTTCCAGACTCCTGGTTTAAAATCAGGTTGAAATCATCATAAATAGTTTTAAATAAAATTGTGATTGAGAAGACGCTGTAGCGCAGAATGGCAGCCATGTCTTTACCAGTCATCCTCATTGCAATGGTGGCTACAAAAAAGTCCTTTACCACCTTAAGAGGGACTGTGAATGGACTATGTTTTGAGAACTTAAAGGCACTATAAAAATCTGGGCCATTCTTATAGCGTATCTGACTTACACCTATTTACCTATATTTGTTCTCAAAAAGCCTGCGAGGGAAGGCTGTTGCAAAGACTATGACTTTTAAAAAACTTGATTCAATTCTCCATGTTTTATTTACTGCTGTCAAAACACTACAACAGCTTAGAGCAAGAGGTTGCTGCTACCCCTCGAAGAGGATAGATTTCAATCTAAGAAAAAAATGAAAAGACCTGGGGCAATAGAATGGAGATTGACAAAATATTAAAAATAGACATGAACGGCTTTAGAGCTTAAGATTATTCCAACACAACAACATCATTTGTTTTTTCAGCCAGAAGCTGAAATGATAAGATAACATGAAGGATGAGAGTCTTTTTCCTTGTTAAATGTACTCCAGTGGTGACAGCTGCGTGCAGTAAGCAGCGTACCTCAGATATTTGTTCCTTAGATTGCAGGCATAGCTCCACATTCCCGATCCGAAACATTACGTGTGCATTGTGCCCTGAGTGGGATCGGTGGTGAATAATGGGCTGCTATTGGGACCAAAAGGAGAGTGTTTATGGAGCTGTGTGCTGCTCAAGACAGATGGCTTCCTCTCGTCGTCAGCAGAGGAGACACCAAGGTCGTGTTTAAGAGACCTTTACCAGAACATTACAAAAACATAAAAATAACCACCAAATAGTCCAGGGGAAAGTGACATTTTCTTATGTTTTTGAAATATAAGATGAGCAGCGAAATGAATATTGATTTTATAAAAAAATGTAAACAGGATAACTTTAAAATTGCCAATTACTTCCATAAAGTGGAGTGAAGGGAGGCCCTGGTGATTCACTTCACTCCACAGTATGGAAAATCAAGTCATCGTCATTTTAAAGTGAATCTGGGTCATCCTTGAAGAGCAACTGACCTTTCTATTCAGGATGCCCTTTATGATGAAACTTTCATTTATCCTCCATTGTAACAGACATTATCCCGGTTTTTCGCCTTCAAGAATGCACTCTTTTAAAATAGTAGGGATGGGACAAGATCTGGTGCCATAAAATGAAAGACTGAAGACTGTACACATGTGTAGAATGAGAGATGTGAGATCAAAATAAGTTTCAAAGCTGATGAGTTACACATTTTGAAAAAGCCGTAGTTCCAAAAAGCAGTGCCTTTGCCTTGTCTTGACGTAATTGTGTTTTATAGCAGTCTGTGTACAGTCCTAATGTTGATAACTCGATTCACTGCCAACCATTTCATCAATTGATCAGTCAAATGGATTAATTATTTCAGAATGTAAAACCTCCCCTAATCCAGATCACCACACATTTTATTCAAGCCTAGTTGACCTTAAAACATACACTGGGAAAGCTGCAGCAGCATTTGAAGCTCCTCTCGCTGTATTGCTGCTCCAGAACTGCTTTGGTCGATAGATTTCCCGGTTGCAGTGATGAGAACATGTCAGTCGCAGTGTTTCTCTGGGGAGTCCGGTTTTGCATAGATAAGCAAGTGCTCGAATCAACCCGCCGTAATGAGGCGATTTGATGCCACACTGGAAGTCATTAATTCAGTTGGTTTGGGACTCGGCATCAGAATGAGTGAGGCCGAGGATTATGGGAATTTATGGGTACAGCCACCGTTGTGGGAAAGCAGATGATTTATTTATGACCAGCTCCTCATCCCGATGTGTACAGCAGCAGCCTTACATGGTATCAGCAATGGAACGCAGACCTCATATGACTTATTTAGAGCTGTAGTCCTTTAGTCCTTCGATTAATCATCAATGGTCGACTCAAATTAGTATTAGTCGACTCATTTTTTGGGGGGGGATTTTAAAGGATTTATCATAACAGCAGAAAGAAGACTTTTTTTTTTACATGCATATTAGAAATATTGTGATCTTCTCATGTGATCTCCAAGGTCTTAATCATACAGATACTTAATAGTTTTGCGAGATTTTGCCAGTGTCACGGTCCTTTTAGTCGATTAATTGATGCACAGTAGACTAAAAATGTCTTTAGTCAAATTCAGCCCTAGACGTATTAGTTCAGACACGTGTAGAGCTCGTTTAGTCCCAGTTTATGGGCCACTTTTAAGAATGTATTTAGAGCCGGGCTAACACCTAGCCTTGTTGTCATTTCAATTAGTCTAGATTTCTACACATAGCCGTGTTGTCATTTCAATTAGTCTAGTTTTCTACACATAGCCTTGTTGTCATTTTGTTTAGTCTAGTTTTCTTGTTTGCTTAAAGTTTATAGGCTTATTTTTCATTGAAGAGTTGTTCTGGTCGTGTCATCTATAACAAACCCAACATCACCATCAACAAAACTCTGTTGCCCCATCTCTATTGCAGTAGATTAAACACACAATATTAGCAGTAGCTTAGAATAACATTGCTCATCGTTGCGGTGGTGTGAACATTTGTCGTTTGGGTTACAGAAATGACCAGCTTTTTACAACAATGCTTTGAATGTGGCGAACACAACAGAAGCGCAGCGCAGATAAGATGGTGTCCACTGATATGCAGCAGACTTGAGACAGCTGACATTTTAGAGCACAAAGCCGTATGGGGCCCAAACATTTAGTATTGGCAAAGTCACAGAGGGCACGGCCTCTGGACTGTTTGCACTGTAGGTGTTAGGTCAACAGTCGGAGAGTGCAGTCTGCTCAAAGGCTTTAGTAATAATAAAACTACTGTCACTGTCTGACTAACTGTCTGACTTGCTTTTGAGGATGGGACGTTTTGTAAGACATTCTGCAAATACTTTTAGGCTTAGATCTTTGTTCAAGCAAGAATTAAGTTAAAGCAGCATCAGAAACCTGCACCCAACTGAAAATGTGTCATAGTAATATTATCACATTTATTCATCATCATTTTGTTCATCAAAACACTTAAATTGCATAAAAAATATGAAAATCAATGGACAGATTATTAGTCACAGAGATTGTTACCAAAATATGTAATAAACAGCATGTGTATTGCAATGTTAAAGACTATTAAGAATATTTACACTCATAATAAACCTGTTGGACAACTTTAAAATGACAACTCAGCAGAGGTAACAGTGTCAGGTAAAAACACGTTTGACATAATTGTGTGTCACAAGTTGTCAACAAAAACAACAAAAATTAAATATAACAAATATTATTTTTTTAAGTAAGTGTAGTTTCAAAACAATTACTGGGTGTGGTTTGTAGAAAAAAACAAATACAAGACTTAAAACAAAGGCATTGGGCAAGACTGTCCCTCCCTGCTGTGGTGCTGATGAGGCAAACACAAAAGTAAACTATTGTGGTTTCTATAAAGTACTTCACAATCACAAACAATAAGACCATGTATCATAAAAAAAAAAAAAAACACAATAACCTTAGTTGTCAGCAATATCTGTGCTAAACATGACTACAACATAGAGTGAGAAGACACCACTAGTAGAGCAATAGGTAAATAAACACAATCCGGTTTAGTGTCTCATGCTGATGATCCAAACTTGTATTATTTTACACATTACAGCGATAAGATACTTTTAATCTCAGGACTGCAGCTGATACTTCATTGTTGTTGCTCCAGAGCTAGCATCCAACATTAGCGCAAGTCGATAAATAACCAAGGTCACTATTATTTGCCTCATTTATGTCATGGTTTTAATGCGACATATTGTGCATTACGAGTACTTCATACGCCCGTGTACTCGACCGTTTACCGCACACGACCGCGCTTTGGTGGGGGCAAAACGGAGCAGCATCACGGGGAAGAAGTAAATGGAGAGCCGCAGTGAAGTAGCCTTCTTCACTAGCATTAGCATTAGCAGAGTTAGCTTGCAGCATTAGCTTGCAGCAGCAGCAGCAGCGGCGGCTCACGGGCAAAACCGCGCGGTGTGGAGACAAAATACGCCGAACCGTGAAGCCGTTTGCACTGCACGGTCACAACGCCGAGCCGCACCGATGACAACGCGCGGGTTTGAGCGCGTCTGTTACCTGGAAATCACGTTCTTCGTTGAATCTAGAGAATCTGTCGGCCATTTTCTGAAGGCAGCAGCCGCAGCAGCTCCAGTGCTCGCTCCGCCTGTGACAGCAGCGCTCTGACTCTGCCGCTGCCGGAGATCCAGCTTCCCCCCGGAGACTGGACACTAAGCACGCATCTGTGTCGTGCTCACAAATGCACCGTGTTATCCGCATAAAACACAAGGCAAGCGCAAAACGACTTAAATATAGAGTCTGTTTATTGACAATCAACTAAACTATGCTAAATACAACTATAAATTATTACATTTTCTTTCAAGACTTATCTCTATCTTGGCCAAATGCAAACTTACATACATATATTGCTAACAATTAGTATAATTACTGACAATACTCCACTTTACACCCTAAAGTTATATATTTTTAATTTATTTGAATGTATTGTTAGTTTATTTGAACTGGGACAGTGTACATTAATCGACATTTCTGTAAATGTGCCAGTATTAGCTGTAGTTTAGCTAGTTTCCAACTGTAGTCCCAGGCATACATTTTCCCTCCATCCATCCATTTTCTTGCGCTTATCCGGGGCCGGGTCGCGGGGGCAACAGTCTAAACAGGGACTCCCAGACTTCCTTCTCCCCGGACACTTCCTCCAACTCCTCCGGGGGGATCCTGAGGCGTTCCCAGGCCCTCCAGCGTGTCCTGGGTCTTTCCCGGGGCCTCTTCCCGGTGAAGCATGCCCGGAACACATCCCCAGGGAGGCGCCCAGGAGGCATCTAGAACAGATGTCCGAGCCACCTCAGCTGGCTCCTCTCGACGTGGAGGAGCAGCGGCTTTACTCCGAGTTCCCCCCGTGTGGCCGAGCTCCTCACCCTATCTCTAAGGGAGCGCCCAGCCACCCGGCGGAGGAAACTCATTTCGACCGCTTGTATCCGCGATCTTGTCCTTTCGGTCATTACCCAAAGCTCATGACCATAGGTGAGGGTAGGAATGTAGACCGACCGGTAAATCGAGAGCTGCCTTTCGACTCATCTCCTTCTTTACCACAACAGTCCGATGCAGCGACCGCTGCACCAATCCCCCAATCAATCTCCCGCTCCATCCTTCCCTCACTTGTGAACAAGACCCTGAGATACTTGAACTCCTCCACTTGGGGCAAGGACACCTGGAGAGGGCAAGCCACCTTTTTCCGGTCGAGAACCATGGCCTCGGATTTGGAGGTGCTGATTCTCATCCCAGCCACTTCACACTCGGCTGCAAACCGTCCCAGTGCATGCTGCAGGTCCGGGTTTGATGGAGCCATCAGGACAGCATCGTCTGCAAACAGCAGAGATGAGATCCTGTGGTCCCCAAACTGGACACCCTCCGACCCCCGACTGCAACTAGAAATTCTGTCCATAAAAATTATGAACAGAACCGGTGACAAAGGGCAGCCCTGGCGGAGTCCAACATGCACTGGGAACAGGTCTGACTTACTGCGGGCAATGCGAACACAGCTCCTGCTCCGGTCATACAGGGACCGGACAGCCCTGAGCAAAGGGCCCCCGACCCCATACTCCCGGAGCACCCTCCAAAGGACACCCCGAGGGACACGGTCGAAAGCCTTCTCCAGATCCACAAAGCACATGTGGACTGGTTGGGCAAACTCCCATGAACCCTCGAGCACCCAATGGAGAGCTGGTCGAGTACATTTTCTCTAACATTACGATTTGTCAATATTATGATTATTGTAAATATATCTTGATGCTTACTGACATTCTTCCACTTTTTTCCTTAAACTTATAAATATCTACCAAAAAATAAATTAAAACAATCGGCTGTATTTCTTTGTAAAACATTGGCAAAATGCAACTTTATATAAATACATAGTTAGCAAGTAGTTACTGCCAATCCTTCTCTTCCACCCCTAAACCTATAAATATACCTAAATACATTGTCTTACCATTATGATTTATGATGATTATTATTATTATTATTAGGCCCGAGCGCCACAAGCTGGCGAGAGGCCTATTAATCTCGTAAGGCCGTGCGAAGCACAGCTGCGAAAGTGCGCACGTAGTGCGCACGAAATCGAGCGCAAAGCGCTCGCCCACTTCAACACACTCACTAACGCACTCCTTCACTCACGCACGCCCCGTGCATACTAATTAGTAGTAGGAAAATGGAACATTACCGTTGTAAACGGGCGAAGCCCGTGCAAAAGTACGCACTAAACGAGCACTTTACATTGAGATGACGGCCGCGAAGCGGTCGTCATCCCCATATAAAGCACTCATTTGCGCTAAGTAGCTCACGAATACGTTCCCCATATCTTGCATGTTCCATGCATATAAGCATGTAATGCAAAAATTGAACATTATTACTGTATAGAGGGCCAAAAACACAAAGTGGGCGGAGCCCACTCAAAATTAACGAAAGTACCCGTCAGTGACCAGGGACCCACACCATGAGGTAGGAAAGCGCCCGAAAATGTATAGTTTATGATATTTGAAAAATGGGAAACATTGTTTTCGCATCGGAATATTATTCTTTCTTCTTCTTTCTTCTCGGGACCAACCCCCCTATTTTTCACCCAGTGAACATCTGCCGTTTGCGCAGATAAAGTCCGAATTGCGTCAAATTAGAATCAGTTGTTAAACTCTTCTTTGCCCTAAACCTACTTGAAGTGAAATAAATTAATTTGGCACCACAGCGCCCCCTACAGATTTTATATGGAGGTTAAATATTTAGTTTTGCGAAATTATATGAAATTTGACACACAACTCAATTTTGGCATCCCCATCAAAAAAGTCAATGAGACCCATGTCATAATTGTTATGGCTTTGCCGTAACGATGACCAAAACCTCCCATGTTATTCCAATGGGGAAATCGCCAGAACATGTTTACACTTTAGACTTTCACAAACTCCTCTTAGGGCGTCAGCCCTATTAACCTGAAATTTGGTGAGACTCATCTTCAGGGGTGGACCATCAAAAGTTATCCACATTTTTATTCAAAGAGTCACGGTGTCTGTGCGGCAAAGCCGCACATTTTGCCAAGAATTCAAAATAAAATTGCTTTTTGATGGTAAAACAAAGGGGAGAACGCCTACAGATTCAGCAGTAGGCGTAATAAAAGGACAATTGGGGCGCGTTAGCGCCCCCTCCTCTTGCGGCGTGGCGAGGGCCGATCATTGCCGCTTGCGGCTATATTTAGGCCCGAGCGCCACAAGCTGGCGAGAGGCCTATTAATCTCGTAAGGCCGTGCGAAGCACGGCTGCGAAAGTGCGCACGTAGTGCGCACGAAATCGAGCGCGAAGCGCTCGCCCACTTCCAAACACTCACTAACGCACTCCTCCACTCATGCACGCCCCGTGCATACTAATTAGTTGTAGGAAAATGGAACATTACCGTTGTAAACGGGCGAAGCCCGTGCAAAAGTTCGCACTAAACGAGCACTTTACATTGGGATGACGACCGCGAAGCGGTCGTCATCCCCATATAAAGCACTCATTTGCGCTAAGTAGCTCACGAATACGTTCCCCATCTCTTGCATGTTCCGTGCATATAAGCATGTAATGCAAAAATTGAACATTATTACTGTATAGAGGGCCAAAAACACAAAGTGGGCGGAGCCCACTCAAAATTATCGAAAGTACCCGTCAGTGACCAGGGACCCACACCATGAGGTAGGAAAGCGCGAGCGCTTTCCGAAAATGTATAGTTTATGATATTTGAAAAATGGGAAACATTGTTTTCGCATCGGAATATTATTCTTTCTTTCTTTCTTCTTCTTCTCGGGACCAACCCCCCTATTTTTCACCCAGTGAACATTGACGAAAAGTCACAAAAATTTGCACACCTCTAAAAATCGTGCCTCTCTACATTCTGGCTATTTCCCTTTTCTAAAATAAAAAAAATTGGCGCGTCAGCGCCACCAAATGTACCAAAAATGCATTGAGAGATGGGAAATGACCCAAAAAAAATCTGATCGTAGAATCATGAAATTTGGCGCAGAGGTAGATGGTGACAAGAGAAGTAAAAAATATTATTACGGCAACGCCGTCCCCCGAACCAAATGTCGGCCATATTGCTTCAAAAATGGCTAAACATGACTTCGGAGTTTTTCCAAACGTCGTACTTTTACGAACTCCTCCCAGGGCGTTGGCCCTAAAAAGCTGAAATTTGGTGAAAATGCTACTGAGGAGTGGGACATCAAAAGTTATCCAAATTACATTGATACCTCTCACGGTCTCTGTGCGGCGAAGCCGCAAACTGTAACTAAAATTTCAGAAATCTCCCATATTTAAAATTTCTGCCGTTTGCACAGATAAAGTCCGAATTGCATCAAATTAGAATCAGTTGTTAAACTCTTTGCCCTAAACCTACTTGAAGTGAAATTAATTAATTTGGCGCGACAGCGCCCCCTATAGATTTTATATGGAGGTTAAATGTTTAGTTTTGCGAAATTATCTGAAATTTGACACACAACTTAATTTTAGCATCCCCATCAAAAAAGTAAATGAGACCCATGTCATAATTGTTATGGCTTTGCCGTAGCGATGATCGAAACCTCCCATGTTATTCCAATGGGGAAATCACCAGAACATGCTTACACTTATAAATACTTTCACCAACTCCTCCTAGGGCGTCAGCCCTATTAACGTGAAATTTGGGGAGACTCATCTTCAGGTGTGGACCATCAAAAGTTATCCTAATTTTTATTCTAAGAGTCACGGTCTGTGCGTGAAAGCCGCACATTTTGCCAAGAATTCAAAATAAAATTGCTTTTTGATGGTAAAACAAAGGGGAGAAGATGTGACAGCGTCACAGATTCAGCAGTAGGCGTAATAAAAGGACAATTGGGGCGCGTTAGCGCCCCCTCCTCTTGCGGCGTGGCGGCGGCGTAGCGAGGGCCGATCATTGCCGCTTGCGGCTATATTTAGGCCCGAGCGCCACAAGCTGGCGAGAGGCCTATTAATCTCGTAAGGCCGTGCGAAGCACGGCTGCGAAAGTGCGCACGTAGTGCGCACGAAATCGAGCGCGAAGCGCTCGCCCACTTCCAAACACTCACTAACGCACTCCTTCACTCATGCACGCCCCGTGCATACTAATTAGTAGTAGGAAAATGGAACATTACCGTTGTAAACGGGCGAAGCCCGTGCAAAAGTGCGCACTAAACGAGCACTTTACATTGAGATGACGACCGCGAAGCGGTCGTCATCCCCATATAAAGCACTCATTTGCGCTAAGTACCTCACGAATACGTTCCCCATCTCTTGCATGTTCCGTGCATATAAGCATGTAATGCAAAAAATGAACATTATTACTGTATAGAGGGCCAAAAACACAAAGTGGGCGGAGCCCACTCAAAATTAACGAAAGTACCCGTCAGTGACCAGGGACCCACACCATGAGGTAGGAAAGCGCGAGCGCTTTCCGAAAATGTATAGTTTATGATATTTGGAAAATGGGAAACATTGTTTTCGCATCGGAATATTATTCTTTCTTTCTTTCTTTCTTCTTCTTCTCGGGACCAACCCCCCTATTTTTCACCCAGTGAACATTGACGAAAAGTCACAAAAATTTGCACACCTCTAAAAATCGTGCCTCTCTACATTCTGGCTATTTCCCTTTTCTAAAATAAAAAAAATTGGCGCGTCAGCGCCCCCAAATGTACCAAAAATGCATTGAGAGATGGGAAATGACCCAAAAAAAATCTGATTGTAGAATCATGAAATTTGGCGCAGAGGTAGATGGTGACAAGAGAAGTAAAAAATATTATTACGGCAACGCCGTCCGCCCAACCAAATGTCGGCCATATTGCTTCAAAAATGGCTAAACATGACTTCGGAGTTTTTCCAAACGTCGTACTTTTACGAACTCCTCCCAGGGCGTTGGCCCTAAAAAGCTGAAATTTGGTGAAAATGCTACTGAGGAGTGGGACATCAAAAGTTATCCAAATTACATTGATACCTGTCACGGTCTCTGTGCGGCAAAGCCGCAAACTGTAGCAAGAATTTCAGAAATCTCCCAAATTTAACATTTCTGCCGTTTGCGCAGATAAAGTCCGAATTGCGTCAAATTAGAATCAGTTGTTAAACTCTTTGCCCTAAACCTACTTGAAGTGAAATAAATTAATTTGGAGCCACAGCGCCCCCTACAGATTTTATATGGAGGTTAAATATTTAGTTTTGCGAAATTATATGAAATTTGACACACAACTCAATTTTGGCATCCCCATCAGAAAAGTCAATGAGACCCATGTCATAATTGTTATGGCGTTGCCGTAATGATGACCGAAACCTTCCATGTTATTCCAATGGGGAAATCGCCAGAACATGTTTACACTTTAGACTTTCACAAACTCCTCTTAGGGCGTTAGACATATTAACCTGAAATTTGGTGAGACTCATCTTCAGGGGTGGACCATCAAAAGTTATCCACATTTTTATTCAAAGAGTCACGGTGTCTGTGCGGCAAAGCCGCACATTTTGCCAAGAATTCAAAATAAAATAGCTTTTTGATGGTAAAACAAAGGGGAGAAGATGTGACAGCGTCACAGATTCAGCAGTAGGCGTAATAAAAGGACAATTGGGGAGCGTTAGCGCCCCCTCCTCTTGCGGCGTGGCGGCGGCGTAGCGAGGGCCGATCATTGCCGCTTGCGGCTATATTTAGGCCCGAGCGCCACAAGCTGGCGAGAGGCCTATTAATCTCGTAAGGCCGTGCGAAGCACGGCTGCGAAAGTGCGCACGTAGTGCGCACGAAATCGAGCGCGAAGCGCTCGCCCACTTCCAAACACTCACTAACGCACTCCTCCACTCATGCACGCCCCGTGCATACTAATTAGTTGTAGGAAAATGGAACATTACCGTTGTAAACGGGCGAAGCCCGTGCAAAAGTTCGCACTAAACGAGCACTTTACATTGGGATGACGACCGCGAAGCGGTCGTCATCCCCATATAAAGCACTCATTTGCGCTAAGTAGCTCACGAATACGTTCCCCATCTCTTGCATGTTCCGTGCATATAAGCATGTAATGCAAAAATTGAACATTATTACTGTATAGAGGGCCAAAAACACAAAGTGGGCGGAGCCCACTCAAAATTATCGAAAGTACCCGTCAGTGACCAGGGACCCACACCATGAGGTAGGAAAGCGCGAGCGCTTTCCGAAAATGTATAGTTTATGATATTTGAAAAATGGGAAACATTGTTTTCGCATCGGAATATTATTCTTTCTTTCTTTCTTTCTTCTTCTTTTTCTTCTTCTCGGGACCAACCCCCCTATTTTTCACCCAGTGAACATTGACGAAAAGTCACAAAAATTTGCACACCTCTAAAAATCGTGCCTCTCTACATTCTGGCTATTTCCCTTTTCTAAAATAAAAAAAATTGGCGCGTCAGCGCCACCAAATGTACCAAAAATGCATTGAGAGATGGGAAATGACCCAAAAAAAATCTGATCGTAGAATCATGAAATTTGGCGCAGAGGTAGATGGTGACAAGAGAAGTAAAAAATATTATTACGGCAACGCCGTCCGCCCAACCAAATGTCGGCCATATTGCTTCAAAAATGGCTAAACATGACTTCGGAGTTTTTCCAAACGTCGTACTTTTACGAACTCCTCCCAGGGCGTTGGCCCTAAAAAGCTGAAATTTGGTGAAAATGCTACTGAGGAGTGGGACATCAAAAGTTATCCAAATTACATTGATACCTCTCACGGTCTCTGTGCGGCGAAGCCGCAAACTGTAGCTAGAATTTCAGAAATCTCCCATATTTAAAATTTCTGCCGTTTGCCCAGATAAAGTCCGAATTGCGTCAAATTAGAATCAGTTGTTAAACTCTTTGCCCTAAACCTACTTGAAGTGAAATAAATTCATTTGGCGCCACAGCGCCCCCTACAGATTTTATATGGAGGTTAAATGTTTAGTTTTGCGAAATTATATGAAATTTGACACACAACTCAATTTTAGCATCCCCATCAAAAAAGTCAATGAGACCCACGTCATAATTGTTATGGCGTTGCCGTAACGATGACCGAAACCTCCCATGTTATTCCAATGGGGCCAGAACATGTTTACACTTTAGACATTCACAAACTCCTCCCAGGGCGTCAGCCCTATTAACCTGAAATTTGGTGAGACTCATCTTCAGGACCATCAAAAGTTATCCACATTTTCATTCAAAGAGTCACGGTGTCTGTGCGGCAAAGCCGCACATTTTGCCAAGAATTCAAAATAAAATAGCTTTTTGATGGTAAAACAAAGGGGAGAACATGTGACAGCGTCACAGATTCAGCATTAGGCGTGATAAAAGGACAATTGGGGCGCGTTAGCGCCCCCTCCTCTTGCGGCGTGGCGGCGGTGTGGCGGCGGCGTGGCGAGGGCCGATCATTGCCGCTTGCGGCTATATTTATTATTATTATTGAGTGACTGAATTGCATTACAGTCACTACTTGTTCTGCTAGGTTTATTTTCTGTGGTTTATGGCTCCATCTTGTGGTAAAGATGCGTAGTGCTGAAAGCTTAAAGTTAAAAGTCTTTACACAGGTTTTCGAACATAATCTGATGATGGGGATCGATCAGGTCAGTTGATCTATTATTTTCTTTATTAACAATCACAACTAATGTTTGTTTAACTTTAAAACCCACGCGAAACGGCCGCGCACAACTTCCTGTAACTTTATTGTGGCGGATGCTGCGGCCGAAGCGCATCCACAACTTTAACATTGACAGAGACGCGCCTCCATCCGACGTCTTCTCACTGGAAGCGCGGCACAGGGTGAGAAACTTCCATCTAACTCTAATATTAATCTGCATTTCGCCTTGATGTGTTTGCGGGTGTCTGTGTTTTGATCATTGTCATTACGTGGCTACTTTTGAGCGGGGTTTTCTTTCCGTGCGTTGTCAAAGATTGGCAAAGACGACGAGCGTTTAGTTGGAGAAGAAATGGCGCTGCATGTAGAAGAGGAAGTGGACTGACTGTAAGCGGTCCCAACGCTTTGTAAACACACTTTCACCCACTTTTCCTTGTCTCCTTACCGGTGGGAAAGCGGATCAATTGTACCCAATCCGTATAACACTGTCTATGGGTTTTCCATACTATCTGATCTACCCAAAGCCTATGCAAATTGAAGTTTATTGTGCCTGATTTAATGATACATAAACTCATGCCCAATTATATTACAGGCATTTTGCATTATAGGGTTGTATGCTGTAACTGTTGAAGTGTTTGTAAGTGAGTTATTACATGCAACATTGGCAATCATTTTCCAAGCTTTAAAGTGATAAGGGAGGGGGCAGGGCCGGCTGATGGATAATTGTAGTAATGAAAGATCTGTTTGTGTACAATGATGTATGGCAACCTATTTTAAAGCCTTTATCAAAGCAGACACATTATGCTCTTTTAGTACTTGATTATAACATAACATATGCGGATCATTATTTCACAGCGTGTTCATTGTAAACTGCAAAATGGATCTAAACCGGCTTAGTATAATAAATTGACTGCCATGTTTGAAAAGCAGACTTGATAAGTCATTTCATAGTTTAATTGCACCCTAGCAAGCATTACATTTTCTTTTACTTGGATTTATTGTTAATAAAACGGCTACACAACATTCATAGATTAGATTAGTTTTTATTGTCCCATAGGGAAATCTTTCCTCTGCATTCCTCATCTTTCAGTGCCGCTGGGACATCGCCTCAGGAGCAGTGGTCGCTGGGGACCATCTCCAGATCTTTGTGCTAGGCTTGGTCAGAAGCATCCACATTCACTGGAGGAGCTTTACCTTTTGTGCATGTTTTGGGTTGATAGGGGAGGAAACCCACCCAGACATGACAAGAAACATGTAAACTCTGCACAGAACGGCCCAGCCTGCTGTGAGGCAAGAGTGCTAGACACTCGGTCACCGGTCTTGAACCTTACATGTATGACCCGGTGTCTAAAAGTGTTTTTGATAAAAGCACGTTAGTACAGGGCAGTGGGCTGGGATAGGAGGTAGGTGAAAACTGACATTTTCTGAGCACTCATGCCTCGAATTGCTATTATTTATTTATTTGGTCAACTCAGGACTGTGCATGTTAATGAACATACATGTGCATGTTAATGAACATATATGACGTACATGCTGTTAACACTCCCAAGTATTAACCAGGTACAAGCCTGATTAGCTTCTGAGATCTGATGAGATTGAGCTTTGACAAGCAGGTTTGGCCACCAACAAAACGATACAGGATTATGTAAACTGTTTTTATCTCATTGTTCATTGTTTTATGTTGCGCCGAATCACCAAGACAAGTTCCTATGTTTGTGAATTCTGTTCATTGACAATGGCAGAAAACTCATTCTGATTCTGATTCCGATTCCGATTCCGATTCCGAAACGTGCAGGAATCATAAAGATTGATTTGGCAAAATAATTCCCCTTTAAAGGAGACACATATAAAATATTGACTTTTATAAGCTTGTAACCATGTTATGGTTTTCCCATATAATACAGTTGTATTTTGATTGATTGATTAATTGATTGATTAATGCATGTTTTATTATATAGTATTTCTGCATTGTCCTGCATTTGAGAGAAAGAGTTTAGAAAGTAAAGTAACCATTCTTCAACAATAAAACAAGTAAATTAAAACCTGCTGCTTGCTAAGGAGAAATGCAATAGCAGAGAATCAGTTTTACAGTTTTGAACAGGAAGTCAAAGGAACTGTTTCTAAGTCGTTTTAGGTCCGTATTGTGGTTTACAATGAACAACATGTGAAATAATGATCGTATGTTATAGTTTAATACTAATTATCTGTAAAAAATGAAATTAAAATCATAATATCTTCTATAGCTGTTAATTAACCCTTACTAGTTTCTTCATGTTGCGTGAAAGTAGTGGACCTTGTTGGCCATAAGTCAAAGTCTGGGTCTGCATTCACTTTATAACTGGCCCCAGTCCATCTTTAAATAAGAAACTAGCTGCTCTGTCAGTCCCAATGCCCTTTCTACTTTGCACAAAGAAATACCTTTCTCTGTATTACAAACAGACGCAACAGTTTTTGCTCCGGAGAAACCACTGAATTCAGTGTTTCCCACAGATCTATTGCTTACTTGAATAGATTTATTGAATGCAGTTTTAAAAAGTTTTATCATTCTGAATGATGTATTCTACAGAATGCTCTTATAGTCTAAAAGATTCAAATAAAAGCCCAAACCATAAATGAAGTTGGAAAATATTCTGACATTGCTTTTTCCAGTTTTAATATGCAAATGATTATATGATTTCTAGTAATATTCTTCTGTTTCTGTTTATGAATATGTCTGCAGGTTGAGTCCACTCGTTCAGCTCTTAGTAAAGGCTTTGGAATTTCATTAATCTGTGTGGGTGTACGGCCCGAGTCGGCTCAATATAGCCACATCTGAATGTGCAGCCTTGAGTTTGTGTGTTTATGTGTGGTAGCAACCAACTACACACGTAATAGTAATGCTCCTATTTACTTTTACTTGTGTGGCACATTATGTTCACTCTTTCAATGCACTCGTTTAACTGTTGCCCACTAGCTTGCTTAGAAACAACTACTGTTAACTGATTGTTGATTCTTTTAATCACATGCATGATCTTAAATGGAATGTGTTTTGAGTTTGGTGACTATTAGGCTCTTTGTGAGAAAAACTAAATTTTCAGACAATATGTATCATTAAAACAGGACTGTGCTATAAATTGTCTGTAAATGTCTTGGTGGAGGTATCGTACAAAACGTAGCTGGACCACAAAAGGTCAGTTCTATTAAGAGTGTTTTTTAAACTTCCTATAAGTTATCTGTCCTTTCCCCCTGTATCTACCTGCGTTGTAACACCAAAATTTCCCCATGTGTGGACATTAAAAAGGCTATCTTATCTTATCTTATCTTAGAAACATCCCTCCCTCAAGAGTGGGCAAACTTTTTCTCCTGAGGGCCACATTGATATACAGTATACCATATTTTCCTTACTATAAGTCGCACCAGAGTATAAGTCACATTTTTAAGGACATTTATTGAATAAAATCCAAGACCAAGAACAGACATTTCATCTTGAAATGCATTTTAGAACAATAACAGATTAGAGAACATGATGAATAGGTGTACGTATGCTAACGTAACACCTTCAGCTACATGACGCACAGACAACGAACTGTAACGAAGTGTCTGGTATGTTAATGTAACATATTAACAGTTATTCAGATAACTATAGCATAAAGAACATGCTAAGAAGACTACCAAAGCATCAGTATTACCCCAAATCACTAAATCCATTGAATTTTTCTTCCTCTGTGTCACTTCTAAACAATTTTGCAAACTCCGGCAGTAGAGGAAGTGCACATTCTTCTTCCTTTTCTTCTTCTGAAATGCGGTTGCCAGTGTGAAAATAACAAATAATATCACATATAAGTAAAGCTGCGACTTATAGTTCGGAGAATACGGTACATGTTGAGGAGGGCCAAACTTTTTTCATAGTGCTCTGTTTATTTAAATTTGGGGGGGCATAATAATTTTTTCTTAGTGGTATGCGATCCTGCTGGACCCAGACCCTCAATTTGAGAACCGCTGCTCTATAACAACTGAATCCATGTTTACCATAATCAATAAGACAGAGAGTAATGATTCGCTCCTGTCAAGACTATTACAGCTGCTTTATGAGCTTTGTTTTGATCGGATTCTGGTCCAGACCTGCCTGTCCTCTGCTGCACACAGTGTGGAGTTCATTTAGACTAGTTTTACTTGGGAATAATTAACATGGTCGCGCTTGCATTCAGTGCACATCAAGCAAGTTTGTTTGACTTACGGAGGAATGAGGTGTGCTCTGAGAGAGAAGGATTCGAGGGTGCTTCGGTGAAGAGACAAAGTGTAGAGCGAGTGCAGGCCGCTGGTGCACACAGGTCAGTTTGTGTCTGTTACCAATAACTGACACAAGTGACCACTGATTTTGCAGAGGTGGCTGTAGTCTAAATAAGGCTTTATTCACAGCTGGTGGGGGCCCGCAGGCTGGATGAAAACATGAATTAGCCCACCTCTGCACTAGAAGTTACAGTCTCTTTTTGCAGTCATTTCTATTAGTTGTAATTATATAAAAAATATCCCCAAAACAACTATTGCAATATTATAAATGTTTTGATAGATCTCCCACCTCCAATAAAACCGTACTTGAAAGGAACACAAATTTGTCTGATATTTGTCTGATATATTTGAATACTGCCCGCCATTTGTTCTTAATACTATGAAATACTTAAAAATATGCCTAGAAATGGGTTTGGAAATATGTTTACTGCAGTGGGTGTGCTTTGGCATAATGTCAACCACAGGTTTTAAACTACAGGGTTTAAAAGGTCACAAACCCTTTACAATGTCAATAGTAAAGGTTGTGCTTAAGGTTAAAATGAATGTCACCCCAGCACGGAGCAGTACGCTTAACGCACGTTCACACTTTCAAACGTTCACACTTCACACTGTTTGGTCCTGGTTTGAGCCCTTTTTAGGCCTGATCTAGACCTGTTTGCATCTCGTCTAGTCCAAATCTAGCTCCAAATTTAGTCTCAGTTTAATCCCAAATTTGAAGTCGTCCCTGTGTGAACGCAGCCAGATTTAGATTTCTCTCAATATTTGTACTTTTTCTTTTTTACTCTCACTACAATCATCTTAGATCTTTTCCCATCTTATATTTGGCATCCTTCAAAATTAGGTTTAAACGATTACCGTAAATGTTTTGTTTGTATTTTAAGTAGCAAACAAAAAAATGAATTGACTGTAAAATGAACCAAAGAAGTGCAAAAGATATCGCTTTATGGGCTGTCATTGAAGCTGGTCTTATTGCAGATGGTTTAGAACAACTGTAATAATCCATTTAATCCAATTTCTCCACCTATACTGATAAATATACAGCTATAACGTAACTAAGACACAATTCTCTGCACAAACACATAACTACTCATGTGTATTTGGACTAAACTAAAGCTATCCGGGCTTGTTGGAGAGAGGGAGGGAATGAGGGAGGGGGAATGAGGGGGAAGTGGAGATGCATTTCCCATAAGTCATTGTCAGAGCAGCTCCTCCCTGATTGGCCCAGCGCCAGCAGTAAACAGCAGTGAACGTAACCACCGAGCCAGGAAGTCCAACAGCAGAGAAACAGGTCGTGGAAAAGAGCTGCACAACACCTCCGTTTCACAAATATAGACTTTAAAGACAGCTCTTAAAGATATTGGATGAAAATGAAAAAGCCTGTGTGGTAAGCTACAAAGCCTAACGCGTCTAGATCGGGATGTAATGACTGTGATGCGTTTTACTGCGAAATGTCAGCATCAGAAGGAGGTTATAAGGGCTTTACGGCGCAGTAATAGCACGGTAATAACATGGCACATTATATCTATTGCGTGTTAGAAATTATTCATCCAAACCAGGAATGTCAAGATTAATTGTGTTAATCGATAATCGTGATAATTCAGGTCACTATATTATCGTGAGAATTGAAAAATAATAATTGTGAGTAGAGGTGGAAGGTGTATTGAAAAATGTTGAATATCGCAATTGCTGTTTTGAAATTAGAAAGTCAACATTGTCTATACTTAAACAGAAAATGACATAAAAAGAGACAGAAATGTCTAGCGTAATCTCCATAAAGTGATTTGTTTTTGTTTGTGATTCTTTTAAGGATTTGTTCATGTTTTGTGCTAGACATTTACAGACGCATTCCCGATGCATTGTTAAAATATTGTCTGAATATCGTTATCGAAACATGTCAATATTTCACTCCCTGTAGTCGGGAGAAGCAAACACAGAAGAAGAAATAATTCAGTCTGTGCTCCAAAATAGTAAAGCTAAGCATAAAGTGTTATTTTATCAAGTGGTTGCATTTATGAGCTATAAACCACTAGATAAATTACATTTTATGCTTGGCTTTACTATTTTGCTTTTATAAAGCTGGTCACATGCTAGACAAATGGTATGGTGTTTGTGATTTCTGTCATGTCTTTTTGATTTGAATGCATTTTTCCCTGCTGTGTAAAGCACTTTTTATTGCCTTGTGTACGAGTTGTGCTCTAAAAATAAACTTGCCTGAACTATGTATCAAATGGTATAAAACAGGGATGGACAATATTGACAAAATCAATATCTCGATATTTTTGGGGTATCCCAATGACGATATTCAGGCGATCGTTAAACAGAAATCTTAAACATATTAGTTGAGGTTTAATTGTCTGACAAATGTGAAATGTCAGTCAAATGAATCACAAAAATGCGCAAATATCACCTTATTTGAAAGTTTACCATAGTATTTTTCTATAAACGATATACTCAGTATTAAAATGTTGCATATATTCAAAACAACATTCACAATATCATCAAAATGTTTATCTATGGCCCACCTCTAGTATTGAATCAATAACTGAGTAATCGTAAAATAATATTAACGGTATAGAGAATGTAAATGACCAGGAAACATCGTTAATATTCTCTTGTTAATAATATTAATATGAAAAGAGGGCGGCGTTCATCCTTTGTTATCGTTATCCAATGCTTGGCTGTAAAGTGCAGTAAAGTGCTCCTATCTTGCAGACTATTGTATATCAAGAACATGTGCAAGGGGATCGGGAAAGCCGGGAGGAAGTGGTGGTCAGATGTCAAACTGATGCAACCGACTGTAAATGCTGCAGTGCTTAAATGTTTGGGGGCCTAACTTCTGTATTTTATTACCTGTGAGGGGAAGAAAAAAAAGAGGTTGTTGAGTGCGTGTAAACCGCCGCTGTTGCAACTGTCATAACAACGCCAGGGCTCAGTTTCCTGTCTTCAGCGCGCCGCAGAGTTTCACATGAAGTTTGCTCAACACCAAACACACGAATAAGTGAACTATTACCAAATGGAGGATATCTCGTAAAATGAGTGGCATCACAACTATTAATTATCTCCATTTATCTGACACGAACTGCACTAGCCAGATGACGACGGCGCGGGAGTTCATGCAGAAACAGTTATTCAAACAGAAAAGTACAAGAAAGCGGCATATTTATTCATGTAAAAAAGTATGTTTATGTGTAAAAACTGTACTTATATGTAAAAATGCAGATCAAACTCATAATTCACTCTCAGATTTTAGGTAATTCACTTCATGTCTTCTCCTTTTTGCTGTTGTTCCTTTTAAATCCTTATTATCTAAACTAATTAATCACCGTAGTTGACAAATACAAATTTTCATCGACTAACATCATTAAATAACTTCCTTATTAAAAAAACTTTCAAAAACTTAATAAAATAACTGATATTTGAGGACTTTTCTATTAAAAATATATCATATTTGGTCAGTATTCTTCATTCAGTGCTAGATTTTCATCACTCTGAAATCCACAGATAGTTAGGGTTAGTGTGTGTGTGTGTGTGTGTGTGTGAGCGCGCGCGCGCCTCCTCTACAACTTCCTTATCACGCGTTTCTGTCAGGGATGATGACACTTTCTGCAACAATGAAACTGCAGAACTGCATATTTTCGTGGAGGAGGAGAAATGTGCTTAAACGTGTCTGTAAATGTCTTGGTTTAGGTTCAAGAATCACACAAAAATGACTTTATGACCCTTAAATGTGCTATTTTTTGTATGTTTTTTTTATCGTCTCTTTTTATTATGATTAACAATATTCTTGATGTTCTAATTTTGCATATGAATAAATAATTACTGAAAAAGCCAATGTATAAGGAATAATAATGTATCAGTTTATGTTTTTTCCATAGAGTGGCATAAAGCATTGATTGGTCATTCTCGTATTTCAGGCCCATTAGATGAAATGGCGGTGAGGCAGAGGATTTTTAACTCCACGTCCCCCTTCTCTGGGACGTCCCAGATTGAGCTGAAGGGGTCGTTCCCGGTCTGCACAGCTTCAGAGCAGGGCACAGAGGACGAGGACGAAGATGGAAACAGCAACAAAATGAACCTGATCAAGTTCAACCCGTTACTGCGAAAACTGTGGACGTACGGGACCGCCGAGCAGATAGGAGAGGGGCCGCTGAAGACCTCCAGCTTCATCGCTCAGGCGGAATGTAAGATTGTCTTTGAGTTTTAGTTGGATGCTGATAGATACAGTTGTCATTTGTTGGTCACACTATATTTTTATTTCTACAGGTGAAACCCAGGACTCTCAAGAATTCAGTCCATCTTATTCCGAATGCTATGTTCCTTCCCCAAACTGCTTCTCCAGCAGGTGCGTGGCTGTTTTGTCACTATCTTTATACGTTTATCTTTTTGTACTTTGAATTAATGTATATTTTCTATGTTCAATTTAGCCATTCTTCCGAGCCGAACAATGTAGCCTCTCCAGCTCCTGCTTCCATCCAGGAACTGAGCAGCTCCTCGGCACAAACCAATACGAGAAAGAAAGGCCGCAAGAAGCAGAAGCGCAAAGGCAAGAAGAAAACTGAGAAGAGAGAAGAGCGGCACCGGCAGCGAGTGCCGTCAGGTGTCCCTGAACAGGAGAGTGGGAGCTCTCTGCGGTGGATGCAGGTAGAACACAACACATGTATTAATTAACTTATTACTTAGATTGCCTGGGACATGATCTTTCAAACCACTTCATAGAATAATATAGATGTATTTTGATTTTTCTGCTTGTAGGAAGAGTCCTTCTCGGGTTGCAGTAGTGGCCTCAGCAGCTCTTGTTGTAGCAGTGTTGAGTGCTCGGAGGTGCAGAGTCCAGAGTCGTTTTACAGTAAACCTGCGTACAACATAAGTTCTGCAGTTCCCTGGACCACACCTGGCCCAGCCTGTGGATTCCTGGGCTCTTATGGACAAGAGAGCGACTCCGACTCCTCCAGCAGTATTGGAGACTGCTCGTTAGCTTTAGCAGGTCTGAGGGGCAGCGTTAGCCAAGGAGACCCCTGCTTCGCTGGACCCTTCTTCAAAGATTTAGAGCAGGACGCGAGGGAACAAGAAGAGGATCTGTCCACAATTTACTCCGACACAAATGAGGGATTGATATTTTACAAAGAGGTAGTCAACCACTCTAACATCTGTGTCAATGTACAAAATACAAAAAAAGAAAGAATACAAATGTTTTTACCCCTGATCCTGTAGGAAATACAGCCCGTGGACTCAGAATACAGAGAGGGGAGAGAGTACATCCTCACAGACTTTATCAAAGAAGGCTCCTATGGGGAAGTTCATACTGCGCAAGATGTGAACACGGGTTTCACATTCGCTGCCAAAAAGGTAAATGTCTTGTCCTTATTACTTACTCACATAAATCTTCACTGGCCGTTGCTGATCATTATATTCTTGCAGATTGCTCTGAAGAGGTTCAACAGTGAGGAGGTGGGTGCGTGGAGTGCCCTCAAGTCCTCTCGTGTGGTGGAGCTTTTTGGAGTAGTCAGAGAAGGGCCTAATGTCGTCCTTTTCATGGACCATAAAGCTGGTAAATACACTTTTTTTTTTAATTTTCACAGCAAGATTATGTTATGTTTGAATGGCTACACGTTTTAGGTAATTTGTGTGTAAATGTGTCATACCTTTCTTATGTCCTCCCAGGTCTGTAGTCTAAATGCTTGATTTGTGTACCACCGTGAGTATTTTCTTGTCCAATCTTCTTCAGGCTCTTTGGGGCAGCTGATATCAGAGCGGGGACGTCTTCCTGAGGACCTAAGTCTCCACTACCAGTGTCAAGTCTTCACTGCACTCGAGTATTTAGTGAAGAAAAGAGTGGCCCATCTGGACATAAAAGGTGCGTTTTGAAGATATTTCAGTCTTCCTTTCTTTCTTTCTTTACTACAATTCCTCAGGTTCAGGAAGGAACACATTTGTAATAATATGGGAGATCATCATAATATCATCAAATATCCTGGATAAATGACTTTGTCCTAAAATGTAGTTATAAGTATTGTTTTGAAAGTAGAGGTGAGTGATCGTAAAATGGAAAATATATAAAATATTGGATGTATCGTTCATCATATACTATCATTAAAACAATTAAAATGACCTTAAAAAGAGACAGAAACATCTAGTTTAATACCCCAAAGGGGAGTTTAAAGTGACACATAGATTAGTCAATAAAGGCTTCTTGTTTGTAGATAAAGGAAGTATTGTTGATAACAGATCAACAGATAACTTGAACTTGTTGAACTACCTGTTAACTTTGAGCCGGAGACAGCTTTGACAGATGATGGTCTCGTTTGGATTTGCAGCACCTGCTTTCTCAGCCCAGATTTGTGCTGAAACGTAGGGCTGGGAATTTCCCACAGCGTGACTCACCGTGACACATCATTGCGCATGTGCACAAGATGGAAGGACAGAGAGAAAAGACAGAACGAGGGGGCAGGAAGTTGTTAGCAACAGAGCTGGGGGAGGATAACTGCTAGATCAAAACAACTTGGTTTGAACGAAATTATAGGGAAAGGCTTAAAACATTGGCACATGGTGCAGGTAAATAGCAGCTTAGGCGCCACCTGGCGTCCATTATGTGTAACAGTGTGCAGCAAATCTGGTTTTGATCTGGAGTTTCAAGTGACTCCATCCATTTTACATTATTTTGCTCTCTATTTGTCAGAATCACAATTACTTTTTTTCATCTCCAAGGGGAACTTGTTTTAGTTACAGACATACAAACAACCAGCAGAAATATCAAAAAAGTAAAGAAACTAAAAATCATCACCGTGAGAATAAAATACAATAAATGTATTTTTATCTACGTACTAAACCATTTGTAATAATAGAGTCAACATACATTATTAATATAAAATGTGTGTGAAATTTTGTATTTTCAATTTTATATCCGAGCTAACAGCAGAAACAATTGAATGTCTTGTTTTTGTCTTTTCACAGCTGATAATGTGCTACTGTCAGCTGATGGTCGAGACACTTTTCTTTGCGACTTTGGACACGCAGAAAGACTTGACAAACAAGGACACAGCCTTAGTAGATCTAGAGGTTAATTTATTTCCATGCATTATACAATTTAACGCTTCTTCGTGCGTCATTCTTATATATGTTTCAATGCGTTTTAGAATTGAAAGGTACAGAAACGCACATGGCCCCTGAAATTGTAAAGGGCGAATCACGTGGAGCTAAAGCAGATGTGTGGAGCAGCTGCTGTATGTTTCTTCACATGCTCAATGGGTGCCAGCCTTGGACTCGATACTACACCTGTCGACTGTACCTCAAGGTAAGTCATAAGCCAGCAGTTATTAAACTTAACTATTCTAAAATGAGCATTATTGAACAAGGATAGGACAGAAGCCAAAACAGGACAAAACTACAACACATAAAGCCAAGTCATGACAACAAAAAGACAACAAAATACATGTTCACAACTAATCCAGTGCAAACTCAGGACTGAGCAGAATACGCTTTATTGGCGTTGTAGATGATCACAAACTAGGACATTTTTTTTCATCAAACCGCAAACGCACATTGTTTATTTAGTATCTTGTTCGCTTGCAATGAATAAGGACAAAGACTGATGAATCTGCAACAAACCAATAAATAGTAATGCTGTAAACCTAGTCTGCAATCATGATCCCCTTGTGCAGGACTAAAACAGGAAACATAAAACATGATTTAAACTGGACAAAATCAGTCGACTAGAAGAAGCACGCACACACCAAACTGCACTACGCCACGACGCCGGACATGATATGTAATTAAAATGGTAAATCATGATTTTGTTACTGTTTCAGATCGCAAATGAGCCGCCACCTTTGGGAGAGGTCCCGTCCGACTGCAGCCCGCTCGCTGCCGAGGTGTTCAAAGCCGGTCTGCACAAGGACCCAGTGAAAAGAGCCGCAGCGTCGGAACTCAAACTCAAAACTGCCAGAGCTTTACAAGAAGGTGCGTCATTTGAATGGTTTCATGTGGGAGTTTAACCATCCGGCATTAAAACAAAATACTAGTAAAATTCAGATAAGTAAAATGTTGATTGTTGTCTGTATGTATTGAAGATGCAACAATCTAGCTCACACCAAGGCAGGGACTGAAAGTGAATTTTTATTGCCTTATATATTTTAGCCTCACCTTAAACCATTATCTTGAAACTAATATCCGATTCACATTTCTTTCTGAACCCTAGTTTGCAGTATGTGATGTACTGATTTACCACTATATCTCGTATGATTTATTTTACATGACTATGATATTATCCATTGTAAACAGTTTTTTTTTAGGTTTTTCCTGTTGGAAGTATTAAAATGTGCTTTCTAATTGCAGTGGGAGGACTCTCTAGCTCCGTTAAGGGACCTTACATTGAGCCCCTGTACAATGTTGACAAACCACCTGACCATTCATACAACAGTGTTCAAGAGACAGAAGAACGTCCAGAATCTGATAAAGTGTGGAGTCTGGATAAGCCAAAGAGAGGAATTGGAGATGACAACCCCAAGTCTGATCAACTGGCCCTGGGCTCTGCCTTGTGTGTTCAAGTCCCATTCATCGAAAACATTCAGAAAGAGAGAAACCAGGTCACCACTGTGCCAGAGCTGGAGCTGCGTAAACTGGAAAGAGGTGAGAATGCTGTTAATAAACTAATTCTACTGTATTGTTCCTACATTAACGTGTTTTCTGGATATTTATTGCTCAGATTTCTACTTGAGCAGCCTGTCACAGCTGCATTCGGCTGAGATGCAGGAGCAGCTCTTGTCTTGTATCAGCAGCGACTACTCCAATAGAGACCCGTGGGACAAAAAGGTAATAGGCCCAATATGAAGCTATTTATATCTTTTTTAGCTACTAAAATTGTACTTTTTTATTTTTTATTTTGATTGGTATTGAAATTGTCTGTGGCATCAATACATCAAGTATTTTAGGATTTTCGTCTGGATTTAGTCTATTTTGACAGATGCATGCACCACATCAAATTGGGACTAAATGGGCACTAAACACACAAATATTGACGACATAGCATAGGATTAAACCCAATCTACATCAGGAGTAACGAGTATAACACCAGGACCAAACCGAGAGAATTGTGGACATGGACAGTAAGGTAGAAACCTGATTCGGGAGCCTGATAAACACCTCAGCTCTCCTGAATGACAGGAAACAGGCCCGTAAGGAGCCGTCAGACTGTGAGCCAGAATGGCGAGTCTGCTCTAGGAAACAGAGGTGATCGAGGGCAGTGCCTCGTGTGTGTGCGTCACGTCAGAGTGCGTGTCCGCTCCGAAAACAGTAGGTGAGAGGAGACGCAAGGACTAGAGTTTTATCACATGACAGCGCTTTGAACCATGTGAGTTACAGAGCAACGCTGGTGAATGGATCACCCGTGCCGGTCTCTAAAGTATGGTTTAAAACAGTATACAGTCTATGAAAACACAATGGTTTGGATCTGAATCTAAATATTTGTCCTGGGGCTTCTGATCACATATTTTTTGGGGAGTATTGGTTAATTTGCACGTTATTACAATTGTTGCTGTGAACTACATGGTCTTTCTTACATTTGCAACTCAAACAGGACTCTGGCCGCTGGTCCCTCAGTCCAGGAGACGACTTCAGCTCCGGTGTTTTCTCCTGTAACAGCCAGACAGATGGACAAGTGTTCAGCATGGACTTTCTCGGCCCCTCACAATTTCCACCTCCCAGTTGTTTTGAAGGCAAGAATAATTTAGCCAAGTTTTGTGGTATTTAAACATTTGAAACTTTAATTGACTCGTATTGTCTCTCTGCGCTCAGGAGTGGACGTGTGCATCAAAGACTTCAGTCGTCAAAGTATCCGGATCAGAGAGGCCCGGCGCGTGACAGTGGGCCACATCGCCACAGGAATCAGTGATCAGGTCTGCTCCTACAAATGTGTTTCATTAATTTAGGTGCACCTTTTCTATTGCCACCTGCTAGTCTCTATGAAGATGCTATTGCTCTGTCTGCCAAGTTTTACACTATTGCATTTAATTGATCTACAGTGGCTTGCAAATGTGTTCGTTCCGTGATACAATAGAGTCATCCTGTGTGTGAAATCTAATCTCAGTATAAATGCAGCTGTTCTGTGAAGGCCAGAGGTTTGTTAAGAGATTGTTGGGGAGCAAACAGCATCATGAAGTCACAAGAACACACCAGACAGGTCAGGGATAAAGTTATGGAGAACATCTCATGGAGCACTGTTCAATCCATCACCCAGAAATGGAAAAGGTATGGCACAACTACAAACCTTCCAAGACATGGCTGGTTAACTCTGGAGGAGCTGCGGAGATCCACAGCTCAGGTGGACAGGGAATCTATCCACAGGACAATTACCGGTATTAGTCATGCACTACACAAATGAGTTTGCCAGAAGCCAGCCATGTGTGAGAAACAGCAAACATGTGGAAGAAGGTGCTCTGGTCTGATCAGACCAAAATTTAACCTTTTGGCCTAAAAGCAAATTGCTTTGTGTGGCGAAAAACAAACAGAGTGCAGAACAGACAGCTGCAGCATTAAGCCAGAGCTACAATATGCCCAGTGAAAGTCCAGACCTAAATCCAATCAAGAATCTGTGACAAGATCTGAAAACTGCTGTTCACAAACATTCTCCATCAACTCTGACTGAGCTGTTTTGCAAAGAAGAATGGACAAAAATGTCAGTCTTTACGTGAGCAAAGATCGTAGACACACCTATACGTGCAAATACGTATTAACACTGAGAGGCTGAATACTTTTGCATGTTTTTCAGTTTTTATCTGAAAATTATGTATAATTTTCCTACCACTTCACAATTATGTGCCACAGTGTGTTTTGTTTGTTGTTGTGACGTGATAAAATGTGGAAAAGTTCCAGAGGGACAAAACCTTTTAGCTGACTTATCGCTAGATAGAGCATATGGTTCTCTTTGGTTCAAGAATTTTGAATACAGCCTTAGAAGTTACATAATGCAACTTTAAATATTGTGTACATGGAGAGCAGAACTAATGGGATTATGTCTACTCTTTTAGATATCGGAGAGGGTTTTCACTTTGGAGATGCACACAGGCCAACAGATCGGTCACGCTGAGGAGGTGCTGGAGTCTGGACTTGCGCTCTGCTGTGTGTCTGCGCCTGACTTCAGTCCCACCTGGAGATGGAGGATCAAAGATGGCATTCTAGAGACCAGATGAAGAACATATTCCACCGTTTAAATGAAATCCCTCTTCTCCATGCCTCATCAACTTGTTTTTTTTAAATTCAAATGTGTTTTTTCACCAACCACGGTACATAATTTCCAAAACATGTTACTAAGTGAATAAATGTGGCTTTTTAAATATGTGGTTGTTGACTTTTCGATCTATTGGTGTAATTTATAAAATAATGTAGCTTTGCATCGTCATGAATAATTACACAATACATAATATGTCAAGAGGTCCAGACTGTTTTTCAGATTTTTTTGTTTTATAGAACATTAATATGGTTAGAATATATTTCTTTGACTAGCGAAATTATTGACAGTCCTATTTACAATAATTATTAAAGCTTTTATTTTCCATTTTACAACATACAAAATCACTGCAAAGGGATTTTAGGGAGAAAATCTGAAGCATTTTACAAATGTGATAGAAAATGTGAACATTTTGGAATATGAAAATTTTGAGTAAAAAAAACACATCAAGGCACTGACAACTGACAACCAAAGAATAGTGAGTGATTGTTCCAATAGCTCACAATATACAGTACTTAGAAAATTTGAGGTAAGCATCTGTGAGCAATTCAGTCCACTTTCTTTGCAGAGCAACCGCCTGGTTGCCAACAGGAAATAACATTGTGCGTTGCTCTGCATCACAAAGCAAAAACATAGGCAGAATTCGTGTAGGCTTGAGACATTTAGGCCACGGTGCTGATCATGACCACATGCCAAAATTAAGGGAAGCATTTCAGTGTACATCTTAACCATCCTATTATAAACTAGATATCATTAACATAACATTTCCTCAATACATGCACTGACAGTATGACATCTGAAACAAAAAATTTAAAGTTTTATTTTTTTTGATTTGAACAATTTTGCAAAAATAAATAACCAGATTCTCTTATTCAACCACATCAGATGTTGATATACACCAGTAAACAAATGCATGAGGATGCATACAGACACCATGAAGAAGAGGAAGTTGAGAACAACAAACAACGAATGCAAATGAGGATGAAAATGTGAAGAGACTGAAACAGACGTCATTCCACCTGTCCTGAATCATTCTACAAAAAAAAAAAAAAAACGGACTGCAGTGACAATTCCCGTGGTACCATAAAAAATAAATTACTAAAAAATGTATTTCCCCCATCTGCCAACCTCCCACAGTTGAGTCTGCAGTGATTCGTGCACTGCTAAATTGTCGAGTCTCTCTTGCCCTCTTTTATACCCCCTCCACGAGTCTTCAATCCTTTATCCGTCTGCTTCTCCACTCTTTACATTTTACGAATTACAAGAACAGTGGTGAGAACTCCAGCCAGGAAGACACCAACGGTTTGCCATGTCGGTGTGCCGAAATGAGAACGAATTCCTTCCTTAAAAATAAATAAATCAAAGAAACGTATATGAAAAATAAGTTAACAATAGTTGACAGAAACCTTTCACGTGCGTCAGCTTCTTACCCAGCCACCCTGGTCTCTGATCCAGTTGATCACATGTTCACGGAGGTAGTCCAGGGTCCAGCTGATAATTGTTCTAATGATATCAGGAACTTTAGTCACAAGAGCCTACAAAAATAATAAAATATGTTATGTTGTCGTTATCACCAGTACTTAGAAAAAGAAAAAAAAAGCCAAGATACTTACTTTAATGACAAGTCGACAAGCAAAGTAGAATAGTGCAACTACTCTTCCCCAATTGAACTTTCCATCTGAAAAGATCTCAAGGGCAACTTTCATAAAAATGTCCTTTGTTGGACTAAGTGACGAGTCTGATATCATCCTAGAGGGAAAAGGACAGAACATTTATTTAAGAGCATTGTTTTTCCCGCCAATGTCATGTCAAATTAGGGCTGGGCAATAGAACTAAAAAGCTAGATGGCTATTCCGCATATATTGACCATTAACACCTTTTTTTTCCCCCTATTTTGTTTTGTCACAATAAAAACAAACAAATGTATTTCAATATTAATTTCCTGAATCTACTGACAGAAATTGGCTGTAAACCTCTTGATTAACATGTTGCCCCACCCTATGCTGAATACTTAATCCGAGTTACCGTTGGAGTTCCATATGTCCATCCAGTTCGTCACCAATCTGCTGTAGACACTGGGCAAGTTTTTTGTGGTTAGGGTCAAACAGTTCTCTTCCTCCCAACTGCTCCCTTGTGATCTCAGTGTTGCCCTCGCCATGTCTTCTGACTCGCTCATATATGAAACTAAAAATACATATAATAATTACACAACACTGTTAACTTCAACTATTAAATAATGTGTATAATCAATAGGCATTAAACACTTACTCTTTTAACAAGATGGCTCCAACTTCAAGCATCTCATTTTTACCTAAAAGATAAAATGACAAATTGTAATATGGATAGTAGGATTACACCATGAAGATATCAAAGAACTGGTAATAATAATTACAGAAATTATAAAAGGTAGAGCTGTATTAAGATGTTTGTTTTATGTGTATATGAAACCTTTATTTACCGGTAGTGTTGTTTTAAGTGAGTTGACTGGTTCTTCTCATTCAAACACGTTTATTTGTATTAGGCAAGGCAAGTTTATTTGTAGAGCACATTTCGTACACAAGGCAATTCAAAGTGCTTCACACAACAGGTAAAAATGCATTTAAATCACAAAGACATGAGAGAAATCACAAAACAGTTTAAGACATAAAAGAGAAGAATGCAAAGAAAATCATTTCAGTCAAATGCACAGCTAAACAAAACTGTTTTTAGCTTAGATTTGAACATTGTCAGAGTAGAAGCCTGTCTCACATCTTCAGGAAGACTGTTCCAGATTTTAGCTGCATAAAACTAAAACGCAGATTCCCCATGTTTAGTCCTGACTCTGGCACCAGCAGGAGGCCGGTCCATGTTTAGTCCTGACTCTGGCACCAGCAGGAGGCCGGTCCATGTTTAGTCCTGACTCTGGCACCAGCAGGAGGCCGGTCCATGTTTAGTCCTGACTCTGGCACCAGCAGGAGGCCGGTCCATGTTTAGTCCTGACTCTGGCACCAGCAGGAGGCTGGTCCATGTTTAGTCCTGACTCTGGCACCAGCAGGAGGCCGATCCATGTTTAGTCCTGACTCTGGCACCAGCAGGAGGCCGGTCCATGTTTAGTCCTGACTCTGGCACCAGCAGGAGGCCTGACCCTGAGGTCCTCAAAGTCCGAGATGGTTCATATGGCACTAACATGGCCGAGATGGACTTTGGTGCTAGGCCATAGAGAGACAAGCAGAGCTGCTTTAAAGTCTATTCTCTGAGCAACAGGAGCCAGTGCAGAGACCTGAGAACAGGACTAATGTGATCGTACTTCCTGGTTCTAGTCAGGACCCGAGCAGCAGCGTTCTGGATGTACTGCAGCTGTTTTACAACTCGTTGGCAGAGGCCGATTACAGCAGTCTAATCTACTGGAGACAAACGCATGGATAAGTCTCTCCAAATCTGGTTTAGACACTATACTTGATTTTGGCAATGTTTTCGGATTGTAAAAAGCTGCAGGTTATTGGGCTGTTTTGACGTGGCTGTTGAAATTCAAGATTGAGTACCCTCAGATTTCTAACTTGATTTGTAGGTTTTAGAGCTTTTTGTTTTTTTGAGTCAAAGACTATGATTTCAGTCTTGTCTGAGTTCAGCCGGAGAAAGTTGTTTTGCATCCAGACACTGATCTGTTGGATGCAGTGAGAGTTAATCCACTGGTTCATACACCTGTCGTCAGAGTGTAGTCTGCATAATTGTGATACATTTTCGCAACGTATTAATTAACTGGCAGCATGTAGACTAGAGGTTTCATTCACTGCTTGAAAACTTGTACATGACTAAGACATCTAATCTATTACATGTAGAAATATATGTGAAAGTGGCACAATATCTCTACTTAGGGTGCTGAACTTCAAAACACATAAATGATTGGTAATGTTAAAGAATAGAATATATCGTTGAGTTTTTACTTTACAGTCGCTGCTCACTTTTCCCTCGAACAATAACAATACATTTAGTGTCAATTTGCTTTAATTTGGACAATCGCTGTCTTTATAAAGTAAACTAAGCTACTAAGTTGTGAGAAATGCAGAGGAGCTAAGAGCCACCATGTTAGCAGACTAGCCACCTTTCCTTGTTTACCGTTAGCCTCTGGTCAACTAAAGTAAAGTCCTAACAAAACATACTTTGTGATGTCAGTAATGTCAGATAAAACTACGTTACACATTGACAGACGTTCGAATTATGACACTGTAAAAAACTTAATGATTTTTTTTTAATCAAACCAACTCGTACCTTCTTCGCCTCCTCCCGACCTCGACGCCATCTTGATTCTGTGTTTGACAAAATAACTACACGATCACGTGACGTGCTGTGTTGTTCTGTAAGAAATGTTATTTTTTTATTCAGTTGAACAAAATAATCTTGGATATGTGATGTGACAATAAGTCTTGCATTTCATCATTTTATTATAAAGTTCGTGTTTCTCCATGCATGTTCTTCAATTCAATTTCAATTAAATTCAATTTATTTTTGTAACGGCCAAAAAATCACTCCAGAACGTCTGATGCCTTGTATTATTTTATTGGGCACCTTTAAAAAATATATATAAATCCACATTTACTTACTATTACATAATTATGATGAATACAACAGTTAATACAATACAGACAAAACATTCCACGTTCGAATTTTGAGACTCGTGGAATAAATGCATTGGCGTAAATGGTAAAATACAAAAACACAAAAATAATATACACATTTGTTTTAATTAGATATGTCATGGCACTATATTAATTTCGTTTCAATAATATTGGGTTGGAGGTTGGAGGCGAGATAAATCGAAATCAATAAATAGATAATTTAACAGATTAACAAATTACCAATAACCGATCACAATATAATGATTTATATGGTACTATTTTCTTTTTTTTTTTTATATTTTCGGATTCAACTATAAATGTAACTTCCGGTCCTCTGTGTCTTCCGTCCGCCTCGCGCATTCTTAGGCCTCTTTGACTCGGCTCGCGAAAATGGCGGACGCACAAGTACGTGTGGGGAAACGGCGTTGGGCTTTTAATCAACAAATTTACGCATTTCAACGCATTTGCCTGTACTCGTATTTACCATACGTCTTCATAAGGCGCTTGTCTATGTCGTGGCTGTGTTTTTTGTCACTTACAAGCCTCGAAAAGAGTTTGTTGCTTCTAGTCGGTTCACCCTCGTGCTACGCTCATTTAGCAACAATGCTATCAAGTTAGCCAAAGCGTTTGCTGTTCGTTTTAGCGTGTTTTCCAGCTATAATGTGGTGACAATAGGCTATTTTGTTATTTGACCAATACTTAATCGTTAAATGATGACGTTCTGTGCGCTGTTTAGTATTGGTAAGAGTTGTATATGCAAGATCCTGGTTTCGGCGTATATGTTAATCGCAAGTAAGAGCTTTTCAAATACTAAACTTGTTCTCCGTTGTTCCGCAGACCGAGAGGGCTTATCAGAAACAGCCCACCATCTTCCAGAACAAGAAGCGTGTTCTGGCTACTGATGGTGGCAAGGAGGCCAAGGAAAAGCTCCCCCGCTATCACAAGAGTGTAGGGCTGGGCTTCAAAACCCCAAGAGAGGTAATGATTGTTTTCAACACTTATTCATTTATGCAAGTGATGTTTTCTCACGATGGTCTTCCAAGCCTGTAGGGTTGTGACGACAAGGCCTTATGGCAACACTGATGCATTCAAGATCAGCTTAAAGTTAAATGTGAAGATGTTAAACTGCACAATGTTGCTGAACTATACATTTTTCTGCTTTCAGGCTATTGATGGCACTTACATTGACAAGAAATGCCCCTTCACTGGAAACGTGTCCATCCGAGGCCGTATCCTCTCTGGTGAGTTAAAGACGTAGCATTAATGGCACATGTACACTTGAAGTGTGGTAAATAGGCTTTAATTGTCACTACAAATGATGTTTTTCTCACGATGGTCTTCCAAGCCCACTGGGTTTTGACGATAATGCCTAATGGCAATGCTGATGTAGTCCAGTGATTTCTATGGTAGTTACATTTACAATCAGAACTGTGACTAAATCTGCATATTTTCAGGTGTGGTGACCAAAATGAAGATGCAGCGGACAATTGTGATCAGACGCGACTATCTGCATTACATCCGAAAGTACAACCGTTTTGAGAAGAGGCACAAGAACCTCTCTGTCCACCTTTCACCTTGCTTCAGGTATAAATCAATTACTATTAATGAAAGTGATTACCTTTCATTTCAGTGTGTTACAATTGGTTGCAAATGATGTTTTTCTCACGATGGTCTTCCAAGCTCAGGCTTTGACGAAAGTGCCTTATGGCATTGCTGATGCATCTTATCATAGCATCTGTTCATGTTGCTGCTTTGTACTTGTCCTCACTGCATCTCTCTCTACAGGGACGTCACTGTTGGAGACAACGTCATCGTTGGAGAGTGTCGACCACTCAGCAAGACTGTGAGGTTCAATGTCCTCAAAGTCACAAAGGCTGCAGGAGCCAAGAAACAGTTCCAGAAATTCTAGGTGTGGAACAACTCAAATGTTGACTTCTTGGACTTTCTCACTATTGAATAAATAAAACATTGTTTAAATGTTTCAGTCCTGAATTTTCAATCTGTCCTCAAACCATTGGTAGTTTGAATATATAATTCTGGTGTTCAGGCTGCGAAATAGACATGGGTCCGTAGGCCCTCAAATCGCTGGCGGGCCCGGGGTTTGTTTTGAAATTCCTTGAAAAAAAATCTAAATTTAACTAGTAATTTGGGGCATTATCAACGCTTAAGTTTTTTTCAGACATGCCACTTTGCAGTATTCTCGCTTCCCATTGGCCGAGATCTAAATTCGATGAAAGCAGGCATCTGAGACCGTCGCGTTCAGGTGTACTCGGGAATGCCTGGTCTAATTCTGCTCAAAGTGATCTAGGTTGGCAGGCGTCAATCTCTAAAAAGACAATTGCGGACTGAGTAAAGTTGTTTGCAACAAAAGCTGTATATCAATATGGAAGTATCTTGAAGGGGGGGGGAACCTCCACCACCTAAAAGACAAAAGTTACAGACTGAAAGGGACAGGCAATATATGGAGTTGTGGGACACCTTTCCCCTGGCATCAATATGACAAGTCGACTTGCTCCTGACTTCCAGCACATTCAGCAGATTGTGAACGGGGATTCAGCCACTAAGCTAGTGAAGACCATCTACAGGACCCACCTTACAGGTCAGCGTGACAGATTCCATCACCATCAGGTTGGAGACACCCTCTGTACCCCTGTTTGATCCACTACCTGCCATTCACCTCTGGAACGAGAGGAGCAAGAAGCCTTGTAGGCTGTGATTTTATATATTCCACAAGATCTCCTTGTGTCAAATGCTGTATACAGTATTTATTTTGTATCTAAGAAACGTGTTGAATTAAACGGTATTGAAAAATCATCTCTGGTTAATAGGAATTCAGTATTTGTGCTATTCATATCAAATAAAAGATACGTATTTTAAAGTGTTTTGCATGCTAATAACGAGGTTTAAAACACATTTATCTTGTTCTTATGATGCCGCGCGCGCTTGTGGGCCCCTGAAATTGCTGGGGGGCCCCTAACTTTTTTAGATAAGGGCCCCCCTGGCCCCTAACATAAATCTATTTCTCAGCCTGATGGGGCTAGTTTAACATCAAAACATGAAGTGAATCCGTGGAAATAAGTAGTTATGAGCCGCCAGACCTTTTTTAGAGATTTGGAATAAGATTTTGTTACATCACTTTTGTTTTGGACCAATGTAGTGGGAAGCCTGAGGGCTGTTGCATTGATTTATACATTTGAAGTGCTACAATTTGTGAATACACCTGCTACTAAAAATAATGAAGATAAATGAGATGCCCAATCTCACTGGGACCATCCTGGTTAGAGTTGAACAATTGATGATGCCACAAAAAGGCTTCACAAAACCTACTCGTGCAGACTTACATTTGTATACGTTATTCAAGTCAAAGGGTGTTATACATTTACTTAACTTGATTAAAGATGTCTGTGCAGTTATGTCAGAGCAACATTAAGAGGACAATTTGTCTATCAACCAAACTGCGTTACGATTAAATACTTACGTCGATTTTTCTTTACTTTTAAAAGCGTGATTATAATGGGAGAAAAATACAATCCACAACTGCGACATCTGGCGGCATTTCTATGTATTGCTGTATTTGTAATACTTTCAATCCACCAACAGATGGCGACAAAGACTTGATGGAAAAATGTAGATTAAACAAGTTTCTCTGCAGAATCTCGGATAAAACGGCAAGGAATAATCCTTTAGTGTTTTTAGATATTTGGGCTACAGCTGACCTGTGCCTGGATGTAAGACTAATAGTCTTTTGGCTATAGCCAAAATGTTATGCTGATGTTATGGGCAGGGCCGGCCCAGCCTATAAGCGAACTAAGCAGCCGCGTAGGGCCTCGAGGCGTTAATAGGGCCCCCAATCTGGCAACCCGTCTTAAGCGAAGTGCAAGCGCAGCGTGCGCCACTAGTGTAGTAGCACTGCTGGCGCGGCAGCGCACACAGCGGTAACATATAATGGACAAACCGCATTTATTTGTAATGACAATCTGGCAACCGAGACACCAAACCTGCGCTGATTGGGCAACTTCATTGTGCGCGAGGAGCTCGAGAGCAAAACATAAACACAACAGAACGTGGTCCCTGCGTGGTCCTCATGTCCAGAGGAATATATCCCCCCGATGCCGAAAAACGAAAGAAGAAACTTCTTGACGATGTAAAGAAACTGCAAACTCAACAACACTCTCCAGGTAGTGAACTTATCTTACAAAGAGACGGTTAATGCTGCTGTTTGAAACAACACGAGTCTGTCACGTTAGTTCGCTCAGGCTGGAGGCGACGAGAGCTCTGCCCCGCGCACAATAATGTGTCTAAATGAAAGATAATAAGCTTCACATTTACACCAGCCCCGTAGTGTCAGCTGCAGGTGAGGCCGGTGAGGCGGCGTCTATGCCCCGGGTCACTAAGAGGCGGAGATCCGGTCCGGACGAGCGCCGTCTCGTCCAGAACCTCTGATGTGAAACTTTGGAGTGTACAGTGTGCGGCCCCTGTCCCGGGCCCCTGAGCAGGGCCCCTGTGCAGCCTCAGTTAGAGATGAGCGGGTTTGAGTTTGCGTCCCTCTCTCTCACATCACCATGTGTGAGATCAATCGTGACTCGTGATGTCTGTTTTACTTTGACTTCTTAAAGTGCAATAAGAGGAACGTAAAGGTGCAGGAGTCCAGTGTGTGGTGTTCTGATCAGAACAAACATTTATATTGTAATTAACTTTTAATAGAGCAATAAAACTTTTCAATTTATTTAAAAAGCATCATTAGACTATTTTTTATAAATTATAATAAATTGATAGTGAAACATAACCAGACATATTAAAATTACATCTGTTATAGAATAATACTATATATTTTTATACAAAAGTGGCAAAGTTGCAGAAACGCAGTCTCTTCACTATAGCTAGGTTTGGACCTTCACTTCTAGTTCTGTTCATTCTCTGGGAATTAACATTTTTGCTCTGTGTAGCTTTATGAGTGTTATCAAGCAATGCTTATGCCATTTGTTTAATTTAATATAACTTGTTTTGTCACTTTGGCAAGAAGGAACAGTTGGGAGCAGTAAAAGATAAATTAGTAAGGATAACTATTACTTTTACATTTTCAGTTAAAATCAATCAATTTGACCATAATTATTTTTCATAGCCAATATTGTATTGAGTAATTAAGTACACTAATGTATTAATAACTGGCTTTAGTCGTTTTAGTCATCTGGCACAGTTTCATCACATCATCATTTTATAGCATTACAACCTCAACATTTTACTCTTACTTTAGCCGGCTGGACCACATTAAAATGCAGCAGAAGACCCAAAAAGGTCTGAAAATCTCTGGGGGAGGGCCCCCAGACCCCCCTGTTTATTAATTTAAACTAATGTGCTAATGTGGCTGAAGACCCTTAACGCCCACAAATACACCCAAAAACATATCTGGAACGTTTTGTGATTTGTACAGGGAGGAGAGGTGATGTCAGCGGAATACCAAGTTGCATTGTGGGATTTAAGTTAGCAATATTTGAGCTTGTGAGGTGCTGAGAATAAACTAACTGGCAAACAGATGCCCTGGAGTTTTGGTGCGCTTTGTTTGCGTTGAAGAAAGTTCCCATATGTGAATTGTTTACTGACAATGGCAATAAAACTGATTCTGATGACGTGGTGAGGGGCCCCCAAAAATGTTTTCGCTTAGGGCCCCCTGAAGGCTTGGGCCGGCCCTGGTTATGGGTTATTACTCAGATCCTCTTGAGTTATTTCTATTGGAATATGTTGCTGTTGTATGGGATGATCACTTTGCCGTCTGTCTGCGCCATTACCAGAGCAGAGCCGTCCTCATTTACATAAAGATGCTGTGGATGCTCGACCCCAAAGCTCCCTTCAGTGAGTGACATATGGTGAGGATGTATGGAAGAGAAAGTGTGGGACCCCAGCCACTTCACCAAGGCCAACAAGGCAAGATAGCATCTGTCCTCTTACAATTCATAGCCCAGTTTTTACTATCACATTGTATACAAACCTGCTGCACATATCATCTATTCTCTCCAAGATTGCTTCCCCATTCTTTGGGACTATAGTGACCACATGTCCCTCTTTTGGTTGTCCTGCACAGCCATTTAGGCCTCTGCCGCTCCCACTTCCCACCTTTTCAACTGAATCAAATAATGATAGAAAATAAATATTCCTAAAAAAATAGAAAGCGAAACATCCCTTTTTTGAGGTTCTGTCTTTCTGTAGGCTTACTGTGAAAGCCTATGATGTGATCTATATTGCTATTTCAAACTCTTTGTTTTAAGGACGAAACATTGAAAATCATTCAGTATTATTGACCCACCTATTTAGAACTGCATTGCATCCTTAAAATCTTTCTATTCTAATGACATACTGTTTTTTATATTTACATTAATTGTTCCTTAGATTTTTTTTATTTTTATCATCTGCTTTTATTACTGTAACGTTACGTGAAGTGTATTTGAGTGTCTTGAAAAGCACTAAAATATATTATATAGGGACCCGGAAACATCTAATGCCGAGCAACAAGTTCCAAACTCAATACCATCATAAACCTAAATTCCCAGAGTGGGCTACACTATAGGTTATTGTGTTTGGCAAAGATTACCACAAATGCTGGAATTAGGCTTTATAGACCTAAGACCAGAAACATGAGGGACAAATAAAAATAAAAAACTGAAATAGCTGGAGAAAATATACTACTGTTCAATTTGCAAGATTTTATTAATCAATACTGAGAAAGTTTACAAAAAAACCTGAGCAATTCAGGAATGTTTTGCTCCACTGTCGCCTGTATTTAGAAGTGAGTGTTATGAAGTGTCCAGAATTTGATCAAACAAGCCTACAGTGACAGATTCACAGAACATATCACGGGCCCTAGGTTACACTTTTCCACTTGGGCATTGGTCGCTTCTCTAAGTGCACAACGATTGCCTGTAAACATCACCGCCCAAATGATTATCTTATCTTATCTTAAATAGTAAAGCTCCATAAACAAGTCTTTTCCGTCTGTGTCGAGAAGATCCACTTTAAATTGAGCGACCCCAGACCTCACCGGTTTGTGTTTACTCATGTCATGGGTGAATACTTGCGGCCTCTTGTGCTCTCTTGTGTATCTAGTGTGTGGGTTGTTTGCTCAGTGGGTCAACGCAACGAACTGTCAAAATAAGGACCTTTTGGTGTCGCTTGCAGAGGAGAACTCACTCAGTCCTCAGCTGTGGAAGAACAACCTGATGGACAGAGCAGATGAAGGCGGTGTACAGAAGAAAACGCCCTGAATGACAGGTTTGACTGCATACAACGAGCAAGGAGTGTTCGGGACTATTTGAATGGCATTTTCAGTGTACGTAAGCTGTTGTTGTATATTACTGATGCTAAAAAAAAACACACAAGCTACTGCAAGTTACATCCCAGCTAGTTCTGTCTGTATAGTTGTTTGTATCAATGTTGTTACTGATCCTCAGCTTCTTTTAAGATAATAAAAGCCTGTGCACAAATTTTACAAATATTGATGGCGTTGTCTGTTCAACATTAATATTTCCACTTGTTTTCTGACCACATCTTTTTTTTAAATCTTGTTTCCATGTCCAATGTTTCTAAAAACGCAATTAACATGTATTTTATAGTGAAGGCCGCTCATTAAAAGCTCCACATCTTGGAAGTGACACTAATGGTAAGACACAGTTGAATTATATAAGTCTTACTGATGCGTTAAACATATCTATCACCATGGAGATAAGAATGATGGTGCCACCAGACCAAGTTACATGTAAAAGGTGCGAAGAGGGTAATTATTTGCAGTAAAAACATCTACAAATGAGAAAAATGTAAAATAAACAAGTTTTGATGCTGTAGTGTGTAACGTTCAAAAGCAGAGCAATCCAAGCAATAAACAATCCAAGCAATAAACAATCCAAGCAATAAACAATCCAAGCAATAAACAATCTAAGCAAACGTTTAGGGACACAACCAACAAGGGGGGCCACATGCTCTAGTGGGCCGCATCAGGACCAGAAACACAAGTCAAAAATGTAAAATATCCATCTATCTATGTACAAATATGGTCGACTCTAAAACTCTAGCTTATTTCAAATACAGCATAAAATGATGATAATAATATATGAGGTTTATTACAATGGATAATCATCTATAATGTTCATTTATTCAAATTTTCTCAAATCTTAAAAGAAACATGTAAATGCTGATGCTTGTGCTCTGCTCCACTAGATCCCGCATCACTGTTTCTCCCAGGTTTACTTCTGTTTTCTTGTCTTTATTTTATTATATTCCAGTGTTATGTCCATTTACTTAAACAGTGTCGTTTGGTCGTCTTGTTTAGGGCATCCAAATCTCCAACATCTGCATAAAACCAAAGCACCGAAAACATTACAGTTCACTATTCAATATCATGAGATTTTACTGCTAAAATGTCAAATCTTCCTTCTATTTGGGAAGAGATCGCTTTTAATTTTGCAAGTTAACGGCCACCTCTTTGTTGCCATATTGTTTTCACCCGTTTCCTTTGCCCCTGCTATGTTTCAGCAGCGTAGCGGTATAATATTCACCCATTTCTCTCCAACTGTGCATAACAGGAACACAGAGGAGAGCACCGGGTCAGAGGCTGGTCAGAGCACATCTGGACTTGTCATCAGCACAAAGACCGTCTATGTGTTTCACCAGAGCATCCTGTGAGGAAAAGATACTGGCATCGTCTGTTGCCAGAGATAATAAGTAATAACACAGGGATAAGATGGAAATTGCATTGTAACTGTGACAAGTTGAATGCAGTTTGCAGCATTCTTTGCACAGGAATACGAGGAAATTACTAACAATACTTCTTGGTAATTTAGTGTTAGTGTTCTGGGCTAGAGTTAGTACCGTGAAATTGTTTGGCAGATGTGTTTTACTACCATAATTGTACTTTTTGTTACCATGCCGTTTCCATATTACTACCTAAACTAAATTATCTTATTTTTTATTATTTGTTATGTAGCTTTTTTCTTTAACCATGCACTGACTACTAATAAGCTTCTGATTGCCGAAATAGCTCAGTTCAGTTGACTTTATTTGGCAGATTCGTTGTGCGGCAATTTTCATGTTTGGCATCAATAAGCTAAAGATGATAACGTTGCATAATGTTAATAGATGCTTCAGGTAAAGAAATTCCTTAAAATGGCAAGAAAGACAGATTGCTAAGATCAATGTTTGAGGCTACGCGCTACTAGAACTATTACTGGTACTATTACTTGTACAATGACAATACCTATAACTGCAAATTTCATAATATAACCACGATTTATTCATTTAAAACCAGAAATGCTAGATTTATTTTGTCTAGTTTTAAGACATTTTTACAAAATTAATGCTAAATAAGTAGTAAATAAAATTTACTGCATTGGAAGATAATTTCATTTATTTCAAGGACATTTTTGCCTTAAACCGGTGTATTTTTCTAGTTTTAAGAAGCTGTAATCTTGCTGCATTTTACTATTCTCAACGCTAAATTAAAGAACACTGCATTAATTCAGTTGAGCAAAAGGATCTAGTTTCTTCCGTGGTTCGGCTCAGTGAAAATGCATCGATAGATAACGAGCATGCACAGATTTATTCCTCTCAGGTCAGAGGTTTCTTCGTGATGTCTGTAAAAAAAACAAAAAACCTTGGAATCTTCTTAACTGATTCTGAGCGAGGAAACAGATGCGGCCCGACGCTTGCACTTTCATCTTCCCGCCCAGAGCCTCTTCCACTTCACCGTGGCCCCCCAAATGTTCTGCAGATCTTTTGATGTCGTGCGTTATGTCTCTGCTTTCACTTGACACTACATCGGTGGCTCCGGTGTGATTGATTTCCCCCTCACCCGAGATCTCTGCCAGCCTCAACACACGTGAGGTCAATGCTCTCAAGTTCGGCTCGTGTTGGCGCCTGGCTTGGCCTTCGCGCCGGCTGTACATGTGGCAAACGTGTCGGGGCGCTGGCCGTACATCTCTTGATTTTACACCTGATCGAGGCTGTAAAGTTCCAGGTCACCGGACATCTGTCGTAACGGCTCAACGTTCAGCACTGCAGAGCTCTTTTGAGACCACGTTTTACTCTCAACACATCTTTTTGGGAATTGTTTTCTTGCGTTTATGATTTCAATTATGTAAAATGTATTGTTTTGAGTGTGAAAGAAGCTCAATCTAACTCTGCACTTTGTTGTTATTGCGTGTCAGTGGAGGGGGATGGAGGATAGGTAATGTTCCCGCACTGTTAAAAGTCAGATTTTTGATACATGGTGAGTTCAAGGGCCAAGTGTTAGTCAGGACATAAACAGCTTCAGTGTTTGTGGCTTTTGTTTTGGGATGTTTCTGTCATTTTACAGAACAACACATATGAAAAAGCAAACGGAAATGACCACAAAACCACAAGAACTGAACACTACAGCATCATGAACTGAATAGACTGTAATTTGACGTGTTTTAAAGTGATTGTGATCAGTGCAAGACTCTGAAACTTGACCTATGAGTCCCAGTCTTTGATTTGAAGACATTTAGATTCATATTGGAATAAGATTGTGCCCTTACAATGGAAACATTATCTATTTAAAATAAGATAAATGCCTTGTCGCACTGAAAATGACAAAAAGTATGACAAAAGTATCCGAATACTCAGACCAGTCCAGTGGCCAGATGACAACTTTACCTTTTTTCAACAATCGACACAAAAATACACATTTTCTCACTTGAAATTACATCGTTTTGCATTTGAAACAAACTAGGGATGATCCGATAAGGAGTTTTAGAGCAAATACTGATAACTGATGTTTGTGGATAACTATATTGATATTTAAAAATCTATTTCAAGGCCCACACTTTTATGTTAAATGATCAGAATCAGAAACAGTTTATTGCCATTGTCAGTGAACAACATTTACAGGCTAAGAACTTGCTTTGGTGATTCGGTGCAACATACAACAATGAACAATAATAAAAGCAAGATATATCAAATAAGGCATGCATTAAAGAAAAAAACAGTTTATATTTAGATTATAGTGAGTTCACAAATGTTTACTATATGTTTATGAATAGCAGTCAGATGATTAGGATTAATATATAACTAAAATGAATAACATAATTTAGGAGAATAAAGTGATGATGAACCCAAGCACATCCACACACAAAGAAGTCTAAACCCAGGACTTAACCATTATAAATGTAATTAAGGATTTAATCAGGCTTAATCCAAGTTAAACATAGAAATCAGTACTGGAAAAACAAACAATTACTTTTTTATAGACACTATTGAAAAAAGCCACAAGGAACAAAAATATGTCAATAACTCAGAATATCAGAAAGAACTGGAACGGAAGAGTTATTTGCCAATGAAATGCTTATTTGTCATTTATTTTGACAATAGCATAAAGCCTCACAGCCTTAGATCCTCCTGCCGCTCCTCCTCACATCTGCATATCCATCTCCAGGTCTTCTTCAGTCTGTTCAGGCTCAGAAACCAGAGCGTCTGTGATTACTGTTGGTTGAACATCATCGTTCTTGTTTATTTTTGCTAAACACTGGTTGTGTTTTGATGCTTTGGCCAGAGGGATGTGTCTTCTAGAGTTCTTTCAGGGCCTGAGCTTTCTGAGTGTTTCACATGTTGTTCATTAATGGCCAAAATAACAAATGGTTGAAAACAGTGATGTTCTCTGTTTTCAATTGTCAAAAGCAGATTTTTCACTTTTCATGGAGGCGTGTGAAATGACTGTAAAGAGAGAAGAAAAGAAAACAGACCATACAGCCCTGCTTTGCTATGTCAGGTGTTTAATAAACCGCGGTGAAGTTAGTTTCACGTTGGACGTTGGATATTCGCCTCCGCAACTAGAGCGGGAGCTTCCTCTGAGTGTGCCCCGCCTGCAGTAGCTCGACACAGGGAGCTGCGCGCTGAAGTGCCGCTTGGTGCGCCAGTTAGGGACAAACTCTAAAGTACCGTTTGTTTAAAAATGTGTTATTAAAAAATATCAAACGTATTTATATTTAAAAATATATATATATATATATATAGAGCATGAATCCAAGTTGCTAATATTAGATGCAATAGTCCTTTTGGGCTGAAAAATTAACCCTTTGTTGATTTTTAAGGAATATTTTTCATCAAAAAACAAGGATTCTTTTCAATAGCTCCTAAGTCAGCAAACCTAGAAAGTCAAACCCAAGTGATTATAGTAGTTGTGGTCTCCAGGTATCACGCACACCTTTTACTTTTTCAAATTAACCCTTTGTAGATTTTTAAAGAATATTTTTTGTCAAAAATCAAGGATTCTTTTCAATAGCTCCTAAGTCAGCTGACCTAGAAAGTCAACCCCAAGTTATTATAGTAGTTTGAGTCTCCAGGTATCACGCACACCTTTTACTTTTTCAAATTAACCCTTTGTAGATTTTTAAGGAATATTTTTCGTCAAAAAACAAGGATTCTTTTCAATAGCTCCAAAGTCAGCAAACCTAGAAAGTCAACCCCAAGTTATTATAGTAGTTTGAGTCTCCAGGTATCACGCACACCTTTTACGTTTTCAAATTAACCCTTTGTAGTTTTTTAAGGAATATTTTTCGTCAAAAAACAAGGATTCTTTTCAATAGCTCCTAAGTTAGCAAACCTAGATAGTAAAAGCTAAGTGATTATAGTAGTTGTGGTCTCCAGGTATCACGCACACCTTTTACTTTTTCAAATTAACCCTTTGTAGATTTTTAAGGAATATTTTTCGTCAAAAAACAAGGATTCTTTTCAATAGCTCCAAAGTCAGCAAACCTAGAAAGTCAACCCCAAGTTATTATAGTAGTTTGAGTCTCCAGGTATCACGCACACCTTTTACTTTTTCAAATTAACCCTTTGTAGATTTTTAAGGAATATTTTTCGTCAAAAATCAAGGATTCTCTTCAATAGCTCCTAAGTCAGCTGACCTAGAAAGTCAAACCCAAGTGATTATAGTAGTTGTGGTCTCCAGGTATCACGCACAACTTTTACTTTTTCAAATTAACCCTTTATAGATTTTTAAGGAATATTTTTTGTCAAAAATCAAGGATTCTTTTCAATAGCTCCTAAGTTAGCAAACCTACATAGTAAAAGCTAAGTGATTATAGTAGTTGTGGTCTCCAGGTATCACGCACACCTTTTACTTTTTCAAATTAAAACCCTTTGTAGATTTTTAAGGAATATTTTTCGTCAAAAAACAAGGATTCTTTTCAATAGCTCCTAAGTTAGCAAACCTAGATAGTAAAAGCTAAGTGATTATAGTAGTTGTGGTCTCCAGGTATCACGCACACCTTTTACTTTTTCAAATTAACCCTTTGTAGATTTTTAAGGAATATTTTTCGTCAAAAAACAAGGATTCTTTTCAATAGCTCCTAAGTTAGCAAACCTAGATAGTAAAAGCTAAGTGATTATAGTAGTTGTGGTCTCCAGGTATCACGCACACCTTTTACTTTTTCAAATTAACCCTTTGTAGATTTTTAAGGAATATTTTTCGTCAAAAAACAAGGATTCTTTTCAATAGCTCCTAAGTTAGCAAACCTAGATAGTAAAAGCTAAGTGATTATAGTAGTTGTGGTCTCCAGGTATCACGCACACCTTTTACTTTTTCAAATTAACCCTTTGTAGATTTTTAAGGAATATTTTTCGTCAAAAATCAAGGATTCGCTTCAATAGCTCCTAAGTTAGCAAACCTAGATAGTAAAAGCTAAGTGATTATAGTAGATGTGGTCTCCAGGTATCACGCACACCTTTTACTTTTTCAATTTAACCCTTTATAGATTTTTAAGGAATATTTTTCGTCATAAATCAAGGATTCTCTTCAATAGCTCCTAAGTCAGCTGACCTAGAAAGTCAAACCCAAGTGATTATAGTAGTTGTGGTCTCCAGGTATCACGCACACCTTTTACTTTTTCAATTTAACCCTTTGTTGATTTTTAAGGAATATTTTTCGTCATAAAACAAGGATTCTTTTCAATAGCTCCTAAGTTAGCAAACCTAGATAGTAAAAGCTAAGTGATTATAGTAGTTGTGGTCTCCAGGTATCACGCACACCTTTTACTTTTTCAATTTAACCCTTTGTTAATTTTAAAGGAATATTTTTAGTCAAAAAACAAGGATTCTTTTCAATAGCTCCTAAGTTAGCAAACCTAGATAGTAAAAGCTAAGTGATTATAGTAGTTGTGGTCTCCAGGTATCACGCACACCTTTTACTTTTTCAAATTAACCCTTTGTAGATTTTTAAGGAATATTTTTCGTCAAAAAACAAGGATTCTTTTCAATAGCTCCAAAGTCAGCAAACCTAGAAAGTCAACCCCAAGTTATTATAGTAGTTTGAGTCTCCAGGTATCACGCACACCTTTTACTTTTTCAAATTAACCCTTTGTAGATTTTTAAGGAATATTTTTCGTCAAAAATCAAGGATTCTCTTCAATAGCTCCTAAGTCAGCTGACCTAGAAAGTCAAACCCAAGTGATTATAGTAGTTGTGGTCTCCAGGTATCACGCACACCTTTTACTTTTTCAAATTAACCCTTTATAGATTTTTAAGGAATATTTTTTGTCAAAAATCAAGGATTCTTTTCAATAGATCCTAAGTTAGCAAACCTACATAGTAAAAGCTAAGTGATTATAGTAGTTGTGGTCTCCAGGTATCACGCACACCTTTTACTTTTTCAAATTAACCCTTTGTAGATTTTTAAGGAATATTTTTCGTCAAAAAACAAGGATTCTTTTCAATAGCTCCTAAGTTAGCAAACCTAGATAGTAAAAGCTAAGTGATTATAGTAGTTGTGGTCTCCAGGTATCACGCACACCTTTTACTTTTTCAAATTAACCCTTTGTAGATTTTTAAGGAATATTTTTAGTCAAAAAACAAGGATTCTTTTCAATAGCTCCTAAGTTAGCAAACCTAGAAAGTCAACCCCAAGTTATTATAGTAGTTTGAGTCTCCAGGTATCACGCACACCTTTTACTTTTTCAAATTAACCCTTTGTTGATTTTAAAGGAATATTTTTCGTCAAAAAACAAGGATTTTTTCAATAGCTCCTAAGTCAGCAAACCTAGAAAGTCAACCCCAAGTTATTATAGTAGTTTGAGTCTCCAGGTATCACGCACACCTTTTACTTTTTCAAATTAACCCTTTGTAGATTTTTAAGGAATATTTTTCGTCAAAAATCAAGGATTCTTTTCAATAGCTCCTAAGTTAGCAAACCTACATAGTAAAAGCTAAGTGATTATAGTAGTTGTGGTCTCCAGGTATCACGCACACCTTTTACTTTTTCAAATTAACCCTTTATAGATTTTTAAGGAATATTTTTCGTCAAAAAACAAGGATTCTTTTCAATAGCTCCTAAATCAGCTAGCCTAGATAGTAAACGCTAAGTGATTATAGTAGTTGTGGTCTCCAGGTATCACGCACACCTTTTACGTTTTCAAATTAACCCTTTGTAGATTTTTAAGGAATATTTTTTTAATCAAAAAACAAGGATTCTTTTCAATAGCTCCTAAGTTAGCAAACCTAGATAGTAAAAGCTAAGTGATTATAGTAGTTATGGTCTCCCGGTATCATGCACACCTTTTACTTTTTCATATTGACCCTTTGTTGATTTTTAAGGAATATTTTTCGTCAAAAAACAAGGATTCTTTTCAATAGCTCCTAAATGAGCTAGCCTAGATAGTAAACGCTAAGTGATTATAGTAGTTGTGGTCTCCAGGTATCACGCACACCTTTTACTTTTTCAAATTAACCCTTTGTAGATTTTTAAGGAATATTTTTTTAATCAAAAAACAAGGATTCTTTTCAATAGCTCCTAAGTTAGCAAACCTAGATAGTAAAAGCTAAGTGATTATAGTAGTTATGGTCTCCCGGTATCATGCACACCTTTTACTTTTTCAAATTGACCCTTTGTTGATTTTTAAGGAATATTTTTCGTCAAAAAACAAGGATTCTTTTCAATAGCTCCTAAGTCAGCTGACCTAGAAAGTCAAACCCAAGTGATTATAGTAGTTTGAGTCTCCAGGTATCACGCACACCTTTTACTTTTTCAAATTTACCCTTTGTTGATTTTTAAGGAATATTTTTTGTCAAAAAACAAGGATTCTTTTCAATAGCTCCTAAGTCAGCTGACCTAGAAAGTCAAATCCAAGTGATTATAGTAGTTGTGGTCTCCAGGTATCACACACAGTTTACTTTTTCAATTCCAATCTGGGCGATATAACAGGCCTTTCATTGTTATTCAGCATAAAGGGCTTCTTGAGCCGCTCTTGGTCTGACCCGTCACCCAGGACCTCTTTGCCTTGGGTGACCTTACCGGGGGCCTCAAGCCCCTGACAATGTAGCTTCTCCATAGGTTCATTTGGGCTCAACCTCTCATAACCCTCTTTACTTTCTCCACTGCTCTTCTCCCTGTACACAAACTGCTGCTCCTTCTGCCGCTGCCATCTCTGCAAGACTTGTACGTCTTCAGGGCTCTTGGACGAGCAGGTCGGATCACCACCGACCCTTCTCACCCTGGACTATTTGAGTAGTCCTTAAGCAGGAGACCACTCCCCTCAGGCAGGAGGCTACGGTCCATCCGGACCAGAACCTCCCACCACAAGAAGTTTCTTTCCCTCTGTTGTTGGACTCATGGAACACTTCTTAAACACTGTCATTTTAACCATGATTTAATCAATCACTGCACTTGTAAAGTAAAGTCAACTTTAAATCTTGTGTACATAGTAAGTCTTTTTTTTTTTTTTATCTTATATTAAATTTAAATTGTTTTTCTTTCATGCATGGCCTATTTAATTTTATACATCCTGTTTGTATTATTGTTCTTGGTTGTATGTTGCATCAAAATCACCAAAAGAAGTTCCTGGCCTTTTAATTTGTCCATTTACAATGGCAATAAACCTTTTCTTATTCTGATTTCTGATTCTGATAATCCCTGAAAGTACATTAGAATAAAATTGCACTGGATGAAATATACATATTTATTAATGTGTTTGCAACAGGTAAGAAATAAATAAATAGAAAATATGTGTCCAGCAGAATAACAACATTCTGAAACAAAATGAGAAAGCCAAGTTTGTTGGTGTTGTGTGGTTGTCTCAGTTGCAGACAAGGCATTTCCATGCTTTTTCGTCTGCGTTGTTGATGTCAACTTCTGACATTCCAACGCATTCCCCGTGAAACCAACGGTCACAATCATCACATTGAATCTGTCATAATAAAATTAAATAAGAAACATTATTATGTGGTATTTTAGGAATGCAGTATGTTAATACATAATTACAACTAAATTAAATCACTCTTACCCAGCCTGCTGGTGGCTGACCAGGAAGTTTAGGTGTTTTTTTGTGTGCACACATCACACAATTAGATTCTGTTTGAAATACTACCAAAAAAGTAGTTTTAGTCTTATTAGTTTATTTACTGTACAAAAAATGTTTTTAACTTGCATACTACTGACCTGAACCCTGCAAGAGGTCAACAGCCATTGCCTTTCTCTCTTTGTACATACTACCTCTCGTAGTAGAGAACTCGATGTTGGGGATCGCCGGGAAAGCCTGCATTATCTGCTTTGCCATCTAAAAATACACATTTACAAACAAAGAAAATTACAATATGCGATGCAATAATAGTGAATCCTGTTAATTGATAATGTCAATAAGCCTCTTTCTTATTCTAATTCTGAAAGAGAAAATTCTGGGCCCTAATATAAACCATATTTTTTAACCTCTATTTTTAACCATAGGGCCCAAAGTAGAGGCGTGAGCACCTTATTGAGGACAGCATGATCAGTTAAATACAATACAGATATGGGCACAGTCTGGTTACTTTGCAGACAACATCTCTGTTTCACTGTCAGCAGGTGAATGTGGGCCAGTGGATTCACTCTGTCACTGCATCCAACAGATCAGTGTGTGGACTGGCCTCCTGCTGGTGCAACAGATCAGTGTGTGGATGCAAAACAACTTTCTCTTGCTGAACTCAGACAAGACCTAAATCATCGTCTTTGGCCCAAAGAAACAAAGAGAAAGTGTTCACCTCCAGAGTCTCACTCTAAAACCTACAAACCTGGGGGCAATAATGGACTCAGACTTGAATTTTCAAAGCCATGTCAATTCAATCAGTAGCTTTTTAAAAAACATTGCCAAAATCAAAAGTATAGTGTCTAAACTTGGACAGACTTATCTGTGCATTTGTCTCCAGTAGATTAGACTACTGTAACGGCCGCTCACTGGCCTCTCCAAACGAGCTGTAAAACAGCTGCAGTACATCCAGAACGCTGCTGCTCGGGTCCTGACTAGAACCAGGAAGTATGAGCACATTAGTCCTGTTCTCAGGTCTCTGCACTGGCTCCTGTGGCTCAGAGAAGAGACTTTAAAGCAGCTCTGCTTGTGTACAAGTCTCTCCATGGCCTAGCACCAAAGTACATCTCTGACATGTTAGTGCCATATGAACCATCTCGGACTCTGAGGACCTCAGGGACCGGCCTCCTGCTGGTGCCAGAGTCAGGACAAAACATGGACCGGCCTCCTGCTGGTGCCAGAGTCAGGACTAAACATGGGGAATCTGCGTTTCCGTTTTATGCAGCTAAAATCTGGAACAGTCTTCCTGAAGATGTGAGACAGATTCTGCTCTGACAATGTTGAAAACCTAAGCTAAAAACAGTTTTATTTAGCTGTGTTTGACTGAAAGGATTTTTTCTTTGCACTCTTCTCTTTTATTTCTTAAACTGTCTTGTGTTTTCTGTCATTTCTTTGTGATTTTAATTCATTTTTCCTGTTGTGTGAACCACTTTGAATGGCATTGTGAATGAAATGTGCTCTACAAATAAACTTGCCTTCACTTACCGAAAAAGTAGGGGTTTGAGGTAATAAATGTTAAGAAACACTGCTCTATGATAAATGCACATTACAGAATTTTTTAGGTCTTTTTTAGATCTCTTTCTCACAGTCGACCCTGTCAAAACAAGTGCCCTTTATATCTCCCATGCCCCATATAATACATGATACCTTAGCCACTATTACACCACAGCTGAATCCATCCTTCTGCAAAGGGTGTTGTAGTGTCCCACCCTTCCAGTTAATGTTTCTCCACTCCCGTTTCTGGTGATGAAGGTGTCTCAGATTGAGATATACCCTGTGCACACATATTTTATTTAAAGTTTTACATTTCCCATGTAATATCAATCAACTTATGTACATACTTCAATTTCTCGGCTGCCTGACTTGAAGACTCCATCTCCAAAGCACTTTTGGCGGGGTCAATCAAATATACTGTCCCGTTTCCAGCATGAATGAACTGAAAGAACAAGGCATTATTCTGTTGTTGTATTGTAGTGCAGTATTGGGTGAACATTACACTTTTTGTCAAAAACAAACCAGTAGGTTCCAATGGTTGTCATTAACAAGCACAGGTGAAAGGATGGCATCATACTTGGTCAGTTTTACCTGCCAATAAAAAACACATTTATTTAGTCAAATTCTTCTCTCGCTCACTTCCTCCCTCTCGCTCTTTCTTCATAGCCGCGTTCTCTTCCCCTTTCCTCTCTTTCTTTCTCTCCATCTCTCCCTTCTGTTTCTCTCTCCCACCCCCCCTCTCTCTTCCTCCCTCCTCTCTTTTGAGGGTTTTCCTGGTCAGTGACAGTCTCAAAAACAACTGGGCTCAGTACATCTTGGACATGTTAGTGCCATGTGAACCATCTCGGACTCTGAGGATCTCAGACCGTCAAGGCTCAGGCAGTCAAAGATGTTCAGGGCCTTTCGAACAGGTGTTCACTGTTAAGGTACACTTTGGTCTCCCCGTAGTGATATCTGGGCATTTGACCCATCCTCTTGAGCTCGGCTTAGTCAGGACTACCTTCACTTGAAAAAATGTACATATTGTACATATTTTCTGTTGATTTGGGAAGATGGAGCATGAGAAGGAAACCCATCCATATACGGGCAGACACATGCAAACGGAAGGTGTAGTAACTCTGACAGGACTAGGAAAAAGGGGTGAGCTTCAGGTTGGGACAGGCCAAGATAGCGGTGGATCGGAACAAGGGGTGGAGGGTTCAGACAGAGCTAGATCAGTGTGAGGACCCTGTTTCTGAGGATGATCCAGGCTTAGCTCAGGGTTAAGTTTGGCTTTACTCAATGAACGGGGATGAGTCGATTTTTGGGAACCGCAGGGGTTTTGCTTCACTGTGGGAGGAGCAGTTGATTTTTTGACCTTTTTTTTCCAAATAAAGGTGTGTCAAATATTGGTCACAATAATGGTCTTTTAAAAATCTCACTTAATATCTCTCTCTCTTTGCTGTTCCTCACTCTCGGTTACCGTCTCTCTGTATCTACAGGAGCTATGTGTAACATAAGAAAAACACACTTACAGTCGATAATAGATGTCTTTCCACCTGGCTTTGCTCCTTATACCATAGCTGTATAGTGGTCCATCAAAAAAAAATTTGTTCAGAACTTTTTCATGGTTGGCAGCATGATGTATGATACCTTCAATCACCTGAGAGGAAAAGGTTATTATTCAATAAACAAAGGCCTTTATTATTTTTTGGACTGCTTGTTGTTACCTCTCCATTAAGCCATTCATGGGGTTTCAGTGTATTCAAATCAAAGTGACGGATGAGTATGCTACTCCCAGGATTTTGTGCCGCAATGGCACATACCACCATTTCTGTCTGCTGCCTTCTCCATAATGAAGCCACCTGTGGAAAATTAGAAAATGTTAAAGTAACCTTAATACTGCACTGAATAGTATACATTATACAAAGAGATGAGCTGTCACTGTAGAATAAAACAAACATATTCTTAAAGATGTGAACGTTACCTTTTTCTCTTCATCTTGTTTCTCTGCATTAATTTTCTTTGGCCTTGGCAGTGTTGTTGGAGGGTTGAAATATTTTGACTTGGAGGTAGTAGTTGAACGGATTCTCTTATTCCACGCCTCCTGGTGATCATCCTTTGGCCTAACCGCTCTACTGGATGTGTACAAAATTTTCAATGGGAAGTTGTTCTCGTTGATGTGCTCAACATACCGTCCCTGCAGAGATGTGAACAAGACCCTAATGAAATCAGCTGGTCTCAAATGTAGTTTCCGTTGAAGAATGGAATTTTTGACCAGTCCAAACCACAGTTCAACGTGACAGTTGGTGTCTCTGGTTTTTTTTGTCACGGTAGTCAATGCATCGGAGCCAGTATACCGTTTTAGGTCCCCCAGTAAAATGCCACTCCACAGAGGGAATAGTCCCATATATCGTTTCAGGAGCACCTCAACCACACCCGGGCAAAAATACCCATTTGCCCTGCCTGTTTTTTCCTCAGAGAGTATGTCACACAGAGCCTGTTCTCTTTGAAGGGCAAACGCTGCGGTAAAGGGGGAATAAGCCACAATATTTTTTTGCGTCCTCTCTTTTGTGACTTCATCCGCTGAGCACCTCTCGAGTATAGGCTCCATTTTATGACGTAAGATGAAACCATCCAAGACCCTTCGACTCTGTTTGACCCTGCTGTTCTCTTCTTCAGAAATGAAGATAACACACATGTGTTTAAAAATGTTGAGTGCTCTCTCCAGGCTCGTAGTGTTTTGGAGAGCAGCAAAACAGTACAGGACAAACTCCTTCATGGCCTTGTCTTTTGTTTTTAAGCCTATGGCCTGGCTAACAGCTTTTATTATATGGGCTGCACAAAGATGAACTACGGTGAATGAAATATTTCCAGACTCATTGTGGACAATTGAATGTGCTCTTTCAAGGTAGCTGTTAATATTTTCTTTGTTGAAGGCAAGCAACACGCTATGGATTTGTGCACAACTGAAATCGGTTTCTATTTGGCTTATTTTCCTTTTTGTTATGAAAGAGAGATGCCTTTGGAACTCCATGAGCCAGTTTGTGATGGACGGGATGGCATGATTATTTGTGATCATCTCTGTCACCGGTAAGGGGGGTTTATTTTTTCCCATCCCTGGCAAAACCAAAGCATAATATAAAATGCGTTTACCTTGGTCCATTTTTTTCACGACACCACCAGTTGCATCCAGATATAAAGCCACCTTCCCTCTTTTGAGATGCTCCGTCAGTATTTTCATTCCGGCCTCAGTCTCCAGGTGAATTGAAAGTGGCTCGATTTGCAACCGGGACAGATAGCCTTTTGAAGTGGGGTAACTGCCACTCTCTTTTATGATTTTGTGTGTTAGCATTAATTCCAAAAGTGAATCAGCATGAAGGCGCCTTGTTTTTCTAAACTCAGAACTGATAGTCTTAAGGACATCTTTGGTCAGACTTTTTGTCACATTGCCAGCAAATATTTCGTCTCTTGGTGTGTTTTTGAGTTGTGAATAATAATAATTACTTATTCCATTTTTTATAGCTTTGGCAATTGCTCCACGCCTGGAATATTTTGCAGGTCGGAATTTGTGTTGTTTTTTGGCATGCATTATTTTGCCCCTTCTTGTAACCCTGAATGCTACTGCTTTCAAACTGGAAGACGGTTCATGAGCCCTGGTGAAGTGATAGCTTGCCTTACAGTTGTCAAAAGTACAAATTGCTGTAGCAGAAAAGAACAAACTTTTTTGTTTACGACTGTCTTTTTTGCGGAGATGTTGATAAGTAAATTTAAGTGGGCAACTTGGACTCATTTTTACAAATTCGTTGTAAAACATAGTTGTCCACGGGGCTCTCAATTTGTTTTCCCCACAATTTGGTTTTATTTCATTCCACTGTTCTTTGCCAATATATATTTTGAATTTCTGTGGCCCCGCGTTGCAGAGTCTCATTTTCTTTTTGGATTTTTGCTGATGGGGCAAAGATGACTGTGGCTCTGGAGACTGTGTCTCTGGAGACTGTGGCTCTGGAGAGTGTGGCTCTGCTGACTGTGGCTCTGGAGAGTGTGGGTCTTGAGACTGTGGCTCTGGAGACTGTGGCTCTTGAGCGTGTGTCTCTGGTGATTGTGGCTCTGGTGATTGTGGCTCTGGAGACTGTGGCTCTGGAGACTGTGGCTCTGGTGACTGTGGCTCTGGAGACTGTGGCTCTGGAGACTGTGGCTCTGGAGACTGTGGCTCTGGAGACTGTGTCTCTGGAGACTGTGGCTCTGGAGACTGTGGCTCTGGAGACTGTGGCTCTGGAGAGTGTGGCTCTGGTGACTGTGGCTCTGGAGAGTGTGGCTCTGGTGACTGTGGCTCTGGAGAGTGTGGCTCTGGTGACTGTGGCTCTGGAGAGTGTGGGTCTTGAGAGTGTGGCTCTGGTGACTGTGGCTCTGGAGAGTGTGGCTCTGCTGACTGTGGCTCTGGAGAGTGTGGGTCTTGAGACTGTGGCTCTGGTGACTGTGGCTCTGGAGAGTGTGGCTCTGCTGACTGTGGCTCTGGAGAGTGTGGGTCTTGAGACTGTGGCTCTGGTGACTGTGGCTCTGGAGACTGTGGCTCTGGAGAGTGTGGCTCTTGAGAGTGTGGCTCTGGAGAGTGTGGCTCTTGAGAGTGTGGCTCTGGAGAGTGTGGCTCTTGAGAGTGTGGCACTGGGTCATCTTTGTTTGTTTTTGCCTCCACTTGTGTACACTTTCTTTTTCCTAAAAAAGGGTGAGTTTATTGAAGAAATTAATCAAAAAACAAAACCAAAAATGTAGGATGATAACTTGCTAGCCATTTGGGTTCCCTTAGCAAAACTGCTCAGTGGTGCCCCCATGCACCCTACCCACAACGTGTAAAATGTACTAGGGGTTTGATGTCTATAATCTAAACTTAAGGTAACTACATCTGAAGTTGTTTTTTTATCAATTTAATTTGGTAAATATAGAATAGATGACAATCCTACGTGGCATCTACTAAGAAGTTTTCTACAAAAATAATTACATTTTCTGTATTTTAGTGCATTTTAGATACAATGTTAATAGCAACTCAATACTCTCCAATTATATATGAGGGCCCCTCACAGTCCCTAAATGCCCTTCTTCTTCTCTTTTGCAGAACAGATCGTGGCTCACAGACTGTAAACTATTTATTTTAAATTTATAAAAACATGACTTCGACATTTGTAACAAGTTGAGTCAATTTGACTTTGCGCACGCGCGGTGTCAGCTCCGCGGTTTGCCGCACCAGCTGGAGGCATCGCACGTCTTGTTTTCGTGGTTTCTGTTAGAATATGAGGCCAATTTTCATCATCTAAAGACTGTATTGATACTTGTAGTTGATAGAATATGTACCAACATTGTTTCTAGCAATGCCCCTGATCTCTCTGTGTCTGTTTAAACAGTGGCTTGCGGAGCTGCCCATGCACATCTCCAATTTGGAGAGGGGCGCAACTCAAGTATTGGATTGATTTAGAACTAAAGACAGACTAGGCCTCAAATGAAAGACAACACTACCCAGCATGCCAGATCCCTGTGCCAAGAACACAATTATCAAATAATTAGGCCTGATTTTTTAGGCTACTGGGCCCGTCACCGTGGAAATCCACCGGTGTGCTGAATGCACATGGAGATGGTCAAAACGAAACGATGTAAAAAAATACAAATAAAAAGAGAATAATAAGTTTACAAAAGCCGTGGCACAGCTTCTAAAACGGCTGAGTCACTACTGGTAATACATTTATCAATCTAAACTTTAAATAAGTTATCACTAGGCTTCCCCCGTATTATAACTTTCAGAATAGCCTTTGATATAATGAATTGATATAATTTGATTAAGAAACATACCTCGCTGAAGAACTTCTTCTCGGATTCCTCTTCTGTTTTCCATCCAAATTGTTTTCAACCATTTTTCTAAATTAGGTTGATTTTCGGCGAAAACCACATGCGTAATGGCGCTCCATTTTCCAGGTGTAATTACACCACTAAACCCGCTATCCTTGAATGCATTTATCAATGCATCTCTCCCTCCTGCTTCTTCCCAGAGGTCGTTATGCTTCGGTTTTTTTCCTTTTTTAACACGTCCCATGTTTCAAATGGCATACTTCGATATATAAATTTGTACAATTACTTTGACCTTCCTTGCATCCGGGACAGACTATGGAAATAATGACTTGCGCAGGAGAAGACAGCATGAGTGACGTCCAAATTGGTATACTAGCCAATGAAAATTACCATATCCTTTGCATTTTATATAATAATAATAATAATAATAGTAATAGTAATAATAATAATAATAATAATAATAATAATAATAATAATAATAATAATAATAATAATAATAATAATTTAAAAATGTATAAATTATAATTGTAGTAAGACCAATAAGAATAATTCAGAATAGGAATAATATTGCTTGGGTCTACAATTATTGAGTAGGCAAAGAGGAGAATTATGGATATTCTATTGAATAATCAAAATGCTCCAATTTCACTTTTTTCGAGTAAGAGTGTTTTTTTAAAAGCTTTCCATAAGTTATCTGTTCTTTTACTTCTGTACCTACTTGTGTTGCAACACTTAAATTTCCCAATTGTGTGGACAAATAAAGGCTTATCTTACCTTAGACTATGATACGGCTGGAGAAGATGAGGCTAAATGTATTACTTCTTTAAACATGGTCTTTAGCCAGGTTTGGCCCTGATTTGAGGTTCTGGGCACATATGTTTGATATGGATCAGTAGTCTGTTGGTGCAGTTTACAATAAAAGAAAATTGATGGACTATATGTTTTTGTCACCTAATATCACCAACATCAGAAGGCTAAATTAATACAAATTTTACAGATTTTTTCTCAAATAAAATTACCGTTAGGCTATCCTATTAGATTTATCGTTTGAATAATAATGCTACTAATAATAATACTAAAACTACTACTACTACTACTACTGCCCAGGTATCTCTGCACCAGCCCCTTACAGATCCTCCTGCAGGTGGAAAAAGGTGGTTTGCCCTCTCCAGGTCGGTGGAGAGTCCTTGCCACAAGTGGAGGAGTTCAAATATCTCGGGGTCTTGTTCACGAGTAAAGGAAGGATGGAGCGTGAGATTGACAGTTGGACCGGTGCAGCGGCTGCAGTGATGCAGTCACTGCATCGGACTGTTGTGGTGAAGAAAGAGCTGAAGCTCAACGTTCCTACCCTCACCCGGTCATGAGCTTTGGGTAATGACCGAAAGGACAAGATCGTGGATACAAGCGGTCGAAATGTATTCCCTCCACAGTGTGGCTGGGCGCTCCCTTAGAGATAGGGTGAGGAGCTCAGTCACATGAGAGGAGCTCAGAGTAAAGCCGCTGCTCTTCCATGTCGAGAGGAGCCAACTGAGGGAGATGGATTGGAGGGATTATGTCTCTCGGCTGGCCTAGGAATGCCTCAGGATCCCCCTAGAGGAGCTGCAGTGAGTGTCTGGGAGCCCTTGATTAGACTGCTGCCCCTACAACCTGGCCCCGGAGAAGCGGAAGATGGATGATAATAAATCACAAGCCAAAAGAGCACCTAATCAGGGGTTGAATTGTAATATTTATTCAATTTACAAAAGCACTGCAGATGTCTGAAAATCTCAGAACTCCTTAAGAAATTCCAGGCAGTGATGTAGTAACGTTAAATGTGTGGGCTGAAATTTCACATTTCATTCTCTGGAGAAGGCCCTGGTTGTCATTATTGTCAAAGTCAAATGAAATGTTATAATATTTCTTGATCCTGTAATTGCTGATAAAAGAATTGAGAAAGAGAGAATGGAAAAGAATTAATGACCTAATTTGTGATATGTCACTTTTAGGAACAAATATAGTGCATTACCTGTGGAGGTCCTGGTCAGAAATTTTTTGGCTGTTTTCCTCAAATGTTGCGTCATAGCAAATGCAGTTCAATTTTATCCATGGCAGAGAATTTATCTCTGCTAAAATTATGCAGTGTATACAACCTGTAACATACAGTAGCACGTATAAAATGTAGGTATATTCCTGAAATAAATTGGTAAATTTCCACCAATTCAAAGGAAATCAGTAAACTTATGTTAAAATTGTGAATACTCACCTGTATGTGATTTGTGCATTGGAAATAATGTTGATTGCAAGATGATATTATATTATGATTCATGGAGACAGAACCTGATTTAAGTAAAAGGCAACTTAAGACTCAAACTACTATAATCACTTAGCATTTACTTTCTAGGTCAGCTGACTTAGGTGCTATTGAAAAGAATCCTTGTTTTTTGACGAAAAATATTCCTTAAAAATCTACAAAGAGTTAATTTGAAAAAGTAAAAGGTGTGCGTGATACCTGGAGACCACAACTACTATAATCACTTGGGTTTGACTTTCTAGGTTTGCTGACTTAGGAGCTATTGAAAAGAAGCGTTGTTTTTTGACGAAAAATATTCCTTTAAAATCAACAAAGGGTTAAATTGAAAAAGTAAAAGGTGTGCGTGATACCTGGAGACCACATCTACTATAATCACTTAGCTTTTACTATCTAGGTTTGCTAACTTAGGAGCTATTGAAGCGAATCCTTGATTTTTGACGAAAAATATTCCTTAAAAATCTACAAAGGGTTAATTTGAAAAAGTAAAAGGTGTGCGTGATACCTGGAGACCACAACTACTATAATCACTTAGCTTTTACTATCTAGGTTTGCTAACTTAGGAGCTATTGAAAAGAATCCTTGTTTTATGACGAAAAATATTCCTTAAAAATCTACAAAGGGTTAATTTGAAAAAGTAAAAGGTGTGCGTGATACCTGGAGACTCAAACTACTATAATAACTTGGGGTTGACTTTCTAGGTTTGCTAACTTAGGAGCTATTGAAAAGAATCCTTGTTTTTTGACTAAAAATATTCCTTTAAAATTAACAAAGGGTTAAATTGAAAAAGTAAAAGGTGTGCGTGATACCTGGAGACCACAACTACTATAATCACTTAGCTTTTACTATCTAGGTTTGCTAACTTAGGAGCTATTGAAAAGAATCCTTGTTTTATGACGAAAAATATTCCTTAAAAATCAACAAAGGGTTAAATTGAAAAAGTAAAAGGTGTGCGTGATACCTGGAGACCACAACTACTATAATCACTTGGGTTTGACTTTCTAGGTCAGCTGACTTAGGAGCTATTGAAGCGAATCCTTGATTTTTGACGAAAAATATTCCTTAAAGATCTACAAAGGGTTAATTTGAAAAAGTAAAAGGTGTGCGTGATACCTGGAGACCACATCTACTATAATCACTTGGGTTTGACTTTCTAGGTTTGCTGACTTAGGAGCTATTGAAAAGAATCCTTGTTTTTTGACGAAAAATATTCCTTTAAAATCAACAAAGGGTTAATTTGAAAAAGTAAAAGGTGTGCGTGATACCTGGAGACCACAACTACTATAATCACTTAGCTTTTACTATGTAGGTTTGCTAACTTAGGAGCTATTGAAAAGAATCCTTGATTTTTGACGAAAAATATTCCTTAAAAATCTATAAAGGGTTAATTTGAAAAAGTAAAAGGTGTGCGTGATACCTGGAGACCACAACTACTATAATCACTTAGCTTTTACTATCTAGGTTTGCTAACTTAGGAGCTATTGAAAAGAATCCTTGTTTTTTGACGAAAAATATTCCTTAAAAATCTACAAAGGGTTAATTTGAAAAAGTAAAAGGTGTGCGTGATACCTGGAGACCACAACTACTATAATCACTTAGCTTTTACTATCTAGGTTTGCTAACTTAGGAGCTATTGAAAAGAATCCTTGTTTTTTGACGAAAAATATTCCTTAAAAATCTACAAAGGGTTAATTTGAAAAAGTAAAAGGTGTGCGTGATACCTGGAGACCACAACTACTATAATCACTTGGGTTTGACTTTCTAGGTCAGCTGACTTAGGAGCTATTGAAGAGAATCCTTGATTTTTGACGAAAAATATTCCTTAAAAATCTACAAAGGGTTAATTTGAAAAAGTAAAAGGTGTGCGTGATACCTGGAGACTCAAACTACTATAATAACTTGGGGTTGACTTTCTAGGTTTGCTGACTTTGGAGCTATTGAAAAGAATCCTTGTTTTTTGACGAAAAATATTCCTTAAAAATCTACAAAGGGTTAAATTGAAAAAGTAAAAGGTGTGCGTGATACCTGGAGACCACAACTACTATAATCACTTGGGTTTGACTTTCTAGGTCAGCTGACTTAGGAGCTATTGAAGAGAATCCTTGATTTTTGACGAAAAATATTCCTTAAAAATCTATAAAGGGTTAAATTGAAAAAGTAAAAGGTGTGCGTGATACCTGGAGACCACATCTACTATAATCACTTAGCTTTTACTATCTAGGTTTGCTAACTTAGGAGCTATTGAAAAGAATCCTTGTTTTTTGACAAAAAATATTCCTTAAAAATCTACAAAGGGTTAATTTGAAAAAGTAAAAGGTGTGCGTGATACCTGGAGACCACAACTACTATAATCACTTAGCTTTTACTATGTAGGTTTGCTAACTTAGGAGCTATTGAAAAGAATCCTTGTTTTCTGACGAAAAATATTCCTTTAAAATTAACAAAGGGTTAAATTGAAAAAGTAAAAGGTGTGCGTGATACCCGGAGACTCAAACTACTATAATCATTTAACGTTTACTATCTAGGTTCGCTCATTTAGGAGCTATTGAAAAGAATCCTTGTTTTTTGACTAAAAATATTCTTTAAAAATCTACAAAGGGTTAATTTTTTAGCCCAAAAGGACTATGACATCTAGGATTAGCAACTTGGATTCATGCTCAATGTTTTTTTTTTTTTTTTATAAATATGTTTATATTTTTTAAGATAACAAACGGTACTTTAGAGATTGTCCCTAACTGGCGCACCAAGCGGCACTTCAGCGCGCAGCTCCCTGTGTCGAGCTACTGCAGGCGGGGCACACTCAGAGGAAGCTCCCGCTCTAGTTGCGGAGGCGAATATCCAACGTCCAACGTGAAACTAACTTCACCGCGGTGTTAAATAAGCAGATTAATAAAGGTGTAACAACAATACAAAAAAAACGTTCAAAACATTTCAAACGTGTCACTGGAGCACACAGAGTTTATTTTCTGGCTTGAGCTGTGGGTCTTGAAAGTCGTTTAAAAGGTCCATACTCAGGTTCTTGTGATCCCGGTCACCCATGTTTCCCTCCTCTGGATCTCCACCACCGGTCAACCTTAAAACCATATAGACTGTAGACATGTCTCGTATTCCATAATCAGTGATCAGCTTGCCATCATCAAGCTCAATGCGATCAAAGTTTAAACGGTACTGGTCTGCGTGAGGAGAAAGAAAGAAATCATTGGACCATTGCATAATCTGCGCTAATAAACTTTCAAACATGATACATGAAATAGATCTTACGTTGCGGTGTACCCTCTTTCTGTAGAACTATTGTTCTCAAATCCCGCACTGTGAAACTCCTTAACTCCTCATCAGAAAGCTTCAGCGTGATTGTATTTCCAGTCAAGGTCCTTATGAAAAAACGTTTCATTTTAGCAGATTTTGCCTTGTGTTTAAGAGGTAAAAATAATCAGGCACCACCAGGAAAAATAGACTTTCACTTTCGTTTTGAGCCCACAGGAAGACTGAGGACAAATCTAGAGCCACCTGCTGGATGTTTGTGCAATAACATCCAATAAATCCAAAGCACAATCGTTGCTTATCAAAGGAGTACACCTTTTAGTGTTATCTCACTCACATATGAAGTAAAGATATAATAATAATCATGTGGTATCAGTAATAGCTATACATTTATTTATATTGTCAGTACAATGTGGTCAACTCAAACAATTCTCAATGCAAACAATAACTTTGATATATTTTACAGTCAAATAAGATATTTAATACTTGCATTCCACGTTCTAAACTCCATCACCATTTGAACACAACTGAAACAAATGAACTGTTTATTTTACCATAATTTTATCATTAATTTATGCAGCTTATTTATGGCTTGCCACTTTACTTAAACTGTATCTCTTGTTATTATTTATGATATCTTAATATATCTTCCTATTTTGGTAAGATATGTAATTTCTTTTATACAGCTACCACCGGTATGTTGTATCCTGAAAGTTTTTGTTTTTTTATGCAGCCATTTTGTATCCTTATTTATCCTGCATGTTTTTTTAATGCAATTTCGCAGTTGTGGGAATTTTGTCTTTTGTTTTTTTTTGTTTGATGAAAAACTGCTGCTGCTCATATTCCACTAAAACTTTATCAAAAGACCCAGTTAGAAAGAAAGAAAAATGTGTAATTAATCTCTGTGTCGCTGTTTTGTAATAGTGGTAATTTTTGTGTCAGTCCTTGCTCAGACGTTTGCGCAGGGCACTCCAAAATGTCAAATAATAACATTAAATAATCGTGTTGACTCAAATTTAAGGCACACGTGGCAATTCCTCGAGGCGCACAAGTGTTCCCCGGCACACACGGGGTGAAAATCATCTCTACATGATCTATACATCATGTGCAAAGCGTTGAAAATAGCACTTGGTCCGGCTGTGGAGGGTGCAGATTTGAGAGTCTCCACTGTAAAGTCATAACTCATTTGGGGCAGTAAAAAGGGGGACCGGGGGGGACCGGGGGGGGGCTCCTCTGACAGTGCATGACAGTTCACACATGATCCAAACACCGCCGCCCTGATCTGCCGCACTGACACATGTACTTTTAGTGTGGCAGTATCAGCTGTGAAGGCCTAAACACTATAAATAATAGTCATAGAAGTTATTCAAAGTAATGAAGTACCGATGCCTGTTAATATAGTACATGTTGTCATAATTCAAAATGCAAAATACACAAGTTTCATGAATTAGACCTACAAATGATACTGATTAAAAATGATTGGACACAGCAGCTCAGTATTTAATTTATTATTTTAAAAAAAACAATGATATAATAACAATGCGCACAATATAAATAGTAATATAAGCTTCAATAAAAAAAAATACGTTATATATGAAGAGAACAGAAATACATCTGTTTCATATGGATTCCATATATAACTCAAAAAGGAAGGGAAAATGTGCTAAAACATCACATGTATTTACAAATAGTGCAGAATGAATGTATTGGGATCACATTCCTCCATTTAATGTTTTACTTTGCATAAACACATGTTGGTCTGTATAGTGTTGGGAAGGACGACAACAAAACTGTGCTCATGTAGCCACAAAATGAGAAAGAAGATTAGCTTTTGAGCTTTTCTTTGAGCCTGTAACACAAGCCCAGTAAAGTGTGACACGTCTTACCATGAAGGGAAACAGGAGACACTCAAAGTTACACCCTACAGCAGCAGTTTTCGCCTGCACTGACTCTCTTTCCCTCACAGCGAGAGGAATTCACCCTGGCAGATGGCGAGGCCGGAGCCCTAGAGGCCTGGGGCAATGCAACACCCTGGGATCGGGACACCTGATCAGGCCCTGGCTGCCCCTCACCTGCTGCTCCAGCGCTGCAGTTATCTCATCTCTGTGACCCATTGTGGCCGCTCAGGCTGATAATGACAGTTAAGAGACCCACGCCGCGCCGGGGCAGAGGCTGGATCCCCGGAGAGAGGCCCGGGCCTGGGAACCGCACGGTAATCGATCCATGCATCTACACTGGTCCAGAGCTGGATCTGATTTCATGTATCACAGCATAGAGTCGTGAGCTGTGAGCTGTGAGCACGAGCAGGACAGATTATCACAGAGGATACAAATCAGACACATGGTCACGATTACTATCAATACACACACGGTTCATAGAGAATAATGAGAGGAGAGAAATGTTTTTAGTATCATTGCGAGGAGATAATAGCTTATGTGGAGTGTTTATATTGACATAAATGTAACAGTAAGAGTAGCTGTGGTTTATCTCTTCTGCGGTGAGCTCAAATCAAATGAGCTGCCTTTTTAAGCGTTGTGCTATGACATTTTTGGCGCTAGAAATACACCAGATGCCCGTCCTCCTGTATCCCTCTCTGATTTATGAGGCATTGCAGCTGGACTTAGTTAAAATGTTATGTCAAATCCTCACTTCACCATGACTGTACAAACCCTTTGCCCACTAATTGGCAGTTCTGGATGACCACAGTTGGTTACATTTTACAAACTGGTCGTGCCACAGAGAATGTTGTTATTGTATTTTACCCAATGTGTAATTTCTCTGTGTAATTTCTCATGAGAAAAAGCACCACCAAGTTTGAGAGCGACCTCGCTGTTCCCACTGTCGCAGCCAGGCAATGGCACAGTGGTCTGATTCTGCTTTTACATGAACGTAACGCAGTGCACTCACCTTCACTTCATTTGCGTTATATCCTCCTGATACGGTGTTCTAAATTTATGGTAAAAACAGTTATATATAGGAATATCTTACAGTCAGATGTAATGTTTGGTAGTGTGTGTGAGCAGAACCAAACTTAAAGGACAAATATTCTTCATTTTTGTGTTGTTTCTGGCCTTTAAACCTGTTCTAGAATAGATAACCTTCACTTCTTTGGCATCTCACGTTTTAGAACTAAAAAAAAGTTTACAAAAAGTTTACAAAACTTACTTCATGACATGTTTCCCATGCTAGGAATATATGTTTGGCTCCACTTACTGGCTGCAGAGGAAATTACATAGGTGAGATTAACCAATGCCAGGTTGCCTCTGAGTATTTTAACGCAGTCACACAGATGTATTGATCATCATCTGACGGCAGAAATGCTCAGAACAAATCTAGCAATTATTTGTGGATGAAAAAACAGCGCAGAAGATCTTGAAGCGTGATCTATGACGTCACAAATCAGGCAAGTTCAGGACGGAGTGTTTTTGGCGCGGAGGAGAGAGGACGTTCCAAACAGGACTAATCAAAGTAAATGAAGCTAAATACAAATCCAGGTATGTTTTTGATGATAGAACAATAGTCCGATAGGTTCATTAGGTCTTCTGATAAAAAATATGTCTGAATCATTTGACCAGACACGCCACAGTAACACCAGTGACACTTCTGAGGAAGACTAGAGTGTGCAGCTGAAACTGTGAAGGTATGAGAAAAGAGGTTTATAAGAAACTATTATGTTATACAATGTTATAACGAGTGTGTCCTTTAAGCCGGTTTGGGATTTAATTGGCCCTGGTTCGGAACTGGATTGGTCCCAATTGAATTATCTTTTCAGTTCAATTTAGAACCAAGTAACAAGTGTAGCACCTGTTTGGTTTTGGACATGGTTTCACTTCCTGGATTCCTTTAGACATGGAACTAACTTGGAACATTTTTCATTTTCCCGAAGCTTCATAAAGTTGTGATCCTTTACATGTAGGGATGAAACATTTGCTATAAAATAACTGAAAAAACAAAACTCGGTAGTTTTCCATCACATCAAAACCTTTGCTTTCCTTTTCGGCATGTATATATTTCATTCTCTGCTGTCCCTGTGTCCCGCTTACATAAAAGGAAGGAAACGAGTGCGAGTTCACAATAGCAGTTTTCTATACAAACTCCCGAATGAAAGGAGTATCTTCTTACCTTGAGTAAATCGCAGGGCGGCCGAGAACAAAACAGATGAAACGCAGAGAGCCCGCCCAGCGATTGTGCGCACGACTTAAACTGTGTTCAACTTGTGGAGTCACCATCACAATGCGAGCGAAGACAGCAGTGGGTTTGTTTACGCCTCACACAATGGACGGGAACGGAGTGGGTCAGCCGTGTCGGCGAGGACCTTTAGCAACTGACCTTACAGCTTTCAATTGTTTTTCTAAACCGATGTTGAACTTTTACTTAATGTTTTTATGAGCAAAACATCAGACACCAATCAGACTTCTAGATAACGGCTGTAATTTTGTCCATGGTTTGTTGATACAGCTTCATATAAGATTTCCATCAATAAATCTTATTAGTAATTGCATTTTTATCTTCTTTATCTGCATTACTCGAATTAAAACATTGTAGCTCCAAGAAAAAACGCATTTCCAACCAACTTTTGATCCAATAAAGTTAAAATTATTATTACTTTGTATTATTTTCCGCCGCAATCCAACAAATCGGACATTATTATGACACGCAGGCCTAATCATTTTAAGCGGCATTTCAGCTAACTTTGAATTAATTACCATATTGTCCCTTCAAAAGTGTTGTAATGTCAAAAGCGTCTAAATTCCTTAATAGATTACTTATCAAGATCAATGCACTTTCTATCTAATCTCATCAGATTATTTGGTCAGACCAGATAACCCTCTTTTATTGCTTGACTTTTAGCGGTGAATCATTGCTTTGTGTGAAAGATTTAAGAGATAAGCTCATATCAAAGAGTCTCCACGAGGGACAACAACCTCAATAGATAAACAATGGTGTTACCCAGATGTTTGCAGGGAAAAGAGAAGAAATAATTGCCTTGAGGACACAAATGTATGACAATGTACTTGTAACAAACAATGCAACAATGCCGACATCATGGAAAAGCCACAGAAAAATGCTGTTTACTACTTTTTGCAGCCTATTTCTGCTACTTTGGCCTTGAAGAGGGCAACACTGTGGACAATGGCCTGTTTGTCCCTGTATTGTGATAAACATTTACACACAATTGTATTTGGTATGAACAATGAAGCTATTCCCAGCAACTTAGCATGTCTTTGGTTCATGGGAACAAGCTACATGTAACAAGTAAAGTGTAGTAGTACATTTTGTAAGATTGTATTGTGTGGAAAAGTGATTGTGGCATAGCATTCGAAAACCTTTTTCAATTATTAATATAAACACTATTTGTTAACCAAAGTCCTGGCACATGTGTCCCGGCCTCAGTTTTGTCAAGCAATAAACTCTCTTCAACAGGCTGCAACTATTTCCTGAATCTCTTCCAACTCTTCATCCCCATTTTATGCAATTTACATACATAAAAAAGTCAAATAAAGTCTACACGTCCAAACTAAAAAACAACAACATAGATCTGAAGACCAAAAGCAAACGTCATCGACTTCTTCTCACAATTCAAGTGCTGTAAATCCTTCAATTTCAACTTGATTTGAAACCAAACTCATTTTGCAGTGCCCTGAGCAAACGTCTGAACCAGAAATGGCAGAAAAACTACCTCTATTGCAAAATCCCAAGAGCCATAATGACACAAGCAATAACATATTTCTATTTTAAGTCATTTGAACAGTCTCGATAATGTTTTGGTGGAAAAAGGTTGAAAAAACACTGCTGTTCTTGATGGAAATATGAGGGAATACACTCCTTTCCTGGACTAAATGGTGTGTTCAGCCGTGTGTGTTTTTTCACCTCGCGGCGCTGTGTAGCATTAGTGACAGAGAGTGGAGTGAGAGGGTCCCTGTTTCCTGATGAGGAGCCCCAACATAAACGTGGAGCGGCGCAGCAACAGCAGAATAAACTTCCTCTCCTCGCACCAGAGCGGACGCTTCCTGAGGGGATTGAGAGATTGAACCAAAACAAGTCTCTGAAAAAGCAAAAACAGCCCAGCACTAAATGGAAGCCACATGCTGCCCACTTGTCCCCTACACTCTAAAATATGATCCTTTATACAACATCCTAAAACAATCCCTAAAACATCCTAAAACAATCCCTAAAATATAACTTTGAAATAACACTGCATACATTTTCCCTCTTGTATATGCTTTATACGTGAATGGAAACTTTTTGTGTCAGATATCCTCCTTCTTTTCAGTCCGCCACCTGTTCGTCTCCATGGAGATGCTATTGCTTTGCCAGGAATGTTCCACAGTATGGCAGGAAACTGATCTAACTGCACAGGCACAAGCAGGTGGCACAATCAGGCCGCGTGGCAGGAGTGGCCAGAAAGAATACAAGTAAATCAAAGTTTTCAAGGTGTTTGTGAGCCATTAAAACAATTGAATAAATGCAAGACGGATAAGTTTAATGCAACAAATATCTGTAAGGACATACTGTAAGTAGATAGCGAGTCCACCTCTGATATTTCTGTGAACTTTACATTTTGTTGGCCTCATAACACTAAGTCATTGTTTAAGATTTTCAGGAAATTAGAAAAAACACTTATTGACATCATCATATCATTTTAGCTGTAAAAAACATTCTGATTGGCAGAGGAAGCAGCGAGTGACACCTGTGTAGATGCAGCGTAGAAACAGATTTGCAGCAAAAAATGACGATTTTAAATATAAAACTTAAATAAAAATGTCACGTGGACAAATCAGAACATTTTGCGTACTGCTAGTTAATTTATTCTATGTAATGTTATCATTGTCATAGCTATCGCTGCTTAGTGTTAATGCAGCTTTAATAATAAAACACACAGAGTTGAAGCTGGGGGTTGACAAAATAATGTCTTAACTTTTCCCACAAAATCCCTTTGAGATGAACTTGGGCCACTGTTTTCTGGGAATTCACCCTCTCTTCAGTTTTTGTGGAAAAGCTGGATTTTGTGTTTTAATTAATTTGATGTGTCCCCGAGTTTATTTGTGATTTCCTGCTCTGTGACTCAGATTTAAATCTACAGTGGCCTCGAACCAAGAGTAACAAACCCAACTCTTCTCAATCTGGGAAACTGTGAGAAAGTGGCGTGCCATATCAACTTTGTACACGCAACTTTAAGACTCATTATAATCTGGCAGATTTGAATGCCAGATGCCCTTTCAAGGATTCGGGGATTGCCTCAAAGTGGTGACCTTCCAATTCTGTTTAGACAAGACCATTGCACAACTGCTGCCCCTTTGAAATCACAGAATAATTAGCGCAATTATAATATTTTTCTGCATCTGTATGTTTTATAATTAAAGTCCACAAAACAGACTACACATTTCACTAAAATGCAGTGATCATATTTAACATTTTACAAAATATTTTACCTAGTTTTCTCCAAATTGACAATTCTGTTGAAGTTTATAATTGTACTTCCTGGTTGGAAATGGGCGGCAGATGTGACATATGTAGAAGTTACTGTTACCTAGCAACCATATTGTAAACAAAGGACAAAATCAATATGAATTACACAACAGTTATGATTTCAAATAATAATAATCCCTGACAACACCTTTATTTTGTGAAATGCATGTTTAAACTGTCAGGAAAATGTATCAATTGTGTGTAAATTGTCTTATGTTTTATGTAATGTCGCTTATTGATGACATAGATAGAACTCAGCACTACTTCCTGTAATTTCCAACTTTTATTTGACATGTTTTCTTCCCAAACGGCACCTTGACTGATTTAAAACTATGATAAATATTTACCACAGGTTCCATCCCACAAAAGTAAGTAGAAAATCATGAGGACCTGTCATATGCACTTTAATGTGTCTTTATTAGTTATTATTATTAGTAAGTCAAGCGTGATTTCCCCCTTGTGATTTTGTATGTTTTGGTTTGTGATTCATCCAGTCTGCTGCTGTTGATCATAGCTTAAACTGTCTTTCTCACACTGTATGTTAAATATATCTGGTCAGTATAAGGTCGCTAAATGAATGGCGCTGTTTTCTCTGTATTATTTTAGTAAAAGGAAGAAAATAGCCAGGATAGAGATAGCCTCTTCCTGGAGATGTGACTGCAGTCATGTTGTTTCATTCCCAAACAGGACCTGGACCTGACCGCCATCTTTCCGTCAATACTCGAGAGACAAAGAGATGTCAGAGGACGATGACCCTTTCCTGTTAATCAGGACGGAAAGGCATCCTCCCTGCAGCTCTGCACAGCCTAATGATGAACTTTCCATATTTGTGTTGGACATGAGTTCAAAGCGCGTACCTGTTTTCACAAAGATTTAACATGACAACTATCTAAAAGTATTGTCCAGCGGTTAGCCTTTTTCCATCATGGCTTACTATTGAAACTAAGTACAATCTGAGTATTTTCAATGAAGAACTTGGTCAATAACTATTTTAGGATTTAAATATGTGAGATGAGAAGTTCACTTTAAATAAACAGAGTCATTTATCATCATATAATTGCCAATTTGTTACAATTTGTTCCAAACTAGATGGAAGCCACAGTGTACCAGTGGTGAGCAATGTAAACTGTGATGATTAATAGATTTTGTTACAGTTTTGTTTGACATATTTTCACAAAAACTAATTAGAAAGTAATTAAAGGGGGGTCTAAAGTCATGACCAGATACTTTTATCAACTATAAAAAGGACATGGGAAACAAGATCCAACCTCATAACAAAGCACTTGTTCCTTTTCAATTAAAAAAACCTTAAAAAACGTAACATTAAAGGGAATAATTTTAGTGCTGACAGAAGATCCCAACAACACAATATGATTAACATTACGAAACAGGAGTATCGGTAATTCTTTGTAGAATAAATTTGTTTCAATGGTAATCATATGGACAATATTTTCAATACAAAATTTGCCCCAGATCCTGGTTTAGCTTATTCTTGGGCTAAAACAGTTAAAGTTAAAGGATTAGCAAATCCCTTTTTTACATTTAAGTTTTTAAATGTATATAAACAAAACAAAAAGGAACACAGAGCATGAAAGGAAATAAAGGCAAACAAAAGACATCCGAAGAAGCTACGCCACATATTGTCCCACAGAAATGTCCAACATAAATGTCCAACAGAAATGTCCCACCTAATCCAGAGTATGTCAAATTGTTCCATTTTCTAATTAAAATCTGAATGTCATTTTTTTTTTTATTGTATTTTTTCCATCGTCTATTACTATGTCAGGCCAGTCTTTGATCGTTGGTGCCTGCTTCAAAGGTATCCATTTGTTGTGTCCATGGCAGGAGTTTGGAGGCCCAGATGCATAGTTCTGAAGTGGGACGCAGGGGCTGAAAACAGTTGCTCTATTGATTTCAGACCACTATCTCTGAACAGATAGACATTCCCAAAAGTTATGATGAGCCATGTAGCAGCAACAGTTTCTCCAACATTTAGCATTTCTAATGAATAGTGGACACATTGACATAGTGGTATAAAAATGTGATACAAATTTCCAACAAAATTCTATTCAAACATGTGATTTTTGCTGTCCTCCATTGAGAAGTTTGTCACTATTTCCCATTCTTCAGCTGTCAAAACAAAATTGCCTTCTCTTTCCCATTTATTTGTAAAATATTTTGTAGAATGGCCGTCCAGATGTCTATTTAGCAAATCCTAATCATGCAAACAATATCTTTGCTAAATAATGACGGCTCATTAAGCAGCAGATGGGATTTATCAATGAGAAAGAAGAAAAATTGCTGGCAGACAACACGAGAATTGTAAAGCTGCTGTTTGTGTAACTATAGCAAACTTTACAATGGAGGAAATAAATAAGTAACTAACACATTTTCTTGATCGCACTCAATTAGTGGAGGAAAATATCTAATTTCTTCACTCTTGACGCCTTTACATAAATGTTTGCAGGCCTTCTTAACTCAAATCGACAAATAAACCAGCACATATCCAGTATCACGGTTTGAGTGGCTGCTTTGTTCCTCCATATTTAGTTCCTTCACATTTCCCCGACAATAGCTCCACAGACGAGCGCGGAGACGGCGGGGGCGGCCCTTCATCAGACTCTTCAAACATTATGGCCGACCACTGGCAGCAGATTCAAATCTCAGAGCGACCCGACCTCCGCTTTCTTCTCTGTGCCGAAGTTCAACATTTGTCCAGTGTTCTGACCCACTTTCTTTAATGTAGCCCGCTGCGTCTCCACCGTGGGACGTGACCCTGGAAATGTTATACAAATGTAATGCATCACGTGATTGACACGGGCTTTATGGGAGCTTTGGACTCGTGGCATTGTCAAAGGGGCTTTGAAGAAAACAATGCATGAATGGATAATGTTGTTTCTCGAAGATATTTTATTTGAACATGACTTTATTGTTTGACAGATGATTTTTATGTTACCCAAACTGAAGAAAACAACCTTTAATTACAGAGGAACGTATTAATAGAATCTGCTTCCTGTAACAAACCAACTCAAATTCAAAACTTTATGACAGGACATCAAACAACATAGTGCTTTAAAACAGAACTATTATACATTTGTTTGAAATGAAACAGATTTTTATGTTTACTCATGTTGTATTGTATGTTTTTATGTTTGTACGATGTCTTGAATTAGTTTGATAATGACGTAATGGTCTGATTATATTTTTTATGGACAACTAAGAATAGCAACAGCTTTATTCAAATCCAAATAACCCCAACCTACATAAACCAGAAAGTTTGAAATAATCAAAATAATGTAAAAAATAAGTTTGTGACTTGTGGCAAAGCTGGTAGTAATAATAGTAGTAGTAAGTACTGTACCAGTAATAGGCTAGTGATACTGTAGTGTATTATTTGTAAAACTATAGGCCTACACTTATCTACAGATTACAATTAAACTTTATTGCCACTTAAAGTATAGATTAGAAATAGAGAAAACCTATTCTTCCATTTTTTAAACAATTCTAACGAATAATTTCTCTCACTGGGCTTGCTTTTTGTTGCGTTGTTAATTTTGTTACAGGTTACACAAGATCTTTACAGCTTTTCAAGGTCAACTGTCTCTTTAAAGTGGCTTCTTTGAACACGTCTGATGCAATAATCCTAGTTCGACCATCACCAGTTTGTTATCAACGTCTAAGCCTTTTTACAGCCTGTAAAGAGAGATAAAAACCAAAGACAGTGGTGGACATTGCATTCTTTAGTTTTCAAGGAACTGACTGGTGTTTGTTTTCTTCTTTTATTCTTGCAGAACCCCATTGCTTTTTGAAGTTCACGTCTATGTGCTGAAACGTCTCCAGACACTTTCAAGATTCTTGTGTTTAATGGGCGCGGCTGGCCAGTTTGTTTGTATCCTCTTTGTGCTAAATGTAACCACAACAAGACATTGGGAGATGGGAATGAGTGGGATAAGGCCATCGTGTATAAAATATAAAGTTATAGCGTATAAATACATATTTCACGTAAATTTAGATAGTATGTTGGTAACAAGTCAGATTGAGTAAAGTTCTGAGCGCATCTGGCGTGTTATTAATCATTAAGTTTGTATAAAATAATATAAAGGGATTATACGTGAACTTCATATAAAAATGTGCCTTTCTTACACATTTTATTACACGTTGCACATTATTCATATTCACAATCTACACAGCGTAAATTTCAATCCAAAAGTACGTTCTGTGAATCCGTTTAATGCCTTGTCTCATCTTTGATCTCGAGTCCTGTTTTGTCTCATGAAGAGCAGACCACTCTGAGCGCCGCCTGTGCTGCGTTACCGTGGCGACAGTGTTGCGTGGGCGGGGTCACAGATTTGCCCTTTCGCCCCGGCCTTTCCTCTGTCTGTGGCGGCACACTTTCCCCTGGGGGCAGTTCTCATACTACATCTGCCCTCGCTGCCCTGTTGCTCCACTGCGGAGCTCTGTCTGCGTGACTCCGCCCACACAGGGTTTTCAGTCCCTTATTTAACATTCAATTTTATTCACATATACATTACTGCAACAAGGCAACACGTTTTATCAACAGCAAACAGCCATTTAGTTCCCTGCAAACCCTTTAAACATTTTATTTTGCTATAAGAAGATGAGTTTAAATAGCGTTTTGCCATTCTGTTTTAATTGTAGTTTGTATTTTAGCATACTGGGTAATTAATTGTGTGTGTATCAAAACTAGAGATCAACCGATATGTTTCTTTTCATGTCAGATGTCGATACAGTTTAGAATACAAAGAAACTGATGGCGGATAAGCTCATTTGATATTTGGGCCGAAATCAAGGTACAATTTGGATCATTTTGCACAAATTACGTAAGTTAAATTCACTTCAAACCCACCCAGCCCTGTTTAACCACAAACTGAACAAGAGCAGTGTGCTTTCTTTGCACTCAAGTGTTAAAATAAAGCTTTATGTGTATTATTTAGGCAGCAGCTCAACTAAAACAAATAATTGGCCTGTTCTGGAAAAGGAAAACAGCCACCAAAAATATCACTGCAAATAACAGCTTTTAAACGTTTAATGTTTTAGTAATTCTCAGTCATCAAAGTGTGGTTCAGAGCAAAAAAAAATAAATACAATGTAAAATATAATATACTTTTGAAATGTAGCTGTTTGCATTTGACTCATTTTCAACTTTTTTTGCTAAATGTGATAGTATTTCTACATTTGTCCAGATTGGGGGGTGTAACCGGCCTCAGTTTAAGCCCACGCTGCCTCGGGACGGGCTCCTCCCATAAAGGCTGTGCACAAACACCTGCTGTGAGGGGTCAGAGGTCACCAGAACATTAGCCGACCTGGCAAATCTCCAGCCAACACACAGCCAATTCTCATGCAACAATGTGGAGGAATATTACACCTCAATTTGGTTCAGACTGGCGAGAAAAATGATACAGAAGCCCATTTAGTGAGTTTCCTTCAAAGTAACACACAAGAAACCTTTTCATTACACTGCAAATATTACCAAATGTTAAAACCAGGGACTTACAGCAGAAAACAAAAGCCAAAACTCCAATTGTTGAGTGTTAAAGGTATAAATAAACATACCTTAGTTGCTGTGTTGAAAAAACAGACATGAAAACATAACTAAATTGACCAATGTGTAGATTTGAATTGAACTACACAAGGTTCAGAGAAAATCAGTTTACTGCAAAATTATGCAAATGTATGCGAGCTACGTCACAGTTGCATCTTTCAAACCTGACGTCAGTTTCTTCTTTGTTTGAAGCGCTACCTCAACCAAACATTAAGAGAGGACGGGGGAATGAAACATGTGTTCAAATAATGGTGTGATTATTGTCTTGTGTTTTATATTTAAGTCTATTTATCGTCACTCCTTGTTTTATGCATGTCTTTTTATAGTTTATAGCTTTATGTTCATAGTTTATAGCTTAATGTTGCACTATATTGTCTACTATAGGTCCCAGTTTGTACATTTTATTCACAAAACATCTGTGATTCTGAATGTATAAGATAAAGTTATGTGACAAAAAAACTGAAACATGACTAAACTGCAAACTGGTTTAATCCGCTGACAGATCATTTTGCTTGAAGAGGCACTATGTTGTTGCTTTGCCCAGAATGTTCCGCAGTGTTGCATTAAACGTACTAATCTCCACAACAGGCGAAAAAACAGGTCAGATCTGCGGAGAGGCGACCGTATGAATGTACGTTTTTCAAGTTGTTTCTGAGCAGAAAAAACTGCCATAATGGAGTAATAGATCAATTTTAATCCAATAGATTATAAGATAAGATAAGATAAGATAAGATATTCCTTTATTGTCCCACATGGGGAAATTTCATTAGTGCAACGCAGGTAGATACAGAGGTAGATACAGAAGAACAGATCACTTATAGGAAGTCTGAAAAACACTTTCAGTAGAAGATCTCCTATAAATAAATAAAAACTCCCATAGACAAATAAATAAATAAATACATAAATACCATTGCATGTGATCACGACAGTAATTGCACATGAATATGTGTCACGACAGCACATAGGTTGCACATGAATTGCACATGAATTCCAACAGCAATTGCACATATGACAGAATTGCACATGGTTAGGTCAGTATTGCGAGTGTTCAGTACTAACAGTTTTTGTTATAAAGTCTGACAGCAGCAGGAAGGAAAGACCTACGGAACCTTTCCCTCACACATCGAGGGTGGATCAGTCTCTCACTGAAGCTGCTCTCCAGAGCGGAGAGAGTGTCCTGCAGGGGGTGACACTCATGGTCCAGCATTGATGTGAATCTAGCCAGGACCCTCCTGTCCCCCACCTCCTGCACCGAGTCCAGAGCACAGCCCAGGACGGAGCTGGACTTCTTGATGACTCTGTCCAGCTTCTTCCTCTCCCTCTCTGTGATGCTGCTGCTCCAGCAGGCCACACCGTACAGGAGGGCTGATGCCACCACAGAGTCGTAGAAGGTCTTCAGGAGTGGCCCTGTCACTCCAAAAGACCTGAGTCTCCTCAGGAGGTAGACTCATTATAGTCAAAGCAATAACATTTCCATTGCAGTTTAAAATATGAAAAAAGTCAAAGAATACTGATAGATTTGCTTTTGAATAGTTTAATGTTTAAATATATATATATGTATGTTGGCGTTTATAAATGGATATGTATACCAATGAAATGTCTTTTTATTTATTTACTCTTTCCCCACTTTTTTCTGATGCCACTCCCTTATTCTCAACTTTTGCTCCTAAAACTTAAGCCTCACCAAGTCTAGCACGCTCTTGAATTTTAATTATTATTATTAATTTGATTTTATTTGTATTTCCCGTATCATTTGTTTTGCTTTTGTTTTGTTTTTTTCGTATTTTTACCCCCTTTTCTAGTGTAATAATTGTTGTCGAGTTTGTGTATGTTTTATGTTCTGATGGAAAAAAAAAATAGTAAAAAATAAAAAAAAAATAGGCCTAATAAATGAATAAATACATTTAAAAAAAAAGAATAGTTTAATGAAATCCAATAAGCCTTAAACAAGCAAAATGTAACGTATGTGGTCTATACGTCACAGTTGCATCTTTCAAACCTGACGTCAGTGCGTTCAAACCGCTCTCCCTGTTCACGTCCCTTTATTGGGGCTTTGGCGTCTCTACACTCTCTCCACACTCAGGTCCCTCGGGTCCACTGCTGACTATCTGAGCCCTGCAGGAATCGGCCCCCGGTCTCGTCAATCTGCCCTGACATTCCTCAATAGCACAATGGGGCTTGCACTCTCTCTGCGGCAGATGGCCATGCCCCGGGCCACGCCAAGACCCCATTGTCTGAGCTCAGATCTGCGCTCCTCCCAGGCTCATGCTGTGTCAAAGGAGGTCCGGGAGCTGGAGTTGAATGAATGAATGATGGCTACAAGTAGGAATCACACGAGCTTTAATTAAACCAAGTAGATTTAGCATAAAGATCACTGAAGCACTTATAAATGTAGGCTTTAATTCAAATAAATGTATAATGTCATCTTCATTAAAGTCATATGTATGGGCTTTACTTCCTTAGTGAACTATTCAAGTATAAATAAGCACAATATTTATTAGTTCTATTACAAATATTAGGTACATTTATTAGGTATAGGTTTATTAAATTGTATTAATATGTCTAAAGTAATATAAGCCATCTACAAATAAATGCCATATGAGATAACTAGTAATAACTAATGATAACTAGTGCTTATTGCTGCTTTATAAATAGTTTACAAATGAACCTTATTTTAAAGCATCACAGATACTTAAAATTAATACATGGGTTTTCCAATAATTAAGCGATAGAATTCAGCTCAATATCCAAGCAAAACGATAAGGACCTTAGCGAGATGGCAAAACTAAATTGAAGTATGAATAGTTGAACACTGACTGTAGAAGCTAGTATTTGTATTTGAACTGTAAATATGTTTTCCGTTGCAGTTAATTGACATGTTTACTGTGCTTTTATAACATGGATTACATTCACTGGGAAAGTCCGGTGAGATATCTGTGCCTTAGCCAAAAAGCTAATCTGAGAGGATTATTCTCTGATCTATTTCCCACAGGGATACAGACGACCTCAGTGTTCAAACATCAAGATGCTTACAGTTTATCATCCCTCCAATCCTTTGTTGACTTGTCTGCAGCCGAGCTAACCCAGGCCAAAACAGTTGTTAGCGTTTGAATGGAACAAGCCTTATTTCACAAATGTGTTACAGATGTAAGTGTAGAGCTGACAAAGTTGCACATCTGAGTAAAACAAATGTAATATAGGGAAATCTTTCAGTTTATTGTATGTATATTTTTTCCCCATTTTTAAATATTAAACTCACAGAACATGAACACACAGAACACGACACAGAAATAGAGCAAAAAAACACAAATAGAGGATATTTATCAAAATGAAATTACAGCACATTTTGTCCAGCGTTTTAAGTCCTGTTTGGTCCTAAGTCTGTCAAAAAGGTCAATTTTCAAATTAAGTCCAAATGTAACAATTAACAATTTAATTTTGGTTGAGATATACTACTAACATTTGAACACAAACCACTGAATATATGCCAGTATACGTCAATGGATACTATGGATAAGATAGATAAGATAAGATATGCCTTTATTGTCCACACATGGGGAAATTTCATTGTTGCAACGCAGGTAGATACAGAGGAAAAGAACAAATAATTTATCGGAAGTTTTAAAAAAACACTCTTAATAGAAGAACTCTTATAAGAACAAAAACTCTTATAAACAAAACTCCTATAGACAAAACCTATGATTTCTTAAAAAGGAATAGAGGGGGAAAACAAAGATAAAATAAAAAAAAACAGCTAGCGTAAGACAAGATAATACTAATAATAATGGTAAAATAAACACTCTTATTTACATCAGTTATATGCACATGAATATGACATTATTGCGTGTGAGTACAACAGTAATTGCACATGAATATGACGTGCAATTACTGTCGTACTCACACGCAATAATGTCCTTGTAGAGTTATGAAGGACGGGCATCTGGTATAAAAACAATACAACATTTCATGCTGAAAAACTGCACAGTCGTTGGGCAGATGGCAGGTGACCGCCACAAGAAAGAAGCTGCCAAATAAGTCAACATAGTCAAAGTATTGCAAATTATAAACAAAAACAAAACACATTTCTTCCACTGTAACAATTACACTTTCCTTTCTAATCTCATCTATTGACCAGCTCCTACAGCTCGATAACAAACCTATTTGTAGTGTCTTTTATTGATTTTCTGGTGGACGTGCTTCTCACAATTTTGGAGGGAACCTTTGAGCGCTTGTCTCGCCTCTTTACGATGCTGGGCTCCTCTTGCATCTTTTGACTGACTCCAATGACCAATTAACACAAAGCCGTGCGCTGAATGGGGAGTGAGCCTGTGTTTCTCGGCTTCATTTAACACATCTGTCGCGTCGTCATGTCTCAAGCCCGTCCGCACACAGGTTACTCGGAGCGATCCCATTATCCTGCTTTGAAAAGGCCCACAGGCTCTTCCACTATAGGCTGCTATTATCCCAGTCAAAACAGTGCAGGAAGAATAAGGATCGAGCACTTGAGCGCACGCCCCCGTCTCTACCCCTAAATGTTAAAAGGGCTCCTCTTAACCAGGCTGGGGCTCTGAGGCCGAACAGGGTTTTCCACCCAGTATATGATCTCCTTGGATTGTAAAAGTTGTGGAAAAGTGGCTTGGTAATTAGAACGATAATATAATAACCTTTCATATGGGTTCATTCCATGTTTGCTATTTAAGGCTGTTAGTTTTATATTTTGTCCTTAATTGACAAATGCACTAAAGCAGTATTTTGTCTTGTTTGTTTGATTGTTTCCTTCCTTCTTTCTTTCTATCTTTGATTTCTTTCTTTGTTACTTTTCTGTCTTTCCTTTTTAATATTAATTTGGGATAGCTTTATTATCTTATATTCACCCTCACTTCAAATACACTTGATGGTGGTGAGACAGTTATGTAGCAATAGCTCTTTTTAGATCAAGATAACAGACAAATCATGGTACATCTTGGACAAAAACGTAGATTTTCCTAAAGCCTGGTTTTATGAAGCTAACATTCCAATAACATTCATGTAAACTGTGAAATCTCGAGCACAGTGCTTTGGTTAAGTATATTTTTGGTCACTTTATGCTGTCTCGACCATACAACATGCCAAAACATAAACCAGACTTGGGACATTTTGTTTGTGGGAGTCAAAGGATGTTTACAGTATCATCCCAGTGACAGCACTCACACAAGGAGAGACAAAGACCAAACAATGTCCTATTTAGAGATGGCTCACTGCTATTAATAACTCAGAGGAAACAGACAAAAACAATGATAACAGGAATTTTCTGTGACTCCCTATTTGACAAAAAAAAGAAAAAAAAAACAGGTCCATTTTACAATTAACTTTATATTTGATTGACAATTATAGTTTTTTAATTGAAAACATCACCAATTGGGTTCAATTACGCAAAAATATGACTTACAACATCGCAAATATTGACTAGTGTTCAAACATGTGTTCATTGACGGTGTTAAGGCCACACCACACACCATTTTATCTGAATATTTATCTTTTTGTAGCTTTCAAATGTCAGTGCATTACATGTGGACAGAAGTCACGAAGTCTGCAATGAATTTAAATGCCCTGTTAAAGTGTGGCCGCAGTCTCCGGAACATCATTGGTGGTGGTGGTGAGTGGCCAGACGAGCAGACGGCCACTCACGATGGTGAAAAATAACGTTTCTGAAAGGGTGACTACACGGGTTGTAAGGTTGCTGCTTCCTGGATATATCAAAGTACATATACTCTATTTTCTTCACATTAACAAAAGATAGCTCTCAAACAACCATTGCTGAATATTCTCCAGATCAGAGGACAGTTCAATATTGATAATTTACAGTAGATTGCTTACTGTAATGACAGTATTTTTGTCCCTCAATTAATCCAGATTTGGGATTGGCACAAATGTAATGGATTATATTATCGCCTCAACAGACGCTAACAATATTAAAAGTTCAATTCAGCTAAACCCAATGCTATTAAACTATATTCATTTCACTGAGTAGTCCACTAACTATGCTATCAGAAAGATATACAGCCGTAATCAGATTTGGATTACAGTAATAGTTTAATTCCTCAACTCGATGCCCAATAAGTGCTCGGTGATTTGGTGGTGCATTCAGCGGTCAAACTGAAAATATCCTGTGTGGCATTCCCGTCACTTGTCATTGTCCATCGCACCAGTTTTAAATCAAAATAGACACACAAAGGGGAGTATTGTTTCTCTTTGAAAGGGGGGAGCGGGTGCTTTGCTAAAGCCGCACTCGGAGGCAGCGGCGGCGGCAAACTCGGGGACAACTCCTGCATTCAGCACTTTGATTAAGGAGCAGTGTTATGCATGGCTGACTTCCTCCAAGGTGTCTGGAGGTTGTGGGAACGGGCCAGCGGAGAAGTGGAGCGGTGGCCTCATTCTTTTGGTCAATGGAGTACAAGAGATCACATGAGCAGGGCAATTGGACAGATGTAGCTAAGAGAGAGAGAGAGAGAGAGAGGACAGAGAGAGAGAGACAGAACAGTGAGAAGAGAGAGACAGGGAAGATGGGGAGAAAGAGAGAAGAAAGGGAGAGGGGGGACAGAGAGAGGAGAGAGAGGCAGAACAGTGAGAAGCGAGGGAGAGAGAAGATGGGGAGAAAGAGAGAAGAATACAGGTAAAGAGAGAGAGAAATAAGAGAGAGCGAGAGGAGAAAGAAAAGAAGAAGAGAGAGAAGTGCAAGGGGAGAGAAAGGAAAGAGAAGTAGCGAGAAAGAAGAGAGAGAGGTAGAGATTAGAGGGATAAACGAGAGATGTAGAGAGAGAGGAGAGCAAGGAGAGAGGAAGGAGAGAGAAGAAGCAAGAAGGAAGAGAGAGGAGAGAGAGGTAGAGACAGATGAGAGAGGAGAAAGAGGAGAGAGGGGGAAGAGAGATGTAGAGAGACATGAAAGAGAATAGGTAGAGAGAGAGGAGAGAGAGTTAGAGACAGATGAGAGCGAGGGAAGAGAGATGTAGAGAGACATGAGAGAGAATAGGTAGAGAGAGGTAGAGGGATTAGAGAGAGAAACGAGAGATGAGAAAGGAGAGAAAAAGGTAGAGAGAGAAAAGGTAGAGAGAGAGAGAGGAGAGAGAGGTAGAGAGAGGTGAGAGAAAGGGTAGAGAGTGAGAGAAGAGGGAAAAGAGAGAGATGGAGAGGCACAAAGAGAGGAGAGTGAGAAGAGAGAGAGGTAGAAAGAGAGAGAGAGAGAGAGAGAAGAGAGAGGGGGTAGAGAGAGTGCCTTTGGGTGTAGCTAATGTAAACATAAACTCAAGAGTTCTTCTTTTAGTTTATTCAGCTTGTTCTGAGTAATTGACAGATATTTTTTCAGTAACGTGTGTTTACATGGAATTATCCGGTAACTCGTACTTGGACAGCTTTAGATTACTGACTACAAACTGGCACTAATTAACAAAGCTTGCGTGCGAAGCTAAACTTTATCAGTTTAGTTACACAAATGTGACTTTAAATACATTGAGTTTGCATTACTGGCTTGTAGAAGATTAACAACATTTGCAGCCAGGTCCCAGTGGGAGAACATCGGTCAGACTGGAGCGCTCCCCGTGTAATCTGATTGTGCAGTATGTAGTGTGGCCCTGGTGGAGACTTGATGCAAATAGAAAAAGTCCAGTAAGTAATTTTCAATCTGAAGGTACCAGCCTGAGAAGCTGGAATTTCCACTGCACTAGACGAGTCCTGCTCTAAAGAGAGGAGTTTTAACCTAAAATTTTGCTTTTCTTTTCTACCTTTTCTACCTTGGATCAGGACGATCGGGGGATGAATCAACTCCTTAAGTCCACCATGTTAAATAAAATATTCCAAAACTTTATTTTACATGTGATATCCATACAACCAGATCTGCAACTAAGGATTATTTTAGTAGTCGACCAGTCAGCGATTATTTTTTCAATTAGTTGAGCAGTCAAATGATGATTTCTATTCATTATCAACCAAATAAAGGTTGATTTATTATTATTATCTAGAGAATATTTACAAATCATGCATAATATTGTAAGGTCATTTTGTATGTGTTTTAGAGTTTGTATAGTCCAGAGAACAATTACAATGATCAACACAAAGCTACAATCATTTTTTTACAGTCGACTAGTCACGATTGCATATAAACAAAATTACTGAAATCGTTTTTATTTTATTTTTGCATATCAAACAATTCCTATTGCTGCTTTTACTATAACTTATACCGCTTATACTTACAGATATCTCCTACTACTGCAACTGTTTATACTATTGAACACGTGCAATACTGATTTAACCATGTGCAATACTGTCATATTCATGTGCAATTACTGTCGTACTCACAAGCAATTAAGGCCATATTCATGTGCATACAACTGATGTAAATAAGAGTGTTTTGTTTTGTTTACTTACTTACCATTAGTATTAGTATTATTTAGTCTTATGCTAGCTATTTTTACTTCACTTTACTTTATTTTATTTTATTTTAATTTTATTTTTATAATTTTATTTTTTAAATTTTTTCCCCCCTCCATTCCCTATTAAGATATGAGAGGAGTTTTGTTAATAAGAGTTTTTTGTTTTGTTTATAAGAGTTCTTTTATTAAGAGTGTTTTTTTCAAACTTCCTATAAGTTATCTGTCCTTTCCCCTGTATCTACTGCGTTGTAACACCCAAATTTCCCCATGTGTGGACAATAAAGGATTATCTTATCTTATCTTATCTTATTGACTTTACTATTACTTCTATCACTGCTACTACGTTTGGACTGACCACCAATACTTAAGAGGACAATGGACTTGTACTATTACTACAACATCATATGCTTTGAATACACAACATTTCCTCTGCAGTATTATAAGTTCCGTAGACTCCTGTAAATGGGCCGTGAAAGATTAAAAATGCATCCCTGAACCAATAACTACCTTGTGCTAACATTTAGGTCATGTGTACAAGGTGAACCTAAACGTTCACCTTCCACACGTGATTCTGCAGATACGTGTAAACCGATCTGTTATGCCACAGTCTGGTCCCGCGCTAACCTGGATGCCACTGTCCCATGGGAAATAAAAAGGACAAACCTTGCAAATGCTACACTTTCCCACGGCCACTAAACACGTCTGACACATAAACAAATTCAGATAAGGATCACGCGGAGGCAGTAATGGTTTGGGGTAAGACAAATAATACCGAGAAATCTGTTTGTTTTGATGTTGTGGCTTTGCGCGCTTGTTGCGTTTACACTTTTTGAGAAATGTCCTTATACATGAGAACACAGCGAGGCCATAATCCATTTAATGTGAGAGGATAAGCTATACCCTCCATCGGGTGCTCGAGGGTTCATGGGAGTTTGCCCAACCAGTCCACATGTGCTTTGTGGATCTGGAGAAGGCTTTCGACCGTGTCCCTCGGGGTGTCCTTTGGAGGGTGCTCCGGGAGTACGGGGTCCGGGGCCCTTTGCTCAGGGCTGTCCGGTCCCTGTATGACCGGAGCAGGAGCTGTGTTCGCATGGCCGGCAGTAAGTCAGACCTGTTCCCAGTGCATGTTGGACTCCGCCAGGGCTGCCCTTTGTCACCGGTTCTGTTCATAATTTTTATGGACAGAATTTCTAGTTGCAGTCGGGGGTCGGAGGGTGTCCAGTTTGGGGACCACAGGATCTCATCTCTGCTGTTTGCAGACGATGTTGTCCTGATGGCTCCATCAAACCCGGACCTGCAGCATGCACTGGGACGGTTTGCAGCCGAGTGTGAAGCGGCTGGGATGAGAATCAGCACCTCCAAATCCGAGGCCATGGTTCTCGACCGAAAAAAGGTGGCTTGCCCTCTCCAGGTGGGTGGGGTGTCCTTGCCCCAAGTGGAGGAGTTCAAGTATCTCGGGGTCTTGTTCACGAGTGAGGGAAGGATGGAGCGTGAGATCGACAGGCGGATCGGTGCAGCGGCTGCAGTGATGCAGTCGTTGCATCGGACTGTTGTGGTAAAGAGGGAGCTGAGCCGAAAGGCAAAGCTCTCGATTTACCGGCCGGTCTACGTTCTGACCTCACCTATGGTCATGAGCTTTGGGTAGTGACCGAAAGAACAAGATCGCAGATACAAGCGGTCGAAATGAGTTTCCTCCGCCGTGTGGCTGGGCGCTCCCTTAGAGATAAGGTGAGGAGCTCGGCCACACGGGGGAGCTCGGAGTAGAGCCGCTGCTCCTCCACGTCGAGAGGAGCCAGCTGAGGTGGCTCGGGCATCTGTTCCGGATGCCTCCTGGGCGCATCCCTCGGGAGGTGTTTCAGGCATGTCCCACCGGGAAGAGGCCCCGGGGAAGACCCAGGACACGCTGGAGAGACTATGTCTCTCGGCTGGCCTGGGAACGCCTCGGGATCCCCCCGGAGGAGTTAGAGGAAGTGTCTGGGGAGAAGGAAGTCTGGGAGTCCCTGCTCAGACTGCTGCCCCCGCGACCCGGCCCCGGATAAAGCAGCAGAAGATGGATGGATGGATGGATAAGCTCGGTCGGACCCACCACAAGGGATAAACCGCTTGTTCCTGCGTAGAAACTGGTGCCAGCCACTTATTATAATAAAGTTATGCAGTGTTTGTTGTGGGATGAGCCAAAATTAATGCATTAGGGCAAAAAATGGAACTTCTAAGACCGTTGCTTACGATTTCATTAATTGTTACTCGTTGTCTGGACAATTCAGACTGTAAAACACAAGTCAAAAGACCCAACAATGTTTTGAGATATTTTTATTTTTTATTATTCAAGAGTTCAGTCAGCATAGGTTTACCCTAGATGTTAATTATCAACAGAAATAATTAAATGGTTAGTCAGTTAATTGAAAAAAAATAAATAAAAAAATCACAGACCAGTCAACTATACTATAATCAATCATTTTTGTATATTTTGTTCCTGTTTTCACTATTCAAAAACATTGTTACTTGTGATGGCAGCAGTCCCAACAAGATGAGAACATGCTTACTTCAAAATGGTTCATTCTGATTTGAGGAATTGAACCCAAGACCTTTTCACTGCTGAGAGTGCTTTTGGAGATTTCAGGATGTATTGTCTTTAAATGCCTTTAAAATCAAGTTGAAAGCATTGGAGACAGCATCAAATGTTTTTCATGTGTGTTATTTTAATTTTGTTTGTTTGTTTGTTTGTTTGTTGTAATTGTGTAAACTCTTCTGCCTCGTGACCTGGACTCGCTTGGAAAAGAGGTTTTTAATCTCAATGAGACTCTTGTTTGAGTAAAGGTTAAAAAATAGTAAAGATAAAGATAAATAAGTAAAAATAAATGTATTGTACCATCATCTACCATCATTTGATAAAGGCAAAATATGAAAACACAGACATGCAAAACAAACAGATCAAAATAATAGTATAATAGAGCTGGTTGTAGTAAAATGTTGAGTTACTAATGGCAAAAAATCCATCTTTTAAGCTTGTCAGATCACTTTTGTGGACTCTTTTGTGATCTCTTGAGAATGTCTTGATGTGATGGTTAAAGCTACTGTTAAAGGTGCACTGTAACTTTCCTACTCGTCTCCATGGAGATGTTACTGCTTTTCCTGAAATGTTCCACAGTATGCAATAACTAGGCCTGTCACAATAACAAATATCACGATAAAGGATCATATTGAAACGACATTCTGCCCACGGTACAATGACTTTAAAGTTTTAAAACCTTTTCTAAATGTGTAATGTTATTAAAAACATGAGCTGTAATAATAATAGAAGAAGAAAACACTAAGTTAGTAGCTATATGTAGTCATAGAAGTTACTTATTTGACCATCTACAGCTCAGATCTTATCGTACAACAAATAAATAATAGTACTTTCCCAACCAGTGCAAAAAATATATATATTTGTGTTAAAATATTGGCTCCCAAAATATATTGTTCCAGTTATTATCTATTGAACGATAACTCTATATCATCGTTATTGTGTGAGAATGTATCGAGCTTATCAATCTAGCATTTATTTGATTACACATATTTCATTTGAAAAACAGGCATTCTTACTGTCAGCGGGGTCGCCTCGCCACAGATCTGACCTGTAACCTGAGCGTGGAACATTCTTAGCCAAGCAATAACATCTCCAGGGAGACAGGTAAATTTCCTAGTTCACCTTTGAATTATGAGGCTTTTATTTCAGTTTCTCCGTCTGAAATCAGTTCTAATCTGAGAGCGAGAGAGAGCATTACCAACGTGGCAACCCTCTGCTCGGCGGCATTACACTTCATCTGTTAATTCCTCATCCTGCTGTTCACATTTAGCACCCTTTAATTCTAATAGTCATAAATACATGTGGGAAATGGCGGTAATAGCCTTCACAGCTTTCCACAGATCACACACATCTGCAGTCGTCCCCCTTTGTATCGAGCATACGCATACGGATCAATTAACAGCCCCGTCTTTGGCAATTACCCAGCGTGCATTACAGCATCTCACCGTTTTATCACGGCCATAAACTGATTCATCCATCCCCCGAGGACACATCTGCTTTTCATTGTCACAGTTGCCTAATTCGTCTGGCTCCCTGTGCAGCCGTATATCAGCGCCGTCCCTGCGGAGTTCCCTATCTGTAAACACTAAACCGTGACTGAACTTTGTCACTCCGTACGACACAGAAACGGCCCAAAACTCACCAGCAAACCTCTTGTCATCTGTGAAATATGAGCAGAATGATTGTAACGGTTTGATGGAAATTTAAGGCTGTGCAGCGGGATGATGTGGACGTAAAACAGACGCATGTGCTTCATGGATGGGTTTGTTAAATCCCCTGATGTCATCTTTCTCTGCGTGAAGTGTCAAGGGAGATTCTGTGGTAAAGTAAAGGCCGGACCACACAGGAATAAGAAGATTTGTTTTTTTAATGCTTTTTATTCACATCATTTAACATATTTAAGCAGTTTAGGTGTTGTAATGTTAGTTTTGTCTTCAGGTACTGAGCAAACGTTGTATAAAATGACCTTGTACACAATATAATAAAGCAGGGTTGATTGGTGGATATCATAGTTTCATAGAAAATGTCGGTATTCATGATTTTCAACTGGTTTATAAGCATTTTTACACCATTTTCACGATTTTTCACCATTTCAAAGATTTGTGGGTTTTAATTGTTGATGTTGCCATGACAACTAAGTGCTTAATTTTTATCACAAGTTTTAACGATTCTTTAGTTATGTACTTTGTTTTAGGATAACGTTGAAAACCAGAGATCCTCAGTCAAATGCTATAACATAGCTGCAACTGAAAGCCTCATACTTATTCAGGTATTTAGAGAAATGTGAAATGTTTTCCTGAACTACACCCTTTTGCCTCAGACTCTGTCATAGTCGCAAAATCTGCCAAATGTAACCGCAAACGCCCTATTTTTTTGAAACCATCGTGTCATAACACACCATTAAATGACTGCATTATGACCAATTTATGTAACAAACAAACACCCAAAATCTGTACAGAACTAAAACTACTCACATGGTCAAAAAAATGTGCTTGTAGGTTTTTCACGCTGTATATCAGCTTCATAAACCGACTGAGGTGAAGTGTCTTGCTCATGGACACGAAAACAGTTGAGGTTTGAGTCAGGCAAAAACAATAAGTATCCAGCAACTTTGGAGAACAGATATTTTAACATATTTGACAGTCAAACGTTTCATTTTTTATTTTATTTTTTGTATAATGTAAAGTAACCCTCAAAATAAGAGTTCATTTTGTGTTTTAGTTGAGCGTAAGTGGATTAAGTGGGATTATTAATATGTTTGTGGCTTGATATGTACTCTTTGTAAAGCATGGTTTTAAAGCCAAATACATTTAGAGTAATATTATTATTATTTCAGCCCTCCGTCATTAAATCCATTAATAATATACAGACGATGGTAGCAACTAAAAAGTTTTTTTAAACACATTTTGTCCTCTAACCTTACCTTACGATCATTTATTTTGTATTTAGTAGTGCTAATTTATTTTTAAGTGTTTTTTTCTGATTAAAGATTGACTGATACATTGGTTGGTTGATAATAATTCTGCAAAACAAAAGAAAACTGTATCACCATGAAAAAAGCGACAAAAAACACACAAAAAATACCTGTGATTTTTTTATTACGTTTCTGGTGTTGTGATTAAACATTTCAGGCATTGTTACGTTGTCTCCTGCCATGTCACACTTTACCAAAGCTACAGAAAAAGTGAGAGAAACCATTTGGAGGTGTATATAGTACGAAACAGCTGAATAAATGGGTGCAACCTGGTGCCCCCCTGCTCTGACCGCTCTGTCCCGTGAGAGACTCTAACAGCAAACTTACTCATCATTACATATGACAGAAAACAATGGCATTTCCCCCCATAGGTATTCATCCATAATTCATAAACGTGCAAAGACGAGACTGAAGCATCCTTGCTCTGTTGTGTGGACCACTTGCAATTACCAGGGCGACAGGGCGGAGCCACCAAGAAAGCAAAAGTGTTGAAAAGCATTAGGCTAACCGGGCGGAAGTAGGACACGAGCAGAGGCGCCGGTCAAAACTGTTATGCAAATTACTTTATGAATGAAGCGAAAGGAGAATAATAATAGAGAGAGTCATGTATGTTAAAAATAGGACAAAATGAGCCACCAATCCTTGTTTTCATTGGACTCGCAGATTGAGCTTGAAGTTTAAGCTTATTTTTGTAACAAGAGGTTGGATATAAAGTTGGCAGCGTCTGTGCATTTGTAAACAAAGAACGTTAGCATTTATGTTAATACAACCGCTGCTCTCAATGTGTGACCCAGATTTAGGTTTTTATAATGCAATGTTTTGGCTGTTGTTTGTCGCGCATGTCCCAGATTTTGTAGAACTGTTGCTGTCCTAAAAATAACCAAAAAGAGCTTGCTGACTCACTGTCATTCATTTGATTGTTTTTATGGTCTATTTATGTATTGTTATGACATATTTGAAGAAACTTTACATGTCATTATGTGTTATTTTGCATACAATTGATGCATTGAGCTTAAGTTTTATTTTCATGGCTTAATATTAGTATGCATTACTTAATAGCATAACTTGCATTTGTAAAACTTCCAATTTAGTTCATTACACACCAAATATTCACCAATAAATGAAGGGCTCATTGGCGAAAAACAGATAAATGCCATAAAAAACAAAACTGTTTTGCTGGAAGGTAATACACATCCAGTATTTTATTAGCGGAAATGCATTTGTTAAGAGTACATAGTTATACACAATAGTCCACAGCCCTTCCTCTACCAAACACAAACTCTATTGTTTAACACTTTGCTCAGCTTTTATAAACACCATTATATGCTATATTGAGATGTACAGATGCAAATACCTGAATACAATAGCCTCTGTTCTGGCTTTGACACATCTTTCCATTTGTTTGTATTTTCCCCACTGGATTTCACATTTGCAATCCAACACAAAAAGACTCTGTTAAATGACTGAATGAATGAATGAATGAATGAATGAGAAAAGAGCATTTAGTCTGCATAAGCCCCCTGCCAATTCACTTTTCAGTCCTCACTCATTGCTTTACATTACATTATATGGTGGGAATAGGCCTGAGTTGTCAACAGCTTTCAGGGTTCCCAGAGTTTATTGAGTTCTGAGTTGAAATTTAACCTGAGCGGTCTCGAGTGACTATCCCATTTCACAAACAATATGCAAGTAGTGAAAGAACTAGATCATTCTGCTCCATGGACAATGACCGAGCTTAGTATTTACAAAGAGAAAAAGTAAAAGAAAAAAGACATTCTGGGGTAACAATGGAGCATATGGCACTAGAAGACATGTCTCGGCACGTCAGTGAGTGACTTTGCCAGAGATGCTGGACTCTGAACTCTACAAACACAACCAACAACATGCCAATAGTACTGTCATTGGAAGAAAAGAACAACATTGGATTGAAATGTTTCATTTATTATCTATCTATCAATTTTAGTTGACGTTGTCCTTTTAATTACATCACTATGAATAATTTTGGGTAACAATGTAGTGGTAGTAGTAGAAGTAGTAGTAGTAGTAGTAGTAGTAGTAGTAGTGGAAGTAATAGTAGTAGTAGTAGTAGTAGTAGTAGTAGTAGTAGTAGTAGTAGTAGTAGTAGTAGTAGTAGTAGTGGAAGTAGTGGAAGTAATAGTAATAGTAGTAGTAGTAGTAGTAGTAGTAGTAGTAGTAGTGGAAGTAGTAGTAGTAGTAGTAGTAGTAGTAGTAGCAGTAGTAGTAGTAGTGGAAGTAGTAGTAGTAGTAGTCGTAGTAGTAGTAGTAGCAGTAGTGGAAGTAGTTTATCACTATCGAGTAGTGAATAAATAACGCTTTGAGGTTTATGTAATGCAGTTCAGGGCAGGAGTGTGACATTTGATTGGACTTAGAGCGATTTATACCGTATTTTCCTGACTATAAGTTGCACCCTTTTTCATCGTATTGGCCGTGGTGCGACTTATACTTATATTTATACTTATACTTATACTCCAGAGTGACTTATATGTGATATTATTTGTTATTTTCACACTTGCAACTGCATTTCATACTCCAGTGTGACTTATATATGTTTTTTTTCTTCTATATTATGCATTTTTTGGCTGGTGCGACTTATAGTCCGGAAAATACGGTCGTTTACATATGGTAATTCATGCTCACTTTCCAATCAGGTAATTGTAGCGGCAGTACAGACAGCATCTAGCAGAAGCATCTGAATACTTGTATTTTAAAAGATGGTTACCTGACTGATCGTATTGTTATGGAAACTGTGGCTCTTTATTTAGATCCTGAAGCATTCCTGGAGCTGGTCCTTGGAGAGCGCCTCAAAGAGAAGAAACCAAAGTCAGGGTTCTGGTCCCTGGGCTCGCGGTCCTGGTGCGACCTGCGAGTCCCAGCAAAGATAGTGTGTCCAGACAAACAAATACAAGGCCTCTGCGTGGACCAAAGCTCATCCAAACACTGCTCTGGAAAAAAAAAGTCTAAATAGTCTGGGTCAAAAACTAAATCTGAATGAAAAATGTGCTAGAAATAGACTTTTCATAATACCAAGCCTGACCCTTTTTTAATCAAATTGACATATCAACAAAATAGTAGGGACCTATTCATGCTAACTTGTTGTGTTTTGAACCCAATTTAGTCCTAATGTAGACCTGGTTTAGTTTACTTGGAACTAGAATTTGTGTCTAATATTTTACTACTTTATTCATTTTCAAGAACCATTTTTTATCCCAATATACCTACACTTCTATGTTCCTTTGCGCTTATAAATAAATATCTAATGGAGGAAACAGTGAAGCTTCATTGGTATATATTGCATAATGTCGCTGTGTCCTTGAGCAAGACACTTATACAACCATATTGTCTTTATACAAAAGTGTTATAGTTGTTTGGTGGTGCGAAGAGAGGCTTTAGACATCGATTTCTTACCAAGACAATGAGGAAATAATGAAGGTAGCAAGTTAATATTGATGTTAAATATTTGGTGTGTTAAGGTTTAAGGTAAAAACATCATTACAAAACACAATTATATCATTTTTTTGTCTGAGGAAACTGTGTGAGGAAAGCTCTAAAGGAATTTAAACAGTCTGAAATGGAAAATCAATCTAAATATGGGACAGAAACATGTGGTTTTGTGCTAATGCCTTCCACATCTTGTATTTTCCAACAAGTCGGACGTGAAAGAGTATCAGGTTCTGGGTGAAACATCTCGTCTGTGAGTGAAATGACAAAGGTCACGTCAACGTTCTGTGACAGTTTTGTGATACAAGGCACGGGCTTTGTTTACCTGTCGCGCACGCATGGTCAACAACTGTAAGAAAGCATCCCTTCAATTTAACCGTCACTGTGGCAGCTATCACAAGCCGACATGTTGATATGATCAGGGAAATCTGTGTGCTGTTTATGACTGGTTTTGTGGGCGCTTTGGTTAAAGGAAGTGGTCTCATCTGGAAAAAGGACATCTAAATCTCACTGGTAACATAAGACAAGGGACGGAAGACTACAAATGCATAGTGTTGATGCTTTTCAAGTCGAGATAAATGATCGCAAATGAAGTTTGTCACACGTTTATCAAAGGATCAGTGATCACAATCCTCATATCAGTAATAGTAACAGCCGTGATCATAGCCCGGCAGAAGCAGATACGCAAAAGTAATTCCAGGAGTAATACATAGCAGTATTTGTGTGGCAGTAATTGCTGTAGTAATTGCATGTTCTTTTGCAGTACTTTTTATTTATTTAGCTCAACTTGGGTTACTACATCTAACTACAGCTACTTGGGAAAAAAGCTTTCAAGATTAAAAACACTGCTTTCTTTCTGTGAGTTGTCACAAGCAAAAGGCAAAGTTACAGATCCAGCTTTTGTTTTGGAAAAAAAAGAGTTTCCGTGATGGGACGAATGCCCAGGGATCCGGACAGAAAGAGCTGCTTGAGTGAAAAAGAATGACGCAGCAGAGACAGCCCCCTCCGTCTGGTTTCTTATACTGGCTTCGGAAGCTTTAGAGGGTGAACAAAAGCCCTCGTCAGCTAGAACAAAACGCTGAGCTAACTTATGTCCTGCATGTCCCGGGATCACATTCAGTAAAGCACCTGCATCACAATGAAGCTACGCACAAATGCTTAACATAGGTAACTTAAAGTATCACTGAGCTACAGTTTAAAGACTATAATATCAACCTTTTTTTTTGTAAATATAAGTATACCCAACATTTTATAAGATCCAATAGCTTAAGGCCTTGTTAAGATTCCTTGTTTTTATTTTGAAGCATTGTAAGTTACAGGTGAACTATGTGCACTTTTGTTTTGGCGGGAATGTACTGTGTATTTCTCCATGGAGGCAAGCAGGATGCCACCAGGCCCAGTTACAGGTCAGATCTGTGAATTGGCCTGTTGGCTATGTATTTTTGAGCAATAAAAACACTTAACATTTAAAAACTGTACCTTAGATAAGTTTAATGCCACACGGTGGAGCATTGCATGTAGGGAAATAACCAGAAAAGTTACATAGAGCAGCTTTAAGTGCATGGTAGATGTAGCAATGATATAAAAGTGCATGGTTAGACGTCAGCACTGGGAAAGCCTAGAGGAGATCAGTTGCCGTTGTAGTACTAAAGCAGCATGCTAAATTGTGCTTACAATACGTTTCCATTCTTTGTGCTGTGAAAATGGTGAGTGTTTGGCTTTGCCCAGAGCTCCAAGGCTCCACCAGCTGCAAATCGGCCAAAAGCGAACGCATGTCTTTGGTCAACGCCACAAACAACGACAGACGGCGCTGAGCCAAAATTTGAATAACAAGTGTCGAGGAATGACCAACTGTTTGGAGGCCAGGCAAGGTCGCCCGCAAGAACAATGGAGATCTGTTCTGCACAAACACAGATTTAAATAGATTTTAACCTTGAAAATGATGCAAATTCTATTAAAAAAACAAACAAATCCATTCACACTCTGGTAGATGAAAAATAGGAGGATATATGTGAGATGGCTTTCCTGAATCAAAAAATATTGGCAGTGGGTTAAAAAAAAAAAAAAAAAGAGGACAGAATAGGTTTATATAAGGACTTGCAATAGAGTAAAGGTAGATTTGTTTAGCAAAAAGTAATTCAAATTGTCTCTATCTATTAATACTAGATTTATTTTTGGCTTATTATTGGAATGGTCTCCAAATAAGACTCCTAATTTGTGTATTTTTATGGGGAAAAGGGTTTTTAGTAGGAGTGAGATCTCAGCGCACGCCTGGCTTAAACCCCGCCCCTTTGTACGCGTCACTGGCCTCACGCTGGGTTTGGAGGCGGGGCCAGCGAGGAAGCTTATAAATACCTCTCTCGCACGCGACTTCTCACATCCAATTCAGCAATGCGCGCCTGAGGGACCCGCGTGTTTCGGATTTAACTTCACCAACACCCTATGGACATTGCGGCGCCGCAGAGTTTAGTTTCCTCACAGTTTAGGCGTTTTAATCCGATTTAACCATGTTTAAGAACAACGGGAAGAAAACCGCTATTTCTATTGCGAGCGCAGCGTGTCTGTGTCTCGTCGCGGTCGTGCTCGTGGTGCAGCATCACCGCTTTGACGTAACAAACGCGCGGCAGCAGCAAGAAGACGCGGCGGCGGCGGCGGCGGCGGTCGGAGGAGGAGGAGGAGGAGGAGGAGGAGGCGCGCGTGTGGACGACCCCGCGGACAATAACAAGAAGGGATTCTCCGCGTACATCAGTAAACTCACGCGGGGCAGGAGGGACGTGGAGAGCCCCTCGCGCTCCTCAGACGCCAGACGTGACCTGGCTCCAGCTGAGGACATCGTCGCGGATGACGTCTTCGTCGCAGTGAAGACCACCAAGAAGTTCCACCAGTCCAGACTCAACCTGCTGCTGGACACGTGGATCTCCAGAAGTATGCAACAGGTATGACACATTTTTGATTTGTTATGATTATGATTGTTTATTAGACTTGCAATGGTCAGCACTTGTGTTTTGAATGAGCGGTGCAGTCACAGTGCACTCTTGTCCCCCCCCCCCCCCCCCCCCTGTGACACTGGTGGCCCCACAGCCCTGTCACATCTGCTCAGTCACATCTCATTCTCCTTGTGAATGATGTCCCAGGCCCATTCACTGCCCCTTGTTCTTCCCCTTCTTTTTGGGTCACTGTAAAAGCCCAGGATGCAATTGATGCTCCGAGCTCTATTTCCCCCACAACCGTCCCCATGAGAACGTGGGGAGATTTGTCTCGAGTCAACCTGTGATACGGCGTCAGAAAATGGGGTTCCGTGACGTGCGTTGCCTGGAACAAAAGTGGTGCGTCTTTACAGGCAGAGAAGTTGCATGCTGGGCGTGAGAACCAAGCTTCTCTGAGGGATGCACAAAGGATGATAAAATGGCCCGTCAAGTGATCCGGACATGGTCTTCCGAGTTAATTCATGTCAAACTCGCGTAAGATTCACTTAGCGGTCAGTATCAATTACCTGGGCTCTTCAACATCTGCTAATATGAGAGGAAAGCTTGCACTAATTGCTTGTAATGACTGTCCGGGATGATAGTGAACTCATGTGATGAAGTTAACAGCAGGAGTCATAGGCAGGGGCAGCTGGCGGGTGGCGGTACAGACAAGAGGACATAAAGGCACCACAATGCTAGAGGGAGTAGCTGGAGGAGAGGGTGCCAGGTGGTCAGAACAAAAGAACAGCTCTAATGCCAACCATATGATCAGCCCAGTTCCATCCAAAGGCATATGCGCACCTCTGATATCCAGGTTACATTCTCACGCTCTGCCGATGGACTTATCTTTGACTTATTTTGTCAAATTTTGATTAAAAAAACAAAAATAATTGAATACGTTTGTTCAGTGGTAAATGCATAGGGGCCAAAGTCCAAGAATATAGAGTACGTAGCGATCTATTTTGGGAAATGTCTGTGTTAATAAAAAAGAAGACTGGTCTATTATTATTATTATTATTACTACTGCAATTATTTAGCAGTATATTTAAATGTATTTTCTTTCTTAATTCAAACCGTTCATCCTTGCTTTCAGGTGCCCTTTACATCACAATACCGCCTTAGACCCAGTTAATCTGAAGGATCTTTGCATTTAAATTAGACTCTTATCTCCATTCAGATGCTGTGCGCTGCCCTCTGGCTAAAACAAAAGTGTGGCCCAACAGCACCCATCCAAGTGAACTCCCTTCACCCCTTCCCCCCCCCCCCTCCTCTTTTTCTTCTACATTTTGGCGCCATGCTTGGTAAAACTGGCACGCACTGTAACTGCGTCCACCCAAGCCTGCTGCATTCGCTTAGCTTTAAAGTTCAGACAGCTGGCATCTTCATCTCTCGTAGTGTGCCATGCATTCCGTTCTCAAGAGCACGATAATTACCCAGACGCTATCTAACAATGAGCGCTTTTAGGATGTTGAAAAAACACTGGCGGCTGCGGCGGACTGATTAGAAAGGCTTCACAATGGAGCGAGGCAAGAAGATAAACTTTAAAATCATTCGCCGTTAAAAAAAAAAAATCTTTATTGTTTTTCGCCAAGTGCTGACATAGGTGCAGCACAAAGCGTAATAGGAAGCAGCCAGGGTGGAGGCAGGTTGAAGCGGGTGCCCTTCCTTCCTATAGTGAGCGGAGACAGCCAGCCAGGCACCATGTCCAGCTTGGTGCCAAAACCTCCCCAAGTCCTAAAGCCAATACTCGCCGGTCTCTTATCACCACTTCACACACTTCTTTTCTAGTGTGAATTCCCAGATAAGACAAAAAAAAAAAGCTTCAGCGCGATGCCCTCTCGCACGCTCAAGCCTTAACCCCAGCAGCTGTATGCAAATGAGGGCAAACATAGTGGGCTGCAGGCTCTCCCCAGCATGAAAACTCACAGCATTGTTTTCTATTGAAGAGGCCCGGTGAGGGAGAGGAAAGGGGGGGTGCGACAGGGGTGTGGGGGGGTGAGTGAGTGACCACACACTGCTCCTGATTTACTAATAAGCACCAAAGATCCCCCCCTTGTCCCGCCACCACCGCTACAGCGCCGCACAGGCAGCTGCTCTCTGATTAGCTTGAATATTCAACAGGCTTAGAGCAGACAGGAGTCCAAGGCCAGAGACTTTTTAGACAGGAAGGATTTAAGTAATTGGTAAGTAACCTTATTAGTTTGAAAAAGCAGGTGGAACGTAGAATAAATACATTTGATATTGTTGTAACGAGGGTTGTAAGTATCAAAACACTAAATTGGTATAGAAACTAGATGTGCATTTGAGCAAGTATCAATATTTCAGTACAAAATGTGACTTTCCTGAACAGTTTTTGAATCATCTTGAGCTTGAACTGTTCTACTATTTAGACCATGAGGTAACACAATAAAAGTACCATTATTTTATGTTGAAGAGTCCAGTCTGTTATTTAGAAAAAGACAATATTTTATTATCATTGTGGTATCAAAATTGAGCATTGAGCCTCGTCCTTAATATCGTAGTCGAGTTTGACCACTAATTGCACCAAATCCAGTGTAGTTTAATGCTATATAAAATAACTTTAGGCTTTATAGTTCCAATTAGTCGCCTATTATGGTTGAAGTTGGCAGGGAACTCCATTTGCATGCCCATAAGATGAGCACAATGGATGAAATACTGTAGCTTTTTTTGGATCACCGACTGCAATCATAATTTGACATAGAGCTCCTTTTGTTATCTGGGGCCCAGGCAGCACGAGCTCGCATGTACAGACACGTGGCTCTGATGGTTGGCGTGCTGTTCGGCAGGTGCTGCTTTTACCTGAGGTGCAGGGTAAACACCGGCGGTTACAGAGTCGAGCGCCATTCACCTCCTTTGCACCTGCCCATTGTAAGCTAGTCTAATCTCGGCCGGCTTCACGTGTTCCTATTATATGGCTTTGGTTGTAAAAAAAAGAAAAAAGGACTTTATGACTAACTGCTACAAGTGCGTGCCGGCAGTTTCGTTGTTGACCTTTTTAACAGAGATTTTGTGATTACATCTTTATGATTGCTGCATTATTGGCAGGGTTTCCTTCCAGTAAAGATATTGGGAGCGTCTTTTAGGGCACGGGGTATTGGGGGGGAGCAGGGGTTGAGGAGGACAGTCTGCCTCCTGCTTTGTCCCGTGTCTGGGAGGCTTCGGGGCGGCTAAATAGTTGCCATGGCGAGTGAAATGCAAAGGACAAAGGCTCTTTATTAGCGCATGGGGATGTTTAACTCAATGGCACAATGGGCATGATGAGCGATGCCATAATCTCTCCAGGCGGAAAATGACAGAATTGCCCCAAGACACATTGATGGACCAGGCCAGGCGACGTCCTGTTACGGGCCCTTCACATGATCCGGTCAAGTGATGTGGTTAACGATCGTCCTCGCTCATCTGCCATCTGATGTGCTTGTGTTTTGCAGACGTACATATTCACGGATGGGGAAGATGAAGAGCTGAAGAAGAAAATTGGTGAGTTTTACGATGGGAAAGTCATAGTGGAAACAGAGCCGTAGTTTGTCCGTTCCAAAGTCGTACGGATGTGGCTTTGAGCGTTCCGTTTTAAATGAAATGAGAGATTGTTTTGCATTTATGAAACGGTCTGAAAGTGCTGTTGATTAATGAAGTTGTTCTCGGTGTCACAGGGAGCCATGCGGTCAACACAAACTGCTCCGCTGCGCACAGTCGACAAGCTCTCTCCTGCAAAATGGCTGTGGAATATGACAAGTTTATAGAGTCTGGCAAAAAGTAAGTATGACATGATGTGATTTTATTCACTGATGGCGTTAGAAAAGTGTCGAGTGTCTAACAAGAGTCTTATGTCACAGGTGGTTTTGTCACGTGGACGATGACAACTATGTGAACATGAGGACTCTGGTCAAACATCTGTCCCAGTACACCCACACTCAGGACATGTACATCGGCAAGCCCAGTCTGGACCGGCCCATCGAGGCCACAGAGAGGCTCGGAGACAACAAAATGGTGCGCAGCCGCGATTCAGAGCAAATGTTCCAAGCGTATGTGCAGATTGAAGGTCCGCTGTATGCCAAATATTGTGTTTTTTTGTCTTTGTAGAAACCAGTGAACTTCTGGTTTGCCACTGGAGGAGCAGGTTTCTGCGTGAGCCGAGGACTGGCGCTGAAAATGAGCCCCTGGGCCAGGTACGTTGCGCAAAGTCATGAACGTAAGATGACTTAACGCCTCCATTCAGCTAAGAGTTCTCAACGCATTTATATTTTCCTTCCAGTGGAGGCCATTTTATGAACACGGCCGAGAAAATCCGGCTCCCCGACGACTGCACCATCGGTTACATCATCGAGTCGGTGCTGGGCGTCCCTTTGACCCGCAGCAACCTGTTCCACTCCCACCTGGAGAACCTGCAACAAGTGTCCCGACCGGACATCTACAAACAGGTACATTTGCATCTACCGTAGTCACAATTCAAGGCCCAGAAGTATTTTATTATTACGTTATAACATTTTTGTTTCCCCACAGATCACTCTCAGTTATGGGATGTTTGAGAATAAAAGCAACATCATCAATTTGAAAGGGGTTTTCTCTGTGGAGGACGACCCGTCAAGGTGAGGGTTTATTGCTCAGCTTTGCTCTTGCTGCTGTCTGTCAAATCTATTTTCCAACTTGGTCACAACATTGTTCTTCTTGTCGTCTTCCAGGTTCAAGTCGGTGCACTGTCTGCTGTACCCGGACACCCCGTGGTGCCCTCCTCAGGTTGCCTTCTAGGGCGACCGCTCCTTTCTCATCCTCGTCCCCGTCCAGCCTCGGTATCTGAAAGGCTCGTGGGGACCAGTGTTTCGTATTAGACCGCGAAGCCGCTGTGTTTTATTACAGTGGCGATCGGTCTTGGTTATTTTACTGGGCTGCTGTGCGGCCCGCTTCGGGACTATATCTTCCTGCGTGACACCAGGATCTCGCCCATAATGTCTGGGACGAGCAAAATGGAAGTCAGCAGGAAGGAGCTTTCATTGTTAAGCTTTGCAGGCAATCAGTTGAGCTTTGTCGTGTAAGTGTTGCTTGTAAATGTATCTGCAATTCTCATAGAATGTATGCTCACATATTCAAGCTTTGGCCAGCTTTACTCTTGCATTTTTGGTTTTAACCGTCTGTACAGGCCTGTGTAGGCTTTTGTATCTTTAGTTTGTTTATTTAGCTACTCTCCTCATATGACTCCGGAAATGCTTCAGTGTATGAAGGTGTTTTTATTTTAAGTTAACAGTGTTATTCCTCCATAATTTCAGCTGGCTAAAGGCAAATTTCCAAATGCAACCTTTAATGACCAAATCTGAGGTGTGTCAGGACAAAGCACTTTTAATATTAGGTGACTTCATCTAATTCACGTCCTCTTGACGACAGGCCTCAGATAAATGTCCGACTAAATTAACCCCTTGAAATCTCTAAAATATCTGTTAAATATATAATGTATAATTTTATAATTTAAAAAAGTCCTTGCATTGTTACAATCAGGGAAAATTATTATGGCATAAGAGATTTTGAATTGGGGTTACAATCAACTTTTGACTTGCTTTGAAAAGTTCTATTTGAAAGTTGCACAGCTGAGTTTCAAATTTGCTCCTGCACAGGCTCTCACCACAGAAGACACTAAAATAGTCAAAACCAGTTTGGTTTGTAATTAGGCAATATTTGTAAGAAGATCTGCCTTGGCTCTTAGTTTGCACACAGATAAAGGTTAATGAGAGCAGATTACAGTCTGAAAGCCTGTCAGGAGCAACATGGCGGCGTTCACATGGAGGAGTGTGTCCTCTGTGTTCTCTCTCACCCATATTGGGTTACTCTGTACATCTGGATTACAGTATTGTGTACTGTGCTTTGTTTCAATGCGTAGTGACTGTGTAGATTGTATCTCCCCTGCCTTTGTAATGGTTTACATTTGCTTTTAATGATGTTGGACTGCTTTGAACTGTGCTAAATGATGTGTCTATTCTCCAGTATCTGGAGTATTTAACAGTTCATCCCAATAATGGCCTCTCAGGGACAAGAGCTGATTGTGGCATTGACCACCAAGGGACCCACACTGGGACCTCAAACGATAAATAAAATGGCATAACCACTAAACCGTGTTCTTTGGTCTGTTTTTATGTTTCTATTTCTATGCATATTTAGACAGCAAGTTTTATAGTTGAAATGATATTCTGTGTTCCTGTACATAAGGCTGAACAGAGGCCCTAAAAGCTGGCTGGCGTGTTATGTACAGTATCATGATATCAAAAGAAGTCTTCTTTCTGTTTACTTATGATCATGACTCATAGAAACACTTTGAAAACAAAACACTCATTTTAAAATCAAAATGTATTTCACCCATTAAAGATCAAAGTCCCTCCTCATGACTGCGTCTCATGATCTGGTTTTAAACATGAATACAGTCGATTCATTCTACTTAATATAATTGTTCCAACTAATTAAATACATTTCAATTAGTCTAAAAGAAAAGGCACTATTCAAAACAAAACGATCAAAGACGCTATTTAGTCTTTTTTTGTGTGTATTTGGCAAAGAAATCAAACGATGGGAACCGGATCTCACAAGTGTAAAATATACACTTGTACTTGCCCCGCTGATGTTAACGCCACTGGAATACGGCATCTGTCTGTGTTTACAGGAGAGTGGAGCTCCAAGTATGGGAACACACAAAATCACAAACATGTAGGAAAAAAGATAAACAGAGGAAACCCACCTAAACACTGCAATCACAAGTAACAACAGCAACGTTGTGGGAGTTAAAACCAGATGCAAACTATTGTCTAAAGATTGTCAGACACAAGTAAAAGTTGAGAAAATGAGTTGGTACAATACAAGTTCTACAATCTAGTTTTGAGCGCTGTTAGAGATATTCGAGAAGATAAGACTGACAATGTAGAGATTTGTAGTGAGTTGTAAAACCCCTTTCCTTTGAATAGAAAGATCAAGCTGCCCTTGAGCCGATTACTGTTTGCACATTCACAGCTTGCCACTTTAATAATACAGGAGTGTTACACATAAGCCACAAGCCCGCTGTTCCCATGGGTGCTCTGCCAGCAGTGGGATCGTGCTTCGAGACAGGAAGTACAACGCGCAAGAAGCAATAACGACAACAAAAACAGACAAAACCAACATATTGTAGCGTAAAATGAAACGGATCGGCCAAGTATTGCAATAGTAAGTCAGGGGCCAAGACTGAATATTCAAATTTGAGGGTAAATGCTCTGTTTATTGAGTGTCTTTACATCTTGTCAAAGCTGATCTCAAACTATTACAAGCAAAATACATGGAAGAAAATCTAAAAAAAATAAAAACACGTATCTTAGCATAATATAACATTGGGTAAAATTGTCAGATTGGCCTTTAATTGGTAATTATAGCTTGTGTTCATATTGCATTGAGATTGTGCTTTATTGACATGTGTAAGCGAAAATTAAGACAACAAATCTATTCAATATAATCTAAATGACTAATAGTTATTTAGTTCTATTCATTTGAAAACATAATTGAAGATATGTTAAGACGGAAAGTGGTTTAGGATGAGGTAATATAGTTTATCAAAGTCACATTATGTCATTTGGGTTGCTTCATTTACTTTTTATTGTGTCATGTGTTTATGGTCTGGAAAGCCAGTTGTGGTCATGCCAAATGCGCTCTTTGTCTCATTTATTACTGTAAATGTAGACGAATTTAAATGTAGCTTGCTATTTTGGCACCAGGTTTTATGTTCCTTTATGACGCAATTGTTTAAGTAAATGGCACGTTATATTGAAGTGAACAGAATGTGAACAAAATGTGAAGCAGAGGCACGTTAGTCTTGACTTTGAGAGCGCTCATTAGACGTACAGTGATCACGCACAACATCAAAACAGCACCATTGTTCCTTACTTGAACCATTTTTAATAAACAGCCATAAAATATTACTTGTGCACCACTAAAATTCTTGATTTTTTCCCGTCTCTATCACAACGACATTAAGGACAGAGTCTTCACTTGCCAAAATAAAGGGATCGTCTTATAATAATGCATTTGATTTGTTTAGCCTCATACTGGCTCTCAATACTCGGCAGTGGAAAGGTATTAGAGCCACAGTTGCCCTGGGACAGAGTGAAGCCAATCAGCGCCAAGCCAACTGCATCTACTTCCACCACCACGGCTTTGGAAAAAAAACTCTTAAAATGATTAGGATCTGGGGGAAAAAAGATGTACCGGTATACAAAGAAGTAAACAGCATCTTCATAAAAGGCTCTTAAAACTACAGATCAAATCCACATCAAATCAAAATGTATTTGCAAAGCACAATTTGTACCAAATGCTATTCAAAGTGCTTTAAAAATATAGTAAAATCACCATAAAAAGGCATTAAAATCAAGATAGCTCTTTCTGATATGTACATATATATTGTTATAATTCAAGTAATATAATTAGTCAAAGAATACAACAATTTCTTGACTTGGTGCATTCACTTTTGCACCATAATCCCCACATCAAAATAGGGACTAAACTGAGACTAAACCCAAAACTAAAACAAAACGAAACCCGGACAAAAACAGAACAAAACAAAATCTACACCAGGACTCAAACTGGGCCCAAACTAAATGACAAAAAGGACAAACACAGCCCAAATATTCAAACAAAGTCAAGGTGGGTGAAGTATTTTCCCCCAGAACAGCGTCACATGGAGCTGGGCTTGTACCGCCGCCTCAGTAATCTGTGTTATGCCGTTCACACAAGTGGCCCTTTAATGTCCCGCATGCTCTTGGGATTTTCTGAGATCTCCTGCACCCTCAACGTCATGCGGCGAAAGGAAACATCTAATTTTAGGCCCATAGGCACACTTCCACGGAGCAGCTGCGCGCCAGGAGAGCGTTGGCAAAGCATGTCTGGGGGCTACAACTGATCATCTCCTGATAACGGCCTCGATCACCTCCAGTTTACACACAACAGTGAAACCGGTCCGACGAGAGCGTGTGCTGCCTGTTGGTCGCTCTCGACGCCTTAGGGACAAGACCCCCGCAAAGTGCAATAACATTAGTCGCTACTTCTGAGGCTGTAGGCCGGAGAGGAAGCCATTGAAGAAGTGTTAAAATCGAGTTAGTAGTTTGTAGCACGCTGACTGAAACGCAAACAGGGCGGTGTGCGAGTTGGCGCCGCATCAAAGTGAGTGGAGCAGGCGACGTGAAAATCCACAGGTCTTTAAAGGATGCTGTGATGGTGTTTGTTTTGGGTCGGGAAGTAACTACGTGCTCGAGTCGTTTGGTTTAGGGAAAAAGATACTTTGAAGGAAACGTATAGGAATTAAGAAGAAAAAGCATATTTAGAAATCTCTAATGTGTTAGCAGGTTGAAAATTATACTTAGTAGAACGCTTTTGGATGAGTTTTTCTCTTTTTAGTCTTTACAGCCAAATGGGCAATTTTTATAGTGAAGTCAAGTTTAAATACCAGTGGTAGTTTCAGTTGCAGCATTCTTTAAGTTAAAAATCAGTATGCGTTATTTTCTGACTTTTAATTAAGTTACGGCATAGTGTAATAAATTGACTTGTTTAATTATTACAATATTAGTGGTTGCATTCAGACTAGGGTTATTAGATGTAGCAATTTTGTTATTTACAGTAGCTGCAGTGTCTGTGCTCGAACTGTTATAAAGTGTAGAAAAACTATTTCTGATTTAAGAAGATTTGTGAAGACTCCACCGGTCAATAATACGCTTAAAAGTGACATTTACATAACATTGTTTATATTATACTTTTCCCAGTGGATGGTTTACCACCTGCTTGTCTCTGGATGTCATTGTTTTGCCTAGAATATTCCACGCTATGACACCGACAAAGAAGCTCAATTAAAACACCTACAACTGAATAAATGCATTTCAGTGCCATACAGTGGAACATTCCGGGCAAAGCAATAAAGAACATCCCCATGGAGACAAGCTGGTGGCGGACCCTTGACACGGAAAGTCACATAGCGCACCTTTAATTACACATGTAAGCACTTCCACTTTACAATTCATCAACAAAGTCCATCAAACCCCCGGTAAAAAAACCACTGTCCGACTGGCACATTCCTCCAAGTGCCGAGGATTACGTTGGCGCTGCCCTCACACTCTGTCAGCGTGACTTTTCGGGGCTATATCAGTCCAGGCTCCAATTAACAGCCCGTATTGTCTGCGGGATTAGGAGCGACGGGGCCTTGATCCAGAGTGAGGTCTGAGAACAACTGGCCCTGGTCTAAATCCCACTCAGCTTGTGCACTGCAGTCGCTCCTGTACAAGTGGAAAAGGCCTCGTAATCCAGGTATCACGTAACACTACAATGGAGACTTGAACTTTGTAGTGGGCTGCTCTCTTTGGGAATGTGGGGCAAATGGTGACAATGGTAAGGACGACAGAGGGATTCTCAACATGCGGGACTTGTACTACGACTGGTACAAGGCTTTAATTTGTACGGCATTTAACTTATCTTATCTTTTATTAAATGTGTTTTTATTGCTCAAAAAGACCTTGAAAAACATGCATTCGTACTGTAGACAGCGTCGACTCTCCACGGATCTGACCTGTAATGTGGCCTGGAAGGCATTGGATCCACTGTTTGTCTCCATGGAGGCCAACAAAGCAATAACATCTTCATGAAACAGGCAGATGTGGGACAATGCACCAGAAACTTTATATATTGCACCTTTATTTTTCATTTATTTAACTATTTAGACCTGGTTTAGATCTTAATTTAGTTCTATTTGAATCCTGTATTTTACACATTAGAGTTCAGCTCATTTAACCTTTTTGTTAATCAGTTTTGGACTTCAGAAATGTGTCCTGTTTAAAATGTTAACTTTATTTTGTTGCTGAATTCCTTTTTGCTCATTTTGCTTCATACACTTGAAGAACCACCGCTTTAGAGCCTTTTACTTTTCTATTTGATCTCGCTTTGCCCCAGCAGAAGTCTTAAAACAACACCAAATAAGGTCAGATGTGAATGGCAGTTGCTGAGCAGTCCAAAGTGATGGATCGGTTGTGTGTTTCTAGTCTAAACCTTTTCATACCTGGAGGGATTAAACATTGGGTGGACGTACTTTGCATAAATTCAAAGTGAAATGCAAATGTTTGTCGCTTGGAAATAATAGTGTTTTCAAAAGGTTATTGTCAAACTTTGATAGGTCAAAAGGACGTGATTATAAGCTATTTCGACCTTGCTGCAATGCTTCAGCGGAGGTCCTCTTCTTTCCCTTCCCTCTACTTATTAATTAGTTTGCCATAGATAGCTTTCTAAACTTTGAAGTCGCATTTTTGTGTTTTCCGATGTTTGCCGTAGCCTTGGAAACATTTAGCGTCCGGGCAGAGACGGTGTGGGTGAGTCTCACATGTGGTCAAACTCTGGGTTAGTGGTAAACCATTGGATCATGACAAGTCCTTTATAAAAACTTAAAAGAGCAGAAAGTCAAAGGGAGAAAGGCTTTGAACGCGGTGGAGAGCGCATGAGGCATCACAGTCCAGGCGGATTACCCGAGAAGACCAGCCGTATCTCCCATAAAGCCCCGTTAGAGACCGGTGATTCCCAAGATGTGGTACGCGGACTGTTTCTAGTGGTAACCAGATGTTTTTTCCACAGTTCAAGATGGTTTTTGTTGTTGTTTTAGTTTGAATTCTTGACACTTTGCAAGGTTCTGTTTAAGTTTCTGGTTTGTATGACAGATTAACATGTGATTTTAACCCAGATTTAGTCTTGGTTTAGTTTCAGATGTATAGGTTTAGTATAAGATTTTGTTCCAGTTTTATATTTGCTATAGTCCTGCATTTTGACCTTGATTTGATCCTGGTTTCGTCTTTGTATTAGTAATGCTTTATGCCCAAGTTAGTGAGGCAGACCCTGACTCTATAAAATTAGACACATAACAAGACACATGGCTATTTAGACCTTTATTTCCTAACACTAGAGCATGACTTCGCTCAATGCACTGTTTTGTTCTTGTTAAACCTGAGGAAATCAACAATATTAAAAAAAAAAAAGACCTTATTTGGGCACAGCAGAGTAAACAGCAACAGATACGTCAATATAAATTACATTTGCCTTTGAAACACTTCAGTTTAGTTCATAGAATTATATGGAAACCTTTTTTTTTTTGCTACGTTCTACGGTCTCTGTGATCAATTCTGCTTTTTTGGAGAAGCCGTTCACTTTGCAAATAAAATGTGACTCAAATCAGTTTCATGTGTGAAGCCAACGACTCTGAAGTTTCCTGATGTGCAGAAGACAAAGACAAAACCAGGAGTTGTGCTGTTTGCGCACCATTTGTCACCATAAACGTATCAAAATAAGTCATCTTGATGTTTTATTTTACACACTTTCTTTCTCAAAATGCAAAGTTTAGTTGAAAACCTCACTTTATTTGCACGTTCTAGCTTCACTGCTGTTGTCTGCCAGGCCTTTTATTGTTTCATTGTTTCATTCTTGCCTTTTGCAGTCTAAAAATGTTGCACTTGTAGCATTTCAGCGCTGTAGAAGTCAAATCGAGCGTGTTCAGACAAAAGTCCCTTTGCTAAAGATCAGAATCAGCTTTTGTACGATTCATGAACGTGGCCTTGCCCTGCATTACACACAAATCTGATTTCTGCCTTTCACACTCATCATGAAAAAAGAAGATCCATGTCACTTTTGGGCTAAATAAATTTCATTCGACCTGCAGTGTGAACATAGCCTGAGTGAAATAAATACTGGATAAGACCTGGTTTAGGCCCAATGTCAGTCCTGTCTCTGTTTTACCACTGGATTTGGCACATTTTAGCTTTAAGTTTGTTGCGGTTGTTAACACATTGAGCAGGAAACTCATTCAACCCTGTAAAGTGAGCGGACGTATACATTGGAACAGCCCTATAAAGTCACTCTGCGTGGAGGCTGCGTGGTGCCAGCGACAGAACAGGGGTGCGGGGACACAAAGAGGGAGGTGAGGTGTGACTCCCAGGATGCAGCTGCCCTCCCTCCCTCCCTCCCTCCCTCCCTCATCCTGCCACAAAAGAAGGGGCGAGCGACGGACCCTATTTCCTGACTCCCCCCAACACCACAACAACGCAGACACAAGACCCTAAAACAACACAAAGGAATCGCCGCAGGATAAAAAGACGCTCTGTTCTAACAGTGAATTGGCTGCGTCATGGGCTGCTCTGGGCAAAGATATTTCCACTAAATGTCAGGGGTGATGCTGAGTCACTAAAAGATCAATAAATGACTTTACTTTTTGAAATATTAACACTTTTTTCCACCTTTTCAATATTTCTGCATTATGGTCTGCAAAAACTTCCTGCTGCTTTCTCGTGTGATACTTATGTATTTCTGTATAAGCAAAATTTAGAGTATATTGCAATGGAAATAAGTGTTTATAATGTTGGTAGGTCTACGGTGATTAGAAACATGTAATACATAATCAAGATGGATAAAAATAGACTTCAATCTAACCACAGACTGTGCAAGTAGAGCGAAAGTATAACAACATTTTATTGATATATGTCTGGTACTTGGGCTGTCAAAATCAATACCCAGATTATGATGCTAAGACAAGTAGTGAAACTAGATAATCATTTCAGCAAGTATCAAAACTGAAGAAAAAAAGTACACGCATTGGACAAAGTTGGACCGTTCCTTTTTTACTTCTTGATCTATACCAGACCAACAAAATGGAGTATTTTGAGATGCAAATTACATTCTATTGTCTAAAAAAAGAGTTTGAAATTTCAATCGCTGCAATTTATTCAGTGTGATTCAGACCAACAACTGACTCATTTTTAACAGGGCTAAAACAAAAGAATGTCGTGTGGGTTGATCGTACGTATCATATTCATATCTTATTTCCATGATTTCCTCCTTCTGCTTCAATGGGAAACAACATAGCGGCTAATACAACAAGACATTCAACGCAAAACAAAACAATTGTTTTTTATCTTTCAAAACTATTTACTTCATGACGAAAGGGAAGAGGTCATTTCCATAGACAGTTTGCTGAAATAATTTATTTGTGCCAACACTCATTTGTCATACTGTATATTGGTTTCAACAGGGGATTTTGTAATTGATGCAACTGTAAAAATAGGGATTTTACAATATCAACTTTTAGTCAAACAAGTATCAAAAGAAGAAACATTACAATTATTATTCACTGGTCTTTATAGATTGCTGTAGAATGGACCCTGCTTTAAGAAATCAAGTCTTCTGAATGATAATGTGACATAAACAGCCAGATAAAAGCACTTTATATTCATGTTTACTTTCTGGAGAATGTATTTATTTTCTAAATGTCTCACAATTTGTATTTATTTTGTATCCTTAAGATGAAAACACCCTCCTACTGTAAAACTGTAATCACTTGTAATCTTGTATTAGTATAAAGTAGCAATGTGCCTGAAAACAAACAATATTGACTACATCAAAATGGCACGTTTTAAAGAGAAAATAATACTGTGTGATGTTGTGTTGCACTCACGAACATCAGAGCTTTGATGCATTTGTCCTTGTTACAGTTCTTCTCCAGCAGGGCGGCGTGATGAGCCATTTTTCTCCTCTGCAGGGCCAACTCTTTCTCAGTAAACTCGCTCACACTCCGGCCCCTGGACATGCTGCACTTGTTACAAACAGAGTGGGGAGCAATTGTACACAAGAAAGAGTAAAGTAGTTACACAAGTGGAAGAAGTGGTCCAGAAAATTACTTGAGTATTTGGGGAAACTACAACTCGAGTAGGAGTAACTAAAGGTGCAACATCTGTTTATAATTTGAAGTTATTAAAGGAAGAACTGGAAAAACTGGAAGGACCAAACATTAAATAATAAAAAACAATCTTGTGTTCAAGATCAAAATCAGATTGCTGCGTTTCAGATGACATCATCACAACAATGGTCCATAATATGAAATAAATGGCGGTAAAACACGAAACATTCAAATGCCGAGTTCTGTCGTTTTGGGAGGGCCTAATTAATATAAATAATCAGGTTCAATATTTGTACACTTTCCTTTTGAAACACTGAAAATACTCTAATTAAAAGAGGAAAACTGGCTCTTGCCCCATCAATATTAGTTCATCTCCAAATACAAAAGCGTGTCATGTTCGCACAGGAGACAGTAGTGGATTAGTGCACTTTTCTCACTTTGAGCTTGTCCTGGAGGACCTTCTCTTGCTCCTCCTGAGCCTTGTCCCAGGAGAACATGCAGTTGTCCCAGGAGAACATGCAGTTGTCCCAGGAGAACATGCAGTTGTCCCAGGAGAACATGCAGTTGTCCCAGGAGAACATGCAGTTGTCCCAGGAGAACATGCAGTTGTCCCAGGAGAACATGCAGTTGTCCCAGGAGAACATGCAGTTGTCCCAGGAGAACATGCAGTTGTCCCAGGAGAACATGCAGTTGCTTCTTCTGCTTCTTCGTTTGCTCCAGCTCTTCTCTCAAAGCGATCAACTGTTGGCGCTTGGAGTTAGTGAATCGACAAGATGACATGGGAGATGGTCTTGGACTTGTGAGTTTGTGAGGCCAGTGACACGTGACTGGACTTGAGTTCCAGGCCCTTGGACTTGTGGACCAAAGACTTTACAGCTCTCAAAACCTCAGCTTATCTTCTGTATAAACATGTTTAAATTATAGTGTTTTAAGTTCAATTTGAAGCTATGAGAATCCACAGTAGGGTCGACTGGGAAGCAGGCTCGTTGTAAATGTGACCCGGACTCAGACTTGGACTCGTTTTTACACATTGGCTCAAACTGGGAGAGTTGTTTTGTACTTGACACAAACTTGGACCTGAACTTGAACAATGAGGTCTGTGTGTGATTCAGACCCAAAAAAGTGTCTTCACCAGGATCCTTTAGGATATAAAAAATACTATAAACTTACAGAAGGCCAAGAATCTAAAAAGCACAAATGATGTTTGACGTTTGATAACTTAACAGGAGAATTTTAAGTTTAAGGTTATGTTAATCTTAGCTTGGTCGCTTCACCATCATCAACACTTTTCGCTTTTCCTTTCTTGTCCTTTTTATTTGTGTTTTAGGAGGCTGTGGAGGAAAAGTAAACCGTAATGTTAGCTATAACGCTAATTGCTAATGTTCGCTAATGAGATCTTTCAAGTCAAGCAACGTTATTGTCTGACGAACAATATAATCAAAGGCAAACCAGTTAAAATGCGATGCCATCATTAACGTTAAATCTGGATAAATTGCTGGTCTTACTCACCATGTTGCGTTCGATACAACTGTCTGTCAGTTAACGGACGGAAAGACAGACTGAAATGTTGCCACGGATGCCACAGACAGCAAAAATAAGCTGTTCAACAATAGATGTAAAGTCAGATATTGTCACAAACTAAGACTCTAACGGATCACTAAGATTTTATACATTTTAACTTATTTTTTGTTAAGTGGAAGAGAATGGTGCAGGATTAAAGTTAATCTGTATAAACCTTCATTTGTTAGGTCAGGCATGTCCAAACTAGGGCCCGGGGGCCAAATGCGGCACTCAGACCAATTTCTGTTGGCCCTCCAGCTTCCTGCTATGTTGGGCCAAACAACAAAAAGTGGTACTTTTTACTGTAAAACTGGGAAAATTCAGGCATATTGATGTTATACCAACCTAATATTAATGTTCTAGGTCTAATTAAAGGTGTGGAGGCTCATTGCAATTACGTCAAATGCAAAATTTCGAATGATTCACTTTGTCATTCAACAAATTTGACATTGTCAAGTTGTTTTTGGCCCTCTGCTCCGTTTAAGTGTCAAAATGACACCCTTGGTTTAGGTTATCACTGATTTTGGACATATTCTTGTGTGTGTGTGTGTATGTGTGTGTGTGTGTGTGTGTTTGTATGTGTGTTTGTATGTGTGTGTGTATGTGTGTTTGTATGTGTGTGTGTATGTGTGTGTATGTATGTGTGTGTATGTGTGTATGTGTATGTGTATGTGTATGTGTATGTGTATGTGTATGTGTGTGTGTGTTAGCTATAGCTCATCTAAATCACATGGAAACAGCCTTACTCATTATGTGGACTAACACTACACACTTAACATTTTCTCTCATTAGCACATGCCTCCGCGTACACGTGTAAATGGAAGTACTTGTTAGTAGGTGCATACACTTGTGTCTGTGATTGGAGCGCGCACACTGAAAGCCCTTCTTGTCCCGTCTCTTGAGCATCCTGCAGCTGTTCTCCATTCAGACCCTTTCAATGGGAGCTGTGGTTTGGCCTCCTGGCACGAGGCCCAGCCAGACTCAGGAAGTGTCTCTTTCCCTCTCTCTCTCTCTCTCTCTCTCTGCAACAGGCCGGACCCTCCTCTCCCCAGACACCTCCTCCTCCTCCACCCATCTCCTCCTCTCTACCCCGAAACCATTCAGCTCCTCACCTCAAAGCATTAGTGATGCATTCCACCGCTCCAGCGACAGGCAGAGTAATGCAATTTCCCCCGACGGTGAGACCGTGTGAATTCTGTGTTGCATCTTTGGACTCTTTGAGGAATCATCAGTCTCAGTCAGGCTTTGTTTGTGTATTGTTTGTGTATCGCTTTGTTTTCTTCAGCTCCCCAAAAATAAACCGCAGGAGCTTTTGGGGGGGATTATATTACAGCGTTTGTTGCACTTTGGTTGAGGGTGATTGGAATCTCATAAGGCCATTAATTTCAATCATCTCATAACTTGCTGTCATTGTCTTCTACTTCTAATTTAGCCTCGTAAATTTGGTTTATTTGGATTGAAATGGTTTTGATAATGGACAAAGTAAGAAGGCTTAGGAGTGAAGAAATCACAAACTCCAATATTATTCTCATAGAAACTCTGTATATCAAGACTTAATGGTGTTTTTAAGATTAGAGACTGCATTGATTAGGCTATGACATTGTGTAGCTGTATTAATTTGCAGAATAAAACTAATTCTGCAGCACGATAACAAAATATCATGAGACGCAAGTAGGCAATTCATTAATCATTTGCAAAAAACAGATGGAGCCATTTGAAAAGAGTTAAATGCTTACAAGTTACTTTGTCTAGCTGTGTTTTCAAATGTCGGTTACATTTTGTGCGATAAAAGTGTGATTTATCCCTTCCAGAGCCTCAACTTTTATTAATAATTTGTAGAAGGTATCGCAAATAACCATTTTCAAAACTGAGAGGTCTTGTTTTTGCACATTAACTCTTCAAAAGTAGTAGATTTCAATGTCTACAAACTCGAACCGTTCCCTCATTCAAAAGCTGAATCAACATTAGCGCTGTAAAAATATGATTCTTGGTCAAACCCCCTCAAAACTATGATCAATGTGTAGAAGATGGCATCAGAAATAAGATAAAAAGAAATGACGACACATTTTCATAAACAGATGTGAATGAAACTCAGATAAGCCTTGTAGATTTGGAATTTTTGCAAACTTTGTGACACATCTATCCATCTTTTCTTAATTAAATCTTCAAAAAAAGTAGTTTAACATTCAAAAATGCAGTTCAATCAATCAATAACATCACTTTGCACTTATTAATTTAATATCCATTCATACCAACATTCATCACCCCATGGTATTTTATGAGAATGGAGCAGTCACGTGCAAACCAAACACATTTCATTCAATTATCTCTCACCAGAAGAAAATCTCTCTTTCAGATTCAAATTCAGTCAGTGTTTGGCCCTCAGCAGCTGGTCGGCGGTGCGTGGGGGGGCCAGGGGGCAGACACGAGACACACCGTTGACCCCTGACCCCCCGGCTCTGCCCCTACCGGCTGCAGTCTGAACCCCGAGTCATGTCCGGGCATTCCCCTGCAACTTAAAACCTCTCCCCTAATCACGTGACCCGCACACGCTCAGACGTCTGCGACTTGTATGAGGAAAAGTAAGACTGCGACGCCCCCTGGTGGCCGATGCTGCTACTCCCCAGGCAACACTCTTCTATTTACAATGTGTACCATTTTCAAAACGTTCAAAATCAGACACCACATTTTTTTTTGTTTTTTACATGTACACGTTTTATAGTTGCAAAAGGTAGAAACAAATACTACAGTCATTTTAAAAACAAAATAAAAAGCCTATTATCCTTCACATTGAATGAATCATCTTCAACGTGTGAATAAACTAAGCTTAAAATAACTGACAAATTAAGTAAACTGTTAAAATAAATCGAACTTATTTTGATGGTGAAAGTTTGTATTATGTACAGCAAACCGTAAACAAGAAAAATAATAAGATTTAAACGGAATGGACTTCAACAAGGTGTTATTTGAATACAAAATTCAGGCTCTTGTTTTAAAACGCTCACATTTGGCCTAAATATTGACATTTAAAAAGGTAATTGTTGTACTTTGTTGTGCACGTCACTGGCACGGTTTTCAATATTTCTCCTAATCTGAAGCCTCGCCGTCAATAAGAGATAAATACATCGACATCGAGGTTCATAAAGCTGGACAAAAGATTGTGGTTTACGTCGTCCCTTCACATCATCACTGTTACATATATTTGAAATGCTAAAACACATTTTAGAGACACCACATTGCCATTGCATGAGGATTAAATTCAAACATACCCCTCATTATTACAATATATTGAGGACATGGTTTTTAAAAGATGGAAGAAAATAGAGATTGGTTTGCGCTTAATCCAGCCACTAGGGGTCACAAACCACTGTAACGTGAGCAGATTTCAACCCCAGTCAAATAATCGAGGGAAATCTGTTGTAAAACTGACATGCAAATAAGAGGAATTGAGGAGGAACTTGATTTGCCGTGACAAATGTAAAATAAACGTTTGCTGACTGGTGAGTTACGATAAAAGGGAAGCAAATTTACAAGTTGCTTATGAACAACACAGATAAGTCCCTCGTTGTTCCTTGAAAATGTTGTTTGTGCTTCCAGTATTACACACAAAGCCTAATTTTCAGTCTCTGGGCGCAAGCTGCAATCACAAAAGCTGCCGTTTTTTCCCTTCCTCTTTCAAATCGCTGCTTATCTTCGTCTCCGGAATGAACTCACAAAATAAAAAGTCCAAGAAATAAGAAAATAAACAATTTAGATCTTGTAAGACGTGCAGAAAAACTGGTCCCACGTTCGACAAAAACACACAATCGCGTGGATGTAACGCCGTGTTATGCTCGACAATAAAGCAGAAGTTACAATTGCATTTGAGGCTTTGAAAGACCTGAGATGGTGAGATGAATTGTCAAAAAAACCCAAAACTAAGTCAACAATGTTAAATCTACTGTGCGATGTCTATACAACACGTAAGGCTCGTCCTCATCTAAGACAATGAGTGAATATACAGTACTTAACATCTTACCAGAACAACTACCAGTAGCATCGCTGTACCTTTTAAACGAAAAAGAAAAGAAAACATTGACGTGGTTTTGAATGCAGTTCTTCAAGCTCCATCAGCACCATTTACGGGATTTGTCCGGTGGTGAAAGTCGTCGTTTTTTTTAAGTCTTCAAAACGTCACCCGACCAGCGTGTTTGTGCGAGACTGTGATAAGACGGTGGCGATGCACTGAACGTGGGGGGGTTGTGGATTTGCGGGCGTGACCGGGAGGGTGCGGGGCGTTTCAGTGGGACGCGGCGGGGCTGCTGGCGTCCGGGCGGCCGTTGGCCAGGTACTTGGCTCTCATGCTGGAGGTGTACTGTGGGAAGACGGGACGGAAAAGGTCATCAAATAACGGGTAAAAACACAGACGAAGATGATGCAAAGTCGTTAAATGGATAGAGTTGCCCATAAAGTTGAAGCATAAATGAGACTTTCATCTAACGCGACACACGGAGTAGAAGATATACTGGCGCAAATATATTGGTATTTGTGATTGTTTTTCTGTTCCCTTGTGTGCGTTTAATGCGTCTTTTTAAAAACACTAGCAAGTTAAAATGATTTAGAAAACCAAATAAGCTAAAATGTGTGTTAAACTTTATAAATATTGACCTTAGCAGCAAGACAAATATCAGAAAAGAAATATCGATATAGGACCATCCCTAGTCAGTGGATGCCAATGTGTCAGAAAATAGTGTATTTTGTAATAAGGGCCACGTAATTGCGGGTAAATGTGTTCCTCTTTAGTCTTTTCTGCATGTTTTGGGGCACTTTATGCTTTACGTTGCATTACACATCAACACCACACATCAACACCACAATCAAAATATCCAACATTATGGGCAAAAGTGTGTAAAGTAATAAATCAATAAAGGATTTCCTTGGAAGGGTAAACTCGGAAGACCAAAAGACAATCAACCTAAAAGGCAATACAATTTTAACTGTAGAAAATCCTTCATTGATCACCTATAACCCCGTCTATCGTAGGGCTTAGGCATCTAATCGGGAGCTAGAACACATAAAAACAAACACCCAAAGAAGACAAGGACATTACAGTATTGTTTTTTCTAGGGCTGCAACAATTAAAATCGACGAATAGTGACTAGTCGACTTAAAAAAAAAAAAAACCCCTTGTATTTTAATCATTGTAATTTATAATCAGGATTATACAGACTGAAAACACAGGAAAATACATTATTACATCAAAAGAATCAACTACTTCTGATTTTCATCCATTATACACTTTATCCGTCAATATTCTCTATCTAGACGCCTCATATTTCAACCTTTATTTGGATGATGTTGTAAAAAAATTCTCAACGTACAATAGAAACAATTGTTTGACTAGTCGACTAATCGAAAAAAAAAATTAAAATCAACTACTAAAACACTACAATCGTTAGTTGCAGCCCTACTTTTTTCAACTTTTTGTTTTGTGTACACCCAGAATGCACCCATGTTCCACGTAACGGAGCAAAACGAAACATCCCACTCCCCTAAAATAAATTTATATATTTTTTTGTCTATTTCAAATGTAAAAACAGCTTATTTTTCTTAACGGAAAACCTCAAGCAGATTCATATACATGTATAAAAATATGTAAAGTTTTGCGCACTATAATCATACTGAACTAGACACTGTTTTACAAAAGATAAATATAAGTTATGTGTGCAATTAACTGCATTGGGGGTAATAATTGTCTTTGGATTGACAAACTATCAGCTCAAAAGTTCAGGTATCCTTCAAAAACAACAGTCCAAACGGTATCAGACAAAACAAAACCTTTCCTTTCCTTATCCCCCATAAACCTCCTTTATCCATCCTTTGCCATTGCCCCCAGGTGGCGCTGTGGGCACTGCCCCGCCCCTCGCATGCTACTCTTACCGTAGAAAACAGGAGGGCGACATGCAGCCTGGGGCCACAGAAAACAAAAAAAAAGACAGGTGACACACTCAGATGGACACTTACAGAAGTCGGGACAAAGGGATGCAGGTTCTAGCACAGCTCCCGGGGCGGACTTTGAAAACAGGCGAGACGGGGGTCAGTGTTTAGGGAGGAGTGCTAGGCGGGGCAACAGGCCGCGGGTTTAGGGGGAAAGAGAGAGAGGGGAGGGGGGGGGATGGGTTTTGGCTGTTTTGTACCTGTGAGCGAAGGATGACGAGGTTACCAAAACGACCTGGAGCTGTCCGAAGGCTTTAACTGCCAACTCTGACCACTGTTACTGTCCGCCGCTGCCAAATATTGAAACTGAGGTGCGCAGAAGAGAGGTGGAGAGTGAAGTGTGGTGTAAAAAAAGAGAGAGAACACACAGCAGCGTCTGGGCGTGGGCGGGCAAACACACACGGGGGGAACGCGTTGAGAGGCCGGGGGGACAGGGACTAAGTTCATCCGATAACTCCGAAGTGTGCCTTGCTCGAGCACTGACGGGCGGATGTCTTTTCCTTGATATGAAGAACTTTGAAAAATCCAAGCGGGTTCAATTACCTCCTGTAGCTTTACAAATCTGTGTCAAAACGCCAGGAAGCTTCGGGAATAATGTTCAGGCAGCCACAATAAAGACGGCGGATTCAACAGTTTAGAGTTTCATAGCAGCTTTCACAAACGCTGCCGAATAACCCACGCTTTTTCTTTTCTTTTCCCCCCTTTTCTTTAGTTAGTAAGAGAGATGTGCTGGTCTTACCGAGGGAGGAGGAGACTCTCGTCCAATCAGGGGAGTATTTTCACAGCGTGAGTTCTGGAAGTTTGCGTTCTGAGCCCTGTGGGTCAAACGCAGAGTGAGCCGAGCGCCAACTGAAACACGCGGCTTACGGACGTGAGAGCGAATCCTCCGAACATGAAACGGCTCCGGGCACAGGCGCACACTCGATATGCGCAGAGACAATAATGAGGTGCGCTTTAGCTGCTTTTACTGCTAAGCTTCAGGGTTCGTCTTCATTGATACCACAGCTGGAGAGGGACAGCTGCGTCCACAAGTCTGTCCTGGGGTTTTTACAGACGAGCTCGGCGAATCCCTGGAGAAATCGACTGGTTTGAGAGCACATAAGCCCCGTAGTATCGCTCACTTCAGAGGCCTCGAACTGCAGCGTAAACACATAATGCTCCTCCTTTAAGAGCCGACGATGTCAGGCTGGAGCGCTCATTCTACTTGAACACAACAATAGTTACAATAAGTTTATGTTTTTTGCTAAAGTTTTTTTTGCGAGTCTCTGCAGCAAAGAGAGTGAAGACTTAATAGCTTACATTTAGATAATATTGTGAATGTTGTTTTTAAGATATGCAAAATTGGAATATCGATGACACTGTTTAAAGTCAAAAATGCTGGTAACGCTTTAAACGCTCAGTAAACTATAATGCATTAATAAGCACTAGTTGTTAGTTTATAAGCACCTGTAAGACATCTACAAGAATTAAGTGCATTGTTTATTAACACACATTTTCAGTTAATGGTTTATTCATATTTTAGTACAAGTGCTTATAAACATATAACTAGTGCTTATTAATAACTTATAGTTTACTAAGGAACCTTATTTTAAGGAATTACCATTATGCTAAAAATGTGATATTTTCTGCACGTTTGAGATTCATTTTAGAGACATTTTACATTTGTCTGATACACGGTTGGGCGATATTGATATTGATATTGTTTTGCAGTACCTCTGCTCTAAATATGTGTTAAAACACATTTAAATGGATTCGTTAGCAGACAAATTTTAAATGTCTGCAAAATGAATTACAAAATTTCAGAATTATCACCTTTTACCTTTATTTGAATGCTTACGACATAACTTTTAATTTCTTTTTTTAGTTTAAATAAGCCCTTTTAGTGTTTCCTGTAAAAGATTTACTTGATTTTCAAATGTTGCACGTCTTGAAAACAACATTCACATGATCAAAAACTCAATATCCTGTCCACCTCTACTATGAAAATTGAAATGTTTTATCACATTTCAGTTGGATGGACATAAAAACTACCGGTACTACATCATATTTTATCTCAATATCGCCCCAGTGTAATCTCATCAGAATTCTGCTCTATTTCCTCTCATTTTCAACTTTTTCTTCACAAACTGCTCCTCAATTTACGCACGCATCATTAATTACACAACAGGTAACAAAATGTGAAAATCATCAAAAGTGTGCACACCCTGAACGCGCGCACACTTACATGTACTCTGTGACGGGGGCGTTGCTGACGGTGTGTGCGGCGGCAGGGAGGCTGGTCTCGCTGCCGTACGAGCTGCCGCAGCTGTAGAGGCTGGGCATGTGCACGCGGTACAGGTTGTCATTGTTCTGTCGGCCCCCGTGGCTCAGGGACTCATCCTCGCTGCTCTCATCGCCCCTGAAGGCAAACATAGGAAAACACTTACAGGAGAATCACCACCAGGGGGCACACCGTCCTGTTCGAAGGCAAAATGCAGCGCCTGGGTACCACATTCTGTTGCTGTTGAGGTTAAATTGCTCCATGAGTGACTAGACAAGACCAGCTTTATGAAATCTAACTTTAATGCAAAAATGAAGTTATTATGATTAAAACAGCCACATAAAAAGAACAACACATTTCGGTGAACTTTTTTTGGGGCACAGATTTCTTCATTTTGCTTCTACAATGGTCACAATTATTATTACCTTTATTTCTTGCGATTATATTGTGCCCTTAAGATGAACAATTATCAATTAACACAATAACATCCATAGTTGTAACAGTTTGAACATTTCGACCTTGATTTTGATGAGAAAGAAAATGGTTGATATTTGATTTCGACACCACAATGTTAAAAATGGACTATGGAATGTAATTTTCAACAACAAAAAGTAGTAGTTTCTTTAAAATGCCCGATTGGTCTCATTCTAGTTCTGAAGTCGAGCGTGATTAGGCTCAAACCATCCAGAAAAGGTCCATTTTAAAATGTTTTTTTTCTCCCAGGATCAATACTTGTTCTAATGAGTGTCTGGTTTTGTTTTGACAATAGCTTTGGTATCAATTCTTCTGACAACTCTAGACTGGACCCAATCCGCTTCACCACCGCAACAAATGTACCACACAGGCAATATTTGTGTACTACAGCTCTTGGCTCTGCTTTTTTAAAACTAACAACGCTGATCATCTGACTTGCACTAATAGTATTCTTCATTTCCTGATGTAAAACAACACGTCTGATTGCACCGGGCACGCGTGAAGCCTTAAACTCAGCGGTGCATCGAGCGACAGCGTGCGGCGTTCTGTGTGAGAGGAAGCTCCGGCTGAGATCAGACCGATGAGCGGAGCCTCCTTCAGCGAGGAGTTAATTATTCTGCAGCTGAGCGGGCCCAGGAAACTACATTCATTACAGACATCCGGCAGCGCTTATCAGCTGCAGAGCGCGCCGAAAAATGAGAACAATCTGCCTCATACACCAACCCCGAGCGAGCTTTGATGGATTCTGGCCAGCCTCGGCACAATTAAGAAAGATAACAAGACATGTATCCTATTTGAGGAAGAGCGGTGCCGTTTTGGACTGTCCCAGAGGCGAACAAAGCGTCTCTGTAAAGCACAAAAAACCTCACACTACCTCCAAAGACCCGCCGATTTTGCGCTCCAAAACAGGAAGTATTTGAGTGACACGTCGACTCGCGCTCACCTCTTTCCCCTCCAGGTGTGCGGCACGCTGCAGATGATCGAGCTGAACATGAGCGCGGTGACAAAAGAGAAGAGCGCCAGGTAGATCAGGCCCTCCAGTCCATCGTAGCACAGTCCAGTCAGGGCCTGCACATAATCCTGCAGCGACAAATGCAACATGCAAAACCGAGCCAATAGTAAGCGACAAGAAGGAAATAATGTGATTCTTTTAGTACACGGTAATGTTATTTAGATTCTTTGCTTAAATGGAGTGTTTTATTGCAGCAACAGCTAAAGAAACTACATAGACCATGATCCTTTGCTCCATTTCAGGGCAGACAACACAACAACACAAACGTTATTAAGCACTTTTATGTCTTAATTCTTTGGAATATGACAGTACTGAGCACCAAAAGCTTGTCAAGGTATTTTAAAGGAAAAATAGCAAAATGGTGATAACTTTTTCTCATTCTCACAACAAACAGCAACAACAATGCCATTTTGAGCGAATCGACATTGTAATTCACATATTTTCTCTTGAAAGTGCTAAATATACCTGTAAATGTCATGATTGAGGTTCAAGTATAGTACAATATGTTAATGGAGCTTAATATAATCACAAAGGTGCAGAAACGTCACTTTACATTGTTGTTTGGGAGCTTAAACTACACATTTCTGTCACTTTCAGAACTATTTTAATTATCAACGATATCCTCAATATTCTAATTGTGCAGATCTTCAAAACAACAATGGTTTTATCATCCATTTTTACCTCTACATGTATTGTCATGAACTGAAATTGTGATCTGACAACAGGAAAACTGTGAACTGTGAAATCTTTTGGCCCAAAGGATATGTACTGTAATCCTGTAGCCTCGCCATACACGTCATACAGTGAAATAAAAACCATGAGAATATCCGTGAGATTTGCATATTGTTATATAAATATATAGTCTTCTCGCGTTACTAATAGCATTTTAAACTCTCTAGACCACTTCCGATGCCACAATAAATAAATAAATAAATAAACACACGATATTTTAAAGACAATATTATCCCAATTATTTGTCTTTTTCAGTATTGACGCTCAAACTTTTGGTCCAAATCTTTGTATTGATTAGCCATTAACAGAGGAGACTGCAGTGGCCCAGCAGTCTAATTTTTGCCCCAAACTGAGCGATAAATTGGTATTAAAATGCTTCTTGCTTGATGTATTATCATAAATATATAGAAGTCATTTGATTAAATCAGTACTTTTTTGACAGTAGAGGTACATTTAAAATCAAACCTACGCAATAAAACTATTCAAATAAGTATTGTTTGTACCACTATAATCTCAGTCTAAACATGGATTATTAATTAGAAGGGTATATACATTTTCAAGAGTACAACTGAGATTCAGATCAACCCATGAAGTAACAGCTTTCCTTTTATGGAGATGCCTGGCAAACAATGCAAGTGAAAGATAATACTATAGCAATTATGAGATAGAAATGTTATAGTATTGTAGCTAGCGTAAAAGGTTAAGGATAACATAACTGAAGACGACAGACGAGCCGCACGGACACAAAAGCGCGTTACGTAACCGATCCTGTCAGAACCCTGCGCGGGACACAAAGTCAGGTGATGTCGGTGCGTGTTATGTGGAGCGTACCATGTGCAGGCCGCGACAGTCCACCAGAGCCGTGAGCTGATGGAGGTTGATCTCTGTGCCGTTCAGAATGCCCTGGATCTCCTCCAACCGGCCCTGGGAAACCAAAACAACGCGGCGCTGTGAAAACTGGATTACTGTACTGCGAAAAGTCAACTCCGGTGATTTGGGGCGATTATTATTGAGCCGACAAATAAAATACTGTGGGCATAGTAACACACTGAGGTCTCTGCTCGGGGGAGAATACGTGTTGGTTGGCCGTGAAATGGATCGGTCTATTCCAATTGTATCAAGATTAATCAGCTACTTGATAATCATGTTTAAACTGGTCATATAAATTATAATAGTAAAAATTCAGAAATAATAATTGTGAACATTTTGGAAGCTAGACATGTCACGTAAACTCAGTCTTTATTCTTTTTGACAGGCCGATTTTAACATTGCCTTTACCATTAGAAAGTTAGATTTTATAAAGTTGGTCGCGTACTAAAGGAATGGTAATGTAAACCAGTGTTTCTCAAACTGTGGTACGCAGGCTGCCTCTGGTTGTATGCAGGACCTCTGTTTTACTGTGACACCTCTTGACAATGACAATATTGAGTGACTTATGTATAGTTTTACAAGCCTGTATTTTGGCAAACCAGATTTGAATACATTCTGAAAGAAATGTTGGCTAGATTATCACAAAAACTACACTGTAACGCAATTTATTTTGATTTGACGCGACAGGGAGGGGCGGGTGTTAAACAAATTTCTCAAATTGCTTATTACACTGTGTCACCCGGATAAACACACGCTGGGATCAAACAGACTGAGGCTGTATGGCTTTTCTGTCGTCTGTCACTGGCCTGGATCTTCACACATCCTATTGTAATTCCCATAAAAGGGGAGGCTCCTGTCAGTCTCTTATTTCCGCTGCCTCTGGTCACGGCCCAGTATGTGTGAGTGTGAGCAGAAACACGTGTGTGCCCGATGTGTGTGCAGAAACATATACTCCTTTGCCGCGTGCATAAAAGCGCCTATATCCACCGGACTCAGCGTGCCGTGCAGCTCTAAACCTCACCAGAACTGAACCTTTTACTTGTAGTGAGGAGTGTAGAGAGAGGAAGTAAAGAGGCTGACGCAGCATTTAAAGATACAGCAGCCCAAAGCGACATCGATATGAGCCATCATTAAGAGAAGTATAGTCTTTCTGTTATTTACTTGTAGTGTTTTGTAAAGTTTAAAGATCCATTGTAGATTAGACAAAGAACCTTGCTTCAGGTTTTGTGGAGAGGGACAGAAAGAGAGCCCATGTCATTCAGAACAGATTTAGTAATAATAATAGACAGTAATAGTAATAACCATTCAAATTGGATTAATTTCAAAGTGCGGGTCTCACATTTCTCAGATAACTTTTAGTCCCAAAGCAGCAGAACAATGTGAATTCCATTTCCTGTTCAAACCAAACAGAACTGTGCGGCCTCCAGATGCCGATTGCTTGTTGTTACATATGTTTCCAGTGCTTTAGCACTTGCCGTGTGAAATATGCCCCTCCCCGTGTATTCCCAATGTCAGCGATCAATTGTGCAAAGAACACAACGGTATTGTATTGGCACGGGGCTAGTGAACGCCTAATGTGTGGAAAAATGGACATAATGGACGTCCCAGGTGAACCGGCAGACTGTTATGTAAACAGGTGCACTCTCTCTGCTTAGCCAACTGGACTCATTCACTGAACACACCGACAAAGCCTGAACAAATGTGTTGAAGTCAAAGGGGGGCGGAGGCCAGGGACCGTGCGAGTGACCAGTGGGAGTGAAACGTACCCTGGTTTGTCTGTATTCTCCGGAGGCAGAGCGCAGAAGTTCTGACACGTCATCCTGCATCTCCACCAACGCTTTGTGACTCCCTGAAAGTTTCTGTAATGAGACAGACATATATAAAAAATCAAAAGCTCTGAATGAAGCGGAAGTGAGTGACATTAGGGCCGCATTGTATTGAAAGAGAGTGCAATGGCTGCCATGGCTGCACTGTGATATTATACTGTGATATTTTCATTTACTTTTTGATAGAATATTTCCAGTTATTGGTCTTAATTTACTACTCAAGACTCAAAACAAAAAACAAACATTGACCAAAACAAGATTAAATAGAGGCCAAGTTAAAATCAGCCTATTATTTCCCATTTCAAACACAGTAAAGAATGTCATATGCAGTATATTTAGTTTGTTGCCACAACCAATATTGTAATATCAATACTTTTGCGATATATTGTGCAGCCCTAAGTGAAAAAGAACCAAAGAGAATTCACACTGTGTAATTCAGCGTTCTATTTCGTTGTTGTAAGAGAAATGGCGTTAAACATACTTATACATCAGTGAATAGAGCGCATCATATAATCTCTTAAGACGTTATACAATTTTGCCCAAAGTGTCAGTTAGTTCCACTTTGTTTTTCGCCAAGCCCTCAAGGCAAATAGAAGTATTTTCCCCCAGATTCAGACAGTTTCAAGCCACAGTCGACCTTAATTATAGATACGCACTGTTGAATATAGTACTCCATGTTTTATAGATGTACGCGCAGTAAGTTCTTGGGTCTTGCGGCACTCAAAATGGCATGGTTTATTTATAAAAGCAAAACAAATGATTGCAAAAAGAGGCAATGATCATTCAGTTCCACTCAGAATAACACGACTGCTTTTTAATGGCGTAGTGTTATCGGGTCAGAAAAGGCTGCTCTCCGCCTCCCTCACTGCGTCGACAGAAAGGGAAGCATTGTACTGCGCAGTGGAATACAGATACTTTGAGGCAAATGGGGGGGTGAGTCATTGTGCCCACTTGAATTCTCGGGCATTATGAGCGCGTGCATCATCGGGCTGTAAATCTAATACTGTCAGAGCCGCGGGACGGTGAGTATCATTCGTGTCATTTCAGTGGAATCGGGCGGAAACGGACACAGCAAGCGGAAAGCCTTTTTTTTTTTTTTAAATATTCACTAACCTGCTGAAAGGGGTTGGTCGCCTCTGGGCTGCAGCCGAGGTAGTACTGCAGGATATCTGTGGGAAAAAGTAACACGCATCAGTAATATTAAGCAACTTCGGGGCAAAAGTGTGATCTGAAACCAAGAATAGTGCACAATGATCTCTCAAGTTGGACAGGTAAAAAGTGCAGAAATTATAATAAAAGCCCAATGAGTGTCTTTACAACAAATAATACTAATAGTTTACCAGCATTGTGGAATATGATACTACAAGACAATATGATGAAAGCATGAAACATGAAAAGATTAAATGCAGAAAAGGAATGTGGTGGACACGGCAAGCCAAATTTTCATAATACGAACGAAAAAAGTCAATTTTAATATGATTGAAAAAGCTTGATACAACTGGTTCTCATTTTTGTGTGCCTTTATTTATTTTTACTATTAATATTCTTTGTTTTCTGTTGCACCTATTGTCCAAGCAAGTTCCTAGTTTGTGAAGCGAGTTAAAATAATCATAAAATAGTAGTAGTTTCTAAAAATGTACTTGTGTGGTCCCATCACCATTCTAAAACTAGTCAGGAAAACTAAAATTGTTTTACATCATTGTATTCATGTTCAGTATGAATTAAATATCTAATTTTCATTCTAGTTTTAGTGTTGATTTTAAAGCCAGTCTGAATAATATGAACTCGTAGTCTTGTACCGTATTCTGAGGTATTGCTGCCCTTTTGACCAAAGCAATCAAGTCTCTTGTAGAACATTTGTGATGAATTATTTAAACCTCTTGTCAAACTACAATCCTTTTTAAAAGACAAAGCCGCGGCCCCACTTTGTGCATCAAAAACTGCGGTTTGTAGGAGATTGGCTATTGTTAAACTAGCGTATTTTTTATTTATATCGGTCGTATTGCTGCGGTTTTTAAGCCTTCAGAGCAGACAAAACAAACCAGTAAAAGGCGGCACGCGCATAATACCATTTGATGCACACGTTTTCCTTTGACGCAGCAAAATGAACCAAAACAAAGGGACCACATCCAACTAAAGGATTAGCAGTAACTCTTCTGCCAACAGCTTGTTACGCATGTGTGTTTGTGGCCACATGTTGAAACAGGCAGCGTTCTGATCTCTGTAGGTAACGTTTTGGCTTTTCACTTACTCATGTTGCAATGCACCAGCTGGGCCAAGAATGACGTGTGAATAATACTGTGGAAATTGTCCCTTTTTGAAGGTTATCCAATTAAAGAAACAACTTACAAAGCCGTTTATAGGTGGAATGAGCCACACAGATGCAAATTAATGTCTCTCTGTAACAATGATCAGATTGCAATTTGTAAATCCATCAGAAACGTGCTTTAAAATGCCTGACAGACAATAAAACCAATTACACAAATAGGGCTGCAACATAACATGAAACGGGATATACGATAACTTTGTTTTGCGGTAAAAATACTGCTATTGCAACTGTATAATACATTTTTGACATAATCATTTCAGTTTAACTAAATGTACACGTCTTAATTTACTAGTCAAACAAAGGATAAACTTCACAGAGCCAAAAAAACAACAACATTGCACATAATAAAGAATAGTAAGAAATAATAATAAAGGTTTTCTCATCTTATTTTATGTCTTGAATGAAATCTGCCTTTTTACTTCCAAAAAACAATAAGTCAGATAGAAAACTTTGGATTGCTGCACTTTATGTATGTATCTGGCATATTACCTCATTACTTATTCATATCTTTGTGATACATTATGCAGCTCATACTATTTACCCTGCATTGGCTACAGTTTTTTCAGATCTTGTTTATAGTTTTTTTGATCCAGACAGTGCAGTTTTAGAATCTCTTCACTTATTTCAACATAATTGTGTAGACCATACCCACCTAAGCGAGTGTATGTACAAATAAAAGGTATGAGAACTACATGAGGACGCTAACAGATGGCACGGATGACGTCCGCGTGGCGTCGTGTCAGGAGCCGCATTCCCACAGCTGAGCACACTCCGCACAAGAGAGGAGGATTTCCGCTCCAGAGAAAATAAAGACTCACTCTCACCCACACGTTAACCGAAATATCTGGGGCCATACATTTCCTGTGCACGGTCTCTAAACCACAGTTTTGTCGTTAGAACTGCCTACAATACGAAAAACTGGCTTCCTTTTTCGTGTTCCAAAAGCATTCGCGTTGCCGTATTTCAAGATCACGAAAAGTAACTGACACAGATGTTGTTTCCAAGAAAGATCACGCCTAGTTTGAAGTCGAATAGCATGAGAATGACTCTACAGTTCATAAGAATAAAACATTAAAATTCCTTGGTATTTTTTGACTTGCACCCGTTTTTCTTGTTGATTAGACAAGCCATCCATAGCAGCTAAAAAAAATACAACAGTTTGCATTTTTGGAGATGCTGTGCTTCCTCAAATTAAGTAAGTATACTCTGCTGCAACATTGAATCAACCAGATAGATATTAATGAAACCCCCCCACTAATAGATGTGATCATAAAGAAACAATACATATCAATTAACCCGGGCGTCATAATCGAAAATCTATTCTAAATCGAGCAAAGGGACGCTTCATACGCTTGCCCTAATTTTACAAAGATGTTCTCAGTAATAAAAGGAAGCCTATTGTACTGAATGATTTATGAGTGTCCAGGCAGAGCAGTGAATCACCGACAATGTGCACGGTGACAGTGCAGAGGATTGGATTGGATGTGTCAATAACTCTGTTTATTGACACATCCAAATGCAAAGTGTCCAAAACAGCATTTGTATTCACTTTACCTTTATTGATGACTCCATACTGGTCTGCAACTTTGACCACGTATGTGTCTGGAGATGCACAGAAATCACTGGACGACTGAAAAACAAAAACGAAAATCAAACGACACTGATTTTTTCACTGACTTTCACAAGAGTTTAAAATATCTGTGACAAATTTGAAGCGGCGGCGACAGATTCAGGAAGACGAAGGTGTGAACGTGTCTGATTCATCTGCAGAGGAGGTAATGCTCCGGGATGCATCATTTGAATAATTTTACATTTATTATCTCGCTCTTACATTCCAGTGTAAGTTCAGACTCAAAAGAAGACCGTATAGGACCGTCACAACAACACATTCTGAGCTAGGGCTGTACTCAAAATATCGATACGACTTAATGGAAAGACGCAGATCGATACAGAGATGCATATCATAAAACGTTTAACAACATAAATTCATTACAAATGGCAGAGTTCTACACTTGCTGACGGCTGAATTAAGACCACATCTGGGCATTTTGCATATGAAATTCCAATGTATTTTCTTATTCTACATGATGAAATTGTCGTTTTAGTAAACTTTTACCAGCGGTTTTAAGGGATATCCAATTATTAGGTCATGTATCTCATACATACTAGGCAATATCCTGCTCTATTCTGAGCTGTGATGAATTGCTGCAAAATATATTGAGATAACTTGTAATATTACTTAAGAGTTGTCTCAATACTAACGTTACAAACGTAACTTTGATCCCAAGGAAAAGGTTTGATACTCACAACGAAGGTTTGATACCCACAACGATAATAAAAAACACCCCAGACAGCAATTCTCAACAAAAAATATGTTATAATAGTTTTCTAATACTAGCGAGTTATGATTCTATAATAAAGGTTCAAATAAGTATATTGTTTTGTTTATTGACACGCTACGGAGAGAAATAAATAGCATTTTAACACACACAATGCAGTAAAAATAAGAGTTAGTATCTATAATTATCCCGCTCTCTTCTAGAAGAACAATAGAAAATGATAATAATAGTATAATAATAATAATACTACTACATGTAGACACTTACCGCTGATACAGCCAGAGCCATCCCCAGGGACACCCAGCTGATCACCAGAGCCACCACTCCAAACAGACACACTCTGGGGACGAGAACAAGGCTGTTAAGCACCTTTAAATGCAATTATTATCACAACAGAGACATCGTCAAAAAGACGATCAGTCAACATGTTTTGGACAGTCAGCGAAACAAAAGTAATTTAACCGGAACCACAATGTAAAATGCTGAATGACTGAGATCGAGATCAGGTGCAAAGAATTGGAAAAATAGTGACTGGCCGACAATTCAAAGATCATAATCTTGATAATTGTAGTAATTAACCGGACTTTACTTTACTAAAACAGATACAAAAAGATTATTTTAGAATTTTTATAAATAATTTAAAAAAAGTAAATATTCTCTATCTAGAAGCCATCAGACACCATATTTCAACCAAGAATCAGTGCTCATTATTTTGCCAACCAAATAATTGCAGCCTTAATTATTTGTGAATTGCAATCATTCAAATTGTGATTAAGCTTGAAGCTGAAACATGACCTAAAAAACTACTACACAGTGGTTCTATCGTAATAAAAAAACAAGCTTTAAATGTGCATTGTGTAGCCTTTCTGTTTTGAAGTCCACCTCCTGCTTGTCTCCATGGAGATGTTATATTGCTTGAGGAATGTTCCACAGTGATGGGATTAAACATCGATCTTTTTTTGCTCAATTGCAGGCGTTTTCATTGCTGAAAAATACCTTGAAAAACATGCATTCTTATTATGAGCGGGGTCTCTCTCTGCACAGGCTTTAACTTGCAGAGAAGTTATAGTGCACCTTTAAATGGAAATCAAAAGAATAACAACCTCAGATAAAATAATCCTTTCTTTTGTCAGTTGAAAAGTGGCTTGAAGAAAAAGCACGAGTTTTTTCTCCCAATGTGACTAAATTACAGGCTGTGTTCTGTCTGGCGGTTGTATTTATAGCTCCTTTTATTACACAAACAACACTAACCACGCAAAAACGCTCTCCACAATAGCGCATGCTTTGTCATTTGCTATCGCTATGGCTACCGGCATTCTGCTTGGGCCATCATGCTAAATGTATGAAGATATTGTATAGGGCGTGTATTAAACAAGACTAATTTGTACTGAAAATATTCTCCGGTCCCGTAATTGCCACTTTACAGCCGAGAATGATTCCTACGGGCTCATGATGAGGCTCACCCGATCAGCGTTCCCTTGGAGTTTCGAATGAGTCCGAACAGGACCAGGAGGCAGATGAGGATGTCGAAAAGGAGCAGGGCGATGTAACCGAGCCACCTGTGAAGGCACAAGTCACTGTCAGCAAACGGCACGGAGAAAACAAGCCACACACACACGCGCGCTGCCATGTTGTGAAATAAAAATGCTGCAGGAAGACACGGATTACGGAATATTTGAAACCTAGAATGATAAGCTTGGGTCTTTTAAAATCGAGAGGTCCACGGCCAATCTTCTGTGCTTTTGAGGGAAGATATATGACCATTTATTTGTGTTAAATGGCAGTTATTTAACGGCTGTACTGTTAATGTTCAGGAAATTCATGTCAAAAGCCCCTTTTATTCGTTTTTAAATGGCAAATCTTGACCTGCCATTATATGTAAGAGAAACACCAAAAATGTATATGAAGCCACAATAAATGTTAACATATTTGCCACTATTTCTCTTTGTTTGCGTTCTACCGCGAGTTTGTAGGAAGATTTAATGCTTGTATAAACACAAAATTAAGTGAAAAAAGAAAAAAGAAAAGAAAATCAGGTGTTTTAAAATTAATAGTTATATTACCCAACCCTAATACAGCCTCACATGCCAGTTTAGAGAAAGGGATTAATAATACCAGTATCAAAAGTTACATTTAAACCCAATTCAGCAAATAGGAGTGGATAAAGGATTTGTCCCTAATGGGTTCAGGTTACAATTTGATTATCGTCCAAACCTCAGCGGCTCGTATGAAAATCATATTTATAAGTTATGGTCACGATGCAAAACATTTTCAAACCACAGATAACCATTTCACATATTCAATATACTCAACAAACACATGGTACAGTATCAGTACTAGATGTGTAATTCTTGTGGTGGTTGTGCCATCTCATGATTGGCTGAATACGTTCCACGATGTCTGTGAGTGTTTCTAAGTATCATTCACACATTTGAATAACAAAATCTACTCAAATATTTCAACTTTAGCCAAGGCGGTCTCAGAGAAAAGACCAGCTAAGGTTTACTGTGCAAGATAAATACGAGTGAAGGCTCGTAATGTTTTAATGGATAAAGACTTAGAGAAGTCCATGTTCTCTTTATTCATTGAACGTTTTACTACGTGTTACAACTTTAATTAGCACAAGAGGTCGAACAATACGTTTTTCCATGGCCTGGATCCAGATCAGCCGATTAGTTTTGCCAAAGGTGTAAACTTAAATGGAACAGAGGGCCACAAACAACCCGACAATGTCAAATTTGTCAAACATTATGCATCTGACATTGTTTTGAAGTGCCTCCACATCTTTAAGACTTGGAACATTAATATTAGGTTGGAATAACATAAAAATGCTTTGTAAAAAACTTTTTATTGTTTGGACCAACTTATCAGGAAGCCTGAGGGTCAACAAAAATTGGTCTGAGGGCCACAATTGGCCCTCGGGCCGTAGTTTGTATATGCCTGTTGTAAGGTATACATTATATTTACATTGCACTGAATTGCATCAGACAAATATATTAAAAAGCTAAATATACAATTAATTATTTGATTTTGAGGCATCAACTACAGCCCTGTTTCACAACGAACAACTAAAAACACAAACTACTTTTGCACAAAAGTCAAAATAAATAATGAACTTCCAATATTACCAAACAAAGAGTGTTGAATACATTTCTTAAAAAGCAGAAATCGGCAGAAGGGTTGAGTCATATTGAAAAAATATGCATCGATCTCAGTCTTTTTTAATGTAACTTAAAGGCGGTATGGACGATTTTTCGGCGATTTGAGAACGCAGGCGGAAGTGCGCATGCGCACTCCCCCGTGCGGACCGATACAACACACACGTGCATTTGTTTATTAGCGCAACGGAGCGCATCGCATCTCTCGTCTCCCGTAGATTTCTGTCCACTTCTGCGTCAGCTCGAACCGTCTTTCTCCGTCTTCATTTTGCCCCGTACACTGAGGGAACTATATTATGATAGATCCATGCGCTTAGGCACGCGGAAACGTGGGGACGAGCCTGACGCGGCTACAGGTGAGCGGTAGGTGCGTTTTATGATTGATACGTGGCAGGACAAATGATTTATCCACGCCACGAGGAAATGATAACAAATTTGCTGAAAAAAATCGTCCATACCACCTTTAATAAAATGGCTTTAGGACAATGATTTTCATGAACATACACAAAAATGACTTTAATGCCCTTTGTCACAAAAAAGTTCACATTTATTACTCCTAAAGTCCAAAAATGCATTTGTTAACAGAGCCTTGACTGTAGAAAAAACCCAAGCATGTCATTTGCCCAGTCCTAAAGGGCAGAGTACTTCACACTAGCTCAAGGTGACGCAAATATTTACTCAAAGCTAATCAATACTGGGCATATGTCTGACCGTGTGGAATTTCATACAATGTTTTGCTCACGCCTGCCTTACCTGTACCAGTCAAACAGCTCTAACTTGCCGGAGAGCTCGTCCAGGGAGACGCCGGCGTTTTCCCAGAAGGGGATGTCCACCATCTGCTTGACCAGCTCGTCCAGCTGACCCTGCAGCTTCTGGAGGATGGACAGGTAGTCTGCGTTCTGGGAGTACTGGCTCTCGAGCTGCTGCAGGTTCTCCTCCACCGTCTGGTTCAGAGATGTGGTGCTGTCGTGCACCTGCAGACGGAGCGGGGTCAGACGGGGACAGGTCAAACCAGGTCACCAAGCTGAGGCTGGGTGTAATCGAGTGGCATTATATCAATACTTAATATAAAAGAGTGTAGCATGTAGAGGTGGGAGATATATAACAAGAAATGTATAATATTGTTGTTTTGGAGATATGTTTAATTAGAATATTGAGAATATTGTCAAAAATTAACCTCTCAAAATATATAATGGTGTAATGATATAATGTATTTCTGCCTTTTTGTGGTTGATTTCACAGTACGGTTATGTTTTATGTGATACTTGAAACTCGATCGAGACATTTACAGGCACATTTCAGCACTCCTGATGCATTGTGAAAATATAGTCTGAATATCATAGTCAAGTAATGCTAAAAGATAAAGATATTGGTCAATATTGTCCAGCTCTAGTATCAAGACAACAAATACACTGCGGCCATTTTTATGCTACAGTGACAATAATAAGACATGTTCAAGTCCTGCTTTAGTCATCAGTTAGACATAGATTATAATCTATTTGTGGCTCAGTTATGTTTTTGCCAGACGTTCTAGTTATGCAAACCTATATAATTAGGTGATTAATCAAGATCAAGATTCGGTTCACAGTGGACATTTTAAACATGCCCAGGAGCGCTAAGATTTGATTGAAAAATAAACTTTACAGAACGGATATTATTGCTTGCACAGGACATAATGTTAATAAATCACTTTGAGATTTGCTATTGGCGACGAGAGAAATTGGAACATGTCAAGTCCTATTCTAGTAAAAGATTCACTCCTGGTTTAGTCCTGCTTTAGTCCAGGATGGTTCCCAAAGTAGAACTAGCCTGATTGGTCATGTTGCTGCTCTAACGACCCACATTTCAACACGTCCAACAGCGTGCAGCTTTATTGAGGGAAAGGGGGGAATCTGCGGCCCTCGAAGCAGACGGCAGATGAATTATTAAAAGGTGATTCTCCAACATACCAGCTTCTGCACCCCCGAGACGGTGCGGTTGGCGTGGCGCAGGGAATACGTCAGGCGGTTCACTCCATCACAAGTCTCCCCGTTCCCATAGAAACCGACAGCGATGCCAGCGCTAAAGTGGAGACAAAGAGAGAGGGGAGGGGTGGTGAGGAGGAGGAAGAGGAGGCGGAGGAGGGTTTAGCTAAAAAAGACACGGAGCGGAGAGAGGGAGGCGTGTGAACTCTGCATTAACCCTGTCGCTTCAACGGGCCCCATTCACGTCCAGCAGAGAGAAAGAGTCCATAGAGAAACATAGAGAACCATGGAGACACGGAGGAATGGAGCAGCTATGCCCCGAACCCTCCTCCTCCTGCCCGACAAAGGCCCCACTCAGACTGGACATCCGATTTCTCCACTGATATACCTCAATATAACAGAAATATGGCTTTAAAAGAAAGATACGAGAGCTGCAAAACTGTGTACTCTCAATGGTAACGTGAGGGTCTGTTGCGTGTATCAATCCTCATCAATTCGTGTACTACAGAACACTATTTTATTGCAGAATTGACAAAACAAAACACTATTCAAAACTTCTAAGGACATAGTAAGTGACTGAATCTATAAACACGGCCTAACCATGCTTGGTTTGCAGTCGAAATAGGGGAGATTATGTTAGTAAAATAATCGCAGCTTTTGTGGTGTGCCATTTTGGTGATGATTTAAATGGCCATTTCCACAAAGCAATTACTCATGTAGCCTTATTTAATTAAATAAATCATGTTTATTTCTAGTTTGGAACATGTTTAATCCAAGTCTAGTAAAATAGTCACAACCGTTTTAGTCCAAGGTCGTGTTGTTGCTATAATGACCCAAATTTCAACACCTCACCTTGTTCACACCGACAAAACGTAATATTGCTCTGTTTGCAGTCAAAACATGCAAAATTCACTTTTTAAAATAGTGCTGATACTTCCTAGATTTAAACCTGATATATAATCAAAGCTTTCCGGTGTCTTTCTAGCTGTCAACCAGATTTTCACATTGTTGTTGTGTAACTTTATACGGCTCTTTCACTTTGCCCAATGAGCTCATGAAGAGGAGTGTGAAGGAATTCAACCAACTGTCCTGGGAGGTAGTGTGACTGGATAATTTAAGAGTGAAGTGACGTATAGTTTAAGTGATTCTTTTCTTAAGGCAGATTGAAATACGTAAACGTCGTCATGGGACTGTAAACCGGGATGAAGGGGCATTTTTATTGTCACACACCTGCCATATTATCCTAAAGAAGTCAGACTGAAAACGTCCTGTTGCCTCAACCAGTAGGAAAATGGCACAAAAACAAATAGCATATAACATAGCTGACAAGACACATCGCAGCACCATCACGTGTTCATGAATGAGCAGTTGAAACGGTCAGGTATGATAATGATATGATAAAAAATAACTCCTTAAAAGGACAAATATCATGCATTGTTAGTATTGGCCTTTAATGCTTTTGAACATGCTACTGAAAGCACACATTACTTTCCATCTGTGAAGCGATACATCTTCAGGAATTGTGTTACCTATCTTATTTCCTGGCAGTCGAGGGAATTATCAAAGGGGGGTAAACAAACCTAGCTTTCCCCAAAGGGCTAATGCAGGAACGCAGTTGAATCGAACACGTTTTGAAGACGGAAATGTTCAGAAAGAGTCTGCCGATGATTTATGGATTTAACAGAATAGAAGAATTCTACGATGAGGTCACAAAACTGGGAAATGTGAACTCAAGTGCTGTCTGAGGCTCAGAGGGGAGAGGACTTACGAAACAGAACAAGCATGAGTGAAGCTTGATTTAGCATGTGTTCTTCCCTTAAATAGAATTATCAGAAGATCAAATGAACCTCAATGGACTAGTAAATTCAGTAACATCGAATCTAGTTCAGTGTTGTGCTCCTCTTGCACAGAAGATAAAGAAAACCATTTATAAAAACCTTACATATAATGGTACACAGAAGCACAGAAACTTCTCCAAAAAGAGTGTAACACTATCTCTCAGTTGTGTCTCACTTGGCTAACCTCAATGAGAAGACATTTTGTAGTCTATCGACAAATGGGCCGTTTTATGCCATGTCAGACAGTGTTCAGCCAACGGCACTCAGGGAATCAATAGTGCTCCCTCTTCCTGGAGAGCAGCGCGTCTCACTGCAGTGCTGTGCAGGAGCAAAGTGGAAAGCCAGCATCACTCTGTACAGTAATAAAACACCACTTTCGACATTAGAAATCAGATTTGCAGACTGTGAAAGACTTGAAACATTTATAAATATTTTGTAGCTTGAGGAAAACGGTCAAACACTGTGGAATTGTGCCAAGCTAAGGAGAGAAGAAAGCAAAACAATCCAAAAACCTTCCCGTAAATACGTTTGTCGATTGTTAGAAAAACAAAGATGTAATTGTAATGCAGTTCCTGTACTCGTCAGATCCCAGGGCTCAATCTGTGCTGCTCCGACTGTGGCGATGGTTCCCGAGAGGCTAATCATTGAGACGCAAGAAAAACAGGAAACTAATGCACGTTCCAGGAGAGAAAATGTGTGCAGATGGGATCGCTGTCTATATGGAAAAAAAGACTAACTTGTGCAGACAATGTTTATACACAGAACAGTGAAACAAGTTTTACTGATGTCAGGGAATTAAAATGGTTTGATTATAGAAACCCAAATTACGGTATATTAAATGTTTCACTATTGAACGATTGATTGTTTTCAGTGTAGTTTTTAATTGGTGCAATGTGAAAGCACCAGTGTTTGGCAGAGGCCTGTGGTATTCTAAAATGTCTGCTACTTTTGGATATTATATTTGATCTACATGACGTCGTTTTCAGAATTTATGACTATGACCTTTTTTGTATTTATTTATTTAACAGGACAACGTACAGTTACATAATGCCTGAGGGCAAAGATGCTTGTACCAGATTATATCTTTGAAAGCTAATTTCCATCTGCAGTCCTTAAAAAGGAAGAGGGAAAGCGGAGCAAAGTGCATCATTTTACAGTGTACAATACTCATACATTTTCTAACATTAATTCACTCACCACATTAGCATATTATACAGTGCAGATATAGCAGCTACCACTATGTGTTCAAAAGAAGTTACTTATATTTACATTATGTGAGGACTTTGTTCCCTCGTTTGTCGCTTGGTATGAGAAAGCAGAATGGGGCAAGGCTTGTTTTACACTAGGGAATATTACATTGTCCTAATGAACTCTTTGAGGGGTGGAGGAGCCAGAGGGTGGAGGATCTGGTAAACCATTGGGAGGAGGAGACACATTTTTCAAAACTCAGCAGTTTATTTTCATGCTGTACGTGGCAATGATGATACAGTTGTGTTTTTGTGCGTGCTTATATGTATATATATTGATTCTAGTGGTTTCAATGAACCATTATTTGCTTAAGAGAAAAGTGGTAAGATCATACCATTAAATAACTGTTTGCCTTTTTAATAGAAAGTGAGTTTCTTATGCTTATGAAAGTTGCCAGGTTGTATTTTAAAGCTTTGGATGTCTTCTTAACATGATTTTTTAAGGGCGGGATCTAAAATGAGCCCTAGGTATTTATTCATTGGAAAAATACATTGGCGTTTTATCCAGGTTTAATGTCAGGTTAGACTTCCCATAGCAAAATTGTGCAGCCCTACAATGTTGATCCTTTTTCTGTTTTGTGAAAGAAAATTTGTATTTATTGCTTTGCACCTCCAACGGGTCCCACCGATTTCCACGTACCTGCAGACGAGCGTGGCGATGATGACACACCAGGCCGTGCAGCAGCAGTCTGCGTTGGTGCGTTCATCGTCCTTGTTCTTCCGACAGCAGAGACAGAGCGAGTAGATGAAGAGGAACACCAGGTTCAGAGCCAGACAGGCCAGCGCCACACCTGCCAGCAACAGGATGGACTGAAAAGAGAGACACAGGGTTATGGAAACAGCTGATGATACTTGGATGTCCACTGAGTCCGTTATAACAGAAGGATAACCCCTCCATTATTTATCGGTCATTGGCTTGTGGAGATTTTTACTGAATTTGACCCAGATGAAGCTGAAGTGATGCTTCTTATTATGAGAAGAAACTACACCATTTATTATTCTCAATTATTGACAGTAAGGCCAACAGTAAAATACGTAATTCTAACTGTCTGATAGTAGAATACATCCCTCTAAACTAGAAGCATTTATAAAATCAAACTCTCTGAATGAAGTAAAATGATTAAATTAACAATTTACTCATGCAAGTTAACAGATTAAAAGCCTTTATTTTAGGGTATAGAGTGAACTTAAATACTTCTTTGCTTCTAAAATTGCCACAATAACTATCTTTTTATATTGTGACTCAAATATACTCACAATTACCAATAACCAACATAATCTTGACACATTGTGGACAACTTTATTAGTATACTTACAGACAAAATAGGGTTTGTGAGATACATTTAATATCTTTCCAGAGTCATCTTAAAGTACTACCTTGTCTGAGTAATAGAACCTGGTCTCTCTATTCAGTGAGACAATTATTTAAATGATGGATTAGTTGCAATTATACTTACAACTTGTTTTATACTGACTCAATTTATATTACAGCAGGGGTGTCCAAACTTTTTTCACAAAGGGTCGCAATTTGAAACTTATACGGAGCAGAGGGCCACAAACAACCCCAAAATGTTGATTTTTTGCATTTGACATAGTTTTGATGCCTCCACACCTTTAATAAGACTTGGAAAATTAATATTATGTTGGTATAACATCGAAATGCTTCAATCTCTCCAATTTTACAGTAAAAACAACTACTTTTTGTTGTTTGGGCCAACTTAGCAGGAAGCCGGAGGGCCGACAAAAATTGGTCTGGGGGCCGCATTTGGCCCCTGGGCCTTAGTTTGGACATGCCTGTATTACAGTGTTTCTTAATTACACAAAATACTGTAACCATTAAAGCATAGCCCTTGATCGACGTGGAAGAGCAGCATTTTGCCTTAAAACACAAAACTGCATATGATGTCACTTAGGGTCACGGTCCAGTTAGCTCTTGCTGCGTTCTACTACTTCCGAGGTCATGAATATGTAATGAAAGAAGCTTTTCTGCAGCTCTGGCCTAAATTAGACTGTCAACAGTTTTGCACACACTGCACTGGGAAGTTACCTCAGAGAAAGCCCCGGGTGAAGGAGAAAACGTCTTGAAATGAGATATTGTTTCACTTGGAAAGCCTGGCGGTAGCTTAGGGGTTTAAGCACAATACAGTTCCTACAGAATTCTGCTGAGATTAATGCGGCACAATAAAGCCAAAATAGCCACCCTATTTTTCAAAGAAGAACACAATCATAAAGCATAATTAGTTAAACAAGAGCTGAGCAATTAAAATAACTGAAATTAAATTATTTCTAATTGTTGGTGATCCTCTTAGAGCTTTTTAATTTAGAGGTCTACAGCCAATCCTCGTCAGTAAAAGCAATTGTGACTATTTTGGTGTTAAATTATTAAGTATGCAAGTTATTTTCCTTCATAAAAATGTGTAGCCAATATGAGGAAAACAAACATTATTACCGCGCAGCCTTAAATTAAACCAATATAGTCTTTAACATGAGGGGAATTCAGCTGTGTTTACATCCACACCAACATCTGATTTCTCGAAGATTATTTCAATGACAAAAAATATGATACGAGTTATCAGTGGGATGTCAAGATTATTGGGTTAATCGATAATCGTGATTATTTAGGTTACAATATTATCATAAATATTAAGAAATTATAAATGTGACAATTAAGACGTTTTTAAAATTCTAATTATAGAAAAGTGACCAATTTCAAACTGAATTAAGTCTTTTTTTAGTTTAATAAAAGAAATATGACAATTTTAGAAGCATAATTAAGGCCTTTCTGCTCTCCCTTTGCTCAAAAAAGTAAATCTAAATGTAAAGTGCGTTTTTATCATGGCGTTTATGTCAACTTAATCATTCAGATCGTTCGATTTCATAAAGCAGGTCACATGTCGAGAAGGAAAACATTTTTAGGACGTTATTGTCATTTTGGCCGCAAAGTTAATAATCGCAAATAATCGTTAAATCGCCATGTTCATTTTTACATAATTGTTACGCTAAAATTAGAAATCGTATCAGACGTTTCAAGCCGTTCACATATCATTTTCTAACTTTCCAGTGCCAGCGTTTCCTCTATCAACGGTAAAACACTGCTTCCTATCACAGCTCGACAATACAAATACGGCTTATTCTTCCGCCACAACACTCACAGCTATAGACAATGGGCCTCCTCTCAGTCTGCCTGCACTTCAGCGACTCAATTGAGCTCCATATAAACATGTTTAAATAGACTTGAATCGCTTTGTCGGCCGAGCGGTGTGTACAGTCGATGTTACAGTTGCACGCGGCGCTGAAATGCCCCTCTGCTCTGCTTATTTCTGTTTTTTTTTTTTGCACCGTTTCCGACGCACTGGCCGAGCAGGAAGAGGAGCGATGATGCAGCAGGAGTGAAAGGAGAAGTGACACGTTAAAACACCTGTTATTTAGCACCGTCGTGGGGTAAACACATAACAATGTCAACTACAACTCAGACTCGGCCATCTGGAAAATGCAGGTTTTCCCCTCCGGCGCCTGTGACAGCGCTGCGTGTCTTTGCAGCACGAGCAGTTGGTTTATTTACTCACACTGTACTTTATATTTGACACAGCAAAACTCAATTATTCACTTTTATTTTGAGCATTTAAACAAACAGCTACAACTATAAATGGCCAATGAAATGTTTATGAAGATATTTACGAGTGGTACAACGGTAAAATACAATGCCCTGGTTTAGTCCTGATCTAGAATCTTGTCGTTTAGTCCGGGTTTAGTCCGGGTTTAGTCCGGGTTTAGTCCGGGTTTAGTCCTGATCTAGAATCTGTTATCTTGTTCTAGTCCAGGTTTAGTCCAGGTTTAGTCCTGATCTAGAATCTGTTATCTTGTTCTAGTCCAGGTTTTGTTCGGGTTTCGTCCGGGTTTCGTCCGGGTTTCGTCCGGGTTTCGTCCAGGTTTCGCCCAGGTTTAGTCCAGGTTGAGTCCAGGTTTAGTCCAGGTTTAGTCCAGGTTTAGTCCTGATCTAGAATCTGTTATCTTGTTCTAGTCCAGGTTTTGTTCGGGTTTCGTCCGGGTTTCGTCCGGGTTTCGTCCGGGTTTCGTCCAGGTTTCGTCCAGGTTTCGTCCAGGTTTCGTCCAGGTTTCGTCCAGGTTTCGCCCAGGTTTAGTCCAGGTTGAGTCCAGGTTGAGTCCAGGTTGAGTCCAGGTTTAGTCCAGGTTTAGTCCAGGTTTAGTCCATGTTTAGTCCATGTTTAGTCCTGATCTAGAATCTGTTATCTTGTTCTAGTCCAGGTTTCGTCCAGGTTTCGTCCAGGTTGAGTCCTGATCTAGAATCTGTTATCTTGTTCTAGTCCAGGTTTTGTTCAGGTTTCGTCCAGGTTTAGTCCAGGTTTAGTCCAGGTTGAGTCCAGGTTGAGTCCAGGTTGAGTCCAGGTTGAGTCCAGGTTGAGTCCAGGTTGAGTCCAGGTTGAGTCCAGGTTTAGTCCAGGTTTAGTCCAGGTTTAGTCCAGGTTTAGTCCAGGTTTAGTCCTGATCTAGAATCTGTTATCTTGTTCTAGTCCAGGTTTTGTTCAGGTTTCGTCCGGGTTTCGTCCAGGTTTCGTCCAGGTTTCGTCCAGGTTGAGTCCAGGTTGAGTCCTGATCTAGAATCTGTTATCTTGTTCTAGTCCAGGTTTAGTCCAGGTTTGGTTCAGGTTTCGTCCAGGTTTAGTCCAGGTTTAGTCCAGGTTTAGTCCAGGTTTAGTCCAGGTTTAGTCCAGGTTTAGTCCAGGTTTAGTCCAGGTTTAGTCCTGATCTAGAATCTGTTATCTTGTTCTAGTCCAGGTTTTGTTCGGGTTTCGTCCGGGTTTCGTCCAGGTTTCGTCCAGGTTTCGTCCAGGTTTCGTCCAGGTTTCGTCCAGGTTTCGTCCAGGTTTAGTCCAGGTTTAGTCCAGGTTTAGTCCAGGTTTAGTCCAGGTTTAATCCAGGTTTAGTCCTGATCTAGAATCTGTTATCATGTTCTAGTCCAGGTTTTGTTCAGGTTTTGTTCAGGTTTCGTCCAGGTTTCGTCCAGGTTTCGTCCAGGTTTCGTCCAGGTTGAGTCCAGGTTGAGTCCAGGTTTCGTCCAGGTTGAGTCCAGGTTTAGTCCAGGTTTAGTCCTGATCTAGAATCTGTTATCTTGTTCTAGTCCAGGTTTTGTTCAGGTTTCGTCCAGGTTTCGTCCAGGTTTAGTCCAGGTTTAGTCCAGGTTTAGTCCAGGTTGAGTCCAGGTTGAGTCCAGGTTTAGTCCAGGTTGAGTCCAGGTTGAGTCCAGGTTGAGTCCAGGTTGAGTCCAGGTTTAGTCCTGATCTAGAATCTGTTATCTTGTTCTAGTCCAGGTTTTGTTCAGGTTTGTACAGGTTTAGTCCAAGTTTAGTCCAGGTATCGTCCGGGAATAGTCCGGGAATAGTCCGGGAATAGTCCGGGAATAGTCCGGGAATAGTCCGGGAATAGTCCGGGAATAGTCCGGGTATCGTCCAGGTCAGGCTTTTAGATAGGATTTTGAAAACACCTTGTCCTAATAATTTTGGGGCCGACTAAACGAAAAAACGAGTAGCTTCGGCATTCGGCTCGGCAGCCAATCAGAGCCAAGCACACAAATTTCGTCGACCAATCAGCGTGCAGCATGCACATTTTCACTTGTAAACAGTAATGGCGGACTATTGTCAAATGCTTCCCGGTCCGATTTAATGATAATATACCCTTTTTCCCTAAGATTTATTAATAAAATGGCCGTCCCTGTACTCGAAAATGACCGTCCACATTTTTAAATACCCCGTCCAAAATACGGGAAGACGGGTCTCTATCTAAAAGCCTGGTCAAGGTATCGTCCGGGTTTCATCTGGGTTTCGTTCGGGTATAGTTTAATTTCAAAATTATTCAGAAAACGTCAAATATCGTCTTTTTTATTTTGTTTTGATACCTGTTCAAATTAGCTTCGAGTTCTGAAGCAAGTTTTAGTATCCGAGTACAAGACACTGCTTTGGACACCTTAATCATGGCATATCCTATAGTAAACTTTAAATAAATGAACGTGTATGAAGTTAGCGTCTGGTAAAGGTGCATGTGCGTGCAGAGCCTCTACGGCTCTGGAGAGGGAGACGGCCTGAACGCATGCAGCAGGATTACTGAACGCTTCTGAAACCCAAAGAAAACACGACTCCAGATGTATTCGATGAGAATACAACATCATTACATAGTCCCAAGTCTAAATTATAGGGCCTTAAATCGCACACAGACATACACAGCTGATGGCCGGAACAGATCTCTCCACCAGGGAGGATGATTCATGTGGTGTTTGGCATTTCTCAAAATAGAACGCATCCGACGTCTACTGTCCCGCTATGCCATAAGCGTCCATTCATTCTCGTTTGATTGGCTCATCTTCAGAAACCACAGGCATTTTGCAAAAAGTAATAATTGCTTGGTGTCATATTGAAACAAACTCTGGGATTGAATTATGTATGTGCTTGACCTCTAAGCACAGATATGGCTATACGCTCACATCAATAATTAAAGAAGCATAATTTCCATACTAAAACTAGCTGTCATCATTTCCTCCCCTCCCCCAGCTTTACTTGTGCAGCCGCCTGTACATTCTCCTTCTGGAAACCCAACAAATACACTGACTGTATGTTAAAACAAGCTAGTTAGCATTAAAGAGGGCATATTATGCTTTTTGGTACTATTACTACTATTCTGGTACTTAGTGATAAACCGTAACATAAGAAGATCGCTATTTTAAATTTTGTTCATGGTAAACTGTAATATTGCTCTAAAACAGCTTGAAACCGATCTGGTGACTTTCTGCTGAAAATGCTTTTATGATAGAATAATGGCTGCATAACATTTTCAGCCCTGAGTCTCATTTTTTTTTGGAATAATGGCAAGTACAAAGCAGTGGGTGGAGATAGGGGATAGGTAAAAACTGACATTTTCAACACACTCAAGCCTCAATTGCGGGAAAATACACAAAAATCAATGGAAATACTTTTGAACTTGGAGTAAGATAGGGTTATAAAAGTCATAAAAGTTTACCGCTAATAGGTTTAAGTCTATTTAAGAAGTAGGTCTAGTCGGGTCAGCTTAGGTGTTTGGATCACACGTTTGACGACGGCAGCTGGCCATGGTCTGAAGGCTTGAAGGTCGGGACAAGCACCGCACAGATGGTGAAGAGATCAAAAGTGTATTGGGGCAAACAAGAGTGTTACCAGCCATTTGGTGCTCTTAGATTCCTCTAAACCAGCTTCACAATATTAGAACATTTGTTTATTCTTCTTCTGAGAAATAACTTTAAAGGGCGGGGCTTAATGTAACCATTTTAAGTCACAATTACTAGCCTATGACTGATTTCAACTGTGCTTTTAGAGAGTTTAATACACATTTCATAGAATTTATTATCATCTTTATACTTCCTCTTTAAATCTTCGGACTGGGGCAGCAACAAATTGTTATTATAGTAGTTGACTAGTCGGCATAATTTTTTTTCCGATAAGTTGACCAGTCAAAGCAAATAAAGGTTGAATATGACTGAAGACTTCTAGAAAAAGAATGTTAATGAAATAAAGTGGTAAAAAATGTATAGTTTTTTGGACATTTTGATTTAATAATGGCACTGTCCTTGCTTTTTAAATGTGTTTTAGTCCGTATAGTCCAGATAAAACGTAACTTAACACTCTTAAAATGTCTTAAAACACTTAAAAATATTACAACAATATAGCAACTATAAAAAGCCACAATTACACTATACCAGCATTTGAATAGTCGTTTAGTCTTGACTGTTGGTCTTGGATTGTACAAGTCACATAAACGACAGAGATACACAGATATAAAACATCAACAAACGGCAATTCAGGATCAACAAATGGCCCATGTGACACACCTCAGCACAGAGGGAGGAAGCCGCACTACTGACAATAAAAGCCGTTTCCTCTACTCATTGCATTGTCCTCCGTCTCTAAATGCATTTGAAACAAGATAAGACTTAATTACCTGCTGATAAGGCCACTCCTCCGGTTGGAAATCGCTGCTCGTTTGCTGGAACTTGAAGTTGAAGTGCGGGAGTCGGTGCAGCAGGTTGACCCACCACGGAGCAGAGTAGCTCACCACAGCTGCCATGGCGTGTGGACGTCAAAGCAGGCACAGCAAACAAGCAAACAGGAACGGATGCTTGGCACTACGATCTGACAGGAGACTCCACTTCATAAAGACACACCACTTCAAAGCTGGGAAAGAACACAAAAACACAAAAGTACAGCTGAGTATATGAAGTGGGGCTGTAGTACTTTAGTTGTTTTGTCAATGAATCGGTCGAAAAACATAAGTGAAAGGGCAGATAACTCACTCCTTTTTTGCTGTGATCCATAAATCTATATAAACAATTTGTTTTACTAACTGGTTATATACCGTATTTTCCGGACTATAAGTCGCACCGCTTTTCATCGTTTTGGCCGGGGTGCGACATATACTTATATTTATACTGATATACTTACACTCCGGACCGACTTATATGTGATATTAATTGTTATTTTCACACTTGCAACCTTATTTCGTACTCAAGTGCAACTTTTATGTTTTTTTCTTCTCTATTACAATTTCTTTAGCTGGTGCGACTTATAGTCTGGAAAATACGGTCGATTTATGGATCACAGCAAAAAAGGAGCAAGTTATCTGCCTTTCCTCTTTTGTGTTTCAACGTTTTTAGTGTCGCTGCACACCTTTATTGTTGAAAATTGACATAAAATAACATACTGATATTAGCTGTAAACTTTGCTTTGTACCCATGTCTGAATGCATTGCCCTTGCCAAGTAAACAAATGAACTATAACGTGATCAAATTACTCCAATTACAGACACAATAAGTCCATATAATCTCTCTTTGAGTATAGCTCTTTGGGTTTGCAATAAGGGTCATTTTGGTGCATTTTCAGGTTCATACGTTTGCTTTAGGCACTTCAGAAAGGCAAAAGATTCAATGACCGTGTGCATCAATGTGATCATTTAACTCAAATTGGACATTTCTCAAAGGCAGACCAGTGTTTCTGAGCACACAGGAATGGATTAATCAACTACAGCAACAACTTCATGTGAAGTTGCAAAGACATACAATTTCCATGTGTTTAAATGTCCTAATCGTTATGGCTGCACGATTATGATAGCAGTCGACTTCTCTTTTCAATCAATCCAGTGATTATTTCTATTGTGCATTGGGATTTTCTAATATACATTTTTAACCAAATAGAAGGGGTGGAAAGTGGTGACTGAAGGCACAAGAATAAAGTGTGATATTGAAGAAATATTAAATTGTGCCATTTTGATATGATGATCACAGCAATTCAAACACATTTTGCACGTGTTTTAGGTCAGTATCGTGCAGTAAATGTTTGACTGCGCTGATCAAAACACGATTACGATCATTCAAATAGTCGACCAATCACGTTCATTCCGATTAATCGCTGCAGCCCTACAACAACAGTTCAAAGTAAGCTATAATAACACATAACACATGCTTTTGCGAGATAATTCATTGCAATGTAAAGCAGGAGAGATGTCAATAGTAGCAAACACAGCATTACTAAAGGACTAACTCGCAGTTAGCTTAAGCATGCTAACCACTAACTAGCTCGTTAACCTAGATCCGAGTAAACCCTGCCAGCCTGGATCCAACTCTCTCTAAGCTCTAAGCTGGACGTCCCCGAGTCCGCAAAGAGCTAGTTACAGCTATTTACAACAAGTAGCTGTAAATCTGTAGTTTCAATCTGTAGTTTCAAGCCGTGTTATACCTGCAATGTAGCGAAGCTAGCGTTAGCCGGTTTGGGTTGGTGATGGTTGTTATTAATTCAGCCACAGAAGAAGCGGCGGCGGCGGAGGAAAACAAGAAGAAGTAGTCTCTTTTGTTCTTCTTGACATTATCGTCTGCGGGGTTAGTTACATCCTGCTCGGTCGCGTTCTCCGCTCCTCGTTTGTGCCCGGAGTGATTTTGCCTTCACGTCGCTCCAACACCGAAGGAAATCCGTGTAAAAGATCCATGCAGTGCGCTAGCTGAGTGCGGGGGACACCACGGGGGAGACTGGAGTCACTCGCCCAGCTGGCAGCCCGCCTGTGCCCGGTGTAGCGCCCGAGCCTGCCCCCCCGTGGATGGATGGGTGTACTGACCTGGCATTCACACAATACTTTTTTATATATACACGTAATATATACTTTAATATACTTGTAATATACTTGTAGAAATTAGGGGAACTGCAAGTGGAATGTTGCAGAAGCTAATTTTGCTGTAGATTATCTTTTCACGTATAACATTTATGAATTACTGCATGGTCCCTGACAAATAAAGAATACATTAAACTAAGCTCTAATAAAGTACAAGAAGCAAGACATTCATTGCACTCAATACATTTTACACGGTGATTAATATTTCAAAACAAAATATGATGTCCTTTGAATGGGAAAACTCCTCAAAATGTTGCGTGGAGGATGAAACCCCTATGACTCGGCCGCTGCATATATCATCTTACAAACTAATATAAGCAACGTATTACATTTGTGTTTGTTTGATGTGCTATAAGGTTATTTGAAATGGCTCAAAATGTCCACATAATACAACATTTACTGACAGAAGAGCTGGTGATCAACGCTAAGACCCAGTGGCGCCATCTAGTGGACATGTAGCGGTAAAGCAATGAGAGCTTTACGTTGCGCTGGAAATGCCACAATGCCACTTGAACTCGGAGTTAAATCTGGGGTAAAAGGGGATTAATGTTTCTGCGGTGCTGCTGAGGAGGTTTAGGTCCCTCACCTTCTGTTGTTCAGTCTGTTCATCTCGACTGGAGCTGTTTAAGGATCTATGCTAAGCCTGTTGGCCTTTTTGTGAATGAAGAGGATTTGATTCATGGGAAAATAGCCCAGAGCAAATAATAATCCTGATGTATACATAGGCCTAATGTATATTTATACTGGTATATTCTGTTTCTAATATTAAGATGGATCATTGTTTTATTGATAATGTAATGGGTTTAGCAATAATTTGAGTTATTCATTATTAATTATTACCCTAACATATAAGACCTACTAAAATTCAGATATGACAAAACTTATAATGAAATAATTGTGAGACAAAACCTAGGCAACATGACACTCATAATGCTCCAGTGTGGGCTAACCTGTTAATCATATAATAATTTAGGTCATCCAACATGAATTTAAGAAATGAAACTATAAAGATGATAACAAGTTGAACGGGTTAAACAAGGAAACTGAAGCAAAGAAACAAGTGTCCGTGGAGTCAATTTTAGTCTTCCTCAATGTACAATAAATAAAGTAACAAAGACACACATTTATCCACGCACTTTGTAACGGCTGCGTTGACGCGTCTATTTCGCTGCATATACGTGACAATTTTCTGTCCCGATCTTGGACTTTAACTAGGCAGCGCCCTCTACAACTTTAAGAAATGAATGACTTGGTGTGTTTTTTTTTGTTTTTTTTCCTTCCTTCTTCTCTGCAGGAAATCACATGGAGGTGCTGTTGCGCTCACATGACAGAGCCATGGCACTGGAGATCCACGAAGGTAACGTGAGAAAAACGACTTATTCCATCTTAAACGAACGCTTCAAGGGGCTATTTTGTCATTCCACTGGGAGACAGAGTTGTGTTAGATCACGCGTTGACTGTTTGTGTGTTTGATTGTAGTTTAGAGGAGGGATGCTCGCGCTTTTCCTGCCACAAACCAAAAAAAAAAAACGCACCACTTTTTTGTGCGCGTCACGTTAACGTCAGAATAAGTGGCGACACTTGTATCGACATGTATCCTCACTGCTTTATTTTTTAAATGTGTTTTTGTTGTTGATCGCGCGGCTGTTTTATTCGATTAACTCTCACAAAGTTTTGCAAGTTTCTTGTTGTGTTGTCACGTGAAATCTGGGGATCATCCCGGGAGCCGTGGAGACGCTCGGATGCCCCCACACACAAAAAATGTTCTGAATGTACAATTAACCACTTTGCGTTTCCGATCGCTGCCACTCCGTCACAACGATCTAAAACCTGTTCAAATGGTTAAAAAAACGCGTGTCTTATGATTTTACTTTGAAACGCCGCGGCACAATTTGAAGAATCAGCCAGGTTCCTTATTATTCCTTGAGCAAAAAATGACGAAATTCCACATGATGATAAAATTAAAACAAGTGGTTTTAGATGAATAAGTATGAAGAGATATTGTTCCTCTTTTAGGCTCAGTTCCTGCCTATTACAGAGAAGTGTATGAGGCCATCCACTGTAGGACACATGAGAAAGTGCAATTGGAGGTTTTTCAGCGATTACTCCAAAAGACTGAGCTCCCCCAGCCACTCACAGGCCAGGTGAGATGTTTATGACAGCAAAATCTACCACACAGTCTCATGATTTATTGTTGTTTTTATTCAAATGCAATCTGGACAACATTAAGTCAAGTTGCCCCTTTATATCTGAAGCGTTTCTCTGTGATAAAAGCTGCTCCTAGTCTCCAAACACATCTCGTTTTTTGGTGTTACAGGCCTTATTGTCATGTAGAAGCTGTCTTGTTTCCTGGTTTCCCGGTGCACTAAGTCTTTTGTGTCGAGTTTGCACTTTCTGAGGGAGGAATGTGTCCACACCACAGAAGAATCTTGTGTAAAACTGACCCCGAGACTCATGTCATTGTCCTCCTCAGATTGTTGAGCATGTGGAGTGCACGGGCGGATACCTGAACAAGCTGGCCCTCTACAAAGCCTTGGCTCTCATCGCTTTGGCCCAGCAAGGAAAGAAACCGAGTCCCAAACTTCTGGAGAACTGCATTCAGGGTAAGATGCGGCCACGCCAAAATGTTGGGTTTAATGAGTAGCTTTGCAATTGGGCGCTGTGACCAAAGAAAACCTCCCCGGTCATCTGTCTTTAAAAGAAAAAATAGAACTAATGTGTGTCCTTTTCTGTCTTTTACTGCACTACTACTTATTGTGGTTAGAATAATGTATTAAATGGTCAAGAAAATGCTCCTTTGAAACAGTTTGATTTGTATTTTGAAGCTTTATTGTGTAAAATATGGTGGTGTTTTGTCTCACAATATCACATTTTTGGATTATTATTTTAGTATTATTAATATTGTTACATTTTTTTGACAATGATGCAGTTTAATTTGTATTTTGAAACTTTATTGTGTAAAATATGGTGGTGTTTTGTCTCACAATATCACATTTTTGGATTATTATTTTAGTATTATTAATATTATTACATTTTTTTGACAATGATGCAGTTTAATTTGTATTTTGAAACTTTATTGTGTAAAATATGGTGGTGTTTTGTCTCACAATATCACATTTTTGGATTATTATTTTAGTATTATTAATATTATTGAATTTTTTTGACAATGATGCAGTTTAATTTGTATTTTGAAACTTTATTGTGTAAAATATGGTGGTGTTTTGTCTCACAATATCACATTTTTGTGTTATCATTTTAGTATTTTTTGACAATGACGACTTTAATGAAGGTGAAAATAAGGCCAAAAAAATCACAATATTTTGAAGAAAACTGGAGACTGATTCCGCTGTGAGATTGAACCGAGTCATTTGCAAAACAAAACACTGGCTTTCAACCAAAATACATAATTTAGCAGTTAATTTTCAAGAGTTTGGGAGCGTTTTAAATTGGAAATTGAGTGTGTTTTTTAATGAAAGAGAAGAAGCTTTTTTTTGTCATCGTGATGGAAGATACAGAGAACATTTGGAAAATAAAACGCACACGCCACATTTAAGATGGCAAGATTCCTTATTAGAGACAATATTTTATGTATTTTTTATTTTTGCATACACTAAAAGGTTAGATTTGCGTTTGAGAGTGAAGAGGTTGTGAAAAGCGACCGGGCGCTGGAGGAGATTTACGAGTTGGACTTTGAGACGTTTTGTCCAAAAAGTGTTATTGTGAAAAGAAACATCACAACTGTACAATTATTCGCGATTATTGTTGACACCATGACCAAACAAGTGTGAAATCCTCAACTTGCCTTCTGTCACAAGCCTCGCTCAAATGTTCTGAATGAAAAAGTTCTGATATTGTCACAAAAACAGCCAGATAAAGACGTACTTTACATGTAGATGGACCTTTTTGGAGTACAGATTGAACTGAAATGACTCATTGTTGCTGCCTAGACTCTCACATGTATTATTATTTACTTCTTATGATGATCCCGTGACCTAAATATTATAATAACCGAATGATATGACATCCCTGGTTTTGTCTGTAGGCCTCGCGTCGCTTTAACTCCCTCTGCGTGGCGGCGTCAGGGTTGTACGTGCTTATATGTTTTTCTTTAGCCGTTTTCTTTGCACTGGTCTGAGAAAATCCCACCTTCTGTCTTTATTTAAGGCCCCTCTGTTATTTCAGGTGGCTGCTGCATGCCACTTCCTGCCAGCGCAAGAACTACTTTTCCACATTTTATTGTAACACATTTCATTTCAGTCAAACAAAATGGAGTAAATGAAAGAATGGCAGTTTGACATGAACCGCGTGACCAGCATTGTGCCAGAGGAATACATGAAATTTAAGGATCAATTGAATTGTTGGAGAGATGACTCCGGACTGGGTGGACTGTAGGGTGCTGGTTCTGGTTCGTAGAAGTCACTGCCCGAGAGCGCCGGTCAGAGCACTACTCGAGGCCAGGAATGAGGATCGGAAAGAGGAGAAGAGACGAGGGGCTTTTGTAGCTTTATTTAGGCTCAGGAGGAGACACACAAAAAGAAGAAGAACAGATACAATACAGATTCCCCGGCTTATATACCATGCCCCAGGATCAGAGGAACAAAGGCGCTCGGTGATGGTGGAGGGAAGAATAAAGGGTGAAATGCAGTGATGTCATAAGGCACCCTGTGGCGCTGGCGCGTCCCTAGTGGTCGCCCCATGAACTTCAAGAGCATAGGAACCCCGGGGCCTTTTGTACAGCCGCCCCCAAATTTATGGAGTACATTTGCTCTAAACAAAGGCTACTGCGCCACCGGCCTTCCAGCCTGCCGGCTGGTTGTGCCCTTCAGCGCTGTAAGTCCGTGCAGGTCCCCCGGGGACGTCGGACTGCTACTCGGCCTCTCTGGATCCGACGGCTCCGGGAAGACCCTCTCGGGCCGTGGCGGCCGCCCCGTGCGCCTTTAGGGGTAGTTGCTTCCTGCAACTGCGGCCAGGTGACCACCTTGCCTTCCTTAACCGGCATTACCTCCGCCCGCCATAGCTTCTCCACGCCCCTTGGTAGCTCATTCGGCTGATGAGCGGATGTGGTGGTGAAGAAGCGCCGCCCCGTCCTGGATGATGGCTGCGGGGAGGTGGACGGGCGGAGTTGGTCCGTCCTGACCTGCCCACCACGCAGACTCGGGAGGGGGTGAAGGCGGTTGGAACGGGCCTGCTGGAACTCTGGGAGCTGCGGGGCGCAGGTTTGGCCCATGCGGGGAGCCAGGGCACACCGGCCCAGGGGTATACCTACCGCCCGCTCCACCTCTCCTCAGCGTCGGTGGCCCGATACAGTGCTCTCAACTTCTCGAACCGGTCCGTCGCGGCTGGGTTCCTCCAAGAGTGGCCCGGTTGGGTCCCGCCCGGGAGGGTCTTCGCTCTGTCCCGCCCCCTGCAACGTACGCGGATCGGGCGCCTGGTAGTCCGGGGTCGGGCGCCTGGTAGTCCGGGGTCGGGCTTGAGCCCCCTTCTAGCTTGATCCCACCTAACTCTGGAGGGGGGGTTCTCTCTTGCTTGCGCCGAGCCGGCCTTCGGGTTGCCCACTCCGCGATCCTGCGGCGGAACTCCTCGAGCTGTTCCGTGTTCCTGCGGGATACATCCTCGACTGCCGACGTGGCATCGTCCTCGCGGTTGAAAGGACTTCGATCCTCATCCTCCATCTTGACGGGCAGAGAATTCCACGTCCGGCTCAAAGGACCATTAATGTTGGAGAGATGACTCTGGACTGGGTGGACTGTGGGACCGTAGAAGTCACTGCCCGAGAGCACTACTGGAGGCCAGGAATGAGGATCGGAAAGACGAGAAGAGACTGGGTGCTTTTGTAGCTTTATTTAGGCTCGGAAGGAGACACACAAGAAGAAGAACAGATACAATACAGATTCCCCGGCTTGTATACCATGCCCCAGGATCAGAGGAACAAAGGCGGAACACTGGTGACATCATAAGACGCTCGGTGATGGGGTGGAGGGAAGAATAAAGGGTGAAATGCAGTGATGTCATAAGGCACCCTGTGGCGCTGGCGCTCCCCTAGTGGTCACCCCATGAACTACAAGAGCATAGGAACCCCGGGGCCGCGGGGCCTTTTGAACATGAATCAAAATCACAAGTTTCATGGTTTCGGCGGGCAAATCACAAAGGCTGCATTTATTGGAGTAACATAATGTCTGCCACTAACAACATTATATTAAACAAACTTGCAAATAAAACTGCCAACACTGTAGTTTAGTCCTCAACAAACATTGTCTCAAATGCATGTGATTCTTGTATTTGGTTAGCTGTTCATATTTCAGTCTAAATGTGCAAAATGTGTCGGAATTCTGCTCAAATCAGTCAGTAAAACAGCAATTGTCTGAGTGTTAATCTCCCTATTTAAGGAGCATGAAAAGTAAATATTAGACATTGATAAGCATTGTGTTGTGACAGAGTTGCCTAAGCCTCAGCTGGGAGAGCCCAGAGACTTGAGCTGTCTGAGGATGCAGCCGGCGCAGGACGATGAGCTGACGCTGTCCCAAACCCTGGACCAGCTGCTGTCCCGGGACACCATCCAGGTGGAGCCCATCCCCGAGAAGAAGGGACTGTTCCTCAAGCATGTGGAGTACCAAGTCACCAGCCAGGTACCGCTCGCTGGAGTCCAATGTAGCGAAAATGTGGGGAGTTTTTGGAGTCTTTATTGGTTTCTGATAGTTTCTCAATTATGGCAAAAAAATAATAATAATCTGAAATATTTGGCTCAAACGTGTTGTAATGATGACTTCTATACTGTCTTCTATACCTGTTGAGAAAATGTTTGGAGTTTTTGGGATCTTTTGTTGTATAAAGGTGCATTATGTGCGTAATTCTTTAGACTTTATTCTTTAGGCTTTATTCTTTAGACTTTATTCCTTGGACTTTATTCTTTAGACTTTATTCTTTCTGCCACAACTCGGGTATTTTTGACCCCCTGAACATAAATGAAAGGGAGTGTCTACAGAGCCGTGAAACTGCCGCGGCTCCTGAAACTGCTGGGCTATTTGACCGTGCCGGGTTAGGGTTAGGTCTTGGGGTTAGGGTCAGGGTTAGGGTTACATTTGAACAACTTGTACTTTTTGCAGTATTTTCAAAAGTATTAGTACTTTTTCCCCCTTGAAATAAGAGTATCTGCGTAATTCTTTAGGCTTTATTCTTTAGGCTTTATTCTTTAGGCTTTATTCTTTAGGCTTTATTCTTTAGGCTTTATTCTTTAGGCTTTATTCTTTAGGCTTTACTCTTTAGGCTTTATTCTTTAGGCTTTATTCTTTAGGCTTTATTCTTTGGCCGTGGCTGCAGAGCCGCGGTGCGGTCAAATAGCCCAGCAGTTTTACCGAGCAAGCTCCCTGAAGGCCACAGTAAAGATTCACCGTTACGCAAGAACGCAGACACTCTAGCAATGGCTTCGGCAAATGATCTAGTTTACAAAGTTACCGTATTTTTTGCACTATAAGGCGCACTTAAAAGCCTTTACTTTTCTAAAAAAAAAAAAACAACAACAACAGTGCGCCTTTATATATGGATGAATTCTGGTTGTGCTTACTGATAAGATATTCCTTTATTGTCCCACATGGGGAAATTTCATTGGTGCAACACAGGTAGATACAGAGGATAGACAAAACCCAACAAGGGATGGAGGGGAAAAATAATAAAGATGAAAAATAAATAAATAAATAAATACATAAATACCATTGCATGTGATCACGACAGTAATTGCACATGAATCACGACAGTAATTGCACATATGACGGAATTGCACATGAATATGACAGTATTGCGAGTGTTCAGGACTAACAGTGTTTGTTATAAAGTCTGACAGCAGCAGGAAGGAAAGACCTGCGAAACCTTTCCTTCACACAGCGAGGGTGGATCAGTTTCTCACTGAAGCTGCTCTCCAGAGCGGACAGAGTGTCCTGCAGGGGGCGACACTCATGGTCAAGCGTAGATGTGAATCTAGCCAGGACCCTTCTGTCCCCCACCTCCTGCACCGAGTCCAGAACACAGCCCAGGACGGAGCTGGACTTCTTGATGACTTTGTCCAGCCTCTTCCTCTCCCTCTCTGTGATGCTGCTGCTCCAGCAGGCCACACCGTACAGGAGGGCTGATGCCACCACAGAGTCGTAGAAGGTCTTCAGGAGTGGCTTTTTCGCTTAATGCACCTTTATGAAAAATTATTGAAAATAGAGCCTTATAGTGCAGAAAATACGGTATCCAAATTTTATTCCCAATTTTTCTTTTTTATAGTTTGAATTTAGCCTTGTTTTTGGTCTTGGCTTAGGCTGTGTTGGCTTTACTAGTACATTTTGTCATTTACAGTTTAATTTGACTAAAATCTCATTATTCATCAACTGCAGTGGGTTTAAAAAGTGCCACGAAAAAAAAAAAAGTTTGACTGGACTTGACAACATTTATACTGTATGACAAAGTACAACATAAATCGGTCTTAATGAGTCCCTTCATTGTCCTTCACAGCGGTATAAAATATCCGTTTATCGCCGATACAACGATTTTGACGTCTTCCACGAGGTTTTGCTGCAGAGATTTGCCTACAGAGTCGTACCAGCGCTGCCTCCTAAACGGATGCTAAAAGGAGGTAAGTCTTTTTTTTATTTTAACAGTAGTTTTTTCCCCCTTGTGAAACTAACAACATCGATGTAAGTCTCTGTGTCCCAGAAGAGGTTTTCAAACAGTTATTGCAGTTCATTCATTTACTGCCGGAATGAAACAAAGGGACTAGTGGTGTGGAAAATGGGCCGATTGGGGTTCACAATGACTGTTTCAGAGTAACGACACCGTCTGTATTCTTTTATTCTGTACTGTGTTCATTTGTGCCATGTTTTCTAAAGTTGCACAATCCCATAATGAGGTGGAAGTCATGAGATGGTGAGTCGGAGTCCAGGGCAAAGTGGTATATATGATCCAGTATATGATCCTTTTTCTTCATTTGTTATCATTAGTATTTTGTACTTCACATTCTTTGCTTCCTGATTTGATACCAGTTTACTCCGGATGTAGCAATGGTTTGGTCCTGTTCTAGTCCTACTGGTTTAGTCCTACTGGTTTAGTCCTACTGGTTTAGTCCAACAGGTTTAGTCCAACAGGTTTAGTCCTGGAATTAGTCCTGGATTTAATCCTGGATTTAGGCCTGGATTTAGTCCTGGTTCAGTCCTACAGGTTTAGTCCTACAGGTTTAGTCCTACAGGTTTAGTCCTGTTCTAATCCTGGTTTAGTCCTACAGGTTTAGTCCTGTTCTAATCCTGGTTTAGTCCTACAGGTTTAGTCCTCGGTTTAGTCCGGATGTAGCTTTGGTTTGGTCCTGGTTTAGTCCTACAGGTTTGGTCCTGTTCTAGTCCTGGTTTTAGTCCTGGTCTGAAGCTGCTTGTTTATGGCAAAAAACAAAACCAACTACATTATCATAATTACAGTTATTTGGCGCATAATTTATGTCTTTATTTCTATACATACCATAATGAAGCTGTAGAGAAGCTGTAGCTCTAATACATTTTATTTTGTGACATTTTTGTTTGAAAGATTACAGTCAATTACAAAAGTGGCCCACGTTTTGAGTACTATTCTGAACAGAGTCTAATTAAACGCACTTTCAACGACAACATATATGTAATTGAATGGATTATTGATTTAAATCTATATTTAAACAGGCCTAGTCAAGGTTTAGGTTCTGTTTAGTCTTAATTGCGATGTGGACTCCGCCTTAAAGCACTAGACAAGTTTGATGCTCGGTGTGAGAAGGGTTTTATTGTGTGTAATATAGAAAGTAACTTCCGCAGCTTTTTCCCATTTCTTTTTTGTGAATCAGAATCCAATCTTTCTGGTATTTTTATGTTTCAATAAGTACAGGTTTGCTGCAAGTGCCCTGCAGAGATAGCTTTGTGGAGCAAAAGAAAACCTCTCCTCAAAAACGTCTGAAATAGTATTTTCGAGGGTGTAAAAAAAGCAATATATACATGCATACACGGATATCAGAGCAGAGCGTTACAAGCAAAACCATAAACCAGGTAAAAGCTTAGGAGGATAGTAATTATCTGCTGGTGGCTCCATACGTTTTGTCCATTGATTCTGTTTATTATTTGCCCCTCGAAGACATTTGTCTAACCTCGGAACATTTCAACCTTCAAGTAATAAATGGATGGCACTGTGTAGTATTTTCCTCCTTTTGTCCGATTTCTGTGCGCAGTGTTGACCTCCATCTCCGAGCGGGAGTTTATTGAAGGCAGGAGACGCGCCTTGGGCAGGTTTATTAACTTGGTCGCTCGCCATCCGTTCTTCTCCGAGGAAGAGCTAGTGAAGACCTTCCTCACCTTCAGTGGCACTGTATGTGATTTCTGTCGATTTATCTTCAGCGCGCTAAGGGAAAAAAATGCCTCAATGCTAAACCTTCTTTGCCATTCTCTTTTCTTTTTCCACCAGGATGTCCAGACCAAGCTGCGAGACGCTTACAAGAAAACAGGGGATGAGTTTATGACCAACAGAATTGCAACGCAGGCAAAGGTGAGGTCAAAGTGCAATTTATGTTATGTGCAAACTGATTACTTCTTCTATACTGTCAAAATGAACCTGTGCAGAAAATATTGACCTATATACGTTCCATTTGTGATGTTTTGTGACGTATTTGTTTAAAAGCCTGTGTGGAATAGAAACATGGCTGTGCTCCATGTTTTGAGTGGAACATGAGTGTAAATGATATGTATTTTTGATTTTATTTTAGTTATAAAACACGGTAATACTTTTGAAAGGACAATTTTAAATTTGATACGTTGCACAGCCCTAGTTTCTGATAATATTTCACGCACGCAGTACTTCATAAAAAAAAAACAACGAAGATATTAGTTATTAAAGTTGTACCTAGTAACTTGTTTCCATGGAGATGTGTGCGTACAATTGTATTAAACGCATCTATTATTGCTCAAAAATACTTGTGAAACATTCTTACTGGCTCGTTTAATGCTATACTGTGGAACATTCAAGGCAAGCATCTCCATGGAGACCAGCAAATGGCTTGCCTGACCAGCCATTTCCAACACGTTTTGGCAAACTACTTATCAAAACTGTGTGTGGGTCTGGGGCTCGACCGCTGCGTTTCAATTTCTAGGGCGGAGTTTAGAGCAGAGACGGAACCAATCACATAAACCCAGAAGTGACGCAAAAAACGCGACACGCTTAACCGGATATTACGTAGCCCATGTCAACAAGGCGTGTTCCGCGTTATCCCTCCCCGAACGCAGAAAATGTCTCCTGAATTACGATGACGCCCTTCGTATAACCGCATCTAACGCACGTTCATCACAGCGAGTAGAGCGGACTTTCCTGATTGTTCAAACCGAAGCGAGAGCAGAAGTAAACACTCGGTCACGAGCCGGGTCACGAGCTACTTCCGTATCTCAGTGTGACGTGTTAAAACCTGCGACTGGGATTGGATAGGTAAATGGATTACTGACGATTTCATTGGCTCTGACTCCGATTCCAGACCCTTACGCATTCAAACAGAATGTGGGCGGGGCTGGCGGGTCAGGCAAGCAAATGGCACTTTCAACCAGAAATGTTGCGTAGTGAACCTTTTTTAAAATTTGAATAAAAGTGAGGTAATACTTTAAATAAAAACATCTATTGTGCGTCTCATGTAGTGTATAATACATGAGATAGTGTATAATCTCACGTCCCACCTGATGAAGACACTGGAAGACACTGGAGCGGCTAGTCCTGGACCACCTCCGCTCCACCGTGAGCTCAGCCATGGACCCGCTGCAGTTTGCATATCGGTCTGGCATCGGAGTGGAGGACGCCGTCATCTCCCTGCTGCACCGCTCTCTCTCTCACCTGGAAAAGCCTGGCAGCTCTGTGAGGATCCTGTTCTTCGATCTCTCCAGTGCCTTCAACACCATCCAGCCGCTGCTCCTGAGGGACAAGCTGGAGACGGCTGGTGTGGAGTATGACCTGGCAGAGTGGATCCTGGACTACCTCACAGACCGACCCCAGTTTGTGAGAGCCCGGAACTGTGTGTCTGACACTCGGACCTGCAGTGTGGGGGCGCCCCAGGGCACTGTCCTCGCGCCCTTTCTCTTCACCCTTTACACTGCAGACTTCAGACATGACACGGACAGCTGTGTCCTGCAGAAGTTCTCTGACGACTCTGCCATCATCGGACTCATCACGGACGACGATGACGCGGAGTACAGAGGACTGGCGCAGGACTTTGTGGACTGGTGTCAGCGGAACCACCTCCTCATCAACGCGGGGAAGACCAAGGAGATGGTGGTGGATTTCCGCAGACGCCACCCCACTGCCCCCTCACCAGTGAACATCCAGGGACGGGACATTGAGAGAGTAGACTCATACAAGTATCTGGGTGTTCATCTGAACCACAAACTGGACTGGACTCATAACACAGACGCACTGTACAGGAAGAGCCAGAGTCGGCTCTACCTCCTGAGGAGACTCAGGTCTTTTGGAGTGACAGGGCCACTCCTGAAGACCTTCTACGACTCTGTGGTGGCATCAGCCCTCCTGTATGGTGTGGCCTGCTGGAGCAGCAGCATCACAGAGAGGGAGAGGAGGAAGCTGGACAGAGTCATCAAGAAGTCCAGCTCCGTCCTGGGCTGTGCTCTGGACTCGGTGCAGGAGGTGGGGGACAGAAGGGTCCTGGCTAGATTCACATCTATGCTGGACCATGAGTGTCACCCCCTGCAGGACACTCTCTCCGCTCTGGAGAGCAGCTTCAGTGAGAGACTGATCCACCCTCGCTGTGTGAAGGAAAGGTTCCGTAGGTCTTTCCTTCCTGCTGCTGTCAGACTTTATAACAAAAACTGTTAGTACTGAACACTCGCAATACTGACCTAACCTAATACTGATGTGCAATTCTGTCATATGTGCAATTGCTGTTGGAATTCATGTGCAATTACTGTGAAATTCATGTGCAATCTATGTGCTGTCGTGACACATATTCATGTGCAATTACTGTCGTGATCACATGCAATGGTATTTATGTATTTATTTATTTATTTGTCTATGGGAGTTTTTTATTTATTTATAGGAGATCTTCTACTGAAAGTGTTTTTCAGACTTCCTATAAGTGATCTGTTCTTCTGTATCTACCTCTGTATCTACCTCCGTTGCACCAATGAAATTTCCCCATGTGGGACAATAAAGGAATATCTTATCTTATCTTAAAAGTTTTATTCGGCCACTTTTCTATTGTTTCTATGTTTTGGCTCACGTGGATGATCCGTTCCTACATAAAGTTTTCAATAAACTTTTTCCCTTTCCTCCGTCAGGAATATCTCCCGGCTGACATCCAGGCCCAGTTCTCCACGAGTCGGGAACTCATTAGAAATATTCACAACAGTTTCTTTAAACTTCGTGACCGGGCTGAGAAGATGGCGGAGCGCTCAAAGGAAAACGCCACTGATCTGCTTTTGTTTGGGAAGGAGCTCAGGTATTTCATCACCGCGAACACTGTCAAAGTCTCTGGGTTTTAGACGGGGAAAAAGGATCTCGGGGGGGATTCGGGCTCCTCTGTGTTGTGTCTCCAGTGGCTGCTTGACTTGGGGATTTGAGAGTTTTGGCAGTTTAGACACAACAATATTGCCTTCTGTCTTTCGCAGTAATCTGGGCTCAGACGCTTCCACGATTCCCTGCTTTGCGTCGTCCCAAAGCAGCTGGGGGGCCCTGCGTCAGTCCCTCAAGAGTTTGTCTGTGGAGTTTGCCGTGTTGTCGGACAAAGCCGCTCAGCAAGTAAATGACCTCGACTTTCAAAACGCAGCGCCTATTTGGATGAAATTGTCCAAATCTGGAGCTAAAGGCCCAACTGTCTTTGTATTTGTGATGTCTGCAGGGTAGACGAGAAGAGGATGATGTGGTGGAAAGATTAAACCTTTTCCTGGATTTGCTGCAGTCGTACAAGGTTTGTTGTACCTCAAATTAGGACTGATATTGCATGTGTATCTTTATCGTTTTCCATATGAAATACAACTCTGTACATAACTCCTAATCTGCTGATTTAAACAAATAAAGTAGAAATGTAAATCTACATAAAGAGGGAGCTAATTTTAGACCAAGAGCAGCCTGTGTCACACCTGTGTCTCGGGTACTGGGTTCAGATGTCTCCAAAACATTTGTCAAACTTCTTAAAATACACTAACAGGTTTGATTTGATGACAAAATATTTACTTGTAGCTTATTGTATTCAACCAAACAAAGAGAGAAAGTGCCATCTTTTGATGTGACTCTAGGATCTGTGTGAGCGGCACGAGAAAGGTGTTCTTCATGAACACCAGAGGGCGCTGCACAAGTACGGGATGATGAAGAGGCAGATGATGAGTGCCACAGTCCAGCCCAAAGAACAGTCTGTGGAGCAGCTGGAGTCCAGGATAGTACAGGTATAACGCATGCAACTGCAATACGATACCATTTGATGCAAGAAAACAAAAAGAAGATTGATAATGGCCAAATCAGTCCTTAATTTATCAACGCTGTGGAACATTGTCCACACACTGAAATGTGAGTGCACTTTAACTGTGTGAGGACCAGTCCCCTACGCCCCAGCCTACACTGACCACTGCTCCCGTTACTATTTTTAGAAACATTTCTCTTCATTCTACTATTTCTCCCAAATCTATTGTTGGACTACCTGTTCTCCATCTCGTAGAGTTATTATAGTGGTGTTCAGAAGTATAAAGACAATGCAGCATCAGGGCTTTCCAATAGTTTAATTTAGCATTAACATCTTATTGCCAACAGAGGGCACTTTCTTCCCCTTGACCTGAACAGATTTCAGAAAACAGAAAATCACAATTTTTTTCATGTCTCGCTCTGTGTGTTTTAAAAATCGGAATTCAAGTTTTTAAAAATAATTATATGAACTACTTGAACATAATAACAAAATACGGTATGTCTGGTATTTCATTTCTGATTTTTGTTTTTTTGCGATCAAATTTAAATCAGAACTTGAAAATATATTTCAATAAATACATGATCTTTCGCCGTATGCTTTTTCTGTACTACAATTTAAAAGAATACTAATAATTTTTCCGTGTCTTTGTCAACAGCAAGAAAATGCCATTCAGACCATGGAGCTGAGGAACTACTTTTCCCTCTTTTGCCTTCATCAAGAAACACAGCTAATCTTCGCCTATCTGCCAATCACGTCCCACATCCTCGGTGCCTTTGTTAACTCGCAGGTCCAAGGACACAAAGAGGTGAGAACAATCCCTCTTACCAGACTCTCCTCTGCTTTAGTGGACTTTAAAAGTGTTTTAAACTTGTTTCTGTCGAGTCAAACAAAGACCCAATAAAGATGAATGTCCCTGAAAGGATTATCACTTGATTTCAGGCGGCTCATGTTTCAGTCTGCTGTCACTTTAAAATAAATCTCACATACATTCTCACAGGACATAATAGATTTCTGTCTGACCCTTATCTTATATATGGTCTATTTTCTATTCAAAGTTTTGTTGATAAAAGGTACTTTGTGTTCCAGATGGGAGAAGTGTGGACTGAACTCCAGCCTAAACTCGGCTGTCTCTTTGGTCGTAACAACGGCGTGAAGCTGCCAGTCTGAAGACACTAGTCACTAATAAACACAAGCTGCTCAAGTATTTGTATTATGCTGAATTAACACACCTGCTCATCTGAAATTGAATTATTAATATAACCATTGTAAAGTGTTGTGCACAAGTCGACAAAATTAAATTTATGCTGAGATTATATTCTTGTGAAAATGATCAAAACATTCCTGCATTTTCTATTTCTATAAAAATCTATTACACTTAAAGATACACTAAACATAGGGATCAATGTCTTGTTAATAAATGTCACAAAGCCACACATTTTTGTAAACATGAAGTACATATTTATAGTTTGTAGACATGCTTAATCTTGACAGTGCTTTGTTGTATTAATGTTACTTGCATTGTTTTATAGGACAAAACGAGTGTCACTACAATTCACTATAACACTACAATAATGACCAAAGACAACTTCATTATTTGTACATCTGCAGATCAGTGAATAAAAACCAAGACAGTAACATCTAAATGTGTAAAATGCATCACTACACAAGGAATGGATGGAGCTTACATATTTCCCTACATATTGTACACACAAATAGGAACTGAAATGAAGAAACAAAGTAATTCACATTATTGTTTCAAGGAGAATTTATACAACATTTCAGTGTACATACTGTAAATATTGTGTATTTAAGAATGTTGCCAAATGCATTTTCCCAGTTTTAATAAATGCATAAACTCACTGAACTAACATCTTTGTGCAGCGCGTTTGTTTTTGTCCAACGCGAGACGAACGGGGAACTTTTCTAACACATTTACATCCACACAACTGAGGCCACGGTGGTGCAGCGTACAAATGTCCACACAGAACGAGTCGCTGGGTTTAAGTCCGTTCAATTGCACGTTTCGGTTTCAATTCACCCATCTTATTGCGAGTATAAGAATAAAGAAAACGATGATCACGGTGACGGTATCAAATTGTATTATTATCTCTTTTCTCAGTTCATTTCAGCTCTTTGACCTCCTCCAGCGTGTGGCTCAGGATCACTTCATGGCCCTGAAACTTAAAGTATCCCGTAAACTTCTTCTTCTGCAGCATCAAAGGGAACCACAGGATGTCGTCGGCCCACATCTGACCGAAGGGGATTTTGTCCGTTTCGAACCACTGGGGCCTCATTTCTGAAAATCACAACACATAACGATATCAGACGCACTGTTCTAGGTTCTTCTCGGGGACTTGGGCACAGATCAGTGTTGCAGTATTATTAGGGATGTGGAAGAATGATCTTGTGATATTTATTTCACGCCTTTACATTTGGCACAGACAAAACTGAATCCAGGGACCACGTGATGTCTTATTATAATCGATTGTCCCATTCTCGTGGCAACAAATTTGTCTCAATCTTAAACATAGAGCAGTCAAAGGATTACTGAAATGTCACGTAAACAGTTACATGTGATGAGAGTGTTCTTTGTACTCTGTTATTCCAGATACAACCGTTAAAAATCCTCTGACAAAGACGTTTTTTTTGTTTCTCGAGCATCTGTATAAACACCATCTAATTATTGAGTTATCCGATTATTCTGGCCATGGAAAGGACAAAGACATGTTATAATAGAAGGGCTGTGGTTGAAAGGCAAAACCCAATAAGTATATTTATGTGTATGACCCAAACTGCAATAAAAAACTACAACTATTAATGCAGAAAGTACTAGGAAACTATGTATTATATATAAAGACTGAATCATGAGTTTAATCTGCCTTTTTAAGTAGAAATAACCCCAGAAATATAAATATTTTTGACCAAACTTACTCCATACCTTCTAATTATTGCCATTGTCTAATTTAAATCCTTACCTTATCCATACAGCTCTTCATAATAGTGTCTGGTTTTGGGTATATTTACAAGGAGAACATTTTGTCCTCAATGTCAGGTTGACCGCATGAGACCTAAAAAAGGCAATGATGGATCCACTCCTCTAAAATGTCAGCTCAAGTGGGAGTTTCCTGGTCAACAGTGGTCACAATCTCAAAATATATCACACTCTAGTGCTTCCTGTCAACAGGTCTGGCTACAAAGAGCATGGCAGCTGTTTATTAGGCCGGAGGGTTTAGTTATAGGTGGGGTTGTGAACAAAACTGATACGCAGATACTAAAACGATTATACTCATATAATATATTTGTTTTATCCTATTAAAAAAATTAAATAACTTTCAATATTCAGTTCTAGAACTTCAAAAACATAATTCTGGTTGATTTTTGCTAAAATGCCCGATTCAACTCTCTCCCATTTCAAACTGAGGTTGTTTGAAGCACAAACAAATGGCTGGACTCTTTGTGAAGCTGGTTCTCTGTAGTTTTAGCCTCTGATGTCTGATTTACTCTGTATATAAGTGGTTACAAGCTTTGCACAGTAGAAAAACTGATTTTAAAGCCTGCCTAGCTTTTCTTTAGTAAATATAAAGATGAGTAAAGCTGGAGTCTGGAGGATGGTCTGACGGACACTAAATGGATATTTGTTAGTTTTTGGTGGAATCCAACTGTTTGATAGTATTTCTTTTTTTTTTTTTGACAAAATGTAATAAATGCAGAAAATGCCAACTGTGTCTGGGCCTGCCAGAATTTAAGGGATAGTTAACAATTTCATAAATAGACTTAATCATTAAAATTGCACAGTCCCAAATGTGTTGTCTGTAATTTTACTGTCTTACAGGATGAAACTGATACATAGTTAATACAATGAATGTTTAAAGATTTAAATTTTTCTCTAGAAACATTAATTTATGATTACCGTAAGTTCATCCAACCGCACCTCAAAAAGAGTGAGACACGTTTTACCTACTTGCTTGAATAAGCTCCAAAGGATTATGAGATATTGTAATGAAATGTGGATTAACAAAATTGTAGAGCGTGAGTGTGACTGTCCTGCAGCGCCGCGTAATGAAGACCATCTCACCGTCTGATTCTGTCGGCTCTCCGCTGTACGTGTCGGCTCTGAAGATGTGCACGTCCAGCAGCTGCGGTTCCCCGACAAATTCAAACTTGATATTTCCAATTTTGTCCAAAGCATCTACAGTCAGACTACTCTCTTCATGCAGCTCTCTGTCGAAAAAATACAACATTCAATCAATATTTCATAAACTGCCGTACTTTAAGGATTAGCCACACTAGAAGTATCACAGCCTCTAAAAGCTTCTAAAAATGACATTGTAGTATTGACGTGTGCGTTTCCACTCTTCTGTAAATAAGACTGTGGGTTGTTCCATTAAAGCTATTGGAGGCTAATAATATGCGACTTTGTTATTCTGCAGCGTTGACAACATAACCTACACTTTCATAAAGAATTTATGTAGCTTTATATTTAGTGTATTTGAGTAGAGTGGAAGGCACAGTCAAGGTTAAGTTATAAAGGAAAATACATATCCAGTTCGGGATGTCAATATTGTGATGTTAATCGATCGATAACCGCGATTAATCCAGTCACAACATCGTGAACTCTGTAGAAACTAATTATCGCAAAAGTTAAGTGAAGTAAATCGCATTACCATGTTGTCATTCATTATTTTGTAAACGCTGGTCACGTACTTGAGGAATAATAACGTGTTGGACAATGAATGAAAGGAAAGTGTGCTGTTGTTAGGTAATGATCTCAATAATACTATCTTTTCTTACAATAAATGTGACAAGAAAATTAGATATTGACATCCATGTCCAATTATTACAATTATGTTTAAAGCCACAATTAGCCATTTTAACTGATTTGTAGTTTGTTGAAAATTGACTATTTAAATCCACTGAAACAAAACAAGCAACACCTCATTCACTTTGCATTGTAACTTGTGTTTGGTGTCATATGGAGGGCAGTCTTTTCTCATTTTTGGAGGGACAAAAAAGTGCCTCTAGGCTTCCTTCCTCTCACCCCAAACCAACCAACTTAACATCTGATGAGTGAATCCTGACACAAATGAAACACATATTTTATTCAGGCCTGATTCCAATCCCCAACAGGACCAACACTGACTTTACAAAGTAGACCTGCAGGAGGAGGCAGCTTTACCTTCTTGCAGCTTCTTCAATGGTCTCTCCGGGTTGAACTTTTCCCCCAAATCCGTTCCACTTGCCCACGCCGAAGCCTCTTTTCTTCATGCCCAGCAGCACTCGGCCCGGCTGCACCACCAGCACCAGAGTCAGCAGCTTTGGGCTCAGCATCATCCTGCAGCACAGACACAAACCTAGCACAGACTGAGCACAGACTGAGCACAAGCTGAACACAGACTGAACACAGACTGAGCACAAGCTGAACACAGACTGAACACAGACCGAGCACAAGCTGAGCACAAGCTGAACACAGACTGAGCACAAGCTGAGCACAGACTGAGCACAGACTGAACACAAACCCAGCACAGACTGAGCACAGACTGAAACAGACTGAGCACAGACTGAAACAGACTGAGCATAGACTGAGCACAGACTGAGCACAGACTGAGCACAGACTGAGCACAGACTGAACACAAACCCAGCACAGACTGAGCACAGACTGAACACAGACTGAGCACAGACTGAGCACAGACTGAAACAGACTGAACACAGACTGAGCACAGACTGAGCACAGACTGAGCACAGACTGAACACAAACCCAGCACAGACTGAGCACAGACTGAACACAGACTGAGCACAGACTGAGCACAGACTGAGCACAGACTGAGCACAGACTGAACACAAACCCAGCACAGACTGAGCACAGACTGAACACAGACTGAGCACAGACTGAGCACAGACTGAACACAAACCCCGCACAGACTGAGCACAGACTGAGCACAGGCTGAACACAAACCCAGCACAGACTGAGCACAGACTGAACACAAACCCCGCACAGACTGAGCACAGACTGAGCACAGGCTGAACACAAACCCAGCACAGACTGAGCACAGACTGAACACAAACTGAGCACAGACTGATTACAAACCCAGCACAGACTTAACACAAACCCAGCACAGACTGAGCAAAGAGGTCTGGTTACCTCGTCTTGTGATCGGTCTGACGTGCTAAACCAAGCAGCGGATTAGCTTTGAGAAGAACAAACTTACGACAGCCTTTGAAAACAAACTAGTGGGATAAAAGCATAATAATCAAGATGAACTATACCAATTTCACACTGGAGTCCTCGTGGGCACTCGCGCCAAACGTCATCAGTAGGCGTGGACACAACGGGACGAATCTAATTATTTTAAATGAAAATGTAGCCTCCATGTTTCATAAGTAGAACTCACGTAGATCAAATTAAAGATTTGCACTGTTAAAACAAATTACTATTGAAAAATATGCGTGTTTTTTAATACAGAGAGGAACTATGTGTGCACTGTTTGTGGGGGGAGCGCAAAAGTGTTACACAGCCCGTTTATCCAATTAGAGGCGTGCCTTTCCGCGCAGGCGCAAAGACAGCGAGTTTCGGTTCCTGGTTTCACGTGTCCACAATGTCAACAACAAAGAGCGTGTTTCTCGTGTCCAGGACGCTTCACTGCTCAGCTCGAGTCCTGAAGAAGCCAAAAGCGGCGGAGCAGCGCTGGCTCCAGCGGCAGCGCAAAGATCCTTATGTCAAAGCGTCGCACAAGCAAAACTTTCGGTGCAGAAGCGCCTTCAAACTCCTGGAGATAGATGACAAGTTCAAGCTCCTTCTGCCGGGGCATGTCGTGGTGGACTGTGGAGCTGCACCCGGAGCCTGGAGCCAAGTGGCGGTCCAGAGGGTCAACTCAGCCGGGACAGGTGAGGACAGGGGGACACCAGTCTCTCTTAAGTCTCTCATCCCGTTTACCTAGAGAATGTCCTCTTTTTCATTGATGCCACAGGAAATGTATAAAATAAAGCAAGATTTACATATAAAACATGATCATACTTTTTGGATGTAATGATATTCCAATCTCTCTCTGTACATTAAAATTGATAAAAACGGATCATATTAATTCAGTTATTTTTCTAAAAGCTTATAGTTTGTCTCACCAAAAACCTGTCCCTCTTTTTCTACAATTTGAAGTGGTCGTGGTCACCCTAGATGAGGAGATGGACAAATGTGTTTAAGGGGACATGCAATAAACATTTATCATCTCTGTGGACATATTGTGTTGCAATTCCCTCATTTTATTCCAGTAAAATAAATTGTAACCCTCCGTTTTGTTGTTATTGAAAGAAACACCAGCTACATAACTGGTCATAAAGCACTTTATTATGGTGCAGTCTTGCCTGTCTTGCAGAGTCTTGGCCGCAGTCCACCACAATGTAATGGATAATGCACTGGCCAAAGCTAAAAAGGGCTTTACTGAAACGGAGCCAAGGGTGTTGCATATATTTTCCATCAGATCCATTTAACCTGCAATATATTAGAATGACATTTATGCATTAGTTAAAGCCAGATGCACATCCGTAAGGCCATGACGATTACTATTTTGGCTTATCAGTTAGTAAATGAGAGGTGGAACACACATTTTTGGTGGTCAATATTTACCGTGGGTACGTTTGCCTTGTCCTAGCAGGGTACATTTTTTATTATTCTGTTCTATGATATGATTTGAGCTGCAGACAGTTGAATAAAACACTTTGATGGCTCATTATAGAGACAAACTAACTACTAACTATTTAATTCAGCTATTCATTTATTATAGCTCATGTATTTCAACATTGTACATTTATAATCATTTAAAAAATATATTATCCTGGTTTTAGGGTTATTGTGTCAGCGGCATAAATGTATTTCTATATTATTGTTTTTTTTCTTCCAAAAATACATGGCACTTTGAAATTCTTTATTGTTACAGGTCTAGATGAACATTAAATCATAAAATATTAACGCACTGGTCCCAATGTTGCACAGTATGATCAAATAACATGTATCGTTCTCTGTTTTAGATCCTTCCGCTCCCCGTGGGACAGTGGTGGGCGCCGATTTGCTGAACATAGCGGCTCTAGACGGCGCCCACTTCCTGTCCCATCACGACGTCACCGACCCCGCCACGCACGCCAAACTGCTGCAGCTGTTGCCCAAGCGCGCTCATGTCCTGCTGAGTGACATGGCCCCCAACGCCAGCGGATTCAAGGAGCTGGACTGTGAGAAACTCATCTCTTCGTGTCTGACACTCATTGACTTGGCCGAGATGGTTTTACGGCCCGGAGGCTCGCTTCTGTGTAAATACTGGGACGGCCCTTTCAGTCACTCACTTCAAGAAAAGCTGTCCTGCATCTTTGGTAGTGTCAGGATCGTGAAACCAAATGCCAGTAGAAAAGATTCATCTGAGAGATATTTCCTTGCCAGAATGTACAGAAAGCCAATAAAGTAATTTTTGTAATGAGTTTCCCAAGAAAAGAATGTGTTTCTTTTTACAACAACGGGAATATTTAAAGATGACCAAGAGGTGGCACTGTTGAGGCACGGTTCAAGCCCAGTGCTTTTGCCAGTCTTGCTACATTGCACTGGGCTCCACATAAACGCAGCTGCCCCAATTCAGTGATATCTAATATGTAAACTATATCAGCATTTACCATTGTTGTCTTCAAGGTGATTCGACTCAATTCACACTGCTTTTCTGAAGTTATTTCCTATGTGTTGCCTCACTGTGTTGTTTGTGCTACGCAGTCACTTTGCCATTTGTTTTGTTACAGAAAGTCATTTAGGAGTTGCTGTTTGCTCTCAATATGCACCACCGACCATGTAGAAACGCAATCATTTCCTCATTGAGAACTTATGAAGGGAAACTTGATACATAAGTCTAACAGGGAGACACATGCAGCATGACTAATGGGAACTGGGAACAACGGACTAAAGCCTGGCAGAGAATGTTTTGGCGCTTTGCTTTCCCTCTCTCTCATTAACAACCGCCAATACACAAATTATCTCCAAAACTCTTAATTGGTGTCTGGCTAATATTCGGTTTGACAAGTCTGCTATGGAAGTTGTCAATGAAACAGAATATTGTGGAAATGTGTGTTTACTTAAGCAGTAGACATGGGCAGTATTTAGATAATGTTGTGAATGTTTCTTTAAATATATTTAAATTTGAGTGTAATTTAGAGTAAAATCTCAAAGGAGCTTATTAAAGGTAAAAATGAACTTTGAAATAAGGTGTTTAAGAAGTGGAATATTATATAATTTGACCTTTCTTACATTTTATTCAGATGAAGCAGTCACAAAATGTTACTTTTCAGTGTTTCATTTCAAAATTGGGTAAATGAGTGGACATATTTATCACAATGGACTTCTGTCAGCTTTTAGGTCGGATTCACAATACAAACTGAAGCAGACTCGGTTCGATTGGGGACAACAGTTGCAACATTGTCTCTTCCTCTGAGCTGGTCCGGTTTGTGTTCACAATATATTTTCATCAATCAAACTAAATGTGCAGAAAGACACCTCTAGCCCTCGCCTGTAGAGGTGAGGAATGACTGGGAAAAGTGAGGGAGAATCTGGATCTCTGTCTAATCCACGTCACACAAACAAACTTTGAGCAGGATTTTAGCAGTTTTTGCATTCATTCTTTGGCTTTTGCGGATTTACCCCATATGTGCACAACCTGCCTCACATGTGCACAACCTGCCTCACATGTGCACAACCTGCCTCACATGTGCACAACCTGTCTCACATGTACACAACCTGCCTCACATGTGCACAACCTGCCTCTCATGTGCACAACCTGCATCACATGTGCACAACCTGCCTCACATGTGCACAACCTGCCTCTCATGTGCACAACCTTCCATCACATGTGCACAACCTGCCTCACATGTGCACAACCTGCTTCACATGTGCACAACCTGCCTCTCATGTGCACAACCTGCATCACATGTGCACAACCTGCCTCACATGTGCACAACCTGCATCACATGTGCACAACCTGCCTCACATGTGCACAACCTGCCTCTCATGTGCACAACCTGCATCACATGTGCACAACCTGCCTCACATGTGCACAACCTGGCTCACATGTGCACAACCTGCCTCACATGTGCACAACCTGCCTCACATGTACACAACCTGCCTCTCATGTGCACAACCTGCCTCACATGTGCACAACCTGCCTCACATGTACACAACCTGCCTCTCATGTGCACAACCTGCATCACATGTGCACAACCTGCATCACATGTGCACAACCTTTTCCACATGCGTGGCTCAGTTTGAGCGGCAGCCCAGGCGGAGCTTGGACATGTGTTTTCACGTTTCACAGGTGAGTACGAGGTGGGCTCAATGCCCAGGGTATTAAGACTGTTCTATAAACACAAGCTGTGGGGGTGAATATGATTTCAGCCATGGTTTTTGTTTACCATGTTAAAGCCAATTTAAGCCTTATTCATATGTGTGGTTCCATTTAGTTTTAAAACATTTTTTTTGCAAATATAATCTCTGGAAACGTGATCTATTTTTGAGTGATCATCAGTGATTATAATGAAATCAGACTTCAAAATGCTCCTGTTACTTTCACGTCTTTCTGCGTGTCATTTGTCCCGTTATCGATCTCACACAAGAGTTTGTTTTGTTCCTGAGCCTTTGCATTCACAAATCAACCGTGCCAGAGTTAAATTAAATGGGTCCGAGACAGATCATTCCAACTGACCAGAGTTCACTTATTTGGTTTGATAGCGATTACCCAAACAAAGTGTTTTGTGAATGAATTAATCTTGTAATGTGTTCCTCATCATTAGCAAATACGTCAATATTATTTGGTTTATCAATAGTTGTGATAAGTCAGGTCACAATTTATTCATAAGAACTAAAAAAAATGCTTGTGTATGTAGAAGCTAAATTTTGTATTTTTACTTTAATCTATAGTCCCAAAAATCCATCTATATGTAAATAAATGTATCTGTTTTGTCACATAACTTTCAATAACTTTATTTTGTCGTGTGTTCAGTAATCGTGAATAATCATTACATTGTGATGCAACACCTGAACTTAAGTCATATTTTGATTGATTGATTAATTCCTGTTTGAATAATGGTGTCCTGTATTCGAGGGATAAATGAGTTCTCAAAAAAGTTCAGGTTTCACCTATCCCCTATCTCTCCTGCTCTAGCTGGGATGACGAATGGGATTTAATACAATTTTAAAATTGAAAATGCCACTCACAACACTGTGATACATACAGTATGGGTTAAACTTTTAAATTACGCTGAACTGGAATAAATTAACCTTTTTGATTATATTCTAATATGTTCAACTTGCAATTACTGGGAGGCACATTACTGTACGTCACAGAACCTGCATTGCATTTCAATAGGCCTTCATTAATAGATTCATAATTAAATTGCCCTAGAGGTTGGGTTTTATTATCATTCCTGGCAATAATGTCCATTATGAAATACACAGATGAGGAAAGAGTCATTGATATTTCAAAAAAACTGCAGTTATCAATTAGATTATTGATTAATTCATTCTCCAGAGCTAATTAATAGGCTACAGAAAACACTGAGACTTGGTGATTTGCATTCCTGACTGTACGAAGAGCCCACACAAATGCATATCTAAACAGCCCTTTGGCATTTCGTCTCAGGAGTGATGATTGAAGTCTACGCTCTGAAACATTCATGGCTCGTGGTACAAACTGTGGAGGGAAGAGGGCACGACCTCCAAAGACAATTGTTTGGGATGAATTGGCGCAGACAGGCCTGTTTGATGAAGTCGACACTTTAGTGAATTTTGTGAGCACATGACTCATCGTTTTACCTCTCATGTTGGCGCTTTGGCAGTTTTGCTGTTTCAGTTTGCTAAATGCCTCCAAATTACAGTGGGATTTATGGAAATTTTCGCTGGAGCTTAGCATTATCCTGGCACAGGTTTGCAGATGAATCATTCACAGGTTAATTCATTTCTGCGCGGCCAGCTGCAGGTTCAGATGTAAATATTTGTAAATCAGTGAAAAGGGTTCACGTTTGAAACTCAGGTACGGGGCCCAAACGCAATAATTGCCTCAAATCCTTTCTCTCTGTCAGAGCCAAACGTGCTGCTTTCCAACTGACTAATCTCATTTTGTGCACAAACGATAATCATTTGATATTATTTGTTTCCAATTCAATTGAAAATCACTTTTCTGATATTTCATCTTCGCCTTCACCAAAACAAGTTCCTGTGTTTGTGAATCCGGTTCATTGACAATGGCAATAAACCTTTTTCTGATTCTTATTCAAGGAGAAGCCAGGCGGATATTGAAAGTATAACTTGGATTTGCACTGCCGTTGTAGAGTCTATGTTTACATCTGCACCAAAAATCTGAGGAAGGAATAAATAAAACAATCAGAACAGCAACAAGACGACAAGTGCCCCAAACGCTGACATTCTTGCCCCACTTTGATCCTGTGCGCTGTTGTTGTGTCCTCGAGCAAGACACGTCATCCACCTGTCAATGATAATGAAGTAGCGTCTCTTTTGAGTGTTCAAAAAACCACTAATACCAAATCAAGGGTTCATTTGCTAAAACATGTATCTGGTCACAAAGGTGCTTTTAATGCTACTAATATCATTAATGACAATATATTTGTTATGAGGTATTGGCTCAAGAAGGGATGGAATCATTATGGCATTACACTAAAATATATCTAGACACAGAGTAAATTATAAGCAGTTGACTTTTTTTTCAAATGACACTTATCTGTTTTTGCAAATTCACTGTTCAAATGCGTATTATCGTTAAAAGTAAGTGGTATAGAACATTTTTATCTGTGGAGAAACCTGGGAAAACATGATGATAGACATTGTTACTCAACTTAACATGAACAAACTGCAGGATTTGGGAAAGTTTATCACTCCAACAAACTCACCAGAGCACATTTGAATGTTACTAAAAAAAAATCTACTCCATCTCAAGGAAATAAACAAACATTGCTCTTTTATTAATGCGGCGCAGCGTGCACGAACGTCAATGACAAGGAAATGAAGGATGGGTAATATCATTCTTATCACTCCCAGATACTCCCGCGATTGTTAGCAGACAGCGCTGACCAAGTAATAACGGCCATTATGAGAATCATTTTGTACCTGCTCGCCAGACAAATTCATCCCCGAATTCCGAGACTGTGCGACAAATGGAGCGACAGGTTTACCTTTGTTTATTTATGTTGTCAGAGCTTTTGCACGCCCGTTCGCTTCTCTCCCAAACAGCTGAATTCCTCTGAAATGAGGGGAATTTTAAGCAAAGTAATTACAGAAAAACAAACCTGTTCAAACATGATATTGGAGCACGCAGCGCACGCAGCCTTCTCGCGCAAAGGTAAAGCCTGTCAAGAAAAAAGAAAAAAAGAAAGGAATTGGCAGTTTGGTTCAAAATCTCTGAACTTTGTGAGTCTGGGCTTTCAGAGATGAGGCAAAAGACGATCTGCGCTCAGAGAGACGAGAAGTGGCCGTGTTAGAAGTTTGTGTTTTGTTCGTATGTACACTTTTAGGTAGAATTCTATGTACATTTTTTATAAATGAGACCCCTGACCTGTAACAAGGCCTGGTAGAGTCACCCATTTCCATTTCCCATCTCCATTGAGACAAGCAGGGGGTATAACATCCAAAAAAAGTTAATTTGCTCTTCTAATTTAGATATTTATTAATTTTTTCCTTGTAAATATACATTATTTTACCCCACTTAAGTAGCAGTTTGTGAAGAAAAGTTTAAAATGATAGTTCTACATAACAAACTGATGACATCACACATTTTCCTGATCCATTAAACATAATTCAACTAAATGAGAGGCACTTAAATCAGCTTGAATATATAAAAGACCACTCCACGGCTGCACTAAACCAGATTTACATTGTCACTATCTTTCAAATATGACATATAAAGAATCGAAATAAACAAACGCACTCTTGATCTTTGTCATCGGCTGTTGCTGCAGTGCAGTGGTAAAAATGTCAGACATGTTTGTATAAACAGGGTCAAAGGACAATGCGGATGGAGAGGTTAAGAAACAAAGCGAAAACAAAAAAAACAGCAATAAGAGCACTCGGTAGGGTCCCACTTTGCGTTGACATTTATGGCCAGGAACAGCTGGAAATGAAAACAGCAAACTATTAACCTTTTGCTTAGAAGCCTTTTAGGGAATAATATTGTCTTGTGTATGAGATGAATACATGAGCAAATGTTGTTTTAAGTTTGCAATGCCCTATAAAATGTAAGGTTAAACGTCTCTCTTTGGTGCTCTTTCTGTAAATAGTACGAACATGCTTTTCTCCCAATACTGCCATTTATTTCATTGTACTTTTAATATCTATTAGCCCCTCCCCTCCCCACGCTGACACCGTGTACAGTAATATATGAGTCTTAAGCCCTTTAAAGCCTGTGCATAATAATATTTTATGAGCGTCCTCAGCAGTCCTTTGAAGACCAGAAGATGAATGGCCATTTTGTACACGCTTTGAATACCATATTTACATTTCCTGGAACAACTACCGCTACTTTTGAGTGTATTTTTACAACATGGCCAAGTCGTTTTACATACATTTAGTGCTTAGACCAAAAGCTTCAAAACACAGGCCACATACCAATCAGTGCCTGGCTGCTGTTAATCAGTTTGCCATTTTATATATGTGCCATACGACAGATACAGCCAACCATTGCATAATTACAATCTTGGGGCAGTCTGTAATATGCCATAAAGACCTGACGGCTTTAGTTATTTTTCAATGCATTATTAACCAGACCTATAGGAAGCACGGCCCATTATATTACATTGTGCATTTCTATTGCGGAAGCTACTCCTATTTCATTTCATTATGATGACTTGGTGCATTAGAATAGAATAAGAATAAGAAATATAGCCGCAAGCGGCAATGATCGGCCCTCGCCACACCGCCGCCACGCCGCAAGAGGAGGGGGCGCTAACGCGCCCCAATTGTCCTTTTATTACATCTACTGCTGAATCTGTGACGCTGTCACATCTTCTCCCCTTTGTTTTACCATCAAAAAGCATTTTTATTTTGAATTCTTGGCACAATGTGCGGCTTTGCCGCACAGACACCGTGACTCTTTGAATAAAAATGTGTATAACTTTTGATGGTCCAACCCTGAAGATGAGTCTCACCAAATTTCAGGTTAATAGGGCTAATGCCCTGGGAGGAGTTTGTGAAAGTATAAAGTGTAAACATGTTCTGGCAATTTCCCCATTGGAATAACATGGGAGGTTTTGGTCATCGCTACGGCAAAACCATAACAATTATGACATGGGTCTCATTGACTTTTTTGATGGGGATGCCAAAATTGTGAAAATTAGTGTAAAGTGTGTCAAATTTCATATAATTTCGCAAAACTAAACATTTAACCTCCATATAAAATCTGTAGGGGGCACTGTGGCGCCAAATTAATTAATTTCACTTCAAGTAGGTTTAGGGCAAAGAGTTTAACAACTGATTCTAATTTGACGCAATTCGGACTTTATCTGCGCAAACGGCAGAAATGTTAAATTTGGGAGATTTCTGAAATTCTTGCTACAGTTTGCGGCTTCGCCGCACAGAGACCGTGACAGGTATCAATGTAATTTGAATAACTTTTGATGTCCCACTCCTCAGTAGCATTTTCACCAAATTTCAGCTTTTTAGGGCCAACGCCCTGGGAGGAGTTCGTAAAAGTACGACGTTTGGAAAAAATCCCGAGTCATGCTTAGCCGTTTTTGAAGCAATATGGCCGACATTTGGTTGGGCAGACGGCGTTGCCGTGATAATATTTATCTACCTCTGCGCCAAATTTCATGTTTTTACGATCAGATTTTTTTTGGGTCATTTCCTATCTCTCAATGCATTTTTGGTACATTTGGGGGCGCTGACGCGCCAATTTTTTATTATTTTAGAAAAGGGAAATAGCCAGAATGTAGAGAGGCACGATTTTTAGAGGTGTGCAAATTTTTGTGACTTTTCGTCAATGTTCACTGGGTGAAAAATAGGGGGGTTGGTCCCGAGAAGAAAGAAAGAAAGAAGAAAGAATAATATTCTGATGCGAAAACAATGTTTCCCATTTTTCAAATATCATAAACTATACATTTTCGGAAAGCGCTTGCGCTTTCCTACCTCATGGTGTGAGTCCCTGGTCACTTTGTGTTTTTGGCCCTCTATACAGTAATAATGTTCAATTTTTGCATTACATGCTTAAATGCACGGAACATGCAAGAGATGGGGAACGTATTCGTGAGCTACTTAGGGCAAATGAGTGCTGCGCACTTTTGCACGGGCTTCGCCCGTTTACAACAGTAATGTTCCATTTTCCTACTAATAATTAGTATGCACGGGGTGTGCATGAGTGGAGGAGTGCGTTAGTGAGTGTTTGGAAGTGGGTGAGCGCTTCGCGCTCGATTTCGTGCGCACTACGTGCGCAGTTTCGCAGCCGTGCTTCGCACGGCCTTACGGGACTAATAATATTCAGAAAACCAGAATATCCAAATGCTATTCGTTTCTCTGCTTGATTCAACAAAGAATGACTCGGTTACTAATCCCAAATCTAGAGGGAAATATCTAAATTGTATAAATGATTAGGTTCAAACTAGGGATGGTCCGATGCTGAAATCCGCTATACGTCTTACTGTGTCTTACTTAACTTTTAATAAGAAATAGTAATTGGCTATTTATACAACAATTTCTGATAATATTGTGTAAATATACTGCCATTTTTTTACTCATTAGTCTGTTCAAAAAGTCAAATCTGATATATTGAGGACAAATTGGGAATGACACCCACGCCCAAATATGGCAACATTTTCAATACAGTTCTGAGGAAACCGTCCAATATGATACCACATGACCATCCCTAGTTTAAACTGTTTAAGTCTGTTTAAATCGGCTGACCAGATACGTCACAGTAACATCAGACACTTTTTGGAAGGCGTCCGAGTGCAACCCAAATATGTCAAGTCCAAATATGTCACGGTACGACTATAAGAAATCCTAAACTTACCCAAAGACGCACCCACTGAAATGATTTGAGTGCAACAGGTAAAAGCCACGTGACTGAAACCTCTCTAAAAGAGCACGGTACAGGCTTAAGCAAAAATAATGAATGAACACAATGTTGGTCATCTTTCAGTGAAGTGGATGGCTCTATGTTTTAATTGGCTTTTTGTTTGCTTTTCCATTTAATGAAGTTGTCACAGGACAGCTGGGGAGTGGGGATCTACTGGGGATGGAGAGGCTGATCTGCTCTGCGGTGGTGTGAAAAATGAAGGCTCGTACCACTGGGAGCGAGGCTGAAGACAGATGGTGCCAGGGCTAATTCTACCACATCTTCCTCTGTTCAACTCCCTAATGTCTGACAAATGGCTCGCAGTATATGCATCTTCAAACCCAAAGTATTTCATTTATTTGTGCTATTTTCAACAGAATAGTGCCCAATTTTGTGTATTAGTGAGAGTATTTTGTCTAAGTCCATTTTTTTAATTTGATTTGGTTAAAAAAAAAAAAAGAGTAAATCATAATAGTTTACATTTTACAATTATTATTCATTGTTTCGTTTAGCACCACATCGCCAAACCCTATTTTTTTTCTTTTTAAATATGCGCCGTTTTCTGTTTTTTGGTAAAATAACTTGACTTTGATAAAGGACTTGAATCTTAAAGCAGAGGACTTGGACTTGACTTGGACTTGACTTGGACTCGGGACTTAAAAAGACTTGTTTCTGATGTTGATTTTAAAGATAAACTATTGACTATTGCCATACACGGATCAGTAACAATGACATCTGTGGCTCAATAAAAGGATATTTCTGCATTTTCTCAATACACATTAAATAGAAATAGAGAAATTGCAATTTTAATTAAATGTCTCAGTGTTAGTAAAGTGGGTTGTCAGTCTTAGCTTACACGACATGTTTAAAATGCATATGACAGGTTCCCATGTTTTTCTAATTATAACTTGGTTTGATTTGTGGTGAATATTTACCCTAATTTCACACCAATCAAGTTGCAGTTTGTGACAAAAAACTGAAACATTAAAGCTGAAAATGACAGGACTTTGAGCGACATTCCATCGATAATGCCGGGATAATTTATATTCTAACAGTTTAAACGACCATTTACCAAAACACATATGTTATCTGGTCAAAACATAAATATAATGTAATTTATATGGATTTTGGCCCTGGATTCCTACAGCTGTGGAATTACCTGTCCAACCAGGAAGTACAATTACACACGTGACCAAAATGATCAAACTGGGGCAAAAATGGCAAAAATGTTTAGTAAAATCATTTAAATTTTCACTGTTTTAGTTGAATAAACAGTGTAACTTATCATATGCACTTTAAAGTAGGAAAATAATGTGAATCCTTCAACAACAACTGTACCTTCATTCTAAAATCAATTTGACATGATTCCTTTTACAGAACACCGACAGTATGATTAGGTTTCTTAAGTCTATGGGGAGAAATGTGGTAGTTCCTAATTTAAAGCTAATTGGCCAATTCCCACTTACACTTCGTTACATCTTTGGTAGGTCCCGGGCACAATTATACAAAATGTTGATCAAATGCAAGACTTTGATGTATGGGCTCACCTACTTAGCATCTCAGGTAATAATAAGAAAGCCCAGTGGATTACTTAGCAGCGCGGGCGGAGGCTGGGGAGAGTTTTGGAGTTCGTTCGCTCGCTCATTAATCTTTCTAAACGCGCCATAGGCCTAAGCTTGACGCGGGGTTATTCGGTGAGCGCCCTGTGGGTCTGTGTCAGCACTGTATTTGGATTTGTGGGAGTCAACCGCGCTGTTTTTTTATTTTTTTATTATTATGGCAACTTGCGAGACAGATTACAGGCATGAGCGGTCCAAAGGGGCTTCCAACAGAGGTCGTCATGGTCGTCCCGTCCCGTCGCTGGAAGGTGCAAAACGTCACCTGTTGGGGGGCGTCGTCAGGCAAACAGCAGCGGGAGGGAAAGACAAGACACTTTGGCAAGGCATCTAACATTTGCTCATGGAGTAAAGAGCGGCGGGTGGTTGATGAATGTAGAGGAAAAACATGTCCTCATTGTCATGCAAGAGGGAGGAATTGTACTTGTTACCAGATTAGAGCTTTGCTTGTTCAAGCTGTGATTTTAAATATTCATAATTCTCAAGGATCTTTGAGGTCTTTGTAAAAGGTGTTTTACATTGTGGCTGTTTCCCACAGTAAGCTCACAAACAAACAGCATACTGCATACAAAGTAATGCCCAAACATCTCTCTACTTTTCCGGGGGAATCTTTCATCTTACATACAGTACAAGTCATTATCTTGTCACAGTGGAATATTGTCATTTGGGATTCGAAAATATGGTCGGTGCAGTATGAGTGTGACTAGCCTAAGGAAATGTTTTTGTTTTTTTACATAGTTATGATTTGTTAGTGTGCTCAGAAAGGCTTTGAAGTGTGAATATAATTATTAGCAAAAAAAGAGTTTGGAACGTTGTAGTTTTTCCTTTTTGAATTTAATCCCATTTATTCAGGCCCCGGACCAACACAAAGCCTCTTTATTTTATTCAGATTATTTTAGATTTGTCACAAGGATCATGCAACTATAAGACAATGTTTTTGGTGCAAGATTTATTTGATCCTTTCCATCTAAACAGACCTCAGGCTTGTAAAAGAAAGAAAAATTCAATTTTGATTATTAACACTTATTAACACTTGCAACTGCCACATTTGAACACATCAGTCAAGCATAACATTAAAGCAGCATTTACGCCGCTGCGTCCAAAGCATCCAGTTTACATTGAAAAACTATGTGGACGCGCATCTTGGGCCTCCAACTTTTTACGACACGAATCCTGCGTTTTTGTGGACGCAGAAAAGTTAAACAAAGCTCAACTTTTTTTGCATCAGACGTGGTGCAACAGCCAATCAGAGATTACGCTCAGGTGATGCGCTACGCACCACCCGGAAGAAGACCCAAAACAAACCCTGCAACGAAAAAAAAAGAAGGATATTGACTAAACTCTGCTCATTTCTGAAGTATCTGTGGGCCCCAGACAAGCCCCGGAGCCCATTCCTCTGTTTTTGAACTTTGTAAAGTTAACACACCAGAGCCACTTTCTCCACCTGTTCTTCCATCGCACAGCTACAGAGGGAAACACAGCGTCCACTGCACATGTGAGCTGGACGCCTCGGTCTGCCTTCAAATGTACAGACGTGAATTGTTCTTGTTGTTGAATATGTTTTGTTCGAAAATATAATTCATTCCCATCAATCAGGGATTTGCAGATGGAAATTGCACTCTCATTACTCATTACACTCTGGTGCAGAACATCTTTGTCTTTTATAAGAGTAATGTCTCTGTACATTGTCCCCTCAAAAGAAAAGCTTATACTAAACAAAACAACGCTTTTGTTTTTTTTTAATCAACTCTTTTTGTAGCATTTATTCCTATAAACGATATACTCGATATTCAAATGTTGCATATCTTGAAATGAGCATTCACAATATTAAAAAAAATCCAAATGACATTCACCAAGAACTGCATTTTGCTATTTTTCTTTGTACTTCCTTGCCTGGTTGACAATAAACTCTCACCTAAAAACTTGCCAATTTGTCTCTTGTAAAAGACGCTCAAACCTTAAGGCAAGTTTTTCCTATTCTGAAGATATATATATAGATTTTTGGAAGAAATATTTAATTTACCGCACATAAGTAGACATTATTCCTGCTTCCTGTATATGGACTCGAGACGTGCAGTTGCTTCCTGCTATAATGAAATGAACCGCAGATACTAGTGAATGATTGAATGAGGCGGTATAAGAGAGAAGTGCAATGAGTGAGGTGGTCTGGCTGTCGGTCAGGGACGGAGGGTGAACGGGGGCGGAGAGGTGAGGTGTGTGTGTGTGTGTGTGTGTATGGATGAGGGAGAAGGGGGTTGTGTCTGATGAAGCACTGAGCAGCACCTGAGTCCCATTAAGGCTCTATATTTGTGGCTGTCCTTCTGTGCACTCACACCCATATCCCCACTGCCTTACCATATGGTGGCCTCATCTTCCGGGTTTATGACTTTTATATCATGAAAATGATCCTGGAATGACACTGTCTGAGTTACATTTTATTTTTGTTCAGCTGCGGGGAAGAAGGCCTTAAGCCAGGAATTTGAAAAGTTCTCATTCTGTTGCTTGCAGGACACGAAGGTCAGTGTCATCACATGGAGTGGTTTATTTTGAGAACCTCTCCAAATTATCCTTGGAATGAATATTATATGAGAAAAATATGGAGGATAACCACAATTCAGAGTTTTTTGGTTACAAAACTATAGCTGGTGGATGCTTGTGTTAAAATGAATTGTATACAACACTATATTGCATTTGATAGTCTAACATAGTGCTTTTCTGGACACGCATTCATACATATTAAGGTGGGTAACGCGTAATTTACCTGCCATTACATAACGACCAGTAGATCGTGTTTGGAAGAATTCTTTAAAAATGTATATATGCCGAATACCTTCATTAATCTTGAATACATTTTCTCCATGTGATTCACTGTTACGATCGTTCTTGTTTGCTAAAGCGCAACATAAATAAAATGTATTATTATTCAAATGTATTCCACAATATGGTCCAGAATAAAAATGTTACATGGATTAAAACGGCTTGCAATGTTTGTTGCACCGATCTTTGTACATTTATTTATCTACAACTGATAAGGGAAAGAAAAATGTTGTGCGCGTTTCTATTTTTCTCACTTAAATGTGCAGTCTGAAGCTTAAATTACTTAATCAGATACTGTGATGTATTACTCTGACTTTCCGAGAACAACACCCGGAATACAATTACTCAAAATGTGCATTCTGAATTCATATTTTTGGTATTGGGAAGTGGAAATTGGATACATATTCTTACTTTCTATCGTTCTCTTTTACATAAATGTTTTTCTAATTGTCAAAATGAATTGCATTTAAAGCAGCAACTAAGCATAATCAGATTGCCTGTTTTCCACATCCTTAACCATCTAACGTTATTTACAGCAATATCCATAACAGCCTCGATTATATCTGTTTGCTGGTTACCGTAAATATGATGGAAAACATCTGTGCGGTGTTATTAGTGCGTCTGCGTCTCGTCCAGTCGCGGCGCACGCTCAGACCTCCACAACTGCGTACAGAAGCTGCTGAATTTTAGCTGCTCTTAATCAGATATAATCAGTCCGTCTGCTGGGCTCTTCGACTCGCCACAAAGCCCTGTCGTGTATTATTTAAATGCGTTTCATCAGCGTGGGGCTTTATGTGACACTGATGTGAGTGCTTATGTTAGTGTTGTCTATAATTCATGCCTCCACACTGCTCTAATTGAAACATGTCAGATTTGGCCTCATTAATGTTGCATATACGGTGAGGAGGGTGACTCAAAGGGCATATGTCAAGCCGCTGTCGGAAATAGTAGTTCGATGTTGGATGTTTGTACTGAAGCGAAAGTAGGCCATTCCTCTAGAACTTTTACTATTGGTCCAAAATTATTCTCATTGTTAACCAGTTCTATGGACGTTTCAAGCCTTTGTTGTGGTAGAGTGTACAATCAAAACGTCATTTATTCAGTTTTCACATGGATACAACAAAACCGTCCAATCTGCAGCCGAAGATGTTTCATTATTTCATTAAATCTACATTGGGGCATTGTAACTTCAAATACTTTTTCTCTCAAAATGCATAAAGATTACTATAGCGCTTGCACACGCACACGTACACGCATACCAAACTTTACAATTTTGTACTTTCACAAATTGTAGAAGGATTTTTTAACACCTTATTCTAAGCTTTTAAGCTTATTCTAATTCTAAGTTTAAGGTTTTGATTCCAAAAAATCAGACAAAGTTTCGATCAGCTCTAGTTTACTCAAATATTAAATATAAAACCCTAAATCCCTTAAGTCAACAAAATTGATTTTTCAGATTTGACTACATGTGCCTGCTGTCCAATAAAAGATTCAACACTATTGTTTAATTAATTAATGATGTAACGTTAGTAAAACTGTTAAACATACAAGGTTTAACGTTTCTTTTGGGAAGGCTAACAACAACAATAACAAATCTCAGTGTTTTTTTTTTACACTTGTAAAGAGCGGACTCTGTTATTTCTGACATAAAAAGCACAAGCCTAAATCCCGACTTCATATTCTGGAGCTCCTGAGGACCACATGAATGCCTTAATATTCACACATGTGTTGTATGAAGTATTATATCCCATATAATAAGTAAATGCATGGTTAAATGTATGCTACTGAAACGCTACTTGTCTCCTGGAATGTTTCACAGTATGGCTTTAGACTTGACCATGTAGCCAAGCAGGTTAGCCACACAGACTGAAGTTACTGATCAGATCTGTGGAGAGGCGATCTTGCTCATAGTAAGAATGTATGTTTTTTGTGGTATTTTATGTTATCTATAATATGTGGCTGTAAATAAATAAATAAATACATGCTGAGATAGCAGCCTAATGCCATACCGTGGAACAAGCAAAGATTAAATTCAACGTTGGGCTGACAGTGATTATTATCAAAGATGGTGAGAACCACAAAGTCTTCCATTGTCTTGCTTTGTTTCCTAATTGTGTACCACTTCACAGGTATTTGAGTGTATTTGTCGTACATGCAGTGCACATACACATTATTATCGCACCTTATTCCTATTCCCGGGGCGTTTATAACTCCACCAAACCTCTTCAGAAAACCTGTAATAGGATTTAATGCTATGGCTAATTCCCATGATGAAGTAATAAACACCTTCTAATGGAATCTAATAGTGAAATTCACCTTCGTCAACCTTCACCAAGGACAGGTCGGCCCGTCCTCCGTTCATTTACCGCAGAGCATGTTGGGAAATCTCCTTTAACTTCATCCCGGTGTTGTAGTCCATATATTTACCCATGCAGTTTCTCGGGAATGAAAGTAAAGTCTCTGAATTGATTGTTAAGTATTCAAGAATCAATGCAAAGTTTCTACAGCTGTCAGTCTATTTAATGAATGCTCCATTGCTATGCGACTGAAAATCTTTCTCACCAGTACAGCCCAATGTTCGAGTCCTTCTGCACGGGCTCGTATCCTCCGATCTCCTACTGTATGTTAATGGACTGTATTGGGCTAAAGGCATGTGGTGCATTGAGTTCCCTGCTCTCTTTATTTAGCGCCTGCATGCAGCACAGGTCCAGGAAGGGAAGAGTTGCTCATGGCAGGCACTACAAAGCTCTCATTAGGAAGGGTTGAGTTAGGAGGCACAGCGTAACATCCTGGGCAGAGCGAGTGCTGCATTGTAATGCTAGAATAATAGTTAGAATTAATAAGTGTGCAGATACAATACGACACAAAGAATTTTAGTGTTGAATCAAAAGGAATAGTTTTAGATGTCACAACAAATGCTCTCTCTGTTTTGGAAGGGGTGAATTTGAATATTTCAGAAGAGTTTAAAAGTGGATTTTATGCACTTTTTTTTTTTTTTACTATTTGAGTAATATTTAGTTTGAAGTAACAGTACTAGGACATTTTTATTACTTTTCCCACTGTTTGTAAGTCTAGAGAGAAAATTATTATGAGGACAATATTAAATACATTACATACTTACCTTCATATATGATTTATTGTTTTTCTGTTATTTGGAAATGCCAGAATATGTGCTTTATTTAATGTTGTGTCTGTCCAATTACAATTACATCACGACATAAATAATATTTTAGATATATTTTACGATAAAACAGCTACACAATTATTAGTATTAGTTAGTATTAGTCTCTCTGAATACTTGTTTACACTACCTGAGTACCGTAATTGTTTGGGCCACTACTTTTTAGTTCCTTTTGAGTTGACATTTTACGTTACTCTAACTGTAACATACATATTTTGGCTACTCTAACTCTACACATATACAGCCCTCTTGATTTACCGAGTGGCTTAATAAACTCTGCCTGTGCCTGGTTTTTAAGCAAAGTTATTCATCAAATCTCTAGAAACCTTAGCAAGAAGTTCATTATTGGTGAACTAACTTCTTTTTATTTGTTATTCCACTTTACGCACAACATAAATAAGAACTGCTGTGTTGCATAGTTAAAGCTATAACATAAGGAAATAGTAAACACATTGTACCACTAGAGGCAGTAGTGAGTTATTTTAGAACATGTAAAATGACTCCCTTTCTTTCTTATATTTAGCCTAATGACATCCACGGTGATGTGCTCTCATAACCCATTGCCATCTGGTGTTAATAAGTTGTGACTAGATAACACACTGCGGTTTTCAATATTAGTTGTGTTTTGTTCCCAATAATGACTGTGCCAGGGACCACCTCCACATGTGTGCAGGCTGTGGAGATAAAAATCCACGCAGCTGTCAATTATCCCCCCAAAAACACACCACTCCCTGGCTTCTTTTCCTTTAAATCACGGTCAGGTGAAATGACCCGTGAAGGAGCCAAAATATTTACTGGTATTTCTTTGTGTTCGTGTGGAACCACTGGCTGTGTCTCCTCCACAGGGGACGTGTTTTGAGTGTGAAAGAAAAGAAAAAGGTGACTAATGAAGCAAAAATGTTTGACCTGCTGAGAAGAGCGTGTGGGCTGAATAAATGGCCAATGCCACTTTGGATATAGCAAAGCACAAAAATGCTTATTAGTGAATGCTGGCAATGTGCACACCTAGATATTACTAAACCGATAGTTTCTTTCAACACAAAAATTGCAAGCACTGTCAAGACATTTTCATCATTAGCACTGCGACTCCCAAGGGCAACTATAACGTCTTTTACCTTCATGTGTGAGCATTGCTCATATTGATATAGTGAAGGTTTATTGGTTCTAATAATCCGAGCTGGTTCACGGTGGCAGTAGTTTGAGTAGGGACTCCCAGACTTCCCTCACACCAGACACTTCCTCCTGCTCCAGGGGCCTCAGAGAGACATAGTCCCTCCAACGTGTCCTGGGTCTTCCCCGGGCCTCCTCTTTGTGGAACATGCCCAGAACACCTTCCAAGGAGGCGTCCAGGAGGCGTCCAGGAGGCGTCCAGGAGGCGTCCGGAACAGATGCCCAAGCCACCTCAGCTGGCTCCTCTCAACGTGGAAAAAGTAGCAGCTCTACTCCGAGCTCCTCCTGTGAGCGGTGTGAGTTTGAATCCCGGCTGTGACAATTTACTGCATGTCCTTCCTTCTCTCATCCCTTCACACACCAGTCCTGTCCTCTCTAACCCAAGCCAAAGGGCCAAAAGTAAATAACTGCCCTGTGTGTCTTTGTGTGCGAATGCTGTGACACTGTGTGACGCTCTACAACACTCTACCGTCAAGCAACTGCCAAGTTCTTTCAATCTTGCAACTTTCTCGTTAATAATATTTTGAAAAGGCATTAACCTTGTTATAACGTTGAAAGAGTTTGACTCTTATATAGAAGTTGAAATATTCTTGTTCTCATGGATTCCCCGACACATACTGTTACATGTCTTGTTACGTTACAGATTTATGACCGTCCTGTGCATTTTCCATCATGCTGGAGCCTTCCTAAACCTTGCGTCAGCTCTCATTACGACTAAATAGACTTTGAAGCATGTCTAAGGCTCTCCTCGCTGCCTCTCTGGTCGCTCTCAGGACTGCACCCATCGATCACATTAACTGTAACTGACAATCACTGTCAGAGCTGCAGCCTAACTATCCCCAGGAGACGCGCATCGTATTTCAGCTTTATGAGCGGCCGCTGCTCATGCACAAAGAAAAATGAATCATTATGACGATGTCTTCTCACATATTGTTGAAGTGACACTGCTCAATGCACTTTACCAATGGTTATTTTTATACATATTTTTTCTTGTACTGTTGTATGTGATGTTTTGTCTGTTTGTGATGACAGTTGATGCAAGCTTCATTTTTAATGCTGTACCAAAGCAAATTCCACCAAATTGTTTGTGTGGCCATAACAGAGATTTTCATTTTGTGTCTAAAATTTGACACAATGTGAGAAATTAACTTCTCTATACAAGTAAACACTTAAATCACATATATTTCACATGTTGGTGGTCAAATATTGATTCATTATATGCAGCGTAATGGGAAAGTACACTTCTATCGTTTGGAAGGAAGTTATTACTGTAAAAAAAAGTTTTCTTTCTATATTTTGAGGTGTATCTGGCTTAATTGTATCCTAAAATTGAAAGCAAAGGAATGCCTGTATTTAAATATTTGAAAACAATGCGAAAACAGCACAGACTTCAGCAGAACACTTTGGATTACATGTTAATTACGTACAAACTTAGTTTTCGAGTTCTCAATCCACAACCACAATAGCGTGACTTGAGTTTGTAGATGCGACTGAAATACAGGCGGGGATCATGTGACTGCTTAACACGGGAAGAAAGGCCATCGATCGGAGTCGGGACCGAATCAAGCCCATCCGAATTAAGTGAGTTAATCAAAGGAGCAAGTCGCCGACAGAACGTCCATATTATTGATGTTCCATAAATAAGAAGCATACATTTTACCTTTTGACAGGGCCTTCCTAGTTACCGCACCATTTCACATCAGAACATTATTACAGCCGGCCCAAATACAATGCAGAGTCGCACTAACCGCTGTTACTCACGCGTCGCTTTTATGACTTCTAAAAAGGGTATTGGTTTCTTCGGGCCTCGGCACTGGGCGACAGGTTTCAAATGTTTATTCCCAGCTAATAAATGGTAAACGAGGTTAATTCAAGTTTATAGTTACCCGGAAACTATGGAGGCTTTCCTTTTAAAGCCAGTCCAACAGAGGCTTCACGATTGGGTGGAGCAAAGAGGCGTGTCAGCCATGTCGGTAGTTTATTTACATCGGATCATGTGTTGTTTACTATGCTCCGGAGGCTGTAAACGTGACAATATTATCCAATTTTAAAGCATTGCCAGTCCAGTAATGTGGCTTCTTCTTCGATATCCTTATTTCTTATTTATAGCCTGTTCAAATGTGAAATTGTGCAAAGGCTCATTATTTCCCCGGATTGATGAGAATAGATCAATATTGAAACGCTGCTTTCACTATTTAGACCAACTTAGACTTAAAGGTGCACTATGTAACTTTATTGGGAGGGGGTTCTGCACGTCTTGTCTCCATGAAGATGTTTGCTTTGCCTGGAACGTTCCACAGTATGACATTAAACATCTGTCTTGCATTTATTCCATTGCAGGTGTTTTTATTGCTCCAAAATACAGTGAAAAACATTTATTCTTAAACAAATCTGGAGATAAGTTAGTGGTAGATCCTCCACCTTAAAAGTTACATAGTGCACCTTTAAAGAAACGATGAATGACCTGAATCTTCTAAGAGTTTATCCCGAGTTTACGCTAATAAACGTCGCATAATTCACTTTATTCAGGAAGTTGTCATGGGCGCTGCCATTATCTGTGGCCATTTTACTGAATACATTTTTCTATCAGTTTGTAAAAGAGTCAAAAAAGTATATTATTTTACAAACAAATAGGAAATGACATGCAAACTTCAAATGAAGTAAATAGAAGTACAAATACTTATTAGAGTAAGAGTCATATACAGACTACAAAGCTGTTTTCAAGCCACCCAGAGAAAAGGTGCATTGTTGACTTGTTGGTGCACATATAAAATGAACATTTCGCAAAAATTAACCAACTTTATATAATATTTTAGTAGTGAGATTTTTCTCCATTCCTCTGTTGAAATTAATGGAAACCGGCATAACCTTAACTCCAATAATAAGATAAGTTAAGATAACCTTTATTTATCCGACAATGGGGAAATTCCAGTGTTGTATCACAGGTTAGGTACAGGAACAGATTAGGCACAGAAGTAAATAATAAACACAAAAACAGAAACACACTTGTAGAAAAACTTTCATAAAAGCCTCTTATTCTCTTAACAAAAATAAAGATAACACTCTTATTTACAGCTGTTATAATGTATAATAACAGAAGTGCAGGTTAGTAGCAGTCCGGCGACTACTACGGGCCGTCCCTTTACCATGGTCTAACAATGGTGACGTTTCCCGTCCAAATGTAAACTGAAAACTCACTACGGCTTCTGAAACAGTCCAGCCGAAGCACAGTTGTCTCATTACATTTCCAATCTTTACCGAAAATGGTGTTGCCTTTGTCAGTGTGACCAATTGAAGCGAAAACGCAGTGAAACTAGACCTCCTCTGCAGGTCCAATTTACTTTACATTGTTGTTGTTAAAACATTTTCCAATCCCTCTTTGTGGACGTGAGAGCACCTTTTTCCAACTTGTGTCCTTTTCCTCCGGCTCGCCTGCTCGGTAAGATGAAATGCTGCACACCGAACAGGATTTGCTTAATTAATTTGTGGCATTATTACTCAAGGGTGAAAGTTTATGTCGCCGGTAGTCGCTGTGATAACAAAATGACTCCAGCTTTAGTCAATAATGCTTCGCATTGAGGCAAATGAGGTCGATAACAGCAGAAAAATACTGATGAGGAAATAAACAAGAGATGATGCAAGCCTGTACAGGAATCGCTGTATCAATGCACAGAGCTATTACGAGGTGTTCTTCAAGGACAGGCACCAGGACGACTGTGAATGAGATCGACTTCATCAAAGACACTGAACACATTTTACATTGTGTCATTATGGATTTGGTGTTAACGTGGGTACGTGGATTTCAAGAGTGATGATTAATTGGCATAGTTGCCAATTAATCATCACTCGTTAGTCCAATATTATTATTATTTTTGAATGGTTTTAGTTCTCAAACTGGCAGCTATGGAAATTGAAACCTGTGAATGCTATTGAATGTTGTCAAAGTAACTTCTTTTTAATTCCAGTTAATATAATCTTTTTCACATTAGAACACTTTATAATAACTACATCTTAATTAGCCTTACTTCCTAATTAAGTATTTAGCCTGAATCATGCTCAATAATCAGCCTTTTTCATACTAGATTAAGGTGTAGGAAGTACCAAAAAATACAATGGGTTTTAGTGTTTTGTTCTATTTTCAAAAACCTGAACGAATAAAATGTGTATTTACAATAAACATTTGTAGTGCAATATCTGATATTATCCAGCAACAATGTTGCTGGATATTGGAGGAAAATGTCAAATGCAGAGAATGATGTATAGGCCTCTAGTAAGGTCTATTCTAATTTAAAGGAATAATAGAAGATTTTTTGCCGATTTGAGAACTCGGTTGTTGTCCCTCTTTAAAAAATGCAAATGCGCACACTCACCCCCCACCCTCCTGTTCTTTCCAAGAGGCCCCGCTGCTACACGTGCGTTTGTTTATTAGTGCCACGGATCGCATCGCGTCTCTGGTCTCTGCAGATTTTCGTCTCTTTTGAGCTTGAACACAGTCTTTCTCTGTCGTCATTTTTGGACTGTACACTGAAGGAACTCGCTAAACACACACCGGCATATCAACCACGCATGCGCAGTTAGGGAAACTCGCTGCTATCCTGGGAACGAGCCAGAACGAGGCTGCACGCCTGGAATGATTGACATGTGGGAGAACTACTCGGCTGTCCATGCCACGAGGAAATTAGACTCAGATTGCGCAAAAAAAAAATCCTTTAATTTCAGTCCAGACTTTGTTTTGCCAGTAACATCATCCATGAGAAAACTAAACTGTCCCACACCGAGGATCCAGAGCTGTAGGAAAAGACGATACTCCGGGAAGGTGTCATAAGAAGTGTCCAAAACAAGTATCCAAGCAAACGTCCCTCATCCCCAAGATGTGGATGAGCAAACTGCTTACTTATACAAGCCCATTGACCAAACACTCAATGATTACACCAATCAGATATATTTAGAGGTAGACCACAAACTTTGTATTGTAGATTTTAATTGTTTTTATTGAAAAACTGACCAGTGGACTACTCATGCCTGATTGTCCCCTTGGAAATTTCCTTTCATTTGGTGGTTTTCAGGTCTGTTTTTATAGATCCATTTGGCTTGGTTATAATTGGTTTAGGCTATAATTTTAATGTGCACATGTTCAAAATTATACAAATTTGAATAATAATAACAAATATAGCCGCAAGCGGCAATGATCGGCCCTCGCCACGCCGCCGCCACACCGCCGCCACGCCGCAAGAGGAGGGGGCGCTAACGCGCCCCAATTGTCCTTTTATCACGCCTACTGCTGAATCTGTGACGCTGTCACATGTTCTCCCCTTTGTTTTACCATCAAAAAGCAATTTTATTTTGAATTCTTGGCAAAATGTGCGGCTTTGCCGCACAGACACCGTGACTCTTTGAATGAAAATGTGGATAACTTTTGATGGTCCTGAAGATGAGTCTCACCAAATTTCAGGTTAATAGGGCTGACGCCCTGGGAGGAGTTTGTGAAAGTCTAAAGTGTAAACATGTTCTGGCCCCATTGGAATAACATGGGAGGTTTCGGTCATCGTTACGGCAACGCCATAACAATTATGACATGGGTCTCATTGACTTTTTTGATGGGGATGCTAAAATTGAGTTGTGTGTCAAATTTCATATAATTTCGCAAAACTAAACATTTAACCTCCATATAAAATCTGTAGGGGGCGCTGTGGCGCCAAATGAATTTATTTCACTTCAAGTAGGTTTAGGGCAAAGAGTTTAACAACTGATTCTAATTTGACGCAATTCGGACTTTATCTGCGCAAACGGCAGAAATTTTAAATATGGGAGATTTCTGAAATTTTAGTTACAGTTTGCGGCTTCGCCGCACAGAGACCGTGAGAGGTATCAATGTAATTTGGATAACTTTTGATGTCCCACTCCTCAGTAGCATTTTCACCAAATTTCAGCTTTTTAGGGCCAACGCCCTGGGAGGAGTTCGTAAAAGTACGACGTTTGGAAAGACTCCGAAGTCATGTTTAGCCATTTTTGAAGCAATATGGCCGACATTTGGTTCGGGGGACGGCGTTGCCGTAATAATATTTTTTACTTCTCTTGTCACCATCTACCTCTGCGCCAAATTTCATGATTCTACGATCAGATTTTTTTTGGGTCATTTCCCATCTCTCAATGCATTTTTGGTACATTTGGTGGCGCTGACGCGCCAATTTTTTTTATTTTAGAAAAGGGAAATAGCCAGAATGTAGAGAGGCACGATTTTTAGAGGTGTGCAAATTTTTGTGACTTTTCGTCAATGTTCACTGGGTGAAAAATAGGGGGGTTGGTCCCGAGAAGAAGAAGAAAGAAAGAAAGAAAGAAAGAATAATATTCCGATGCGAAAACAATGTTTCCCATTTTTCAAATATCATAAACTATACATTTTCGGAAAGCGCTCGCGCTTTCCTACCTCATGGTGTGGGTCCCTGGTCACTGACGGGTACTTTCGATAATTTTGAGTGGGCTCCGCCCACTTTGTGTTTTTGGCCCTCTATACAGTAATAATGTTCAATTTTTGCATTACATGCTTATATGCACGGAACATGCAAGAGATGGGGAACGTATTCGTGAGCTACTTAGCGCAAATGAGTGCTTTATATGGGGATGACGACCGCGAAGCGGTCGTCATCCCAATGTAAAGTGCTCGTTTAGTGCGAACTTTTGCACGGGCTTCGCCCGTTTACAACGGTAATGTTCCATTTTCCTACAACTAATTAGTATGCACGGGGCGTGCATGAGTGGAGGAGTGCGTTAGTGAGTGTTTGGAAGTGGGCGAGCGCTTCGCGCTCGATTTCGTGCGCACTACGTGCGCACTTTCGCAGCCGTGCTTCGCACGGCCTTACGAGATTAATAGGCCTCTCGCCAGCTTGTGGCGCTCGGGCCTAATTACATCCCCATCTTTTTCTCTCTACTTCTTCTGTCTTGTTCATTTTATCTGTATATTAATGTGTATTGTACGTGCTGTCCCCCCCTGTCTGTAAATACCCCCCCTTTTTTATATATGTTCAGCGTCTTTGGGTCACTGAAAAGCGCTATATAAATAAAAGTTATTATTATATTATTATTATTTTAACATTGTAGAAGCTTATTGAAACCATGCCACAGCGAATGTGTGCAGTAATCAAAGCTAAAGGCTAAAGAGAGCTTTTTTCCTGTGGCATTTTTTCTTGGACAGAAAGTGTAAATAAACACAACATGATGCTTTCACCTGCTTGTCTTCCTGGAATGAACATGTTAAATATCATACCAAGGAGCATTCCAGCAAAATCTTCTCCATCAGAGAAGTTACGCAATGCCCTTTTAGATAATTGTGAATAATCAGTAAATTACCCAGGGATTCCATTTCTGCTTGAGCAAGTACCTTTCAAACAGAAATCTCACTTTGTACATGTTGTACACCTTTTCACCATCTCGATAATTACAATATTACAAACACAAGAGGGGGCACTTTGGTCTTTAATTAAGCATGGCCAACCACTTTTTTTACTGATTGATAGGACACACCAGTAATTAGATGATATAAATATAAGAAACCTCTTTTTAAAGAACTTGAACTGTGAGGAAAATGTGGCAGTTGATGAGAATTTCTGTTCAAAAAATTGGGACTAATCTGACAATTTTCTAGGAATAAATTGGAACAGAACCAAAGCCAAATCTACAGCTAAGATGATAATTTAGAGAGTTTTCAGAACCAATACCGTCAAAAAGTCAGCAACATGAACGAGAGGGGTTCAATATGAATATGAAGCACAATATTCTTTTTACTTGCATTGTCTCATTGGCAAGTAATACACATGTGGTGATGCCCATACACTGTCATTTACAAAAGTGTCAACTGGCATAACGTTTTGAGGAAGTTGAAGTCTAGTTGGCGCTATTGTCTTGTCTACATAAATGATATGACAAAATATAATGCCAGTTTGAACAACGTCTTTCTCTGTCGTCATTTCTGTACTGTACACTGAAGGATCTCGCTAAACATACACCAGCATATCAACCATGCATGCGCAGCCAGGGAAACGTGCTGTTATCCTGGGAACGAGCCAGAACGAGGCTGCAGATGTGCAGTAGCATGCAAGGAATGATTGACATGTGGGAGAACTCCTGGTTGTCCACGCCACGAGGAAATGAGACTCAGATTGCGCGCTAAAAATCCTCTATTATTCCTTTAAGGTGAAGGATGTGTACTGCACTAATGAATGATGACAAACCTATACATACGCATCAATATTAAAAGTAGTATTGAAACTATATACTTGGTAGAACAGTAAAATATAAACAAACGTTTCCAGTAATATTTTAGAATGGCCTTGATCTATATCAGAAGTCCACGTACATGATGTTATTTATTATTGCTGAATTTTATTGTCCCATGAAAATGTCTTTTTATAATTATCCTTGAGGCATTGAAATCAATATTACGTAAGAAGCCTTTTCCTTTGAATCGAAAAAGAGTTTGAAAATTGTGCAATTGTGCAAGCTTCTTTAAAAGCAAGGCTTTAGTCAGCATTTGGGCTGGAGTAGATGCGGATCATGTTGCTCATGCTCGTGTCTGGCCAGCGCAGCATGTCCTGTTCTGAATCAACCTGAGTAACTACATGGCAGGTGCCCCATTGATTCTTCTTGAGCAATAGTGCAGTGTTTTCATGAATCAGTAGATGGGCCCCAGAGGCAGCCGCACATCAACGCTCGGTGCAGCTCGGATCCAAACAAGCGTGACTTGTCTCTCTCTTTCTCTCTCCAGCGTCTCTAACACAGAACACACAAACAATGTGTCCTTCCCCTTGTGCATGGTCCAATCTGTTTACTCACTTGAATTACAAAAGATAATCTTAAAAAGTTGTGAGAATAAGTGAATGTAAAGTTAAGGAGACATATTATGTACAATTGACTTTTATGTTCTTCATAAGATAAGATAAGATAAGATAAGATACAATACAATAGGATGAGTGCAGAGCTAGCCATTTGGGTGCCCTAAGTAGAAGGGCAGTGGTGCCCCCGATCCACTTTGAACGTGTAAATAATGCATAGGGGTTTGAAGTCTCTAATACAACCATAAAGGGACAATCCTAAGTGGACCCCACTAAGGATTGTGATTTATGCCCTCAACTAAAAAGCTATCAACAAAAATTGTATAATTTTCTGTATCTGGTGCATAATATTATTAGCAACTCATTACTTAGTTCATTATGAGTTCATTGGGTTCATTATGAGTTCATTATGAGAGACCCCCACTGTCCCTACATTTCTCTGCCCCGGCCCTGCTCCAGTGTCACATGAAACCCTTTTCCTGCTTATCTCCAGAACAGATCGAGGCTCTAGAAAACACTGCAGGTTGCAAACTATTGATGCTTTCTGTTGCATTTATAAATGATGATTTGGACATTTATAAGAAGTTAAATCGCTTTGGCTTTGCGTACGCCGTGGGGTCAGCTCTGTGGTTTGCTGGACGCATTGCATATCTTGTTTGATTCTTTCTGTTTCAGGGTTTATAATTGAATAATGAGGTCTATTTTCATCATCTATAGACTGTTTTGCGCCTTGTGGTTTGTGTGATATGTATGTGTTCCCAGCTTTGCCCTTGATCTCTTTGCGTTTGCTGGTGTAGCTGCCCGTGCGCATCTCAAAGAGATGAGAGCGTGGCGACACTCAAGTCCTAGTTAGTTTTGAATTGATAAAACAACAAAGACTTCAATTTAATTGCAAAATAAACAGTGCAAAAAACCCATTGCGTCATTCAATACAAACTGTCTGGTCAGGTTGGTGCCCCTCGGAGCCCTTTATGCCCTGCTATTTGTGTAATGGGAGCAGCGGCACTGGATAAGAGAACATTATTTGTCCCTTAAAGGAAATTCACATGTTGCAACACATAGCATATACTTCAATCCTGACGGCATCAGCCCCAGGCTCCTTAAGTCCTGCGCAGATGAACTGTGTGGAGTTATGGAGCATGTCTTCAACATGAGCCTGAAGCTGAGGGTGGTACCACAGGTCTGGAAGACCTCCTGTCTGGTACCTGTGCCTAAGACACCGCGCCCCAAAGACCTCAACAGCTTCAGGCCAGTGGCTCTCACGTCCCACCTGATGAAGACACTGGAGCGGCTGGTCCTGGACCACCTCCGCTCCACCGTGAGCTCAGCCATGGACCCGCTGCAGTTTGCATATCGGCCTGGCATCGGAGTGGAGGACGCCGTCATCTCCCTGCTGCACCGCTCTCTCTCTCACCTGGAGAAGCCTGGCAGCTCTGTGAGGATCCTGTTCTTCGATCTCTCCAGCGCCTTCAACACCATCCAGCCGCTGCTCCTGAGGGACAAGCTGGAGACTGCTGGTGTGGAGTACAACCTGGCAGAGTTGATCCTGGACTACCTCACAGACCGACCCCAGTTTGTGAGAGCCCGGGACTGTGTGTCTGACACTCGGACCTGCAGTGTGGGGGCGCCCCAGGGCACTGTCCTCGCGCCCTTTCTCTTCACCCCCTACACTGCAGACTTCAGACATGACACGGACAGCTGTGTCCTGCAGAAGTTCTCTGATGACTCTGCCATCATTGGACTCATCACGGACGACGATGATGCGGAGTACAGAGGACTGGCGCAGGACTTTGTGGACTGGTGTCAGCGGAACCACCTCCTCATCAACGCGGGGAAGACCAAGGAGATGGTGGTGGATTTCCGCAGACGCCACCCCACTGCCCCCTCACCAGTGAACATCCAGGGACCGGACATTGAGAGAGTGGACTCATACAAGTACCTGGGTGTTCATCTGAACCACAAACTGGACTGGACTCATAACACAGACGCACTGTACAGGAAGAGCCAGAGTCTCTACCTCCTGAGGAGACTCAGGTCTTTTGGAGTGACAGGGCCACTCCTGAAGACCTTCTACGACTCTGTGGTGGCATCAGCCCTCCTGTATGGTGTGGCCTGCTGGAGCAGCAGCATCACCGAGAGGGAGAGGAAGAGGCTGGACAGAGTCATCAAGAAGTCCAGCTCCGTCCTGGGCTGTGCTCTGGACTCGGTGCAGGAGGTGGGGGACAGAAGGGTCCTGGCTAGATTCACATCTATGCTGGACCATGAGTGTCACCCCCTGCAGGACACTCTGTCCGCTCTGGAGAGCAGCTTCAGTGAGAGACTGATCCACCCTCGCTGTGGGAAGGAGAGGTTTCGCAGGTCTTTCCTTCCTGCTGCTGTCAGACTTTATAACAAACACTGTTAGTCCTGAACACTCGCAATACTGACCTAACCATGTGCAATTCCGTCATATGTGCAATTGCTGTTGGAATTCATGTGCAATTCATGTGCAATTCATGTGAAATTCATGTGCAATCTATGTGCTGTCGTGACACATATTCATGTGCAATTACTGTCGTGATCACATGCAATGGTATTTATGTATTTATTTATTTATTTGTCTGTGGGAGTTTTTATTTATTTATAGGAGATCTTCTACTGAAAGTGTTTTTCAGACTTCCTATAAGTGATCTGTTCTTCTGTATCTGCCTCTGTATCTACCTGCGTTGCACCAATGAAATTTCCCCATGTGGGACAATAAAGGAATATCTTAATCCAACACAGACATCAAAAAGTGTGTTATAATATAATGTGCAGCATTGTGCATGCACAAGAATAAACAGTGTTCTCTTTGCATTGTCAGAAGTGTATTTAAAATTACTCACATTTCCGTGATTGTCTTGTACTCAATGTCCCCACCCTATTGCAATTCTTCTAGGGATTAGACAGGACAGCTTAGCATGAAATGGGGATGAGAGAGAAGGGAGGACATGCAGTAAATTGTCAGAGCAGGGATTCAAACTCACAGCGCTGCAGCCGGCTGCACATGGAGCCTGGCATGTGTGCTGCCCCATTAACCACACGACCACCAGGCAGAACTCTTTACAGAACAGGCAGTAAACTTTAATCCAGTCTTTATTCTGAATCAAAAGACCCAGAAATGACAAAGTTACAGACTTTCAAAAGCTCTAGAAAGGTTTAGAAGAAACTTTAAATATAAGCTCAACAAATTCACTCCTGACCCATAATAAACGCAATGTTTTTTGTTTTTTTCACGTGTTTACTCCAAATCGCTTTGGTGCGAGAGGTTTTAAGAAGGATAAGAGAGCGTGTGTGAGTCTGAGGAGGAGAGACTGTCGCTGCTGCTGTTACAGGAGGAGGAAGAGCAACACGACGATGACACACGACTGGAGAGGTTCAGAGAGAGAGGATTTAGTCGGATAAATAATATAAATAAAACAGAAATGTCACAGAATGGAAAAGTGTGAAGACAGATTTTAGTCTTATGAAGAATAATCACACACTATAGCCTTCTTATATCTAAACATAGTGCTAAATAAACGATAGCCAGATCAAACTGCTTTCTTTCTTTAAACTGTATGCACTGGATTGGTTGATTGAACAACATTCAAATCCCGCCTAAAAACATACCTCTTCACCCAAGCTTATGACCTCCCCTACCCCTAGCCTCCTCTACCCCATTGCCTACTCTTCTACCCCCTGTTACATCCCCATCTTTTTCTCTCTACTTCTTCTGTCTTGTTCATTTTATCTGTATATTAATGTGTATTGTACGTGTTGTCCCCCCCTGTCTGTAAATACCCCCCCCCTTTTTTATATATGTTCAGCGTCTTTGGGTCACTGAAAAGCGCTATATAAATAAAAGTTATTATTATTATTATTATTATTAATAACAGTACAGTCAAAGTCAGCGTTACTTTGTGTTTTGATCCTTCAGTGCAACTTAAAACAAAAAACACACACATCTGATGGCAGCAAAATGTCTGTCACATGGGAAAAAAGGAAATCAAACATATTTTCTAGTTTTGTTGTCATTTTATAGCCTATAATCACACTAGTTATAGCTTTAGTATGTGTATAATGTCATTTGAATGATTGTAGCTGCAGGAACTCAAAGTAACAGTACAGAGAAACCCCATGATCTGTCATCAATTCGCCGCCGGGGCATCACCAGCTCCGTTCTCATGATCTAAATGTTTATTTCGTTTTGAACGTCCTGTCACAGATGATTTATGCGTCTGGGTTGATAGGTGTTTTTGCCGAGATTCGACGGTAGAAATTCAGGTGGCGTTATCCATGACAAAATTGAAATTAGTTTATTCTCTATCATCGCTTTGGCGGCGCAATCACGGCGGTGACAATGGATGGGTAACGCCATTATCAACGGGACAGTCAAAAACAAATCTACTCCGCTCGGGCAATTTTACCTCAGCGATTGTATTTCAACACTTTTCAAGGTGTCAGCGACTAATACATTTTTGAAGACAGGTTATTATTTGAACAGTGGAAGAGGTTTTGCAATGCCCGCCACGCATCTGAAAATATAATTGGTTTATAATAACTTATCATTATTGATTCAAGTTTGCAGCTCTTTTGGATAGTTCATTCATTTATAATAGAAAGTAACTACATGAAAGTTGTGAGCTGGATGTCAAAATTGCAAAGTAAAACGCAGAATTGTTTGATTCAAATTACTTTTAGAAGTAAAGGAAAAAAAGAATGAAGGAGGGAAACACGCCTTAGAGTAATACTGTAGATATGTTTACTAACCGTCTGTAAATACTATAACTTTATACACTCAAAACCCACTGCACATTTGGCTACATTTTCCAGTCAATTCAAAGCTTTTGGGTTTTGTTTGTCTTTGTTTTTTTTTCTCAGGACATGAAAAATTAAGACATTTTTAAGACAGAGTCAAAAATGAATTATTTAGATCAAATTGTTTTCTGTTATATGCATTTCCCATGCATAACTTACAAAGAAGCCCATTTGGGACAAGTAACGCTCCCTGCGACACTTCTAAATTTTAATATTCTCTTTGATTCAGAAAGCCAAGAACCCACCACTTATACATCTAAAATGGTATAGTTGTATTCTTACTTTTTTTTTTTGTTCTACCTTGTAATCGTACACAACGTTGCTCTAATGATGTCTTCTGAAAAGAGACGAGAAGTCCCTTTTCCCGAGGCAGCGCCAACAGCATCAAACAACCAATCCAGGTCAGCGGTCAGGCAGTTTTCCCACAATCCTTGCCAGCTGCAGAACAACACTAAGGTCTGTGTGTGTGTGTGTGTGTGTGTGTGTGTGTGTGTGTCTGTGTCTGTGTCTGTGTCTGTGTCTGTGTCTGTGTCTGTGTCTGTGTGTGTCTGTGTCTGTGTCTGTGTCTGTGTCTGTGTCTGTGTCTGTGTGTGTCTGTGTGTGTGTGTGTGTCTGTGTGTCTGTGTGTGTGTGTGTGTGTGTGTGTCTGTGTGTGTGTGCTTGATGGCATATTTGGAACACACACTACAAAGAAGACTTTTATCTCCAAGAAACCTTTCATTACAATGCATAATTATGTCCTCAAAACAAGAATGCTCTTCTTCTCAAACTATTTCCTGTGTGAATAAAATGCGAGTTTGAAGTGTGCACTATTTAGCCTACAGCAATTACACTAATGGTTTGAACGGTTGAAGTGTTTGGAGTGGAGTTTTAGAAAGTATGTGAGTTTATGTATGTAGTGTCAAAAAGCCAGAGCGATTCACTTCGGCACAGAATATTACAGCAAGGATGGAAGAAAAGCCTGTATGGGTTAAAGAGCCGAGGCAAAGCTGAATGTCGAGGACAGAAAAAGAGAACATCAGGGAAACCATGCATGTTGTTATGGACTAAATGTCAGCGAGTGGAGACAGGCTTGATTGAGATGTGTTTGAGGAGAAAACTGAGTAACATTGACTTTATACGGCATGTTAAAGGTGCCCTAAGACAGTGGTTCTAAATCAAGGGGTAGAGGTTATATATTATAGCTTATAGAGGTATATATATGGCTCTAAACTGAACCTGGGGGTCTTGAAAGGATTTAGGAGGGTCCCCAGATGATATGAGAGGAACGTTTAAATGTATAAAATAGTCTTAAACAAGGCTTAACACCCTTCAACTGCAGTGAGAAATGTAGATTATTATTTGTTGGCCGACCAAAGTCATTTATCTTGGTCTATCTTCAAATAAAATGAAACATTAGACATGAGGTTAAAGGTTGAGAGCCACTGCCCTAAACAACCTTACTTCTTGTCTCTGGAATGTTCCACAGTAAAGCATAAAACTCTAAACAATCCGCTCGATGGATGAGTATAACACATATAACATGTGTGAGCTCCATGTGGGCGGGCTGCAGTGTTGTCAGTCTGAATATGACATTTTACTGCATGTCATTCCCCAGTCTCATCCCCATTTCACGCTCTGTTCTTTCTTATAAAACCTGCGGGCAAAAAAAAAATCCTTAATAATACCAGGACCGATGTCAAGTCTCGGCAATGTCGTTATGGCGACCACCTGTCCCTCTCGTGGTTGTCCTGCAGAGCCTCAGGCCTCTGTCCCACTTATTTAAAGAATGCCCTACTTTTTCCACTCGTCCGCATGAACAATGGAACAATCCGTCACGTGGAACAAAAAGGTGAGCGTTGCATAAAAGGATTAGGAGTTGTTATTATATACTTAAATTAATTATGTTTGTCTTACCAAATCCCACCGACCAGTGTCACTTTTACTACAATTCGAGGAGGTCACTGTTTGTGGAAAATACAATGACTGAAGTTAGATGTTAAGTTGATATAAGAGGCAATCTGCGCCTGAAAGAAAACCCATGTTACAAACCACACACAGTATATCAGGATCACATTTATATTTGCTTTGGGACTAGTTTAAATGTCTTTCTCTGTAGTTATGAAGTCTTCACTCATGCCGCGCTCGTCTTTGTGACATTAACAAAGAAATCCTGTCTTGCAATTTGATTTCTATAGAAAGTTATTGCATCGAGAGGTGTGGCTGCTTCAATTATCCTAAAAGGGAAATATTGAGTTTGAAGAATGGTGACGTTTTTGGCACATAGCACAACTTTACTGTGAGAAATTATAGTTCTGTTTTTCTCTCTAATTTGTTTTTGCAATATAAAGTTTCCCCCAAATGCTGCGTCTTCAGAAAATATCCAATATAATACATATTTAATGACGCAATTATTAAAAAGCAGCTTAAGGATAATAACTGTTAAGCGACTATTAGAGACGAGAGCGATTGGAAATATCTGTGCATAGGATAAGTCATCGCTTTTATACTGATAATAACCATTACACTTTTTAAAATTAGTGTCTCAATAATCCTTTGACTGTGCTTCCTACTTAATAACCTTCCCTTTATGGCGCTTTGAACTGTAGATGATGCAAACGCTAAATGCATTTCCTCATATTACATCATGCGCCAATATCGACTTATACAGTAATAGCAGTCACAAGGTTTACGTCAGCGGTTCTCAAACTAGGGTTGCACTTCTTTGGGTCAAGTGTTTTGATCTGGATTTGTCCTTTTGAAACCTTAATCATCTGTTTTGTCCATTGTGCAGTTTGTATTACGTCATGATGTTGTGACCTCATCAAAATCGTAGATAGAATTGTACTAAGACTGAACTTTATGCTATGAAAACTGCACGACTTTGTGTGGAAGTCAAAGAGACAAGTGCAAGTAACTAAAATGACTGGTCTCTGACACGAGCGCTGCCCTTCTCCTGCGTGCACCTGTCCATCACCCACTGCAGAGGTGGTTTTGCGTCAAGACTGGCTCTGATTATGACAGAGCTCCAGTCGCATCCACAGCGTTGAGCTAAATCAGGTGTATAAAGCATTAGCTGTGCATTACATTCTGCCACATTCGAAACTGAACTCCACAGTTTAGTGTTTACCATCAGCGGGTGTTGTTACTTTTAACTTTCAAAATCGACGTCACTTTTGTGTACACCGAAACACGCAGTTTAGCAATCTTATTGGTGATTCCATATTTTTGGCAATAAAAACATCTGGAATTGAATATATTAAAAAAACAGAAGAGTTTATGCCAAACTGTGGAACGTCCCAAGCAAAACATTTACATTTTTATGAGACATTTAGGTGATGGACCCTCCCCCAGAATGCGTAATATGATTATTATTATTATTATTATTGTAATGATTATGATTATTATGATTATGATTACTTTTACTGTTAACCAATGCTTTTGTGCTTTTTCCAACCACTACATTCTTTCAAGTTTGACTGCAGGAAATTACTATTCTAAAATCTTGAATAATGCAAAATATAACTTGATTTATTAATCCGAAGCAGTTCTAAATTGGCTATTCTTTCTATTTCAGCGGAGAATGTATTTTATTCATCGATTTCTTTTCACCACCATCGCAAGCTACAACTTTAGCCATTTTTTTCTGTTCTTCCAAAAAAAAAAAGCGCACACCAACCTTTAAGTCAGCGCAGCATGACCCATAAATGAGTCATGATTCACCGGTTATGGTGTCCGAGGGTTCTCCATGATTGACAGGGCAAACCAATCAGTACAGCATATGCAGGAGATCCAAAATAATTCGAATCCAATTAACCAATTGCCACAGATCCCAGTTCATACAATATGCAGCGGAGCGGCTAATGAATGAGAGAGCTCGGAGATTTTTTCTTTTTTTTTTGCATAAATTCAGAGTTAATGAGCAAGCAAAACCATACATCCGGCAGCGTACCTCAGCCAAATTAAAAAAACTGAACTCAGAGTACATGTTGGAAGATAACCAGTACGTTTAATAGTTTTTGCTGGAAGGACATTTATTTCAGCTTGGTTTGGTGGAAAAACGGAGTCATGAAAGTTTGGTAAAAGTAGTTTGTCGATGTGTGGTGGTGGCGGTGATGCTTAATGGAGCTATTGCAGTCACACTGAGACCAAATGATGCTGCAGATCTGTCATGCTGCGGGTGTGCACTTTAATACAAGTTGTCTAAAATATTGTCAAGGTGAAAGATGTTGAGAAAAAATATGTGACTCAAATTGGTTGACTGGAAAAGTGAATAATCCACTGTATAGCAGCAGTTGTACTTTGTCGTATGATTTGCTGATATACAATAGAAAACTGTTATAGGGAGCTTTAATATTAGCCTGATTTGCATTGAATATACCACAATATTATGCCAGTAAATGTATTGTATATACTAAACAGTGTTGGGAAGAATACTATGATGTGTATTTTAATGTATTCTGTTAATTGGTCCAATGAGAGTACTGTATTCTGAAAACTAGAATACTTTCAAGTTGAGTTGCGTTGTATTATAGTGTGACAAAATAACACGGTAGGATTGAAACAGTTTTTTCTTTTTGTTTCACTGTTTGTTATGCATTTATTTATGCTTTTTTGCACTAATCCAGTGCAGTTTGAAGGCTGAATCTCATGATCAAACACTGCAATGTATTCCTCGGATTTTTAGAAAAGTAACTCTACTCTGAATAACACAAAAAGAAAGAGTAACTACTGTAATGCTCAAAATAAATAAGGATTCTGATTCAGTTACCAACACTATACTTTTTTGGGGTCATTTTTAAGAAGTAAGTAGGTTATTTTTACCGTGACATCAACTTACCAACATTGTCTATGTCTGGGGACAAGCGAGTGAAAGCACCAAGCCAAGTAACAGGTTAGATCTGCGGAGAGGCTACCCTTTTGAGCAGTTAAACACATACAATTGAACAGATGCTAAACCTTAAAGGCGGTATGGACGATTTTTGGGCGATTTGAGAACGCAGGCGGAAGTGCGCATGCCACTCCCCCGTGCGGACTGATACAACACACACGTGCGTTTGTTTATTAGCACAACGGAGCGCATCGCATCGCTCGTCTCCCGTAGATTTTTGTCCACTTCTGAGTCAGCTCGAACTGTCTTTCTCCGTCTTCATTTTGGCCCGTACACTGAGGGAACTATATTATGATAGATCCATGCGCTTAGGCACGCGGAAACGTGGGGACGAACCGCACGCGGCTGCAGGTGAGCGATAGGTGCGTTTTATGATTGATACGTGGCAGGACAAATGATTTATCCACGCCACGAGGAAATATGATAAAAAAATTGCTGAAAAAAATCGTCCATACCACCTTTAATGGCTAAAAGAAAACATTCCAGGTCAAGCAATCAGACAGGCTGATGACGGACCACGCACCGGAGAAGTTACACAGTGCATTTGGAAACACTCACTTGCCCACGCAGCTCTGAAGTAAAGTAAACCTGAAAATGACAGCCATACACTACCTGGACGGAAAATTAACAATCAAAATGTCACACAACAGGTGGCTCTCTTTTCATTCACCTCCACCTGCGTTCAACATTGATTCAGGTTAGAACAATGAATGCGCATAATAATGCCTTTTGGATGTAAAAATAGGATTTGTCAAACGTGACGGACCACTCATCACAAAAGCCTGCGTCTGTGGCCACTTTGCGCCTATTTGAAAAGAACAGTGCGTCACGCTCCGGCTGCAAAGCATTCTGGACCGCGTCGAAAAGAATTAAAAAACAAAGAACAGGTTTTTGGCCATAGTTGGTTGATTAAATGAACATTTTCTGTGTCAGCCTCTGTGGCGAAATTTGCAAGCACATTGGTAAAAGTTGAATTTCTCCCTTTTAATTTCATTTGAAAGGGCATCACATCCTCAGATCTTAAAACAAAACTCTATATAATGAACACAAGAATAACCTTAGTTAATTTGTGTTCACTGTAAACCACAGTGTGTAGCCCAGGAATTATTAGTATATATATATATTTTTTTGTAAACCATGTCAAAAAATTGTCTTGCTCTAAAAACAAATGCATCAACCTGCTGAAAATGGTTGAATAAATATTACTTTTATCTCTGAAACTTCCCTGAAAATGAAGAACAAATGATTTAAAGGAGCATTATGTAACCTTTTTGGTGGAAGATATCGCTTTGCCTGGAATGTTCCACAGTATGTTAATAAATCTTTATATTCCTGCAGCAATGTGAAGTCACACGTCAGATCTGTGCAGAGGCGAGATGTTTTTCATGGTATTTTTGTGCATCCCTAATTAAATAAATGCAACGTTTAATGCCATACTGTGGAATATTCCAGTCAAAACAAGAACATGTCCAACAAAAAAGATACACAGTGCAATTTTAAGCCCCAAATAAATATGAGTTACTTTTCCCCTCATAATAATGTGTTTTGTTTTCAATGCAGTTTTGTTTCTGATGTTTCTGCCGCCTTGATGGAAAACACCGTATTTCAGAATAAAGTTAAATCTATGTTAATCTCTCAAGGTGCCGGTTTGTCATCTTAATGTAATTCTCGCTGGGATTCTCGCGACGGAAAAGGACGTGCGGCAAGATCAAAGCTAAAAGTCTAGCGCTTTTCGCTTTAGCATCACAGTGGAATTACCCCATCTCTCTTACGGCATTGAAAACTCTCCAAATTACACATAAAAAGACTTTCTCTCTATCTCGTGTCTATTAGAAGGAGAATGGGAACAACACAGATACTTGCCTGTTTTGTTAAAGGGACTTGTAACTGGGAGACACAAAGTGCAATTGAGAAGCAGGGAGATGGGATAGGAAACGTCTCTTTGCGGCGTATAAAAGCAGAAGATGGAAATGACTCGAGCTAATTGCAGCTTTTAGTCACTCGCGGAGCTTGAAAAGAGGAGCGCGGCTGGAGGCGTGGTGTAAGCTGCAGGTGCGATAGGAATGCAAGACAAGATGGAAGAAGAAAATCACCCATTTCACCAAACTCCAGTGTGGGGATTTACACCAGAAACATGCTCCATAAAGCGGAAACATGGAATTCTTGAAATATCTTGCATATTTATCACTCTTTAAATGTTTTAGATCAGCAAACCAGTTTTTTAATTTCACAAAGAGATCACAAGGCAAGGCAAGTTTATTTGTAGAGCCCATTTCGTACACAAGGCAATTCAAAGGGCTTCACACAGCCGGAAAAATGCATTAAAATCACAAATTAATTACAGAAATACAATAAAATGTACTAATTAAAAACAATTTAAGTCATAAAAGAGAAGAGTGCAAAGAAAAATCCTTTCAGTCATATGCACAGCGAAAACATAAAATGCAGTTAGTAATGGTTATTTGATTTATTACATTTATTATGAATCCAAATCTATGTTGTTGGGCCACCTTTTAAATTGTGGCACACTCTTTTTTTCAGAATCGTTTGAACATATTGGAGTAATTTAAAAAGAACATGTTTTAATAGAAAAAAATAGAACTAGGTCAAAACCCAGCCTTTCAATATCTGGATATCAACGTTTGCTCGTGAGGAAGCGACGTCCTGAAACAGAAACGCCTCAGACAATCACCCTGCCACCACCGAGTATGATGTTCTTTTTCACCAAGAGCTGTGCCAGTTTCACACCAGATGTAACGGGCAATACAGCTCCTGTCCCATCAGTCGATAAAACATTCCTGGGGGAACATCCAGATGTTTCTCTGCGAATGCGAAACGAGCTTTTGTGTTCTTTCCGTCAGCTGTGCTTTTCACCTTGAGACTCTGCTCAGTGTCGTTCTCATGGTTGAGTCATGACCACTGCACTTAACTGAGGCTGGTGTGACCTGCAGGTCTCTGGATGTCCCCGTAGGTGCTAAATGAGTGGTCGTTGCACACCTAGGAAGAAAATCATGGTTTCACGTGATTATTTTATCACGGCACAATGCGTTTCTTCCTTTTCTAGATATTGCAGCTTGCTCTGGTGGTTATCAGAGCTGGATTTGCCCACTGAAACTGACCTCGGCTCTCTAAAAGATAAAATAATCCATTGATACAACGCAGGTAGATACAGAGGAAAAGGACAGATAACAGATTATAAGAAGTTTAAAAACACAATTAATAGAAGAACTCTTATAAACAAAAACTCCTATAGACAAAACCTCCCATTTCCCAACAAGGGATGGAGGGGAAAAATAGGATGTCCGCCGGGATAACGTGACGATTTCTGGGTAAGACGATGGTTCTCCGCAGTTTCATGAGTTCCTCCTTTGTATAACGGCGCACCGGCGCAGTTCCGTACGGCGGCGGTGGCCGGGGGGCGCGGTGGGGCCAGGGGGGGCCAGGGGGGGCTCGGAGCTAGCGCACATCACGACGACACGACGAAAAACACTCAATAATCCAGCCGAACAAAGTCGAAAAACAAGTTGAATTAAAGCGATTCCAGCGCGTGTCCCGATCGTACAACTAAAGTAAAAAAAATATTTACAAAATACAAAAGATAAAGCACAATAAGTGTGAAAAAAGAGCAGACAGAGCGTTGCACCGGGCTGCCAGCTGGACCGGCGCCTTTGTGACGTGTGAATCAAAAGTGCGGTTCCTTTTTGTCAGTCAAACAGGCTTGACCAGTACGTACGGGCCAGAAACTGAAAACCCACGAACTTTATCATTGTTTGCTTGGGACCGGCCCCAAAGTGTGGACATATTCATCTTGTATCCTCACGTTCTTCCAATTGATAGCTTGACATGACTTTGGGTAGAATAATGGCACCGCTTTTTTAACCCAAAAAGAAAGAAACGGTTGAACTTTGCGCCAGTTTTTGTGGATCGGCCCCGTAATTGATACACATTCAGATACAGACAACTTTATGACTCCCACCAGGGCAATTAGTGAGAACAGTTAAAGAGAAGAAAGAGTAAACAGCCAAACATACTGCGAAAACAAACCATACACAACGGAACGATTCTGAACAAAGAGGAGCTTTGTGGTCAGTAAAAAGAAAAGAGATTGCATCAACATTATCAGCTAAAGATAAAAATATTAATTGAAGTAGTGTCGGAACGGAATATTTCAGATACCTATTTGTTTTGAAGGAACAACAGCGATGGCCTGAAGAGAGGAAAGAAACGATTTTAATTATGGCTCTGAGAGGCAAGAGTCACATTGGCTTTTTTCCGGAAATGCCCCAATAATTTTATGTCGATGTTTTTATGTAAATTGTATGTTTCTCCCTGTCGTGTTCTTTGTTTTGTGTTGTTTGTATTTTACAATTCTGATTTCTCTACCTCCCTCTACCTCCATCTCTCTCCCCCTCTCCCTGCCTCCCTCCCTCCCTCCCTCCCTCCCTCCCTCTTCCTCCATCTCCCTCTCCGTCCCTCTCTCTCTCCCTCTCCCTCTCTTTCTCCCCCCTCCCTCTCCCTCCCTCTCCCTCCCTCTCTCCCTCCCTCCCTCCCTCCCTCCCTCCCTCCAACCCTCCCTCCCTCTCCCTCCCTCCCTCTCCATCCCTCCCTCTCTCTCTCTCTCTCTCTCTCTCTCCCTCCCTCTCTCTCTCCCTCCCTCCCTCTCCCTCCCTCCCTCCCTCCCTCCCTCCCTCTCCATCCCTCCCTCTCTCTCTCTCTCTCTCTCTCTCTCTCTCTCTCTCTCTCCCTCCCTCCCTCCCCCTCCCTCCCTCCCTCCCTCCCTCCCTCCCTCTCCCTCCCTCCCTCCCTCTCCCTCTCCCTCCCTCCCTCTCTCCCTCCCTGTCTCCCTCTCCCTCCCCCTCCCTGCCTCCCTCCCTCCCTCCCTTTCCCCAGCCTCCGTTTGGAACAGTATCATTGAATTCAGCCGCGAGTGGTCATGTTTCTTCATGAAGGGTTCAAGGACTTGGGTACAAAATGTATGATTAAGCTTCCACACAGCGTTGGTTGGACATTCAGCAATATGATCTGACTATATTCATGTCAGAGTATTATTGAATGAATGTATGTGTAATTGTCTGCAATAATCTTTAGCTCCAAAGATTTTTCTCTTTCTGTCTCCTCCTTTTCAATTTCACGTCCACTGTTTACACGTCGCTGCAGAGACTTACAACAGCTGTTTAACCGTTTAGATAAATGATTGAGCAGTGCAGGCAAACCCCGGAGCTTCAATTATCTAAATCTATTCATCGTCTAAATGGACAGTATTGACCGCACTGTCGCTAATACAGGGCTGTGAGGAGTTTCTCCTGCAGGCAACACACAAATCTGCCCCCACCTCAGGCACAAGCTGAGAGGGAGATTTAAGCTCTTCTGATGGGCAAAGTGGAAGAAATTAGCTTTTAAAATGTCGGGATCTGACAGGCTGAAAAGATAATTTATGAATATTAAATGTTCAAAGGTGCTGAAAGAGAAAATCCAATGTAGAATTGCAAGAAAGCCGTTAGGGTCCTTGAAACTAAAAACTTGAATAAATTTACAAAAATATTTTATTAAAGGGAGTACCGGATTCTGTTGGTGTAAAACCTGTTTATCCTAGTACAGATACAGTACAGATAGTGTAAAAGCAGCTCTCAGGGTCAGAATGAGACTGCAGTGTGCGGTCAGCAGTCTGCGTCTAATTGTAAAAGGTTTTCATCCTCTCTTTTATCCTCTTCTAGCATTACGCTGTCAGCAAAACCCTGAACGTTGTGAAAAGCTCTTATAAACTCATTGCGGTGAAAAATTAGGATACTAGGAAAACCTGACAAGTCAGGAATGTACTTTTGGCATCAGCAAAAAAAAAGAAAATAATAATAAGGAAAGGCATAACAGGGATGACACCAACTATTAAGGACTGGACTGAAACAACATTGCACATAAGATGAAAAAAGTGATTATTCTTATATTTGTTTCTAACGGTGACATATTATGTAAAATCAACTATAATGAGCCTTTAACCTTGTTATAACGGTGTTTTCTCATCATTACTTAGTTTACTCAAAGTTGTGTTTTGATTCATTCATAAATGTAATCCTGCATTATTCTAAAACAGGGACTCATGTGTTCAGACAATTCCTGTTTTCCCCTACCCCCTATCCCTGCCCACACCACTTTTCAAACATATAAATGACAATCTGCTGCTTGTTACAGTGAAATGTCACAAGGAAGAGGCCGGGCATATCAGTTCTGCAGTTTTGAAACAGAAACCTGCTTCTATTATGAAGCCGTTTCAGCAGTTCACAATGAACAAAATGTAAAATGATGATCCACTTATGCAATAGCTTAATAGTAATTACATGGCATTAAATATCTCCTTGAATCTTTGGATTGTCCACAGAGAACCAGTCACAACATGGTTTTATTCAGTTGGTGGTTTTCAGGTAAATCCTGAACCTCACAGACCTTAGACACACTCTGGAAATGAACTTCTTTGAAACAATAAAAAGACTAAGCACATTTTACTAAAGGCTTCGTTAGACGCAGTAAATTGCTCTTAAAGCTACACAATTGCAAATAAGATAGATTATCTTGATTGATGCAGACGAAAGGAGAGCAGTTTGTGTGGGTAAATGGAATGGCCTTTTATGCAAAGTGGTCTTTCTGAACTTAAGTCCTTCTAAATAGGATTCTGTTTATAGAATAAAGGCTCTGGGAAGGCAAAAAGCAACACCACTCCCTACTTTGAAAAAGGCCTCATTTCCTCAAAGTTTTCTTCTCGTGATTTCATGATTGCTCAGTGAACTTGTCTCACAAATCACACAAAGAGTCACTTAAAGCCTAATGATGAAGTGGCTCTCACCGTTGGAGTAGGTAGATTAAAAAAACTGGAATCAAAGATGAACTAAATGTGAGTGAGGGGAAGAGCTAAGACTCAACTTAAAAGGACATTTGCTGCATACTCCTAACTACAGTCAAACTTTTTCTATTACTGTAGCTATACTGCCACTCATAAAACCCCTGTATGAAAGTAAATCATACTCATCTGCATCTACTGCTACCAATAATAGTATGAATGCCTTGGATTTATATTGCTCTTTACAAGCTTGACAGGCCACTCAAAGCCCTACAGCGGCCATTACTCATTCACTTCCCATATCGTAAGTTATTGTAAACAGGGCTGAGCAATACGACAAAAAAATGTGTCACGATGAATGACAAATGATGACCGATCAATATGATGAACTAAATTATATAGTTTATCATATTGATCAGTCATCATTTGTCATTCATTCAAAAAAAAAAAAACAATCAAATAGCTTTTAATATGAATTTACTGAAAATAAACAACATATTTTTGATCATTATAATTCTGAACACTGCTTCAAACGACGTAAATACTTTTAGTTTTGTAGATTAAAAAGCAGATCATTGATGTTTAGAAAGGTCTAAATCTCGATTGAAATTTGGCGAATTGCCCAGCCCTATTTGTAATCTAATTCTGGGACTACAGCTGCTGCCACCACCAATCGGCGACTCTCAAACCACTTTCACACTGGCGAGGCGGTTGAAGTGTCTTGCCCAAGGACACAACCACAACATGCAGTAATCGGAGCTGGGTACAAACCGCTGACGCACCATAATAAGACAAATGCAACCAACTGAGCTGCAGCAATAGACTCGCTATACATCTACTAAATTACCAACACTGACAAAATAACTACGACTAAGTTGTTGTTATACCTTGTCCCTCAACTACTATAAATTCTAACTGCTCAAACCATTTCCATCAGATGAAAAATGAGCCAAAACATTGTCTAAATTACTACCTTTGAACCTTTTCTACCTACAACTTAGGTACCTACCGTTACTATTATCCACATACATATACAAATTATAGTCTATAATCACCACCTTCTCCCTTAAAGGTGCTTATCCTGCTTGTCTCAACAAAGATATCATTGCATTTTCCTGGAATCTTACATACGGAATATGGCGTTAAATGTATCTTTCGCCATGGACCACCAGGCCAAGTTACAAGACAGATCTGTGGAGAGGCAAGATCTGTCTTATAGTGAGAATGCTTGTCTTTCAAGGTAGTTTTGAGCACTAAAAATACCTTCAATTGAAAAAAAGAAAGAAAGATATTTAGTTGAATGTCATACTGCGGAACTTCCAGTTAAAGCCTTCACCAGAAAAGATACATAGTGCACCTTTATAAAAGCAGAAGACAGATATGTCCCTCTGCTACACAAAAACGTTTTCATATAAGCGTGTTATTAAGAAGGACATTTCTGATGGCCAAATGGTGTCCTGAAAGAAGTTTTTTTTCTCTATGTGTCTCTCATGCGTGCAGAATCACAAGTGTATCGTTAACTGGCAGGTCCTGAACATATTATCACATAGTGAGCTTTGAATAGATTAGAACTGTGTGGGACGCGTGTGTGGGAGTGAACCAGCAGTCGGTGAGAAACAGTGCACGTCTCTCTCCATCTTTCTTATCATTTTCAACAGATCTTCATCCTAAAACACAGTTGTAGCTCCACAATAAAACCCCAGAAATGTATCTCATTCCAAAAAAGACGAAGGGGGAAACACTAATTCGATCTATTCTATTGCTATGACAAAACCAGCTTAGAAAAACACAGATAGTTGAATAGATAAACTTTATTACTTAGGCACACAGAATCATCAAGAGAGAGGATTTGTTTGGAAAACTATCTCTGCTAAAGCCTAGAAAGTGGTGGCAGTGACGGTGTAAATGGGATGGAGGATGGTTGCGGTGAATTGGCAGGATGATAAAAGGGAGCACTGAGTAAATTTGTAATCGTTTTTGAGAAGTGTTTAATGAGGTTGCAGAGGGTATTTTGTAACAAGTTTGTAGACATATTTGGTAGATGTTTTTTTTCTGGTAAAAAAAACATAAAAAAAACACTAAAACCACTGGACAGGGAGAAGGGGGCATACATACTGTGTCATGCCTGCTGAACAGTGAAGATGGTGGATGACAGATTTCACTGCAACTCTGGGGTTGAAGACATTTAATGGTAGAAATACTGTAAATATGGTGTAAGTGGAAGTAGAAGTAGATAGTGGGAGTATAGGCAACAGTAAATTTGTGGAAAATTTGTAAAAATCATTATTATAAAAAAGTAACCCAATATTTAGATCTGTTTCTATTCCCAAGAGAAATCAAATTATGAAAACCACCTGGTGAATAACTGTTGTATTTAGAAAACAAAGTATGATGAATTTTAATACAACTAATTCAATCTTTGACTTTTCCCCCCATTGTTTTCTTTGCCACGTTAGTCTTTTGCATATTTTTCCTTTTCAAAACCTGCACAGGTGTGAACAATCAGAAAGAAATCTGATATTCACAGGATATTTTAATAATCTGATAACAGAAATCAAATCAGATTTTTGATGTACATAGCATGTGGCAATGTTCACATGCTCACCAAAATATGATGATTATCTGATTTCTGGACCTTTAAGATGATTTAAATGACATGCAAATCGTAAAATCCAGGATGTGGACCACGACTCTCTGTATGTCGAGGCCTGAGAGCAAAGGGTCGTGAAAATATATTTGTTCCACTGACAATATAGAAAACGTGTAACTTGTAATAATCAATTGAAATGGATGAAATGGACATGTGCAAATGTTAGTCAATTGTTTTGCTTTTTTAGTATATTTGCATACATTAGAAAGATGACTTTTTCAATCATTTTGTTTGAGATAATTGAGCGTTTCACTCGGCGGTGACAGCCTAATTATCTTTACGAAACAGTCAAACACTTGAAAAACCAACAAACAAACATCATTTCATTATTGTTCTGTCAGCCTGAAAACACAACTTCCCGAAATAAGTCTACATCATTCGAGGGTGACTCAAAATTGTTCTGAACTTTGGCCTCAGGTAATAAGAAACGGTGTTTTTGTGGTTTACTTTTCTTCTCTAGAAAAGTCTGTGTGTCTCAATCGTGCTTTTACGCCATCCTTTACACAAGGATGACAGTTTGTGGCTGTGCTTCAAACTATCCGTGCGTCTGTCATAACCCAAATGGATCACACGTATTAAAGAGGACACATCAAAAGGGATGCAAAATAGAAGTAATTTTATTTTAATTAGGTTTAATTTACTTTAAAGTCTGTCTAGAACAAAAATCCACAACTAAACTGTCAAAGAATCAGTTCAGGTGCAGAGGTCAAGGCGGCGTGCAGCTCGAGTGCCATGGCCGGGCGCCTATTTATATGGGCAACCAGCCACGCCAATAAACAGCAAAAAATTCACACAAAACCCATGGGAAAATGTGCAAAAAATGCAGCAGAACCTAACAACGCCGTTGCACAGTGAGCTGGAGGTCACTATTCACTGCACTTACGTGACATTTTTTGCTTGTCTGTCCCTGTATGTTCTGTGAGCTGGTTTCACTGAGGGGATTTCACTCTATTTAAGAAAAAAAACAATGAATATATGTATAAATGTTTACATAATTGTGTGTTTCCCACTTTGGCCCAGGTCACCCTTGAAAAAGAGTTTTTTTTTTACCTGATTAAATAAAGGTCTGTACATAAATGCGTGAATAACTACTAAACCATTACTCTTAACTGAGCTCAAACCAGAGCCAATCCAGCACAGGATGTTTACATATTATATGGGTTAAATACACCATCATAGATCCAATTATGTGTTCAATTACGATAACAAAAGAATGTGCCGAAAATTGCGTCGATTCCCAGCCCAGCAACTCCCTAAAGAGAAAACAATACAGGTGCCACATTGCTGAGAATACTAATGCTAAACAGCCATTTGTTTCTAATTAACTTCCTGTTAATCAATGAGACTGACAACAGGAAGAGCACTGGAAGACTAGGGAACAATCTATTACCAGAGACTGTTGTTTGGCTTGTTAAAATAATAGAACAGGCTTTGAAGGAGCGGGCGGATGCCATTGGTGCATTGTTCTTTCTATAGCTTGACTTAATTGCAAAATATTTTAAAAGCCTCATGCAAGTTGGGGCGCAGTGTGTCAGGCTTCGTAGCGTCTGGAACTCGACCACGCTGCAGTGAATAGTGTCTCTGGGTAATCCTAATTGAACATATATTGGCAGTGTTGCTTATATTGTTTTGGCACTTATTAAAAGGCAGGATTGAAAGGGAATTCTAATGCGGTTTCTGCAATTGAAATAAACAACAGTGGATCTTTCTGGCCTCTCTATGGGAAGGCGTTAATGCTTGACTTGTCTCTAGCAGCGCGCTCTAATTGGGCCAAGGTGAAGGCGGCAAAGGGCTTTGGGGAGTGATGGATCTGCACAAAGCCAGTTGAAGATGTATATTTTAGTTGAAAGAATTTCTATGTGAAGCAGAATTTACCAAAGTGGCCTCTTCGTATTGATCACCGTATTGGATTTTCATGGTCCAAAACGGAACAGAACACAAACATTATTAGTTAATATTTGATTTAAATTTGTCTTCCTGTCTTTGTAAATCGTTGCATTTGTTGAGCGATTTTTCACAACACACTACATTGGACAGCGATCCTGGTAATAATTAGTTGTGGAAAAGGTTCTCAGTTCTCATTGTTACTTATGTAAAAGCACAGATGAAAAAGAAAAAAAAAAAAGAAACATGAAAAATCTACTTAGTTTTGAATATTTTAGGAGTAAAAAGTAAAAGTAGTTCCCACAGATTTCAAGACCTGTTAAAACATTTATGTAAATTATTTTGATAAAGATATTTTGTCAACATAGCAATTCAAATCACTTTTACATTTCTAGTGAATTTCTATTAGACAGGGAAGGCCAATTGACCACATGACAGGCACATGTGCTGTCCTTCGACCACCAAGCGACACTGTCAGATGGCCCCAGGAACATGCTAAAAACGACTTTTTACTTATATGTCCAGTTAAGAATGTAGTGGATTAGAAAGTAAAAAGTGTCCATTGTAAAAAACAAAACATATTTTTTTGCTTTAGATTAGATTAGAAAACGTATGAAAGAAAGCTATAAATGACATGTCTTTAAGTACAACTTTCTATACAGCAATAATGTCTGTGATGATTAAATATTGAAATGTAAAATGTTTCACATTCAGGGTAACTAATGCCACTTAGAAGCTGTTTTTATTTTCTCTTCATGTAATAATTTCTACTATAAGTTACAGTATCACTGTGATTTTTGTTTTGCTCGTTACAATCTGATATTTTATAAAGTGTAAAATGTCATTTTATGTCAAATGTTTTTCTCACAAATGGTATCTGCCTCTCAGTCATTGTTTTATCATTACCAAAAGTGGAACTAAAATGTGTTAACTTAATCAATTCAGTTGTAAATGTGAATTTAAAATATGTATTTATACAGTCAATGTAAAATATTCAATTTTGGACATTTAAAAAAAACAAAAACACGGTCATGTCAAATAGCCCCCCCTATATTACCAGCCGCCACTGCATATGAATATTTCTAATCGATCCTCACATTAATCCTTTTGGAGTAGATTATATTAGCCTTTATTGTCTCTGCAGATTTGTCTTCTACATTTGACCCATCCTTCACCCAGTGCCACTGGGGCCACCTCTCAGGAGCAGTGGTCGCCAGAACTTGAGCTGGGCTTGGTCAGGACTTCCATAGCTGCAGGATTTAATCCAGGGTTGTCCCCATGGGCCGCATCCGCCCCCACCAAATGTTTTAATCCGGCCTGCCAAACGTTTCTAATTTCTAATTATTAATTTCGATAGATATATAGTCTTTTTATTTGTTAGGTTATGTTCAGCCTGCGACCCAGCCTGAGCATCAAAATACGGTGGCCCAAAATGAGTTTGACACCCTTGATTTAACCTATTGTGCAACCAGAGGAAACCTCCCCAGACACGGGGAGAAACATACTAACTCCACACAGGACGGCCCGGTCTGGCCCAGGAGTCGAACCTGCGTCTTTCTTAATTTGAATGCATGCCACTCTGCCCCAGTGGGGAACGTTAACCACGTTGTCATTAGAGGGAGTAGCTCATATACGCACAAGAAAAGAAAATCACTCATACTTTGTTTTGCTACTATCTGAAAGCAGTGCCCTTGTCAAATAGAGAAATGAATAACTAAACCAGCTGCAACACTTCCTTTGCACTTGCTAAGATCATTAACGCTCGTGCGATGCACCCAACAAAACAAAAGCGATGTGTGGGTGCTATGATCCGCCGGTGACAGAGAGTTCACAAGCCCTAGGTCCCATGGGTGCTGCTATGCCTCGTCCTATCGCCCAGACACAGGAAAGTGGAGAGTGGCAGGCTCGAGGGAGGAGCTCTCAGCCTGTCTGTTCTGTGGCACAACACACCGCCATGTTCTCTGTCAGATCCACTTTCAATGGGCAGCCCAAGTTTTGTAGAAACATGAAACTTCTCAACCTCTTCACCTTATATCTCTGCGCTGGTTGTCATCGTTAAGGTAAATATAGTCCTGGTTCGGAAAAGAAAACAGGCCGCTGGAAATAATGAGTTACTCGCACTAGAAATTAGATTCGTTTGACATAATATTACTGTAACATATTCATGGGACTCTGTAAGGTTAAAGTGCACATGACAAGTTGTCCTATTTTTCTAACTTTTATTTTATTAGGGGAAGTAAGTGAGGGTCACCTGTGATCTTACCTGCTCATCCCCGAGTCCTGGAGAAGCAGAAGGAATCCACGGTGGTGATGGGAGAGTCTGTCAGGGCCTGGGGGCCACTGTCTTCAGGGCGTTGAGCTCCAGGTTGTTACCACTGCACCAGGACACCAGCCGATCTACCTCCGGACCGGGATGAGCTCCACTGAGTGTGGGGTCGTCTGAGATATTCTTCCCCAGCCGCACATGTGTTTTCTGATGGAATGCTGATTTCTTTTACAATTACTAAAATATTTGACAACATGAAATCTTGTTGCTGTTGTTTTGGTTCTCAAGCCGAGGATTTCATCAGAAAGAAAGCTATCCTGTCTCACCACGGATTGATCTGTGTCTCATTCTGAATTGAGTTCTTCACATGAATCAATCTGGGTTCTCGCCAAAAGCTATCTGAATAAAAATATATCACGCTGATTGGTTGAAGCGTCACAGCAGTGAAAGAAGCAGAAAAATCTAAATTGTGTGTTCAGAAAAGCACAGTCCTCGTTCTCATCCACAAATGTTCAAAATGCCATTGTGTGCAGGTTTTTGAAAAACAAAATAGACTGTATTTCTAAAATCGGCCGAAGTACAGCCGTTGGCACCGCCATGTTTGTTTTAGTTCCAGATGTTTTGACCTCCGCCCAAACCATAAAGCTGCTCTGTGATTGGTTCCAGTCCCACCTGTACCATGTTCCAGTGCCATGTGATTGGCCTGTTTACCAGTGGTGTGTGCTGCAAACGAATCAGCTGGAGTCTAACAAGATGGATTCTCGAGAGTTTGTGGATTCACAACAATTCCGAGAATTCATCTTTACTGGAAAGGTTATCAGAAAACAACATGGCTGCCAGATACTTAGGCTGTAAGAGGTCTCTTTGATGTGATTGTAGTAGTTTCTGATATGTTTCACATTATACCCATTTCGTAAAGAAATAACGATTACATGTGTGACTACTTTTTTCACATGTCGTTCACACAGAGGTGGTCCTTGATTTGCGGGTGTTTTGGAGCAGAAAATAGTCTTGGTCTTAAAGGAAATGAGAGGGTAGAGCTAGTGTGGGTGTGCTGCCACAGGTGCTACCGCTGAGAAGATGAAAATCAAAGATACGAGATGTGATTTAAAAGCATAATTACTATTGGAAATCTCTAGGTGATAGGACTTTTACTGATGCTGCATGGATTTAATCTCTTCAGTTGTGTATGATGTGGTAATAACAGAAGATATGGACAGTTGTTTCTTTCTGAGGCCAAATGTGGGTGTAGATGATTTCATGATGACACTCGAACACACTCTCACTATAATGTAATATGATAGTCAACATTCGGTTAAAACTGGGGACCCTGACTGTATTTTTGTGAGTGAGCATAAAGTATACATTAAGAGACTAAATCAGATGGTGCATAATGTCTGCAGCAAAAGTATTTTGTCTCTCGTAAAGTTTGAAGTAAGAGCCGAGCGCAGTGCTTTGGCGGTCTGCCCCATTTCACTTTGCTGTGTATAAAAAGCTGCTCTAAAGCCCAGATATGAACGAATATTAAAAATATGCCAAAGGGTTTGAGGGGTCTTACCTTGGGCTGGGAATCAGAGGGTTCCTCACGATTCCATGCGATACACAGCTCACGATACGATAATGTCCAGATTTTGCGATACATGCGATAATTGATATAGTGCCTAAGATATTCTACGATATATTACATTTTTTTAACAACATTATAACAACATTTTTCTTTGTTAAACCACAAGCTGCACAAAGTCAAAATGAAATACACCCATTTTTATAATCAAGACAGTAGAAATGTCTAGTTGTTTGCGCAAACTAGTTTTCTTTCTTTAAACAAGCGACAACATTTTAGTGCGGTCACAAAATAATTTAGGTAATCACACCAAAAATTACTATATCGATACAGCAGCCCACGATATCGATACTGTATCACGATATTTTGGCACACCCATAGTATTACCATTCAGGTAGATTTAAACATGATAGAACATTTACACCATTTCCTTATTGTTGAATAATACATGGGGTTTTGACACAAATCCTTAATATTACTTTAGATTTCCAGTGTTTTTTATTAGTATTTTTTGCTTTGTTTTTGCATTGCAGCAATAGTCCAATTTGACCAGTGTGCCAGGAACACTAGTTCATCGTTTCAAAGCTCTAAGCCTTCCTCATGCCGCCATGGGGTGAAATCATCATTACGAGCGTTTACGCGCTCGTCACTCCCTTTCCCGTCGGGATGCCCCACCCACTCCCCATAGACTTCCATTGATTTGAGCAGATACAAGCATGGCCCATGCCGCACTCTCGCTTACAGGACAATGCCAGGAGGGTTTTTGGAGGAATGCCTTGAGGTTTTGCCAGGTTGTGCCTTGAAAAGATCCATGGAATTCATAATGGATTAATATACCATTTTGGAGTGTCCTGAGCAACTTCACCAAAAAAAGAAAGCAAAACAATCATCATTGCCAAATCTAAAGCAGCAGACACAGTGGCACAGGCACGAACAATATTCACTACATTAAATATCAATACATTTCCTAAATGGTGTGATAGTAGTTTAGTAAGTGAAGTGCCACAGAATATTTTCAACCAGAAAAGTGAAAAACTTTGCAATAGTGTAGTGTAGTCCAATAATGCTCAATCCTTTAAACTAAAGATGCTGACAGCTCATTGCCCAAACGGTAACTATCACAGCAAAAACATGTGAAGGTAATATAACCTGCTTTCACTCCGGGCCGACGCAGCGCTGATGGATGCTTTGTGACAGAACATGAAAGAGTGTGATTTCACAGGATTTGTTAAATCTGTGTTTGTAGTCCACGCCTCAAGGCTTGTTGGAACATTCCGCTCAAGGCACTAAAGCCAGAATCCGGAGCCTCTTTCGAATTACAACTTACCACATACATTTATCAGTCTGCTTTGATTCTACCTTTTAGTGAACATGTGCGCTTAAGAGGGAACAAAGGGGAATTGAAAATGTCATGTTACTTGTTCGTGTTGTTTTACTACATTTATTTTGAATAGCAAAGGTGGATTTCCATGGATTAAATGAAATAAGAAACATTTCTTCTCTGTATTTGACCCATCCAGGGACCCATCAAACACAACTTCATGTATGTATCCTGTGAAAAAACATATTATTACATGGTCAAGTTTTTTAAAGTTTTTAAAATGTTAGAAGTAAGACAAATTGCGATACATTTGAACTTCAAAATGAGAAAGTTATTAACTCTTATCACTTCATGAGCCTGACAGTCTGAGGTCTGATTTGGGGACACTGCCCTGGACAATTGCTCAATATTTTAGCCATGCCATGGAATTCATTCTGGCTCATGTGGCTGATTGAGCTGCTCCTTGCTCAGGTAAAAAATAGTCGAGGGAACTTCGCGAGCAAGAAAGTAGAACAAAGGCCTGAGGATTTATTAAAGGGTTAGAAAGTTGGTACCTTCATTTGGTGATGTTACTGACATCATGGGACATCATACAAAATCTGCTGTGCCACTGAATAATTATGCCTATGTTACTTATCTTGTTACCTGCTTACTCCAGGTTATTGCTCTGTTTGAAATTCTACAGCAAGCACACTAATTGTTGGTCGGATCATTGTAGGGACGGGAACACTGTGACAACACTTTTCGTGGAGGAAAAACAGGAGTCTTCGTTAGCGTCTCGTTAGCGTCCCGGTGCAAGGCAGTTTCAGTGTAAGAGCACACATTTATATACACTGCGGATATCATACATTCAGGGCAACACTAATAAACTTTCACCAAGGTCCACTTTGAGGACATTTCCACATGCCTTTGCCACTTTTTATGTTATAATACATATTATTATAGTATTATAATGGGCCTAGTTATTTTTTACAATATACCAATTACTTATATTTCATATCAAATAGTCTAATCATAGTTTTAAAATAAATGTAAATGTTTTATGGCCCTTTTAAAAGTTGATTTGAACTAGAATATAAAGCTTGCATCACACACCGGACTTTCCTCTGCACAAACCAATGCAGCGATGTGATTGGCTGATTGGCGTAACATACAATAACCTTTATGTTAAGTCAATCTTGCTCATCAATCTGCACAACTTCTTTCTTATTTAATCAGACTGATCTCCTGTGATGTAAAAGCTTTCTCACGCCGCACTTTAATCTGATGCACGTTGATGCGCAGGCAGCGGGCGCATGTCGGGTTCTTGCATATTTGGAGTAAGAGGGAGCGCAAGGGGATGTGAAGAAAAGACATAAACTACCAGTTCAGAAACAACTACTTAAAGCCGCTCTTAACAAATGGGGAGACAGCGACCCGAGCAGCTCAGGTGCAGTGAGTTGATCTAAGAACACTTGTAATTACAGTGCAATTAAACTCTGAATAAGTTTTTCAAACATCCCTTGCAGCCTGCTCCTCTGGTGTTGGAAAAGAGGTTCCAGTTCCATCACCACAAAGTACTGACCTAAGTGGAGACTCTCACGTGGACCAGGTAAAGACTAAGCACTCCACTCTCTGACTGCACAGCAGGACCTGATAACCATCTACACCGCACTGGTGTCTGGAGTATGGACCTGTCCTCCTGGGCTGTAAGAAAAGCCAGGCCGCACAGCTGAAGAGGATGCAAACTAGAGCTCTGAAGATCAGCTCCAGAGGAAAGCCCTGGAGCACTGGAGCTCCCAACACTGAGAGCAGGAGAGAGGAGGCTGCAGTGCAGTGAGTCACACAGATGGGTCACTGTGAACACCCACTGCATGAATTTCTCCCTAAGACCAGAGCAGAGAGCTCTGAGCTCCTCTGAGCTGAGGAACAGGGACGTCATTTTTGACAGCAATCAGATTGTATCGTATTGTAAACGTTTTACAACTTGACACTGATGCATGCAACTCTCGATTTGGTTGAAGTTAAATCAGAATTACTGACAATGTGCAATGTGAATAAAACCAGAATAAAAAGGAAAATATGGAAATATTAGAAATCCTCTTCCAATGTGAAAAACCTGAGGCCAACACACGCACATCTATTATTTATCTGTCTTGTGGAGTTTTTGTTTTTAGTCTGGTTCACTGGAATCTTCACAACGTCAGTTCCATAACAACCTTGACTTGTTCAGTACACCTGACTTTCTGTCTGACTTGGTCTAGTTACAGTAGTTTGTCTTCACAACTCAAATGATGTCTCGTTAAGCTACTTTGACCTGATTTGCTGTCATAAAAATGGATCGTTATCATTTTCCCAATCACTCAGCAGCACATTTAAATGGTTGATACGGGTAATAAATGATCTCTTCACTTGTCTTTAGCTTATCCCAAGCTTTAAAAGTGGGCTGATTTCATTTTTTTGTATCGATTAGCTGCTTAGTGAGGCCAACCCATCACACAGGTGACCAGAAGTTTGGTGCAGTTGTTCTGAGTTTGTAAAGATCTTCACCCCCCAAAAGATATACAGCAATGAGAAATAAGTGCTTCGTGTATAAAGGGGAGAATCAAATCCTGGTTCTCCACCAATCTTCTCAAACTTTACAGCTTTAACTGAGTCTTCCTGGTAGGCACCCCTTCCACTCTCCTCGACAGTACACTTTCTTTCTACTCTTACATCAATAACATCACCCGTTCAGCTTATGTTCACCTCCGTAACTGTCTGTCACTCCTCACACCACAGCCATACTGGTCCAGCTGTCTCGTCACCTCCTGGAACTCTCTCTTCTTTGGTCTCCCCAACAAATCTCTCCTGAAACTGTAGCTTCTCCAAAACTCGCTTCTACCACCACTTCACTCTCATTCTCCAATAACTTCATTGGCGCCGCATAAAACAAAGGATTAACTTCAAAAGCCTCCTCCTCCTATCCATAACCTGGCTCCGGCGTGCATCTCTGACCTTCAGCCGCTCTGCCGCTCGCTTCCACTCTTCAAATCCAGACTCAAAACCTACCTGCTCAGACAATCCTAAACCCCATAACCTCAGTCACACTCACACCTTCTTCCCGTTCTGTATTGCATGCTTCATTCTGTTGTTTTTAATGTTTTAAATGTGTTTTCCTGTACACTGTCCTTGGGTGTGGAATTCATACTAAAAGTGTAGACACGAAAAAACGTCCGTAAACCTTCTCAAACTTGCTCGCTTCTGCACAAATCGCCTTCTGCCTCATCTCTGAAAGCCCCAACGTGCTCAGCTCAGCGTTTTTGGATCGTGCCGCTCATTTCCACATCAAGTGGTCTTTATATAGATCACAAACTTAACATACGCAACATTTTTTTATGTACCTGCCCAAATAAGACCCCTGACCTGTAACTTAGCCTGGTTTAATGCCATACACTGCTATAAACAAAAAACAACAGAAAAACAGCTGCAGGGACAGTCAAATACCGCCATTAAACCTTTTACATGCAAATATCATTATTATACACTTTCCCCCATAGTTTATGAGTAAAAACCTTCATTCTACAGTTTCTACTCATGTTTTTAAAAGGAAAAAAAGCTGATCACATTATTACCAGTTTTCACCATCTTTATCCTGTGGAACCTTCCAAGCAAAGCAGTAGCATCTCCAGGGACACAAGCAGGCAACCTTTAAACATGCGTAAATTGATCAAAACACACGATACATCATTGTATTGAGTATTGGAAACCTACAACGGCTAAACAAACAAATTTGCAAGTTTCACAAAAGCTGAACAGTCATGGCTAAACGGTCAGATCTCCTTGGAATACCAGCTGATTTTGCTCTGCCATTGCCAGGCCATTTGAGGTGAATGTTGCTTTGTTATTGGCACATAAATACATAAAATTGAATTCTATTGAATTAAAATGCAGCCCTCACAACCTAGTGAGACCTCCGTGTTCACTTCAGACATGATTACACATTTCTGCCCTGTCAGCATTTCCTCTCTTTCAGAAGCCTGCTTTTTACATCACTTCAAACCTCTGATATTTAATCTTGCCAAAACCAATTAGGCGAACATAAATCTGTATCAAGTATTCCCACGTCAAGACACAGCCCCTTCAGAGACACACGGCAGGAGTGCAAAGTTAATTAATCCTTGCAATCAGTGGACTACAGAAATAAAAAGTGGACGCTGCCACTCCCAAGACAACTGTTAACAAAACTGTTTGCAGCTTATTAGTTTTGGAAAGTGCATATCAAACAGGGCCGGAATATCTCCAAGCTCCCCTGGCCTGGCATGTGTAAGTAGTAGTAGTAGTGAGGTGGGGCCATTGAAATGCAGCCAGTGCACAGTGTATTGATCAGATGCAGTGTGCAGAGAGTGGACAGGGCTACAAATGCAACTTGGGCTAAGACCTGCTTTAGAATCAGCCACGTTTATTGACAGAATGGATTGAAACTTCACAAACAGATGCACATCACTATATCTGTACGTGCGAGTGGCCAGGGCTGGTTTTATATTGTTACATTTTATGCCAAAAAACTGACTTGATTGTCCATTGGTTTTGTTTCATCTAGTTTTACTGTCTTCAAGAGCATTCTTTTCTCCAAAGTATTAACTTTTCTTGCAGAGTGTTTGCCTCCTGCTTTTCTCTGTGTGATATCCTTGTGTCTGGGATGTTCCATCCTGAGGCATAAGGCTTATCTTTCTACATGGTTTCAGGTCAAATCTGTCATGAGGTGATTCATTTTTCAAAGCTTTTTTAAGCAATACAAACACCTCTAACTGAATAAATGCAAGATAAATAAGTGTAATAATAATGTGGAACATTCCAGGCAAAGCAATAACATCTCCAATATGGTAACATAGCAAGAAACATGGGTGAAAGGAAAATGGAATGGAAATAATGTTGTGCTCAAGAAGAAATAAACACAATGAGCTAGTTTAACGTTTCTGAAACTATGGCTGCGTCTGAATGTCCACACTCGTGACCCCTTATTCTCTACGACAGGGGTGTCCAAACTTTTTTCCCCCCAGAGGGCCGCATTTTGAAACTCATACGGAGCAGAGGGCCACAGACAACCCGACAATGAAGTGAATCTTTTGATGAGCCTCCACACCTTTAATAAGACGTGGGACATTAATATTAGGTTGGTACAACATCAAACTGCTTTAATACTTCCAATTTTACAGTAAAAAGTACAAGTTTTTGTTGTCAGGGCCAACTTAGCAGGAATCCTGAGGGCCAACAAAAAATAGTAGTAGTATTTTTTGTATCAGTACCTTAAACTTAATCTTTTTTTCTCAAAGCTTGCACAATGGGATGAAGTTTTACATAGGCTTGCACTTAAAGTTTAAGGCTGAACTTGATAAATGAGAAGATCTTTGGAAAGTGAGTCAGATTTGTGACGCACGTAAGTTTGAAGGAGGCACAAGTAACCCATAGCAACATATAACTCACATCTGGGAAACAACAAGATCTAGGCTTAAATATATGAATATTTGTAGAAAATGCGTGGATTGGTTGAACTTGGTCTTTCTCATAAGCATAAATAGAAACAAAGGTGGATAGATATAATTTTAATTGTGGGTGTGTATGAACAGAAAGAGAGAGGCAACAATAAAACAAAAAAAAATGAGCGTCGTGATTCGTGACTGAACATTTCTCAGTTTTTCACTCTGCTACTGTGACATACACATTCCTTCTGCAAACTTGTATGTAATGATGTATTTCATGTAAGTAATTTAAATAGATCGGGACAAATACAATGTGGAACCAACTGTGTGTGTTTGTAGAAAGGACAAATGTTGATCTAATTATCCAAATGGTCGATTGCATTTTCAGTTTAATGGCACAATTCACCTTTTTCAGTTCTGATACTGCTTTTAATTTGCCATTACACATCTGCTAATCCCCAACATCAGCCATTGCAAGAGACCGAAAGTGGACATATCCAATAACGTGTCACAATTCTGACCCAAACATGTTTTTCTGTTATGTAGTCTTCATTTATAGCAACACCACATAACATTCTGGAGGTGGCACATGGGAATTGAAAGTTAGAAACTGCACTTTGGAACAGGTTTTAGGAGGTTTTATGTCTTTTGAGTCAAGACGCAATCCCAAGACGTATGTTTTAATACATTTTTCATTGTAATAAAAACATGACAATGATTTTTTTATTTATTTTAGTCTCTATTTTGGCAAAAGAGTTATGTGGGAGGAATATAGAACAACATTAAAATAAATTTAAATACACACGTTCGTAGAGGCACACTACTGCATCGGGCCCTGTTTAAACACCCTTTAACCCCCCCAGTCTGACGCCTCTGGACACAATCTCATATCATGATACCAGATTCAATAGATTTTGCTTAAATGCGAATAATTCTCTTTAGTTTTTACATACATGAAAAACCAAATAAGCCTTTTACATTATTTCTAGCTGGAAAAACCCTCCACAGTAGCAGGTGGCCACCTCTCTTTGGTGTATTGATGTAACTGTCAGAAGGTTTTTTGTTTTTTTTGGCCAGCGACATTCATTGTTCATGACACGAAGCACCTGAGGCTGAAGAGGTATTTAAATTCTGTGAGCGTCTCCACGAGGGACCGGTCTCCAAACTCTGTCGCTGCAGCGCTGGGCGAGTGGGAGTCTCATTTGTGAAAGAACTGTTCAATTTCAGCTGAACAGCATGAGATGAAACAGCCCAGAGCAGAAAGGGCGTTTTTTGATGTTGTACGCCATGACATAACACTGTTAACTGCGATCTATCACATGCAAACGGTTCACTGTGAGGGGGAGGCTGGAAAGGTGCTGATTGTTACTGACATACAGGGCCGTGCAGAGAGCTACAGGGCAGGCCTCAAACTTTAGAAAGGGCATACAATTTCAATTTTATCAGGACAAACTAAAAGCAAAAGTTTCCATCATTAACGGGTAATACGTGCGCACAATTTGCACCAAAAATGTTGGGGGTGGTTTAGTTGTATTGGATGCTGGTATTGGTGATTGTAATATACTTTAAAGGTGTACTATGCAACTTCTACCACATGCTTGTTGTTTCCATGGAGATATTCCTAGCTATGCATGCGTTCGCGGTGACGTCACACAGCCGTAGCTTCCCCGTACCGGCCATTTTAAAAGGGGCACGCAATGTATAAAAACCAACACGACTGCATCCTTTTCCACGGCATAATGAGCTACGAATACTTTGATTCTTTAGACGATAACGGCAAACTAAGGTACACGACAAAGCTATCATTTCTTGTTCAGTCAACAGAGCAATGTCCTGACAGATACGCAGGTTTTTGGCATTTTGGCCTCATATTTCCTGGATTTCCTGTGTAGTAGACGTGCTGATGTGCCCCTTTCAAAATGGCGGACTCGGTTGCCACTGCATAAGTTCCCGGATGTGCGAACGCATGTATAACTATTGCCTTGCTTGAAATGTTTCACAGCATGGTATTAATAATTATGTTTTTTTTTAAATATGACTTTGTTCAATGGGATAGAATCTGTGGTACATATTCAACAGTCAATTGGCAGTTTCTGAAGAAAAATGAATAACAAGATTTACTTTATTAATCTTAATCCCACATGTTAACCATTATAAATTACATATAAATAATAATTGAGTTTAGTTATCAGTTGCAGTGCCATATTAACACCCATCCATCCATCCATCCATTTTCTACCGCTTGTTCCCTTTCGGGGTCGCGGGTGACTGGAGCCTATCCCAGTGACTTCGGGCCTTAGGCGGAGTACACCCTGGACAGTGGCCAACTTGTCGCAGGATATTAACACCCCTTTAGTCAAATAACTCTAATCTTGTTTATATATATATATATATATATATATATATATATATATATATATATATATATATAAAAAATAAAAAAAAAATCTAGAATGTAGGATTCTCAGTGATAAATCCTCATTTCAGAACTTTCTTACCACTTGCTCTTTACTTTCCCTGTGCTCGATCTCTGCTCATTCAGTCCATTCATTCTGTCGATTTCGCAGACTGACTCAGTTCGTCAATCATTTTGGCAACATCCTGTCGTTCACGATCCAACTGTGCCCGGCGTATTAAATCATCTACATCCTCGGAGAAGCCATCCGTCTCCTCTGGTTAGTTTTGACATGGCACAACGGCCCGGCACGGCTGTTTGTATCACTTATGACGGACAAGCGTCCTTATTTGTACAACGAATTCAAGATCGAAATGATAGCTTTAGACATAAATGATATCAAAATAACTTCTTGAACTATTCTACAAACATACAGTTACAAGCATGTGGGTGTTTACCGTATTTTCCGGACAATAAGTGGCACCTTTTTTCATAGTTTTGGCCGGGGTGCGACTTATACTTATATTTATATTTATATACTTATACTCCGGAGCAATTTATATGTGATATTATTTGTTATTTTAACACTTGCAACCTTATTTCATACTTCAGTGCAACTTATATATGTTATTTTCTTCTCTATTATCATTTTTTGGCTGGTGCAACTCAACTCTGGTGCAACTTATAGTCCAGAAAATACGGTACATTTAATAATTTGGGCAAAGTATACTTTTTTTTGCAATAAGTCTAAAGTGGTCAGGGATAAATAAACAAGAAATAAATAGCTAGTTTTTATTTTGTTTTTTACACACACAATGACCCAACTATTTTAGACATTTAGATGAACTGCTCATCTCTAACTTTTACTCCACAATATATATATACACACACACACACAACTTTCCTCTCCTGTGCTGCTGCTGCAGATTTTATTTTGTAATCCCCCCACACTATGGCTTTTTTCGTTTGGTTGGTTTTCCTCATCAAATATTTATATGTCGTTTTCTGATTTATAAAACCTAAAGCCTGCCACATTTCTGCGCAGTCTGTGTTCTGATTTTCTTTGCTGTTGGCAGTGTGGGGTCCCGGTTGGAGACAGGATCCGATCCAACGGGCCCACCTACACTAAAGACTTCCTCCAAAGCACATCCTGTAATTGGTCACACACGCCATCTGTTGAAGGCTACATTTACTCACTGCATAAACTAGAGGTTACACTAATTTACTATCATACCTGCTCCATGAAAGTCCCTCTCCATTTACATCATGTACATGGCGCCAATACAAGTCCTATTGCCATTTTATTCCTCAGTATAAGTTGCTGTAAAATATGATACAATATTGATTTCCAGTCAATGCCGTTATCTGATTTGTCTCTTGCAGCCCTGACAAATAACTGGTGTTTGCTCCGATACTAATATTAAAATCTAAATTCATCAATCAAAAGACACATTTAAGTTATAAAGTTCACAAATCAACTTTTCATTTTCGTCACAATAATAAGAACATTTAATTATTCGGGATATAAATTAATTTGTTACATGCTTGTGTAAACATAGATCCATATTTCCATTTTTTACCCATAAGTCTGTTCAAAAAGACAAACCTGATGCACTTAAACCTGGAGCACCTGACATTTTTTTCTGGTAAAATATTTGATGTCTTGTCAACTCAGAAGTAAGAGCAAAAGCAGTATAGAAAAAATGGTCCAATAACAATTGATGAAATCCTCTAATTTCACCCATGCCCGTACTGGAGCCAATATGTCGCCCGTACCATAAGATTATAGGAACTTCTATCCCCTTATTAATGTCATGTTTTGCAAATAGTTTGATTGGTTGAATTGTAAGAATGAATTACGTTGTATTTTTGTTACAATTAGGCCGACACAAGCAGCCTCCAACAATCCTTACCATGTCAAGAATAACAGAACAGCAAATCATTCCAACTCAAGTCATGTTTCCAAACACAAATCCAGGAATCAATACCATATATATATATCTTCACAGTTCTTATAAGAGAGGGTCATTCTCTTGTTGATGCCCTCTAGTTTGGAATACTGAATGCATCCAAACAATATCCAAGCAATATTGCTGCTTCGTTGTTGCTTTGTTCCGACACGACTGTACATCATGGGGCCAAAGCTGAGGGCCATCTTCAGGAGCATGACTCATCGATCATGGCACACGTGGGAGGTCCTCCAGGGTCCAATTAGCAGTGTCACCACCCACTGTCAGAACCTTTAATGGGGCATCCTGGGTCCCCCTCTCCTCCCCGTACAAGTAACACCACTGACATTATGAATGAGTGATTGACAATACAAGTGCATGTTACTGTCACTATGTTTGGAAATTATGTTGAGCGATAAAAACTACTCCGAAGTTTCAATTGACTTGGAATATTCTCGCAATTCTAAATTAGATGGCTAGAAAAGTCTGTTGTTAGTTTACAGATGTATCGAGGAGGACTGGCAGCCTTATTGCCCGATCAGTCAAATCTGTACATGCATTTTGGTCTGAAATCATCATTCAAATGAGTGTGATAGACATCAGGGAACCCTTTGTGTCTAAACAATCAAGGAGAAATGGGGCAGAGTTCTGCAGAATCAACAAGCGAAGCACTAAACTCATCTGAGGTAAAAGAGGTTATATATTTACTGTAGTTCTGAATGTTACAAATATATTCAAAGGCGTTGTCTTTATGTTCTGACCCTCGTTCAAACAGAATGTAGAAGGGACTGATCAGGCATTAGCATGTTAGCTCCATATAAAAAACACATAGGTTTGGTATACTTACAACTCTTGTTAATGGATTGAGGTATTCTTAAAGACCATGGTTCAATATTCCTTTCTATAACAACAATCAACAAAATCAACAAACAGTAATGGAAGAACAACATGCTATTTATAGATGTGCATGACAGCATTGGTCACGATCATTAAGGACCCCGCCGTGGCCTTGGCGCTGCTCAGAGAGGTAGAAATTCCCAGGAGGTTTTTTCCAAGGATCTTACCATAATGACTAGGATGAGCATTCTATATGTCAGCAGCCACTAATCTCATTTGAGGTGTTTTATTGCACAATGAATGATAATCGGGTCAATTATGCATCTTCTACATCGAGATCATACAGTGTAATTGTTCAACATACCAAAGAGAACGGCTGAAGCGTCACAAAAAGAATGTACGTTGAAAAGACTCTATCTGCAGGTCCAATTCTAAAATCTAAACCAAAGTTTTTGGGCTACATACTAATCAAAAACCTTACTGCAGCTGGTTTTGTTTCTTTCACACATATTTCCATAATCCTTCCACATATTTTGTCTGTTTTCCTCTCCAGAGATCAATACACTTGTCCTTCCCTGGCCCTCAGGAGCATATTGTAATCCATGAAGCCCCTCAGTGTTTTGAAAGTCATTACACTTTCTTCTGATGCTGTCTGTGCCTAAATTGCACCACATTTTTTGATGATACCATTGTTTTTTGTTTTTTTAGTTTGCAAGTCTATATAGTACATTTTTGTTGGATGTAATTTTATTTCTCTAACTCTTTTTGACACACATCAAGGTACTGACACTCTCATGCCGCGGTTAATAGGCTTTCACATTTTTGTCACAACTTGGCTATAGCAAAATGTGAAGTAAAAATGTTGTGCACTACAAACAAAATGACAACGTTATTTACTTCAATCAATAAAATGCGTCGATAGTCTTGGTTTTCTGGTTCTGTTGTAAATTTTGCCCCAGGAGTGAATCCTCACAGCGCCACTTGACAAATGCTAAGAATTTATATGTTAATAGCATCTATTGATCTTCTGTCAGTCAGGAGGGACCTTGTTTATCAGGAAGCGTTTTGAATTCAGGTTAAACTAATTGTGTCCCAAAGCATTGTACTGGATGGATTAACAATATTTAGTCCAGTAGTGCCCCAAAGGCTGTGGTATGTGGTAAATGTAGTAATCTTCATGGATTTACCTGTAGGTTTGATGAAGGACAGGGGGTATTACAGACGTGACCTTTGTGGGACTATTTTACTGAAGAAGAGCATTCAACAAGAGCTCCACCTTTACATTATGTCATTACACACAATGCTTTTCTTAAATGGTGCCCAGAGGTTGTGCGGTAACCTGTTGAATCAATGCAGAGGTGCTCAAATGTGTCACTCAATTGTGTTAAGACCAAACACATACGCATCGCACTATATGGATTACCACAGCCACAATTGTAAGTCACAAAAACATGGTCTAAAATTGTAGTTATGGGGCAGACTGAAAGAAGCATGGCTGCCAATCTCCAACCTCTTTGACCAGCACACACAACCACACGTGCAGGAGGCCAGACATAGTACCAAAACTGCCCAACACACAACCTTTTGTGTAAAACTGGTCAACTGGTCCATATCTTGAGCCAGTGTTGTCATGTTTAATCTAGAAAATGGATACAGCACTAATCTAAAACATTCTCTTTGTAACATCTTCAAAGGCACTGCAATATGTTCAGCCAAAACAAACATTACTTCTGCACAGATTGTTCAATTTTTAGCTTTTAAGTCAGCCTAGATTTGCCAATTCTCAAAATTAATTTAAAAGCATGTATATTTCTATTAAAAGGATTAAAAGAAATGTCATAATTCTTCCTTTGTGAGAACATTTTATGGTAACTTTAAGTGTCAGCTCTGCTTTACTTCCTCGTTTCTCCTCTCAAGTGGATCCACTTGAGTTGACCTCATCTGACGTTCTGGTAATGCACAGCCAATGCATGAAATTGATTTGCTAATGTCCGAGACACCGACAGGGAAATTTGTGAGGAATATTTGATCAAAAAGAAAGGTTTAAGTACCCAATGTTCTAATCAAACTCGTTGTTTTCTCTTGTTCTGATAAAACTGAAACTATTGTGTAATTCCTATCTCAAAATTCTTGTGATGATTCAGATTACCGGTAACATTTTGAACTAAATCTTAAAGATGCATTAATTTCTGTTTTCTAATCCCTGTGATATGAACTGTACATTAGAGCACTGGCCACAACAATCTGTAAAGTTGTCTAAACCACCAATTATTGATATCATTCATTTACACGTGTGGCTGCTCTGTTCTCCATTCCCAGGTAAATGCCAATCATTCTTCAATCAACGCATCTATTTCACAAATGTATAAAATAACTTCTTTTAGTACAGGCAGCTGCTGTGCCGCAGCTTTACCCAAAGTCAATCCCGGTGCTTCGTTAAGTCTCATTGCGCACTGAGGGGCCTCGTTTGCACTGACAGGTAATGAACGCCCAATACTCCTCATTCAGTTCAAACGTTCATAAATCCCGTTTTCTCCTAGTTACGCCGGTCAAATCAGTCTCTAGCTCCATAAACTTTATTGTGTGTCGTTGTGCGCCTCAGATCGTGGCGACAGGTGACTGAAAGCACTATTTCCAAATTCAATATTGTTCAAATCAACCTGCTAAAACCACTGTCTGTTTGTAGTGCAGCTGTGCCAACGTAGCGCGCGCTGGTCCCCGCCGTTTGGCCATAGCTACATTAAAGCAGCGTGCGGCGGAAACTTGTCTTTTTGATCATTTAAGCCTGGGATTGTGCGCTATCATCTCAAAGATCTACGGTATGTGCGTCGTTTTATTATAGATCCGACAGTGTAGGCTTAAAGTAATAGTTCAATTTCACCGTTATTAGGTGTTCAGCAGTTTTGTGCTCTGCCGATTTGCTCTTTTTGCTGTCATCCCTCCTTTAGTGTTTTCTGTTTTGTTTTCTGTCGCGATCCTCAGTGTCTTGGTGCCCTCCTGGTGTCCGGTTACGGCTGGACTGTGGGACCCAAGGTGCACTTTCGCCCCAATTATGGCCTGGCAGGCAATTAGGCCTGGGTTAGTTTTTACGAAATTGTGTGAGTGAGAAGTGTGTGAAAGTGTTTTACTTAAGATTTTATATCACAACTACCAATGAAATACTTGAATTTAAAATAATGATGAAACCTTTGTAAAATAAAGACTATGAAACGGAACCTGGCCAGCCTGTTTTTCTATAATATACTCATCTGTACACCTCTTTGGGACATTTTCTCCAGGTAACCTGTAGTGACATTGCAACAAATACAAACTTAATTGATTCATCCACGACTCGACCACTACACACGGGATGCTGGGAAGTTCCTATGAACATTGTGGTCTGTTCTCACTGTCGTCCTTCGAGGCAATTGCTGTTGTGATTTTGGGTTATTAAAAACATTTAATTTATCTTTTGTTTTCCACCTGGACTTAAAAAACAAACAAACCTTTGCTAAGTCCTTAAATCAATTAACATCAGTTTTTAATTACAAGGTTAAGGTGCACTTTATTGTTCCTGTGGGAAAATTTGTCCTCTTCTCAGGAGTAGTGAGCGCCACCGTGCGGTGCCCAGGGACCCCTCTCTTGTGCTAGGCTTGGTCAGGACCACCGTAGCGGGAGGATTTTTACCTGTAGTTCATGTTTAGGGTTGATGGGGGAAACCAGACACGGAAAGTATGTACTAGCATCTGACCTTCTTGCTGTGAGGTGCGAGTGCTAGCCACCCTGCCATCTTTAAAAGAGGAATTGTCAATACAATAAATGCCCATGTAATGTCGATCAGAGACCAAAGAAAATCTGGGTGGGATATAAAATGTGATTTTCCTCTGTGCAAAGCATTTTTCCACATAGAATTAGTAAATCAGACATCAAGGGACAAAACTACTGAGTGTCAGCTTCACAAAGTGTACAGCAATTTCATTGTAGTCCAAAGGGTTCAGAAATGGCTTCAGTTTGAATTTGGGTGTCATTTTAGTCAGGGGTTTTAGTAAAAATAGGCCATCATGGTAAGGGGTTACTTTGACAAGAAGCTGCAGCCCCTTAGGGATCATCTCAAAATGGGTTGAAGCTGAAAAGACTTAATATTTTTCGTCTTGGGGGGGGGGGTGTTGAACCTACATTTCGTCTTTTTGTTGCTTTGAAGCTTCAACACGTTGTGGCAGTAATCGTTTTGAAATGCTAAAAAACTCTCGTGCGTACGGGAAGCAAGGCGTATGTGTGCGGGGGACCACGGCATGTGGCGCCGAGCGGCGGCCAGCACGGGGAGCGGGGCTGGTGCAGAAAACTTGGAAAAGCTTTTTTGCGGCATGACTCTAGTACCGTGCTACGCACTGACCAGAAGAAGGAAACAAAACAAACCCGCTTGAGGTTTCGGCCAATCACAGAAGACGTGAGATTCTCACTGAGACAAAAGCACGTGTTCTGCTTCTGTCATTCTGACATGACTACGGTCTAAATGCAGGCAATTGACAATTACAGGTTTTGACAAGAAACATTAGTTTCTCACTCTCTCATCCTCTTGAGACTATCTCAATGTGGTCATCTCACAGTTTGGGTTGAATGGGACGGTCGTAGTGGACCATGTGGATTGAGTAAACAAACATGCGCGACAGGTGACATTATTTGGAGAGTTCATAACTTCTACTGATAAACTTACCAAAGGATGTTCTGGGATGTTCGCTAGAGGTGAGCAGGGTCTATCAAGCTACTATCGTTTTATCAACGCGTAAAATTGTATGTGAAGCCAGACAAAGTCTTTTGGGGGGGGGGAGGGGGTCGAGAGAGACGAAAAAAATTAAGTCTTTTCAGCTTCAACCCATTTTGAGATGATCCCTTAGTCCACACACTGATTAAATGAATGTGCATTCTAAGTTTGCTTTTTAAAAGTCTCTAGTCTAATTTCGGCTCTGGACATCACACTTGGTATGTCAAAGAAATGTTATCTTGTGTTAGCGTTATCTTTTTTCCACTTCACAGCCCCTCTCCCTTTCCTGCTTCTGCTGCTGCAAATTTCCTCTTGGCGTTTCCTGCGAGTGAGTGCATTACATTAATGTGCAACAGGGGAGCAACACCTAACTGCAGCGCACACGCCCCTGCTCTTTTAATGTGATTCTACACACTCTTTACTTACGGCACACACTGGCAATAAATGCAATGCCAACAAGAGTAATAGTGTTATTAAATACTTATAAATTTGTAAAGAGATCCTTTGATTTACGCAATTAATTCACTTTAGCAGATCTATTTAATAACAAATTACATGAGAGAATATGAAGTCAGCATGCGGATATGGCTATATTCCCACTGGGGGTAGTTATAGTCCTACATACAAACAGCATTACTGTAAGTATTACGACCACCTGCCTGGGCCACAAACACCTCTATAAACAAGACTGGGAGAACATGTCAGGACCTGCATTTTTTATTAATCAAGTGCTGCAGCCTTGAAGCTGGGGGACCTGATTTTCATACATCAAAACCCCGAGGGGAGTACATAGTGGGGGTCCGTCACCTGCTTGTCTCCATGGAAGTGTCGTTCTTTTGTTGCACAGTATGGCATAAAACCTATCCTGCATTAATTTATTTCTCCAAAATCACCTTGGAAACCTGAAACTTGAAAACGTGTCCCCACAGATCTCATCTACAAAGATTGCGTAGACATTTTACAGCGCAAGTGCATAGTCTAAGTGGCCACTAGAGGCTTACACCACGCAAACTTCTTTATAAAACACCTGTCCACCATGCAATTTGTGCTTTATACATCCCACTTACAGCTGGAACCTGCCTGTGTCACGCCCTCTCCACACCTCCAAAACACATGCAAAATGACTTATGAGATTTACCTAAACATGAACCAATAATCAGTGGGTTTGACCGAGGCACGTGGGAGAGAGAGGGAGGGGCAGCAGCAGTCACATCATGGATAAATGCTGTGTTGATCCCTCATCAAGTGATTCAACACGTGAGACAGGGCATATGCTAAAACTTGTGATTCCTGGAAACTAAGCTAAAATAAGCCCGACATAAGCCCTGGTGCTTGTTACAATGTAATACAATATTTCTCTAATCTGTTGTTGCGTAAAAGATGATGTTTTGTGTTTTAATTTTTTTTTCTTCAGTATTTGTTGCTGGGAGACTGGAGGGAGACTGGAGGTGTCCTGGAGTCGATCTAGGTGAGCTGTCCGAAGTAGATTTGGTCACCTTTGGGTTCATCATATAATTTTTATGCAAGTTCTTCCATCTGCCCAAATGAGAATGAACAAAGTGCTGACAACACGCCCAAAGAAAGAGGTTCCACGAATGCCAGTGCAGAGATACAAACTTCTACAAAAAAGACAAACCGTAACAGGAGAAGGAAATGAGCTTTCAGGTTACAAATTTACCTGAATCAGCAAGAGTGTCATGGCACCAGACGTAATGAGAAGGAGCCACCAAAACCAACAGCTTTGACCTCTGAGCAGGAGGACACTGAACAACTGTCCGGTTTTATGTTGAAATCCCTGATGAGCCAAAGGCAGCCATCACGAGACCTCCAGTAACGCAGCAGAGTAAACCTTTATCTCGCCCAAGTGCAACCAAGGCCAGAGATTGTGCGCGGTTTGAGCTGCGGACATTTTTTTTAATGTAAATTGTTCAAAAATAACAAATAACAAGCAACATCAATCTACATAGGCACAGATTACAGTGCAAGTATTTATTTATATAGAGAAAACCCAATGACAAGTTATTTTTCATAAGTACCCTGTTTACCCTGTTTCACAAAATAAACTACAAACACAGGATAGTAAAACCACAAATAAAACATTCAATAAACTTAACCAATACAGAAAAAAACACATTCAAAAGATAAAATGATCTCTATTTTGTTCCACAGGAGGAAGCAAAGTTGATGAAAGCCTTTTTTCCTGTGTTGAAACGATGGGAACGTAAGATAGAAATGTCCTGAGACTTCAAGCGGTGAATATTTGAACTGATGTGCAATAAACTTGATAAATAATCAGGCAAAATGCTACCTAGAGCCTTATACACAAACAAAAGGCAGTGCTGTTCTCTTGCATCCAATGATCAGTAATTATCAAGTGCAATACTCTCTATAAACCCGCCCCCTGCTTGTCTCCATGGGATGTTGCATTAAACAAGCAGGTGGTGATACTATGTCAAGCTACAGATCATATCTCTGAAGCGGCGACCTCGCTCATAATAAGAATGTACGTTTTTCAAGGTAATGTTCCGGTTGATGTGTGCGTTTGAGAGTACAGCTGAGGATTTACTGAATCAGGCATTTTAATCTTGTCAGGTCAGCCAATACCTCAAAGAGCGGCACATTAAAAGCCATTGCGTCACCCGTCCATTGAAGGGATTCAGCTGAGCAGATGTCGGCTGCTTGTGATCTGAATGTCCACAGGCAAAGTTTCTTCAGATCACAGCAATGGACAGATACCCCAAGACACATATTCTTTATTTAGCTCAAGCGAAGTGAAGAGTTATGTGGGGTGAACACTGATCTATGCTGAAATTTGACTACTAAATTTACCCTGTGACCACAAGCCTCGAAAGTGCACTGTAGTTGGATTAATCAAGGGTGAGCAGGCTAATTCAAAGTTCTTATCAACATAATGGCATTGCTTATTAAAGATTCAACAGTGCAAAATGGATTATATATCCTACTCAAGCAAATGATTTCACTACTTATGTTTAAAATGGTATTTGCTGGACTTGAATTTCCGCAAAAGTCAAAGTACTTGAAGCTAAAAGCTGCAATTTGGCATTACTTGAAGTAGCAGCAATTATTCAACAAATCACCTCATTTCTAATCTTATATATATTTTATTTTATTTAAAGCAGCAAAATTATCAGCCTCGTCAGCTTCTTCATCTTCCTCTTCACAACCAATAGTTAAGACTATTCCAATAACGGCCCCAGTAACGGCTGAGGAGTAAAGATGATCTGGGAGCTGACATTTGAGTTTTCATTGTGTCAAAGGAAACAAATAATGTGAAAAATGTGAGGTTAAATGGGTGTAACTTTGTGTTTTTAATAGGAATACTATTTAAGTATCATTATTACACATGAGTTTGAGATTCCAGGTCAAACGTTCAACTTACAGCAGGCATGTCCAAACTAAGGCCCCGGGGCCAAATGCAGCCCTCAGACCAATTTTTGTCGGCCCTCCGGCTTCCTGCCAAGTTGGTCTAAACAACAAAAAGTAGTAGTTTTTACTGTTAAACTGGAGAGATTGATGCATTTTGATGTTATACCAACATAATATTAATGTTCCAAGTCTTATTAAAAGGTGTGGAGGCATCAAAACTATGTCAAATGCAAAAAATCAACATTTTCGGGTTGTTTGTGGCCCTCTGCTCCGTATAAGTTTCAAAATGCCACTCTCTGTGAAAAAAGTTTGGACACCCCTGACTTACAGGGACACATTGAGTAAAGAATTATGTTTCATGTTTCACCAGAAGCATGGCTGTTCTGCTTCCACCTGGGACAATACAGCTTTACGGTCAATCCCAAAGGAGGCTTTCAGTCAAACCCAACACCAAGACAAGCACCTCTTTATCGATCTGTAAGACTAGACTGAGGCTAGAATAGTATAACAAATAATGCTGTCACGAAAATAGGTTAAGTTTGTTGTCAAAAATGTGTTTATTACAAAATCTCAAATGTAGCACAGAGCCTTATATTACTCCATGGGTATATCTAAAGAAATATCCAAACTGAAAATCTACACATGAACCTGCTGAAGTGACTAAACACAAAATCAAAGTTGTTGTTTGTTGCAACTAAACGGTGTGCATGACATTTTCTCAGCCTTTTGTGCTTTATTTATTTATTTTTACACATTTTGGTTACGGTAATTTGCACGTTTTGTGGTCAAAATACAAAAAAGAGCAAAGTGCTGCCAACTATTGTTAAGCTCAGCCACTGCATTTCAAGAGGCTTCTATCACACTCCTCTGCTTGGGAAAATGTATATTAATTTCACTGCGGTCGATTGAAGAGTGCAATTTCGACTGAACTTTTAAGGCCATTTGGGGATGTGCAAAAAGAACCTGCACTTTAAGGCCAAACGGGTTGTGTAACTTATTTATATTCAGTGCGGGTTTGAATCACGTGTAATGCCTTTTTTTCTGTAGATTGTGTAGCTCTCGGTCAGACAATAAAGGCTGAGAGACTCTCACCTGCAGGGCCCGAATTTGACGTGAGGTCAAGTCGTTCCTTGTTGGTTCAGACCCTGCCCTGACTCTTTCCTCATGCTCCCCTTTTGTCCGCCAGGCAACGCACATCTTGACAGCTCCTTTGGATTGTAGTTGCTCTTGAACACATCCTCACGTTATGAATTATTTTGAAGTTTTTCCCGCTGTACTATATGACACTATAACTATTCATTCGTGCTACAGGCCCAGTGATTGCAAAGAAATTGACCATACATGTCAAACAAGACATCTGCATTTAGCAATAGATTCTACAACAATGTTTAGACAATTGTGACATGAATAGACACATGGAGACATGTCAAAATCCGGTCTAAAATCTTCACTAAACATAAAGACTCTGGGGCACCATTGAAATCAAGGTCCCATCAGTAGTACACATCTATAAGGAAACACTTTTACCTTTTCGCAATCACATGCAGATTAGTTCATAGTTTTTTGGATGATGTAGAATATTCACACACGATTCAAGCACATAAATGATGAATTGCTACAAGAATGTTTATAGAAAGCTTTCTAACACTTTGCTTTTCTCCTAGTAAACAGATATTTGAGACAGCCAAAGCAGTCATTTTGACAGTCTGGCAGAGATAGCTGTGTGCCAGTCAGTGAAGGGGTCGGCTGTGTTTCCAATGTACTGCCTGCCGCGGGAGCATTATCACCAGCCATTTTGTTGCATGGCTTATTTTTCTGATGAAGCTGCCATCGCCCAGGCAATGATGCGATTTGCTGCAGAGCCAGCCTGCGTATGCGACGGCCATTGTATCGGCGCAGATCATAATCTTGCAAAGTCCACACTGAAGGATAATCAACTTGCTTATAGCCATTCAGAGAGGAGAAAGTGCACCATTTTGTCACAAAGGCATTTTAATAATTCATACAAAATATGTGCGGTGTGTGAGGATAGTGTTAACCTGCTGCCTCTGAGCTGGACACTGCAGGAGGCACTCAGGCCTAATGTGTTTTTGTAAAGTGTCATTGTTCACCGCTGAGAAAAGCCATTCTCATGATCGCTGACAGCCCCCATGTAAATCTAAAGGGAAGAATTGTCAGAGATAGTTGTAAATGTCCATCTGCCTCGGTCATTATTACCCCGGCAATAACTATCAAATGGGCAGTACAGAGATGAGCTTGTGCTTTTCACATGAGGTTACATCTTATGTCGCCTGCCAATACGATGGAAGCTTTATGATCTCATTCATTAGACATCTTACACAGACAAAAGAAAAGAAACCCTTTAAAATATTTATTATGTCATGTTCTTTTTCTTTTTACACTCCAAAATGATTCTATTTAATCATTTTGGAGTGTGTATTGCCTTTAAACTCCTACCAGTGCATCATTTTTGACATGTTTTTGAGAAAGGCACCGCACTAATCTAAAGCCTGAGTTTGAATGTGGTGTGTGAGGGCAGCTGCTCCTCATAGTGGAACAGTGGATCTGCACAAGTACACGTTATGTAGCCTTAACGTGACAACACGAGAATAGCCATAGTTCTATAGCCCACAGAGCAGTGAAAGGAGGTTGTCTGAGGTGTCAGCGTGAAGCAGCTGCCACACACTGACCCTGCAGGACACCCGGGGGCCAGCCCTGCAGCTTAATTAGCCTGGACCCCACTACAAGGCACAGGATATGTCTGCTGACAACTATTCACATAAATATCACTTATTGATTGACGATATAAAATCTCAAAGTCTTCGGGGTACTTTTATTATATTGTATCATTAGTGACTTTTGATTATGCATAGACTCATGAGGTGCTTTTCTTTACATTGAAGGGTACTCGACCTATTAGTGTACCGATTGTCTTTTTGTCATCCTATAGTTCCTCAGTAATAAAGGGCTGGCACGGTGGGTGATCTTTCATGGTCCAATTATACTTTTATTATTAGCCTTGTTACAGATGCAGTCCTTCTGATTTCTATACTAGGACACAGCTGTGTAAGTGACAGGCTACTACAGTGGCATGTAAGAAAAATAAAATGCAAGCCTGCACACTTACCCCAAAACTACATCTTATTGACAACAAATTCATTTTTGTAGAGCATTTAATAATTTCTGTAAAATGAATCTAATTTTCTTTATTTTAATTCATAACTTTTCGTTTGTACTCTACGCCCGGTGCAACATGATCCAGTTACTGTGTCATCACCCTAGAACTCTATGGCGCATAACTAGCCTATTTATTAGCCTATTACTATCGTCCCTATTACTATTACTACCACTATCACTACCACGATTAATATTAATACAAGTACAACCACTACTGCTGTTACTTTCACTATAACTACCAATATTGCTATGAATACCACTATTGATGTCACTATTACTGGCTCTACCTCTTTTACTATTACTACCCCTACCACTATTACCACCTCCACTACTATTACCACCACTATTACTGTTCCCTCCCATACTAAGATTCAAGATTCATGCTATTAAAACACAATTATTACCACTATTACTACCACTAACATTACTATCACATTACTATTACTGTCATAGAAAGCCCAAAAGGCACTGCTAACTTATAATAATAATACTTATCAAACAACATGTTAAAATAATCCAGGGATGAAAACTAAAAATAAGTACAGGACAAAACGGATGTGCACAGGACAACTACAAAGGACCGATACATAAAAGGGGGAAACAAGGGGCTTGAATACACAAGGTGACACAACAGATGAGGCTATTACTACCACTATTACTATTACTTTTCCTTCCTCTACAATAATTCAATGTTTAAGATAACAATTTTGCTATTATTACCGCTAACATTATTACTACCAATATTACCACAATTCACTACTACCACCACCACCAGGTATATGTCACGATGACTACTTTAATACATCTATTTCAGGCCAGTTTAACAAGTCTCCTGATAGCTGTGTCTGTGTGTCACATTGTATTGACACAACTACACATCAGGAAGTCTTCTGTTGTGAATGGCGCTGAAGTAAAATACAATACAATTCCCAAAGTCTTGTGAGGACTGAAGGAACATGAAAACCCCGGTGACAGCTCAATTATCCGCACATCAATCAGTGGCGCTGGAGATGGACCCTGTAAATGGAGCCAAACTGACGTGTGGGGCGGGATCGATGCAGTGTGGTCTGCCTCGAGATACAAGTCCAGTCACTACCTTGGCCCAGCGGCACGACAAGCCTGTGATCATACAACGATCGCACGTCCAACGCCACCGCAGCCCCACACTGAGCGCGCAGGCCGGAACACGCTGATCGTGTGAAAATAATCCAGAGTTGGCAAATCGTGGCACTTTGAGCGCAAGGGGGAGCGTCAAAACATTATAATCAAACAACATTATAATTACAAAAGAGTCAAGATTTTTACGATTACATTGTCTTTGATCAATTAAAGCAACATCATGCAACTTTCTGGAGGTCACCGGCGTGATTCTTATGTTTCAGCAACATTCTTATTCAATATTTACAAGGAGATGAGAGACAAAACCACTCATACTTTTTTCAGTGCTTTAAAAAACCCAACAACTGTATATTATACACTACACACTATTACTTTCTTATTATATTGAAGCTTCACCATGCATCTTGGCTGTATTTTGGTCTTCGGTCTGTTGTTGATGGGCGGTCGGCTGCAGATCCAGTGGACCCCGGGCTTGTGACTGTTGCCGTGGCGATGAGTCATGTGACGTGACTGGCACAGACAGCACACAGGCCTAAAGAGATGGAGGACAGCCAAAGCATGGAGCACAGTGTGGAGTCCAGAGAGAGGGACGAATACAAGCCAAGGCCCCTCGAAGAAAGACAGACAGGACGATTGGAGATGATTGTGTGGTGAGGTGTGGAGAGACCGCTGCCAAACCAACACAACCAAAACATTACAAGGAAGGTCAGTTTTCTCAGTGAGACCTAAAGTTATGCTAGAATGATCAGTGGAGGATTTCTGATAAATATTTTACACATCTGTGCTTGATTACAGTTTTAAAGGTGCACTTTGTAACAGTTCAGGTGGAGGGTCTGCTGCTTCTCCTGAGACGCTTCGACTGGAAAGGTTCACAGTATGGCATTCATTTTGTCTATATCCATGGAAACAGGCAGGCGACACCACTGGACAAGGTTGAAAAGGCGAAACTGCTCACAGTAAGAGCAGGTTTTTCAAGGTGTAAAAAATGCAGCAAAAGCCCCAAACTTTTTCAAATGTATTTAGTTTTAGGGCTGGCACAGACCACGCACTGTTTCTTCAAATTAGTATAATACAAGCATCCTCAATTATGACAAGAGTTTGTACACTACAGCTACTATGTTTACATAGTTTTCTATTCTTTTTAAATATTCAAATCTTTTGTATTCTTCCTTTTGTACATAGCTCAAGCAGGGGAGGAGCATGAGCCCCTCTGTCTAGTAAAATTCATATTTAGAGGTGAAATACAACATTTTCATCTGTATCAAATTGATCATTTGTCTTCCAGGTAATATCAGGTCATCACCCTGAGGGCCAGGCTAATATGTATCTGAGCAGTGTAAAGTCTAGCTTCTCAGGCCAGCTTCATCAGAATTGTCTTGATTTAAAAACTTTGGCCAGAATTTTGAAACTATTTGAAACCATTCCTGGATGAATGCAAATATTTGCCTTTGTATTTCTTGGTATCGGAGTGAAACTACAATTAGTAATCAGAATGACTCGTTAAATTACATCAAGATGGATGCATTTCCTCTTCACTTAGGTTAAATGGACTTGTTTTGACCGTTTGTGGAGTCACAAGGCCACCCAAACACAAATGTGGGGTTTTAAGGAGGCTTTAGGGCAGGGGTAACATAAGGCGTGTCCGGCTCCCACTGAGGAGAGCGTCTCTTGACCCAGGAGAGCGTCTCCTGATCGAGGAGAGCGTCTCCTGATCAAGGAGAGCATCTCCTGATTGAGGAGAGCGTCTCCTGACCGAGGAGAGCGTCTCCTGACCGAGGAGAGCGTCTCCTGACCGAGGAGAGCGTTTCCTGACCGAGGAGAGCATCCCCTGACCGAGGAGAGCTTTCACCATCTTTCACCTGCTGCAGATTTGTGCAACAGTGTCCACAAATAACTATTACTAAACTGTAAAAATGCTTTAAGTGTTTGTATACATTTTCCGTTATGTTCGGCCTGCGACCCACCCTGAGCACCGAAAGTTTGACTCCCCTGCTGTAGGGGAATATTGATCTGGGACTGGACTGCAGCGCTAACCTAAATAAAGAGCTGAACCTGATTAACCTCAGCACTGGATTGCGTGTGCATCACAGCGAAGGCCTGGTTACCACATGCCTGATAAAGACACTGTCACAGGATTGTACAGTGCAGGGCAAACATGGAATTGTTCATTAGTATTACTGTGGAAAAATACAGAAAATAAAAGGAAAAAAGAGTTAGTTTTAATATGGCTGACATATCAAACATAATTCAGACTCAGACTTAAATATACTGGTTTTATTGATAGATCATCTTTGTTTGCATCATGATTTTGATAAATGTAGTGTCATACCATTGGATATAATTGTCCATGCAGATTATTGTTCGTTACTCAGGGTTCTGTTTATTCCATGAAAAGACAAGCCATTAATGTGGGATCCATGAACTTAACATATGACCACTGTGTGTAAGTTATCTCCTAACTTTGTCCAATTGACTTACTTATTTTGACCTTCTTTTTGAGCCTGGAATAGCAAAATCTGTGTAAAACATTGATAGAAAATGTTTACTTTCCAACCCATTTCTTTCAATGCCACAGACAAGCTCTATTCCTTTCACTTCTGACATAACATTGCCTATTCAACCCAACAGGGCCTCCATTTCGCTTGTGAAACAAACATTTGGTTGTGAACTTAAAGCTGCCATTACGGTTCAGTGCGCATCTGGCTTTATCCTCAAGCACATCCACAAAAAGGCCATTCAGGAGCATCGAGAGCAGACTCCTGATGGCTGTCAAGTAAAGTCACATTGACAATTTGTGATAACACCTTAGTCACAAGAGATAAACTGATCCAACTGAAAGACCACATTGGTTTGACAGGGCCAGGCAGTTTTTATGTCAGGTTGGACTAAATGTAAACATTAGACCTATACCTATGTTCTATTTATAATGCAAAAAAGTAGTAGAAGTCTTTGAAACAGAATAAGTTACAGTTGTTGAGTCTTTTACAAAGTCTTAATTTTGTCCCGTACACTGAGGGAACTATATTATGATAGATCAATGCGCTTAGACACGCAGAACCTTGCTGCTCATGGGGACGAGCCGCACACGGCTGCAGGTGAGCGGTAGGTGCGTTTTATGATTGATACGTGGCAGGACTAATCGACTGTCCACGCCACGAGGAAATAAGACTCTGATTTGGGCAAAAAAAAATCGTCCATTCAACCTTTAAGGAACATTACTTTCTATTTTCAGTCCATTGCAGATACTTGCTCTCAAATGTCATGATGATATCTAAAGATTTTACTCTGCTCCTGGTCAGGTAAAATCTAAAAAGAAAATTGTTTTCTCCACTTGTTTTCAGTCAAATCAGGACCAGATTGACCAAACAAACAAATAAACTATCCTACAAACAATAAAACTTCATTACATCTCCCTAAATCTCATTTTTTGTAACTTTGGCTTCAGCTCTAAATTGTCCAACCCTGCCAATGCTCAGTCGAAGTCTGTCTTTCAATACCTTCCAACAGCTTTACTCTACTTTGTATTTACAAAATGAAATCCAGGCGGGATTTGAAACTGATTTTACAGAGCGTGTTACTACTTATGATTACACCGAATCAGAAGTAAATGGCCCAAAGATTCAGGCATTTTAGGGAAACTCATTTAGGAAATGGGTTTTACTGTAGTTTCACTTTTTTTTACGGTCTCTCTCCACCACTGCATCTACATATATAACTATTATATCCAATACTGTATTTGGAAAACATTCACATCCCGTTAAAAGACCACACTTTAACACTACGGGTACTTATTTGCCTTCTCTGTGTTGAACAAAAGACGCAGCACACTGTCGAGGAACAGTATTTTCAGGTTATATCGGCCTGAATATAGTTTGCAGAAGTCCTCAATTTCTGCTCCAATGGACCACGTTGAAGGTCAGTGAGTGTGTACTTATAGGATACTCAACAAAAGTTCTCCGCCCGGGACAGTCAAAGAATGTGTTAGAGTGGTTCTTGGTTTTCCTTCTCCGACTGTATTTAAACAAAAGACCGCACTAGTGGCTTGTCATAAAGTGAAAACCCCTTAAGTTGCCTTCTGTAATCCGTCTCATGATTTTTCCAGCGCTATTTTCCACCATCTTTTGCAACCTGTGAAAATGTCATCTCCAATGTGGTTTTGAATTCATATTGGTCAAAGTAATTGTCCGTGCACTGGCGTGATCAATTGTCTTGTCTGCATCTTGGCATTAAATCAATACAAGTATTTGGCTGACTTTCTTTAACAACTTTGGACAGTGATGGCTGCTGCGGCCTCAACAAGATAGCTCTCCGAGGAGGGTTTTGTTGCTTGTTTATCTTGGAGCACAGATAGCGAGTGTGTTGTAAGAACATAAAAATAATGGACAGAGGGATCAGACTCTGACAGAGAATCTTATCTACAATGGACTCCTACATGCTCGCTATCACATCCTGCATCCAGACAAAACAATAACAATGAAAAAGCAGCCTTTTGTAAGTTGCACAATAATGGGGATGTAGAATGTAAAAATGACAAATGAGCTTCATCATATTACTTGATTCATGCATGTTTGAGTCGTATTGTCCTGCATTTGAGGCTTTAGTGCTTGAAAAAATTCTGTTTTCCCCTACAACCTATCTCTGCCCCCTGCTCTGTACTTACTTGTAATTATTTAAAACAAAATTGAGTCTGTTTATAAGGTCATGTTGCCCTTTTTAAGCAATAACAATATGTAAATCCGATGATATAAGGCCAAAGAGGCGGAGCTTCACCGCTCTGTATTTTTGAACCGAAAGGCAATGCAACCATGTATATTAAGCTGCTTTAGTCTTGCGGTTTACACAATAAATGATGTTCTACTTATGTTAGTTTATTACTAAATATCCTCCAAACGCCTTTATATATTCTTTAAAAGCACAGTACATGACCTTTAGCCTTTAGCCATTTTAGATGGACCAACTATCTCCACGGAGAATGTTCCAAAGTATTTTCATTTTCTATTTCCAATGATGTAGTTGATACATACTGTGATGCATTCTGTTGTGATTATGTTTTGCCTTCACAATTTTCATGAGAAGTTAAAGGAGACATATCATGCTTTTTGTTTTGTTTTTAGTAATAAAATAAGGAGCTTTACAACACACATCTATCATAAGACCACTGCATGCAAAAACATATCCAGGCTAAAAACTTTGGTATATTAAAGCAAGGGTAACTGACCTTTTTCTTATAAAACATCACATGTATTTAGGGTCTCTTCCTTTCCTTTCTAACATACTTTGATATTTAATACATTAGGCCAGTGACTTGCAAACCTTTCACGCCAAGCAGCACCAAAGTCTTTCAGTCTTTCAGAGTAACACCACATCTAAATCGATTCAATAACAGCAATATTTAAGGTCTAAATTGGGGTTAAACCAGGTCTTATTTAGCAATAAACCATTTCCACAGTAGTTTGACAAAAAATTACTGAAAGAAAGAAAAATATTGCTGAAAATGACAAAACACTTTCAACTGAAGAAGTGTCTGCATACCACCTAAAGCACGTACATGTACCACTGTTTGAGAAACACTGCATTAGGCCATACTGGTCATAATGGCAGTGAAGTATATACATTTCTCTGGATCATATAAGGTCTGGTCCATACCTGCGTTCAACAGTTCTTTGTGACCTCTCATCTTGACATGCCCCAGAGAATCATAAGGTGCTTCTACGGATACATTTTTTTTGTCAGCCGAGACCAAGCCCCATTGCCTCTGCGCAAATTGTCTTTCATTTTGCCATCATCCAAGATAATACCTTTGAAACAAAACGGCGTAGCAGTCTCGGCGCTTGTACTTCAAATGGAAGCCTCTCAGAGTTAATCATCTTGTCCATGCATGACACCCCATCATCAGCCAACGCATTAACATCGGATGTGCAGAAAATAGCTTCATTAAAACTCAAACCGTTTCCAACTCATTAATGGAGAATACATACGCACACACTGTACCTTTCTTGAAAAAAAAAAAGAAAGAAAAGTTTCTTGAATTACTGCATTTTTATTTTGAAGTTTTCGGATGTTATTTTGTGCTTAATCAAATGCAGCAGGTGGTGAGGAAACGCGCAACTCGGCAATCATCTCCATTGACATGTGTTAATAGCTCATCAGGCTAAATTGTAATAATAACTGCTTTCACAAGTCGTGATTGCACATACTTCGGGGTCTCGCTGTCTAATAGGGCTGCGCTTGATTCCCCGTCTGTGAAGCGACTAAATGTTGTTCTCAGCCTGCATCAAGTCGCACTATTAAAGTGTCAGATAGTCAGATAATAATATGTACAGGGCAGAAAGAGCACCACTTATGTCTGTTTGGTTGAATGGTGGCGGGTTTTTTTTGTGATACAGTACTTCCTGGATGTCAAATAATTGTATTTAATTGAAGTAATTTCTACTGCCAAAGTTACAAGAAAAAGAAAGAGTGCTGTGCTGAAAATTTTAAGTAAAACTGGTAATATTTTGCCACACATATTATACTTTCTAGTGACCCTTTACTAGCAAAACATGTATTTCATATCTTGCAACTGCCAAGACTTCTAAGTAGAGTTAATGTTTTATTATTTTATGATGGAGTGCATGCACTGTTTTTGAAAGAAAAGTCCAAACTTATGATCCACAAATGCTAAGCCAAACCTTATAATTGGTTATTTTATTAATGTTACGATTTAGTCCTTTTAACTGACGACAATCACATCTTTAGAGTTGAATAATGGTAGTTTACATTTTTGTTTCATGCTGAAAGAAGAAACTAGTTGTCAAAAGTATATTAAAAAACAAACAAACACATTAACAATATTTTTAAAATGATCTTGAGCTTTATCAGAATTAGACTGAGGCCACATGTTAACGGAGATAAAGTACTGTGATGTTTTGTGTTCAAAATGAATTTCTATCGTCTAAAAAAGAAGGATTATTTATTCACTGTAATAGGTATTAAGAATAGAGTCCATCCCTTGGTATCTGATCTATAATGTAAAAAAAAAAACACTGTATCTTTAACTTCTTCAACTACTAATTTTAATAATATTTCAGTGTCATAAATTAAAAACAAAATGTTATGTATTAAGCGCTAAGTCTGAGGCCAAGGTTGATTTCCCTTTTCATTAGAGTCGTTTGGTGTTTCTGTTTCTTTTAGGCTGAAAAAAAGGCATTACTCATAAATCTGTATGTTTCAAGAAGACAGCTTCAGGCCAGCAATTTCTCAGCTTGTATATATTCCTACCTAACAGCACCAAATATTGTAATTTATTTAATCAAAAAATCTCCAACCTTCGAGGCAAAACAAGCACATCAAAAAACAGTTAGTTTGGGGTTCATTTTTATGTTTGAAGTTTAAAAAAAAATGTTTTGCCTCCTGCACATTTAGATGTGCATATTGATATTTAATGAAACTCATTTAGGACGCGGTACTTCTGGTACAGCCTTTTCATTTATACAGGAAAAGGACTTCCGAGTCCATTTATTAGAGACAAACTAGTTATGAAAAAACTAACACATTACAGTTGTACAAACAGTGAATTGATCTTTAAATTTAATTAACTTTTTACTGGAATCCAAATCGGGCCCTGAGACTGTAATTACTCATCTCCCATTGTAAAAGTGTATAAGACCTGTTTATGTGGACTCAAATGGTTCATTATGTGTTTCTAACAAATTATCATCACAATTATCATTGGTCACGAAGAAGCTTTTTCATGATCAAGACCAAGAACAGACATTTTATCTTGAAATACAACTTAAAGTAATCACAGATGATGAATAGAAGTACGTATGCTAACGTAACACCTTCAGCTACATGACGCACAGACAATGAACTGTAACGAACTGTGGTAAGTGTCTGGTATGTTAACGTAACATATTAACAGTTATTCAGATAACTATAGCATAAAGAACACGTTAACGAGTTTACCAAAGCATCAGTATTACCCCAAATCACTAAATCCATTGAATTCTTCTTCCGCTGTGTCACTTCTAAACAACTCCGCAAACTCCAGAGGTAGAGGAAGTGCAGATTCTTCTTCTGCGTCGCTTGGAGCCTAGAGCGCCCTCTTGTCAGTGTGAAAATAACAAATAATATCACATAAAAGTTGCTCCAGAGTATAAGTCGCAACCCGTCCATAACTATGTAAAAAAGTGCGACTTATCCGGAAAATACGGTCATGTTAAAATTATGACACTGTTTGTTTTCAATTAAAAAAGCAATTAGTAAGTGTTAGGCTTAGGAAATCAGATAACACAATAAACTACAAAAATAAATACGATTAAAATTATTTTAAATAGTTTAAATCTGAAAGGTTGCATGATCATCCATATAAGGCAAGGCAAGGCAAGTTTATTTGTAGAGCACATTTCATACACAAGGCAATTCAAAGTGCTTCACACAGCAGGAAAAAAGCATTCAAATCACAAAGAAATTACAGAAACAAAAATACAATAAAATTAACTAAATTAAAAATTATCAATCCAACTGATTGTCTAAACTTATAAAATCACAAACAAAAGAGTCAGAGTAGAAGCCTGTCTCACATCTTCAGGAAGACTGTTCCAGATTTTAGCTGCATAAAACTGAAATGCAGATTCCCCAGGTTTTGTCCTGACTCTGGGCACCAGCAGGAGGCCGGTCCCTGAGGTCCTCAGAGTCCGAGATGGTTCATATGGCACTAACATGTCTGAGATGTATTTTGGTGCTAGGCCATGGAGAGACTTGTACACAAGCAGAGCTGCTTTAAAGTCTATTCTCTGAGCCACAGGAGCCAGTGCAGAGACCTGAGAACAGGACTAATGTGATCATACTTCCTGGTTCTAGTCAGGACCCGAGCAGCAGCGTTCTGGATGTACTGCAGCTGTTTTACAACTCGTTTGGAGAGACCAGTGAGCAGGCCGTTACAGTAGTCTAATCTACTGGAGACAAACGCATGGATAAGTCTCTCTAAATCTGGTTTTGACACTATATTTTTGATTTTGGCAATGTTTTTTAGATGGTAAAAAGCGGCTGATGTTATTGATTTGACGTGGCTATTAAAGTTAAAGTCTGAGTCCATTATTACCCCCAGATTTCTAATTTGGTTTGTAGGTTTTAGAGCGAGACTCTGGAGGTGACTACTAACACTTTCTCTTTGTTTCTGTGGGCCAAAAACGATTATTTCAGTCTTGTCTGAGTTCAGCTGGAGAAAGTTGTTTTGCATCCACAAACTGATCTGTTGGATGCAGTGACAGAGTGAATCTACTGGTCCATAGTCACCTGCCGATAGTGAAACATAGATCTGAGTGTCGTCTGCATAATTGTGATAGGACACATTTTCACTGCGTATCAACTGACCTGACGGCAGCATGTAGAGGTTGAACAGAAGGGGACCCAGGACTGACCTTTGGGGCACTCCACAGGTCAGGGTCATGTGGTCTGAGACACAGCTACCAATTTCAACAAAGTACTTCCTATCTTCCAGATAGGACCTTAACCAGTTTAGGGCAGTGCCAGTGATGCCCACCCAGTCCTCTAGTCTCTGTAAGAGGATCCCATGATCGACAGTGTCAAAAGCAGCACTCAGATCTAACAGAATTAAGACTGAGGCTTTGCCCGTGTCAGTGTTCAGGCGGATGTCATTTGTCACCTTGACAAGAGCAGTCTCAGTGCTGTGATGAGGTCTAAAACCTGACTGAAAAACATCAAATGAGTTGTTTATTAAGAGGAAATCTGTGAGCTGTTGGTAAACAACCTTTTCAAGGACTTTGCCCCAAAATGGCAGATTAGAGATGGGCCGGTAATGACTCAGTACTGCGGCATCAAGACTGCTCTTCTTTAGGAGAGGCTTTATGACCGCAGTTTTCAAAGACATTGGGAATGTTCCAGATTGAAGCGACATGTTAACTATGTGAGTCAATGGTGCTAACAAACTGTTCAGCACAGACTTTAGAAATCTGGTGGGTAACACATCGAGGCAGCATGTAGATGAACTCAGACTGGTGATGATCTCATGGACAGTTTTGTCAGTTACTGGTGCAAAGTGAGTTAGCTCTAAGTGTCAAATCAATTTCAAATCAAATCAATTTATTTTTGTAAGGCCCAAAATCACAACAACAGTTGCCTCTGAGGGCCACAGGGAGAAATGAATCAACAATGTCTGTGGTGGCGATGAAGTCAGACAATGTCTGTGGTGGCGAGGGAGTCAGACAATGTTTGTGGTGGCGAGGGACGATGTCCCAGGGTCCTCTGTCCTTAGACTCTCCTTCTCGGCCAGGAAAAACTACAAAAAAACCTCTTTGGGAAAAAAGCTTAGAAACCTGGAGGAGTTCCAGTGAAGGAGAGATCCGACTCTCACAGACGGACACAAGGAGACTGGAGCTGGACCCACTCTTCAGGCAGATGAGGGACCGTCTGAGTCGAGCTGGACCCACTCTTCAGGCAGAAGAGGGACCGTCGGAGGCGAGCTGGACCCACTCTTCAGGCAGAAGAGGGACCGTCTGAGTCGAGCTGGACCCACTCTTCAGGCAGAAGAGGGACCGTCGGAGGCGAGCTGGACCCACTCTTCAGGCAGATGAGGGACCGTCGGAGGCGAGCTGGACCCACTCTTCAGGCAGATGAGGGACCGTCGGAAGCGAGCTGGAGCCACTCTTCAGGCAGATGAGGGACCGTCCACACAGGGCAGGGACCACTTCACCAGGGGAGTGTCTTGGTGGTTTTAGGGTAATTTTTTGCATTGTGGGATTTATAGCATTTTTAATGCCCTGAACTTTGTCATTAAAGAATAATGCAAACTCATTACACTTGGATGTGGAAATGAGTTCTAACGGCAGCTGAGCTGGAGGGTTTGTTAATCTGTTTACTGTGGCAAACAGGACACGCGAGTTGTTACTGCAGCTTCCAATTATTTCAGAAAAATATCTTTCCCTAGTTCTACATAAGATTAGGTTGTACATGTTCAACTTCTCTTTGTAAATCTCTTTTTGAACCTGGAGCTTTGACTTGCGCCATTTCCGTTCGGCCCTGCGGCACTCCCTTTTCTGTGCCCTGACCGAATCATAATTTCTCCACGGCGCCTTCTGCTTATTTTTAACCATTTTAGCCTTTATAGGGGCGATGGTGTCCAGAACATTCAAAACACTAGATGTAACAGAGTTTAACAAATCATTTACATTAGAACATGAGACATTTTCAAAGTTTATCATTTCCATAAACAGTGCACCTGTGCCATCACTTATGTGTCTCCTCTGAACAACTGCAGGACCAACCGGTGGTTTGGGAGAAACAGACAGGTCAAAGGAGACACAGAAATGATCAGACAGAGCAACATCGATCACATTAACATTTGAAATATTTACCCCCTTTGTAATTATGAGATCTAGAGTGTGTCCTTTGCTGTGGGTGGGGCCTCTCACATGCTGAGTAAGACCGAAGGTTTCAAGGACAGCATCAAGCTCTTTAGCGTTTCTGTCACAAATATTATCAACATGCACATTGAAATCACCTGTAATGACCAAACCATCAAAGTCTGTGCATACGACTGAAAGCATCTCAGTAAAATCATCAATAAAACTTTGGCAGTGCTGGGGAGGCTTGTATAAAACAATGAAGAGTACGGATGGAGACCGTTTTAGCTCCATTTTAAAGGATACATACTCAAATGATGAAAACACCCCAAAAGACAACCTGCGGGTAATTATTTCATCTCTAAAGACAGCACAGACTCCACCCCCTTTTTTGTTTTCTCGTGTTTCAGATTCAAACTTAAAGTTGGGTGGAGCAGATTCTATCAGAACTACATTTCCTGTGTTTTTGTCAAGCCATGTTTCAGTTAAAAACATAAAATCAAGATTATAAGAAGAAATAAAATGATTAATTAAGAGAGTTACACATTATGTTACATAAGGATCTGACATTTAGCACAGCAAGTTTCAAACTAGTTTCAGTGGGACTGGGCTTTATCTTTTCACAGGGAATATGAATCACATTTCTCAGATTGGGCCTGACTCGCATTTTGTTTTTCCATCTGTGTGATGATGTGACTACAGAAATAGCACTAGGGAGGGCTCTTTTTACATAGGGCCCCGGGTTGGTTTGATTTTTAATGTGACAATAAGTCCCGGCAACGCTGAGACCCAGTGCATCCTAGCTATGGGAGATACCAGGTGAAAGGCGAGGTTGGATGGGTGGTGGGGCTTTTGTAGCCAAGGAGAGTTTGGGACCAGGTGAGAGGCGAGGGGGGATGGGTGGTGGGGCTTTTGTTGGTGTAGTCGGCTTGTGCAGGGAAGAGTTGATAAGTATTGACATAGCCCTTGCTATATTGGGCGTGAGTGGAGCCATCTTAATGCCTGATTTGATCAGACTTTCAAAATGGCTGGGAAGGCCCATGGGTGAGAGTGGAGATGAGAAGGAGAATGATGAATCTTTAGTGGGAGTAGATGTTGCAGGGGGAACCCAGGGCTGGTGTGAAGGCAGGGGCGATGACAGGGATGTTGTTGGGCTTGTCACAGATGGGTCCAAGGCCTTTGAAGATTGTTCCTTTGCTGGAGGCGGTTGAGGTGATTGTGGAGCAGCTGGAGCTGAATCCTTTGCTGCTGGTGGTGGAGCAGCTGCTGATAAATCCTTTGGTGGAGGCTGAGGTTGTGGTGCTTTTGATGTTGAAACATTGGCTCGATCTCTGGCTGATGGAGCAGGAATTCTTCTCTCATTCCTCTCTTCTCTAACTATCTGCTCAGGACCCTGTCCAGGCCCAGTCCAATGCCTCAGAGCGTGGAGCAGGTTCTCTGTCAGCACCCTCACTCCACCTCTGCATAGGTGGGGGCCATTTCTCTTAAACAGGTCCTCTTGTTTCCAGAATAGATAGAAGTTCTCAATGTAGTGTAGTCCTCTCGGGGAACACTCTTTGGACAGCCATGTGTTCAACTGAAGAAGCCGGCTAAACTTGTTTATCCTCCTGTCGATGTTTGGAAGAGGTCCACTTATGAATGTTTTGATTTCCATTTTATCAAGCACGTCGAATAACTTCAAGAAGTCTTTTTTCAAAACTTCAGTCTGTTCCCGCCGCATGTCCACTGCACCCACGTGCACAATCAGCTGTTTAGCTCCTCCATGCTTAGCCATAATATTTGGAAGGAGTGACGTTATCTCAGAAACAGTGGCGCTTGGAAAAGAATGTGTGTTTATCTTTTCATGCGTCACGTGACTTATCGCACCGTCCCCAACCAAAACAATCTGCGTGACCTTGGCTCCTGGCACAGATCCTCCTCGCTGTATTTTGGCCATGTCATCTTTCCTTTTTTCATTTAATTTAATTTCATCTCTGAAAGTGATAAAAATCTGTTTGTGAGCTGTATTTTAGGTGACTTCACGTTATCTTTGTATCGTTATATAAAGTTAAGTTTATATTATATAAAGTTCCACAGTACGGGTTTAACCAAACGAACATCTACATCAATCCCAGAACAGATACTTGACTTCGCACTGTTTACAATGAATTAAGTTTGTCGGGCTGAATTTCCACTGTGTCCTCCCCGGGTTTGTCTGTAGATGCAGCGTCTCCAGCTGTCTCCGTTCATTAGGACAGAGTGCTGCTGGCCGCTGCAGTAATTGACATGTGGTGAGCGATGAGTTACAGTGCAGCTCCACAGACACAAGCGGCTGTGGGAATATCAAACCTGATCAATATTGATGCAAACTGCCTAAATGAGCAGAGCCAAGCAGCGAGGGGAGGGCTTCCTGCTTAACAGTCCATACAGCGCAGGCTCTGGGACTTTTAATAACTCTGAATCAATGAGACCTTTCTCTGAAAACTTATTAATGGAGCGACTGGACAGAGCTCAACTGCAAGGGAGCACAAGAGAAGACTTCTTTTTCTTAATGTTTTATGATGCAGTAAAACACAGGAAATGACTTGACTTGAGTTGAGCTTCTGTCTTTTATTTTTTTAGCTGATCTTACAAATCTCTTGCTATAGATTTATGTGGGGTCAAGAACAACAATAAAACAATTTATTTTTACCTGCCTTAATCTCATATGATATTTTTTGCAGCATTTCATTAGGAAAGATGAATAATTGGCACTCTTGCCCCGGCCATTAAAGGAGCACTTTAAGTGGAGGGTCCAACACCTTCTATTGTCCATGAAAGTGCTCATATTTTGCCAGAAATGTTCCTCAAAATCACATAAAACTTGGCAATAAAACACCTGTAATTCATCGAATGTATTTATTTATGTCTTACTTTATTTGAACAGGGACAATGAAGATGAATAAACATATATGTAAATGTGCCAGTATTAGCTATAACTGTAGCTGTAAACAAAACACACATTTCTTTATTTTGGAACATTCCAGTCATGAAAAAGGCAGGTAACGGACCTTCCAACTGAAAACTTTAAAATTCCAAACAATAACCAATATACTGAATGATGAAAAATATTCCAAGTGGTGTTTATGTGTAGGAAACTGACAACCATGAACAAACAACTTTCCTTTTCTGTGTTTTGTTGTTGTTTTGTTGTACAATTATTAAAGAAGAGATTGTTTTTGAGCTACCACTGCTAGTTTTACAATCCAATCTAAATCCAATCATTTGTTACATTATATTTATTTGTTTTTTAAGGACGTAAGACGTAAAGGTTACTTGACTCCATTGTCCTCAGCCCATAGCAGAATTACCTACAAAACTCAGCGTGAGTGGGCACAAAGCAGACTTCGTAACTCAGTGAGCGTTTATGTTTGCTGTGGTGTCGTGTTTGGTGAAGGAACGAGTGGCTATAGGAAAAAATATAGCCCTGACTCAGACTCTAATGGAGCTATAGACCTAAAGACGTTAAATAAATACATAGGAGAGTGTTAAAGTGACAAGGAACATTTGCCATTTGGGAGATGGTTAAAAAGCTTCTACAACCCACACTTTCCTTTGATGATTGCAGTGATAGAATGTAGATTTTGGTTTGAAGAGATCTCTTGAAAAGAAAAAGCCATCATCGCATTAGTGGTAAATGACGTTGCTGTTGTGCCAGTGGCAGCGTTGACAGCGTTGACAGCCGTAATGTCATTGGTCATAGAACGAGACAGTGATGTATCAGTGATGGAAGCTTAGAAGATTAGAATGAATAGTTGTTCCAGTTGTATTCATTTTGCCCTAATTTCTGTAGATACAAAACAACATTGAGAGCAAATAAGAGAAGCAAAAATGTCTTTGTGGAGACCAGCATGCACCGTTATGAGTCAGGTCTGTGGAGAAGCAAGCTCACTCTTGTTTTCAATGCTTTTTAGGGCAATAAAAACCTTTGCATAAGTTAAAGCTATTATGTGACGATTACAAAACTCAACAGAAGTTTTGAGTTGATGTGTGAACACTATTTTAACATTTTCTTTTTTAAATTTATTTTCACTTGGTAACATTAAAAATAATCAAAACCCATTCACATTTAAAATAAACGAGTACAGCTTGGCCCTCAAATTAATATGTGCAAATTAGTCCCAGAGCATTACATGGGCCTAAAATCACCTTTTCGTGGCAGTAATTCAGGCTAAATTCTGAATACTATCTACATTAGTTTAAGAAGAAGGTTTAAGGACTATAACCAGATGAATGTCATTGAAAAGCTGAACAAGAGCTGATCCATAGGTTTCAATCACTTGACTTATTTGTTGTCACCGCCATGTTGAAGACGTCACACATGAAAAACAGCCTCTCCAATTGAAAATGAAAAGGTTTGATTCTTCAAGAAGACAGAAGTTATGGCTTTCGATCCTGGTAAAAAGCAGCAAGTCGCTAACAACAAGAAATTGCTGCAACAAACTTTTGAGAACATTTACATCCAAGTTTCCTCGTCCACAAGTCCTCTGCACCAGACACGCCCTCAAAGCCTTCATGAGCACAGACTCTGATCCTAAAATATTACTCCTGGGCAGTTGCAAATTAGGCCGTTAAACTGTCTACTAGAAGGCTAACGTTCATTAGGCTGTAGTCACACAATAATATAATATGTAAACTAGCATTAGCAGGTAAACCACACTAGCATAACATTTGCAGGGTAAATTTATGATGCCATATTTCCTTGTCATTCATAATAGAGCGATGGGAAATCCTTTGAACAGTTGACCAATACTGTTTGCATCGTGAATCGGCTCATGTGCTTGTCAAACATGATTTAATAGATGGTGACTATCCTGTCTAGGCCCAGCTAAAGCCAAGGTTAGACGATAGGTAAAAACAGTGTAATAAATTTATTTGCACTTGAGATGCTCACCACGACTACTCGCCAAAAGGACAAATAGACAAAAGAAAAACAGTCTCTGAAGAAAAAGCTCAGGCTAAAATGGGTTATTTTAGTAACAAACATCCTGCTTAGCATAATGTCATTGACTTTCAGTGTGAGTATGAAGAAAGGATAGTGAACATGTTGTGTATTTGTTTTATAGTTGCCTGAACAGTTTGAATATTGTCACGGCTACAAAGACAAAAGGGCTGTTAATATTATTAGTCATGAGGCAAACATATCTGTTAACATTGCAAACATTGTGTAAAAGAAAAACACAATTTAAGTGAAGAGAAATATGATTTATATTTTATAGATACTAAAAATGTAAATATGTATACATGCAATAATATACATTTTAGAGGGGAACAATGAGGAAAATAATTCTGTTCACAGATAAATTAGAAACATGTTTATTCTCCTCTGTTGGGTAATTGTAACATTCATATCACGTGCCATTATTTTTTGGGGAAAAGAGGTTGTGTTGTTAACACTGACCAAGGTTAAAGGTCCCATAACATGCAAAATCGACTTTTCAGAGCTTTTAACCTTCTTACATTGCTATTTGTGCTTCATATATGTACCCAGAGTGTTTTTTTGATTGATTCCCACAGTTTTTAGCTATAGTACAGACTATTTCCTTTCCTCGAATCTCCAAACTGACGGGGGGTGGATGCAAGACCGCGTCATAAGGGCAAGCACGTGTCACCATCCCCCCTCTCCACCCCCACATCTGTTCTGCGCACGCTGTAGAATAAACACCAGATTTATTTTGTCTCAAAGTAGTGTTGATCTGAAGTTCTATCGTTTCTCACTCACTCGCGCGGAGCGGCGCAGCGCGGAGCAGACAGCTGTGGGACTACGTCACGGGTGGGCGGGGCACACACGCGCTCTGAGACTACGTCACGGGTTGGGCGGGGGAGCCAGATCGCTCTTCGCAAAGGTGGGGGCGAATATCAAACCAAGCCGTTTGCATTTCCGGGTTGGTGAGGGGGTCCAAGGTCTGGGTGATATTTCTTAACTATTATGTTATGGGTGTTGCACAACACTTATTATTATCAATTATACACTTAGGATAGACTACGAAACGTGAAAAAAAGCATGTTATGGCACCTTTAATGGTAAAAACCTGTTAGAAAGGATTTGCTGTGCACACTTTTGTTCCCACAGCAGGAGAATAGTATATAAGAGAGTCAAGCTGCTGTGACCTTGTTAACATGACACTTTTATTGTAATATTACGTTACCTTTGCAACTGCTTTAACAGCCACTCGTAATGCGTGATGCAGTACATGTGGGAGTCATGCAGAAAAATGTCAGACATGTTCACACAGATGAGTAAAAATAAGCCTATTCTTCTAGAAGTATCACACCTTTCAGTCACAGGAAACTGTTACAAAGTGCCATAGTACCGGTATATATTGTATTTATGTTGTATTTTATTTTGTCCGTAGTATGTATTTATTTTTATGTGTTAGCAAACAGCATCAACACAAACGGACAACAAAGAAATGATGACAAGAGACAATTTAAAGAAAATATGGCCGACTAAACCAATGTGCCTATTACATTTGAGTATTCAATTCTTTAGCTTACTATATGGTTGTCAAAATTAGGGGGAAAAAAATTACAAAACAATATTGAAACGGACACTAAATTGAGCAGGTATAAATACTGAAAAAGAAACGTATATGGGACCAATTTGTGTTTGGTGTTTAAATAGATTGAACACCAAACAGAATACCTAATCTAGCCTTTTGTGTCCTTGCCTATATGAGTTAAATTTCCATGAGCTGTGAAATTAGCTGCAATTGTTCAAGTAGTAAAAAAAGCCCAAATAAGCTCAATCGCAAAGATGTGTTCCCTAATCCCATCTTCTTGTTTTTTTTGGCTGCATCTGGAAGCCATTGTCAATCTGAAAGTACTGTTTTGAGGAGCTGGAATTTATACTGCCCAAAGGGGACGGGTTTTACCTTGAAACTTGCCCTATGCTTGTTTTTAGGCTATGGCCGCTCCCTCATGGCGTATAGTACCTGCTTGACATTTGACAGGCTTGGTTGTTGTTTTGACCACGGTTTGAGGAGGCTATTGTACACAGAAGGCAGATTGAATATTAAGGAAAAGAAAAAAACGGTTGTCTATGCGGGTATAAATTGTTACGAAAAATATATAAGTCAAGTAGACAAAAAACAAGGAACTGTTTTGCAAAGATAATAAAAAAAGCCTTTATTGCTACATGGCTTTAAGTTTAAAATACGCACCAACGTGTTTCAGCCTTAGTATGGCCTTCCTCATTTTAGACAGGATATTACAAAGCGTTCAAGATAGTAACTTATGTAAGTGCACTTACTTGAAAATCATACAATCATGTCAAATACAAAAATACAAACATACAAAAATATAAAAAATATAAAAATATAAAAATATAAAAATATAAAAATATAAAAATATAAAAATATAAAAATATAAAAATATAAAAATATAAAAATATAAAAATATAAAAATATAAAAATACAGTGTACAGTGTAATGCAGTCGCTCAGTTGCGCGTCCCCTCCAGGTGGGCATCTTCTTAACAATGCTAAAGTTTGTGTTTATCAGGGCTATAGAAAAGGAGTCAATGTCATCATTTAAGCCTGGAAATTCAGTGGCTTTTAAGTTCACAATCCAAAATGTTTTGCGTTGGAGTAAGTGAGAGAGTCTGTCTTCTCCTCACACTGGTTTTGGAACAGATTCAATATCACAACTCTTAATTTGTTAATATTTGTGTGGCCAGCAACTTGGAAGTGAACGGCCATGGGGTACTGGGGGTCACTTCTCCATATGGCACGTTTGTGTTCTAAAAGTCTGTCTTTGAGTCTCCTTTTTGTTCTGCCAATATAGAAACAGCCACACTCACCTTCCAGTTTATAGACCACGTAACATGAATTGCAGTTGGCATCGTTCTTTGGGTGGTAGATCTTTCCTGTCCGGTCTTGAAATGATGTGGACTTGTCAATGTTTGAGCAGTGGTTGCAATTACCATGGAAAAGTTCCTTTGGGGAGGTCTAACCAAGTGAAAGTGTAGTGACATTACTCGTTGGTCCTTTAAAGTGGGAGCACGTCTCATTTCTATTTTTTTTCTCATGCAGATTGCATCTTACTCCTGTGTTTCCCAATCAGAGATGCGAGGACCTGGGTTACACAAGCGCTTACCTGAGGGTGCTTGGAATGGTTTCAGATCAAAAAGGAAGGTTTTAAATTGTGCAATACAATACAATTCTCCGCTGGAGTCGAACACATCTCTACAAACAAGGGTCTATGTTAGTGCCAAACACCATTTGTTTGTACCATTCATTTTGTACCTGACAAGAGCACAAAGACACAACGAGGTGGAAAAGCTGAAGCACAACCAAACGAGGTACTATGGAGGAGCGTGGCCACGGAAGAATCAGAGGTCAGAAGTGCGAGTGACATTCTTATTTAGTGTGTGCTCTTGTGCCACTGACTGGCATGATCAGATTACGTGTAAAACAAAACTATTGTGCCATTTTTACTTTAAAAAATACTTTTTTAATTTGAGATTTTGGAGGATTTTGGACATAAATATCATTAAAACTGAAATACTTAACAATATAACACTACTAGTTAGGAGTCACTGCGAGTGAGACAAAGCTTATGTCATAATGCACCATTTCTGTTCAAAGAATGATTTTCTTTTGGCCAAAAGGAGCTGTTTGATATTTTTGTTGATATTTTTAGCTGGAGTTTCTCAGATTTCAGTGTGTTTATTGTTTGATATGAATAATTAAAGTACGCCTCCTAAAGTTCACACGCTTTATTAAAATGGCACTGGCATTGTGAGAGCACAAAACATACTGCGCTTGATGGAGCGTGGCAGTTTGGCATTTCGTCAGACTCTTCCAATCCCAGTTTTACCGAGACGAGAGGGTAAGGTTCAGACGGACTGCCACCTCTGCCAACGCTCCTGCCACCAGCACTAAATGAGCTCTGAGTGACTGCATACGTACTGCATACACTTTTGATCAAATACTCCAAATCCAGCCTCAAGTAATGCCAATTCTGTAACTTTTATAGTGTCACCTTTTCAATTCAAGTTGTGCATGGGGAAAGTTAGATGAAATGTCCAGCCAAGGAATGTCAAGATTATTGGATGAATGGATTTTAAGAAAACATTTAATTTCACTCGAAATGAGCAAACCCGAATGTTAAGTTATTGTCTATCTTTCTGTTTATGTCACATTGTACATTATGGAGTTGTAGCCTTTTATGTTTGCTGCACAGACTGATTAAAAGCTATCTTCTTCTTTCTTCTAAGTATTTATATGTCTGTCTCCATGGACACAATAGCAACAATTTAGCCACTAAATAGTGAGCAATCATGTCCTCAGAATATCATTACTTTTTGACTCATATTTTTTGTGTTTTTGTTTTAGATTTTCTCATAATAGTATGAAATAAACAACAGAATTAAATACTTTAGACTCTAAATCCCACCAATCTCAAATGAACACATTGTTTTGGTGCAGACAAAGCCACAGTGCTCAGAGCCACAAAATATGAATGTTTTTCCTGGGCTGAAAAGGTCATTGCTTGAAGAAGTGGGACATTTGTGTGATGTCCAAACTACCCAGAGACATAACTTCCTTGGAAAGCTTTGCACTCGAATGCAGCCTGAAAAGTTATATCTCAAACACAACTTTTCGATATAGTCAAAATATTATTATTCAAATAATGTCTGTGGAAATGTATTTTCCTCTTAAAGCCCTGGGTTTCACCGTCAAAATGTGTGATGAAAATGAACGACTTTGGCTTTGATCTCAAATAATGTATCTTCTTTGCACGTCCATTTTTTTAAATGATAAAAGCAGGTAATTCATAAACACCAAGATGAAAGCAACACAAGTCATTTTGCAAATATGGCAGTAATTTGGCCCGATGACATGGCAATTTTTTACATAATTGCTGCTAAATGTGATTTTTGAAAAGGCTGTTTTGGACATTTTGACATTGGTTTTTCACATTTTGCAGCTATGAAAAAAAGAATAATTAATATGACAATATGACAAAAATATATTCATTAATTTAGCCTATTTATTTACAGACTCTAAAGGTAAAAAACCTAAAGCATGTTGAAACTGATTTTAAACATAGAGGTTATTGCTGAATATAGTGTTATGTAATGTTTAGGGAACCAATGGCATAAAACAGTATCTCATCAAACACTAATTAAGCAATGTAAAATGCCAATGCTAAGTGCTGATAATTAGTGCGATTGCAAAGGAAGCTGTTGTTGACGCTCTCAATTGTCATTAGCAATATGCTCATTAAACCCGTATGCATTAACCCTATGTAAATGCAATCCACGTTTAATTGTGCTTAAGAAATGTAATATTATTATTAACACGCTGGAGCTAATTTTTATGTACACAAAAAAGTAGTATAGTAGTAGTAGTTGTATTACCGGTAATAACAATTCATAATATTGATCACATATCACATTCCTTGACACATGCAGAGGAAAAAAACAACCCTGAAATCAGAGAAAAATGTGAAAAATAATCGTACAGCTTTCAACTTTCGTGATCTAACTTTACTTGACAGGCAGGAATAAGAGAATTTAAGATCCATTTAACATCATCAAATTAGAGGGTATTCCAAGATCCTCTTTGCCAACATCAAAGCACCTTAGAACCTTTGGCTTCATTATAACTTCGCCTCTGAAACTCACTGACTAAATTATAAAAAAAAACATTTATTATTCAACAAGTTCAACCAAGTGAACAATGACCTCCTGCTGTTTTACAAGACCCAATCAAATATTTTGACATCTTGCTGCGACCGTTGAAAAATATATTGGTTTATGCACTGCCTCTTGCATTTGTTATTCTGCGTAACACAGCTTCACATTTGACAAATACACGTTTAAGAGATTTTTTATTTGTTGTTAGCAATCATTTTTAATTGGTTGGATACTGTTTATTTATTGACCTAAATTATGATTATTCAATTGAGGACTGTTTTTGCAGCAGTAACTGTAAACACTGTATTGGATTTTCTGCACAGCATCAGCTTTTTATCCGAGATGTGTTGTTTGACAGTAATCTCTGATCTCCACGAAGAACAGAATTACGGTTGTGTTATTGTATACATAATGTACATTGTTCCTCCGCACTTGGCCCATGCTCCAATGCCCCTGGGCCAATCCGTCCACCACAATGCAGCATCAGGGGACTCGTTTCCAGATCTTGAGCTTTGTTTGATCAGGACTCTCTTTGCTGGAGTGTTTGGCAATTGAATATGTTTTAATGTGGACATAAAAGTCAAACTAACATTGCACTTTGTATAATTCAAATGCTCACAGGAGAGCTACTGTTGTCTTGTGTGTGTCGGAGCAATTAGCAGGCTGACTGAAGCCCTGATGGGGCTGTTGATGCTGTGATCAAGGACACAGTGACACAGTGTCATGGCGCTGCACCACATCTCACTTATTTTCTCTGTTGGACCCCTGGAGTCTTAACATGGACCAGTGCCGTCCGTCCTCTCCTCTGGGACAGTGTGCTGATGTTAAATAGCCTACTCAAAAAGCCAGGGTCAATGTACAATGTGACTGAACCAAATGTACTGGGACTAAATAATACACTGTATCTTTGGTTGCCAGAATTTTACGGTAAAAAAATGAATAAATCTGGTGACAATTACAATACTGTGCAGTGATGGGGAATTGGAAAAAGTCTTCAGTTTAATAGCTTCCTTAGAGATTTTTAATGGTAAAATCCCAACCACAATGGGAGACCACTAGAATACCAAGTGCTGCGGTGGGAGAGACATGGCTCAGTGGTATATTGTCATTGTGTCCATGGGAAAAGACACTTCTAGTTCTAGCCTATTCAACTTGAGGTCCTCAGGCCAGATCAGGCCCTCCAAACAATGTGATCCAGTCCGGTGCTCATCTTCCAAATATTACTGGTTTTACTTGTTTACTGGTTTAGCCCTGGTTTGGTCCTTGTTGATTTAGTACTGGGATGGACATTTTGCAGTGCCTTTTGTATTTATTTTCACAAAAATATAATATAGCAGTTGTTGTTATATTATTATGATGCATACAGCTCTAATGTTGAGCATATTTTTGTGTGAGCCCAAATTCAGTCAAAAGCAGTGGCACATTCTGCACCCCAGAGCCCACGGCCCTCAGGAGAATGTGGTTGAATAGCTGCTTTGGTGTATAATATTAAACCAATGCCAATTTGGTGAAATACCTCATTTCAAAGGTAGTCATTTCAAAGGTAGTCATCTAGACACTGTTTTTAATAACATTGCCTAAACTGCTCTAATGCAAAAACTAGTGTCAATATTTTATCAAGAGATTTGAAAAAAGGGTTATTTGTTTCACATTAAACTCCAAGTTTCAGAAGTACGGATCACATGGAAAGTACAAAAGTCCCATACGGTTTATAAAGGTCAACATTTACCATTTTCTAAAAAAAAAGTAAGACTAACTTTGAAGGATTACTGAAATGTGTTCCAATGACACAACACAAAACAACATATAGCTCCTCAAGTGAGTTTTAAAACATTGCCCCAATGTATTACTCAACATTGCATTCTGAATCTGCCGTCTCTTAAAAAAGCTTTTCCAAATCAGTTTTGCCTCTGGAAGCATGTTCCACGCTTAAGCCTTTGTATTCCTGCGATGGCCACAGACGACCTTGTACATTACCATTTACAGTGCATTTAGTTTGCTTTCAAACCAACACAGCCTCCACCATAACAGTCCTCTGCTGATTCACTGAGACAAGGTCACCATTTGAACCAGGCGCTTTAAAGACGTTTGTTTTATCGCTCGGAGGAATGAATAGAAGAGGTTTATTGCTGTGCTCTGGTATGCGTCTCAAAACAAATTGTGTTCACTATCATGCGGCCCTGCTCCATATATCCGCCAAACAATATCCTGCTGCTTTATTATATATTTTGCCTTTTGGTGCAGAGTGCAATGGGAAGGGCAGACCGTGAATGACAACAGAATGACTTTAAACAGGGGTATAAAAGTTTGAGCGGCGTGGGATTGGGTATAAACTGAATTGTGAAAGTTTTAAGATATTTTGATATATAAGTTAAAATGTTTTGTATCCTGTGCATGCTTTCTTTGATGATTGGTGCTTTTATTTTCCTCCTAACAACTATTTAGACACACCATTGTAGCATATTTGATCATCGATTCATATTACAACAAGGGTTATATTCTGTGCAGTAATGTATATATACGTTTCTTTTGCCGATCTTTTCCATTTATAACCATCATTATGTTAGCTCTCTAGTAAATTGCATTGATCTAATGATGTCAATTCTAAAAAAAATGGCATAATCACCGCTTGTTCTGGTTATTGTCAAAGAAACATTTTATCTCGTCTCATTACTGCACCATTAGCTCGATGGACTTCTTTTCAGGCAGCAGAATAATTTTTAAATGATCCCAATAGATCAAATGAAAACCAACCAATACATTTAGTCACATATCATTATAAAAGCTGCTCATGCCATTATTTTGTTATTAAGTTGTAATGCACTCGCTTTGCCTCATTGTTTCTTATGAGCATGGCTATATATATTTAGGCCCGAGCCCCAGCAGGGCGGAGGGCCTATTGCTCCCGCAACGCTGCCGAAGGCAGCGTTGCAACTGTCTGACTGTCTGACTGTCTGTTTGGTACCCCGTCGCCCCTGGCAAGTACAGTGAATTAGCCCATGCCGAAGGCATGGATCATGCATACTTACTCCTGCTATGACAGAAATAGTCAACAATTAGTGAATGGGCGTAGCCCATTCACTAATTGTTGACAACAGCAGCGCGAAGCGCTGCATTCCTCCAAAAACCCTCCTGGCATCGTCCCGTATGCGAGAATCCATGCCGCAGGCATGGGCCATGCTTGTATCTGCTCAAATCAATGGAAGTCTATGGGGAGTGGGCGGGGCATCCCGACGGAATAGGGAGTGACGAGCGCGTAAGCGCTCGTAATGATAATTCCACCCCATGGCGGCATCGGGAAGGCTTAGAGCTTTCAAACGATGTATCATTTGTTGTTATAGTAAAAACGGCTATATTGTTTTTGCTAAAAATATTATTAGGCCCGAGCGCCACAAGCTGGCGAGAGGCCTATTAATCTCGTAAGGCCGTGCGAAGCACAGCTGCGAAAGTGCGCACGTAGTGCGCACGAAATCGAGCGCGAAGCGCTCGCCCACTTCCAAACACTCACTAACGCACTCCTCCACTCATGCACGCCCCGTGCATACTAATTAGTTGTAGGAAAATGGAACATTACCGTTGTAAACGGGCGAAGCCCGTGCAAAAGTTCGCACTAAACGAGCACTTTACATTGGGATGACGACCGCGAAGCGGTCGTCATCCCCATATAAAGCACTCATTTGCGCTAAGTAGCTCACGAATACGTTCCCCATCTCTTGCATGTTCCGTGCATATAAGCATGTAATGCAAAAATTGAACATTATTACTGTATAGAGGGCCAAAAACACAAAGTGGGCGGAGCCCACTCAAAATTATCGAAAGTACCCGTCAGTGACCAGGGACCCACACCATGAGGTAGGAAAGCGCGAGCGCTTTCCGAAAATGTATAGTTTATGATATTTGAAAAATGGGAAACATTGTTTTCACATCGGAATATTATTCTTTCTTTCTTTCTTTCTTTCTTCTTCTTCTCGGGACCAACCCCCCTATTTTTCACCCAGTGAACATTGACGAAAAGTCACAAAAATTTGCACACCTCTAAAAATCGTGCCTCTCTACATTCTGGCTATTTTCCTTTTCTAAAATAAAAAAAATTGGCGCGTCAGCGCCACCAAATGTACCAAAAATGCATTGAGAGATGGGAAATGACCCAAAAAAAATCTGATCGTAGAATCATGAAATTTGGCGCAGAGGTAGATGGTGACAAGAGAAGTAAAAAATATTATTACGGCAACGCCGTCCCCCGAACCAAATGTCGGCCATATTGCTTCAAAAATGGCTAAACATGACTTCGGAGTCTTTCCAAACGTCGTACTTTTGCGAACTCCTCCCAGGGCGTTGGCCCTAAAAAGCTGAAATTTGGTGAAAATGCTACTGAGGAGTGGGACATCAAAAGTTATCCAAATTACATTGATACCTCTCACGGTCTCTGTGCGGCGAAGCCGCAAACTGTAACTAAAATTTCAGAAATCTCCCATATTTAAAATTTCTGCCGTTTGCGCAGATAAAGTCCGAATTGCGTCAAATTAGAATCAGTTGTTAAACTCTTTGCCCTAAACCTACTTGAAGTGAAATAAATTCATTTGGCGCCACAGCGCCCCCTACAGATTTTATATGGAGGTTAAATGTTTAGTTTTGCGAAATTATATGAAATTTGACACACAACTCAATTTTAGCATCCCCATCAAAAAAGTCAATGAGACCCATGTCATAATTGTTATGGCGTTGCCGTAACGATGACCGAAACCTCCCATGTTATTCCAATGGGGCCAGAACATGTTTACACTTTAGACTTTCACAAACTCCTCCCAGGGCGTCAGCCCTATTAACCTGAAATTTGGTGAGACTCATCTTCAGGACCATCAAAAGTTATCCACATTTTCATTCAAAGAGTCACGGTGTCTGTGCGGCAAAGCCGCACATTTTGCCAAGAATTCAAAATAAAATTGCTTTTTGATGGTAAAACAAAGGGGAGAACATGTGACAGCGTCACAGATTCAGCAGTAGGCGTGATAAAAGGACAATTGGGGCGCGTTAGCGCCCCCTCCTCTTGCGGCGTGGCGGCGGTGTGGCGGCGGCGTGGCGAGGGCCGATCATTGCCGCTTGCGGCTATATTTATTATTATTATTATTATTATTTTTCTTGTTCTTCTTCAGCGCTTTGATCTCTAATTTGACCCCCTGAACATGCTCAAAAACTCACCAAACTTTGCCCAAAATTCAGAATCGGCGAAAAATTTTATTTTTTCTGGGCCATTTTTTTTTTCGTTAAAAAATGGCGCGACAGCGCCACCGACAAAAGTCAAAATACATTGCGCCTATGGGAGACGCCCCGAGGTCAACTTTGGCGTAAAGCTACGAAATTCGGGACACGCATTCCTCTCGTGAGGATAAACAAAAAAAATCATTGTGGCCACGCCCCCAGACTTACCCTATGGCCGCCATCTTCCTTTGAAAATGAAAACAAGCTGAGTTAGCCATTTTGTTTACGTCAAACTTTGACGAACTCCTCCTAGGGCGTTTTGCCCACCGACTTCAAAATCGGCGTACGTCCTCTGGACAAGTGGGGCATCTAAAGTTATTCAATTTTTTGAGATACCTTTTACGGTCTGTGTGCGGCGCAGCCGCAAAGTTGGACAACTTATTTTGGAATATTGCAGGTCTAAAAATTGCTCCCATTTGATCAAAACCAGTCCGATTAGGACCAAATTTGAATCAGTTGTTAAACTTTCTAGTTTGGACCAGTTTAGGCTGACAAAATTGAAATGGCAGTGATAGCGCCCCCTACAGAGTGACCTTTAAATTAACATTGAAGGTCAAAAATTAGTTTTACCAAAATTGTCTAAACTTTACCCAAAATTCTATTTTGCCGTCCCGATCACAAAAGCCAATCACAAAAATGCCTAAATTTTTACGCCGTAGTCGTAGCGATGACAGAAACCTCCCATGTTATCCCTATGGGAAAACCACAAAATCTCTCAAATTACCACATTTTTATGTTTTACACTTTAACGAAGTCCTCCTAGTGCGTTTTGCCCACCAACCTCAAAATCGGTGTACGTCCTCTAGACAAGTGGTGTATCTAAAGTTATCCAAATTTTAAGGATAACTTTTACGGTCTTTGTGCGACGGAGCCGCAAACGTTTCCCAGAATTCTGACTATTTGGCCTTCAGAGTGGCCTATAAACAATAGAGTTTTTCCAAATGACATGATATTTTGAACGAAATTCTAATTTGCCATCCTGATCATACAAGTATGAGAGCCAAAGTCATATTTTGTACGGCGTAACCGTAGCGTTGACAGAAACATCCCATGTTATCCTTATGGGAAAATCGTAGAATCGCTCAAATCACCACATTTTTACGCTTCACACTTTAACAAACTCCTCCTAGGGCGATTGTCCGATCAAGTTCATATTTGGAGAATATCATCTACACAAGCGGGGCATCAAAACTTACCCATATTTTGATTCTAAGTGCTACGGTCTCTGTGTGGCGGACCCGCAAATATATGTCAGAAATGGGAAAACAGCGAAATCTCTAAAATCACCACATTTTTACGCTTCACACTTTAACGAACTCCTCCTAGGCCGATTGCCCGATCAAGCTCATATTTGGGGAAAATCATCTACACAAACGGGGCATCAAAAGTTATCCATATTTTGATTTTAAGTGGTACGGTCTCTGTGCCGTGGAGCTGCAAATATACTGTCACAAATGGGAAAAACGCCAAATCCTTGAAATGTTCACATTTACGCTTCACACTTTAACAAACTCCTCCGTGGGCAATAGCTCGATCAAGCTTTACTTTGGGAAAAATCATCTACACAAGCGCGGCATCAAAAGTTATCCATATTTTTATTCCAAGTGCTACGGTCTCTGTGCGGCGGCGCAGCAAATTTGACTGACACTTGTGTTCATTTGCACTGGATTGGCCATGTCCAATGTGTCGCCGTCTGTCAAGTTCTTTTTTTATTCAACACACAATAAGGGCGCCATCTTTATCAAGTCAAAAGCGCAGAGTCGGAAGGCCGGCGGCCCGCGAGGGCCGTTGGATGCCGCTTGCGGCTTTAATTATTATTATTTTTCTTGTTCTTCTTCAGCGCTTTGATCTCTAATTTGACCCCCTGAACATGCTCAAAAACTCACCAAACTTTGCCCAAAATTCAGAATCGGTGAAAAATTTTATTTTTTCTGGGCCATTTTTTTTTTCGTTAAAAAATGGCGCGACAGCGCCACCGACAAAAGTCAAAATACATTGCGCCTATGGGAGACGCCCCGAGGTCAACTTTGGCGTAAAGCTACGAAATTCGGGACACGCATTCCTCTCGTGAGGATAAACAAAAAAAATCATTGTGGCCACGCCCCCAGACTTACCCTATGGCCGCCATCTTCCTTTGAAAATGAAAACAAGCTGAGTTAGCCATTTTGTTTACGTCAAACTTTGACGAACTCCTCCTAGGGCGTTTTGCCCACCGACTTCAAAATCGGCGTACGTCCTCTGGACAAGTGGGGCATCTAAAGTTATTCAATTTTTTGAGATACCTTTTACGGTCTGTGTGCGGCGCAGCCGCAAAGTTGGACAACTTATTTTGGAATATTGCAGGTCTAAAAATTGCTCCCATTTGATCAAAACCAGTCCGATTAGGACCAAATTTGAATCAGTTGTTAAACTTTCTAGTTTGGACCAGTTTAGGCTGACAAAATTGAAATGGCAGTGATAGCGCCCCCTACAGAGTGACCTTTAAATTAACATTGAAGGTCAAAAATTAGTTTTACCAAAATTGTCTAAACTTTACCCAAAATTCTATTTTGCCGTCCCGATCACAAAAGCCAATCACAAAAATGCCTAAATTTTTACGCCGTAGTCGTAGCGATGACAGAAACCTCCCATGTTATCCCTATGGGAAAACCACAAAATCTCTCAAATTACCACATTTTTATGTTTTACACTTTAACGAAGTCCTCCTAGTGCGTTTTGCCCACCAACCTCAAAATCGGTGTACGTCCTCTAGACAAGTGGTGTATCTAAAGTTATCCAAATTTTAAGGATAACTTTTACGGTCTTTGTGCGACGGAGCCGCAAACGTTTCCCAGAATTCTGACTATTTGGCCTTCAGAGTGGCCTATAAACAATAGAGTTTTTCCAAATGACATGATATTTTGAACAAAATTCTAATTTGCCATCCTGATCATAAAAGTATGAGAGCCAAAGTCATATTTTGTACGGCGTAACCGTAGCGTTGACAGAAACATCCCATGTTATCCTTATGGGAAAATCGTAGAATCGCTCAAATCACCACATTTTTACGCTTCACACTTTAATGAACTCCTCCTAGGGCGATTGTCCGATCAAGTTCATATTTGGAGAATATCATCTACACAAGCGGGGCATCAAAACTTACCCATATTTTGATTCTAAGTGCTACGGTCTCTGTGTGGCGGACCCGCAAATATATGTCAGAAATGGGAAAACAGCGAAATCTCTAAAATCACCACATTTTTACGCTTCACACTTTAACGAACTCCTCCTAGGGCGATTGCCCGATCAAGCTCATATTTGGGGAAAATCATCTACACAAACGGGGCATCAAAAGTTATCCATATTTTGATTTTAAGTGGTACGGTCTCTGTGCCGTGGAGCTGCAAATATACTGTCACAAATGGGAAAAACGCCAAATCCTTGAAATGTTCACATTTACGCTTCACACTTTAACAAACTCCTCCGTGGGCAATAGCTCGATCAAGCTTTACTTTGGGAAAAATCATCTACACAAGCGGGGCATCAAAAGGTATCCATATTTTTATTCCAAGTGCTACGGTCTCTGTGCGGCGGCGCAGCAAATTTGACTGACACTTGTGTTCATTTGCACTGGATTGGCCATGTCCAATGTGTCGCCGTCTGTCAAGTTCTTTTTTTATTCAAGACACAATAAGGGCGCCATCTTTATCAAGTCAAAAGCGCAGAGTCGGAAGGCCGGCGGCCCGCGAGGGCCGTTGGATGCCGCTTGCGGCTTTAATTTTTCTTGTTCTTCTTCAGCGCTTTGATCTCTAATTTGACCCCCTGAACATGCTCAAAAACTCACCAAACTTTGCCCAAAATTCAGAATCGGCGAAAAATTTTGTTTTTTCTGGGCCATTTTTTTTTTTCGTTAAAAAATGGCGCGACAGCGCCACCGACAAAAGTCAAAATACATTGCGCCTATGGGAGACGCCCCGAGGTCAACTTTGGCGTAAAGCTACGAAATTCGGGACACGCATTCCTCTCGTGAGGACAAAAAAAAAAAAAATCATCGTGGCCACGCCCCCAGACTAACCCTATGGCCGCCATCTTCCTTTGAAAATGAAAACACGCTGTGTTAGCCATTTTGTTCACGTCAAACTTTGACGAACTCCTCCTAGGGCGTTTTGCCCACCGACTTCAAAATCGGCGTACGTCCTCTGGACAAGTGGGGCATCTAAAGTTATCCAATTTTTTGAGATACCTTTTACGGTCTGTGTGCGGCGCAGCCGCAAAGTTGGACAACTTATTTTGGAATATTGCAGATCTAAAAATTGCTCCCATTTGATCAAAACGAGTCCGATTAGGACCAAATTTGAATCAGTTGTTAAACTTTCTAGTTTGGACCAGTTTATGATGACAAAATTTAAATGGGCGCAATAGCGCCCCCTACAGAGTGAACTTTAAATTAACATTGAAGGTCAAAAATTAGTTTTACCAAAATGTTCTAAACTTTACCCAAAATTCTATTTTGGCGTCCCGATCAAAAAAGCCAATCAGACAAATAACTTATTTTTTACGGCGTAGTCGTAGCGATGACAGAAACCTCCCATGTTATCCCTATGGGAAAACCGCAAAATCTCTCAAATATCCACATTTTTATGTTTCACACTTTAACGAACTCCTCCTAGTGCGTTTTGCCCACCAACCTCAAAATCGGTGTACGTCCTCTAGACAAGTGGTGCATCTAAAGTTATCCAAATTTTAAGGATAACTTTTACGGTCTCTGTGCGACGGAGCCGCAAACGTTTCCCAGAATTCTGACTATTTGGCCTTCAGAGTGGCCTATAAACAATAGAGTTTTTCCAAATGACATGACATTTTGCACTAAATTCTAATTTGCCATCCTGATCATACAAGTATAAGAGCCAAAGTCATATTTTGTACAGCGTAACCGTAGCGATGACAGAAACATCCCATGTTATCCTTATGGGAAAATCGCAAAATCGCTCAAATCACCACATTTTTACGCTTCACACTTTGACAAACTCCTCCTAGGGCGATTGTCCGATCAAACTCATATTTGGGGAAAATCATCTACACAAACGGGGCATCAAAAGTTATCCATATTTTGATTTTAAGTGGTACGGTCTCTGTGCCGTGGAGCTGCAAATATACTGTCACAAATGGGAAAAACGCCAAATCCTTGAAATGTTCACATTTATGCTTCACACTTTAATGAACTCCTCTGTGGGCAATAGCTCGATCAAGCTCATATTTTGGGAAAATCATCTACACAAGCGGAGCATCAAAAGTTATCCATATTTTTATTCCAAGTGTCACGGTCTCTGTGCGCTGGAGCCGCACATTCGACCCACATTTGTGTTCATTTGCACTGGTTAAGCACAGCATTGAACATGTACAATGTGTCGCTGTCTTAGTTCTTAGACAATTACGTTAGCGCCATCTCTGTAAAATGCAGAGAGCAGAGTCGGAAGGCCGGCAGCCCGCAAGGGCCGTTGGATGCCGCTTGCGGCTTTAATGTATCTTTATAATTTATTTGCTGCTCCATCTCAAACTGCTGCCGCCTGTATAACAACAAAACACTAACAGCTTCTTAAAACACAGAGCGGTGCATCATCCACTCATTCAAAATGTGAATAATCCAGGATGATAAAGGGCAAAAAACATCATTAAACCAGATTTTTCCACGTTCAAATGTTTACTAAAAGTGTATATTTTGTCCAAAATACTCAAAAGCAGTGTAAGAAGAGCACACATCATATCCAACCAAACAAAACCATATAAAATGTCAGAGCTCCACGTGATCCAAGTATGCAAATACAGGCCATTTTGAACCGGATTAGTTTTACCCTATGACGATGTGTTGATGCAATAGTAATCCTGCTCTGCTCTTTACTTCATTTGTACCTGGATGTACAGTGGATGTTACGATGTTTGACCTTTGCCTTTCCTGGTTAAAGGTCAATAAATACACAAATTAATATGTTGTCTCTTTACAAATACATACGAAATTACAATCGCAATAGAGACAAACACATGTCTTCAAATATGTTAAATAAAGTGTAAACGTTTAATAATCGTGGCTAGATGAAATTGGGGGCATAGTGTGTGATTCTCGCGCCGTAATAAGTCACTCTATCATATTCTGGATGGTATTCAACGGAAAAACAGTGCCAAAAAGTAATAATGACTTGGCTTCAATTCAGTTCAATTCAATCACTTTATTTATCCCAGTGAGACAAGTAAGAGGCATGGAGAGTAGCAGAATTACAGCAATAAAGAAAAGTATACATCAATGAATAAGTCCCCCACGCATACATAATTGTAGCGTCATGCTGAGCTCATGTCTAAAGCGCTGCAACATTACACATTATATAAGTACCTTGAATGGCATTTTTTTATTTCCTTTAATGCAAACTATACACTAAGCCTATATTAATGCATAATCAATATCAATTCAAATGTGTAAGATTATGTGTGGACTGATACCTCCTTTGGAATTGAAGACGTATATTTTACCACAGCTCTGTATGTGACTTAACAGCATTCTCACACATCTCAACATTAATATGAGGCAGTGATAAGACCCCTCCATCAAAGCTATACGCGCTTATCTGAAATTAATCAACAGCCCTCCAGTCACTCAGAATCGTAACGTTATAGTGTATTTTTTGCCATTTATCTCCCTTTATATAGTTTTCAGTCCAGATGTTTTGGAGTTCTATTCATTGGAACGGGCCGGAGGCTGTAATTGAAAATGTATTTACCTAATGTCTCTGAGAGCGTATGGCAGTTTGAAAGAAGACAGAAAGAAAAAGTGGATTTCTCAAAGGCTAGTTACTGTAGAAATAGATGTGTTACACTGTTTTTTGTCGGCAAAGCTGAGACTCAACAATGAAAATGCCTGAAATTCCTGACTATCTGGCCTTGCTGTTTCTTTGCTACATATAATTTTGAATAAAGTTGGTTATTTTTTGTGTAATGGTTTTTTTTGTGGGACAATGGATTGGACAAGAGTGGCTCTCAAACTCTTTACATCAAGGGGACAACCATGTTTTAGACAACCATGTCTAAAACTGGGTATAAACCATGTCTAAAACTGGGTATAAACCATGTCTAAAACTGGGTATAAACCATGTCTAAAACTGGGTATAAACCATGTCTAAAACTGGGTATAAACCATGTCTAAAACTGGGTATAAACCATGTCTAAAACTGGGTATAAACCATGTCTAAAACTGGGTATAAACCATGTCTAAAACAAAACTACACCATTGTCACTGAAGTTCTGAAGGAACCTTAAGGAGGACAGAAAATGTGGATCAAATAAACTTGCATTAATCAATTACATGCCAAAATTTGAGAACCACATGTATAGACCATCTAGTCCTATACTGTGATAATGATAATGTTTAATTTAAGCAAACGTATCAATATTAAGCATATCATTGTCAAATTTCCCACAGCAGTTAAACTCACATGGAAAAAAGTACTCATTTTAAATTAGACGTTAACATAAGACTCATATAAGACTCATCAAATCAAAGCTATTAAGAAATGCCACAAGAGTTCAATGAAAGAACAATAGTGTATGCCGGTTTGTACCGTCTGGGTTCAAATTATTCCCTTTGTGGCAGTTTTTTCTCGATTAGTGGTAGGAAAGTATTTTTGGGAGACATTTCTGGAGCCTTTTCTAACATTGACACTCACATTAAACTAAATTAGCAATAGCTTTTTATTAAACCACCTTAGCGAAATGAGTCCGGCTTTAGTGAGGTCTCTACTCTCTCTTATAGGTTGCTAAAGTTTGATCAAACAGTACACTCAAAACTCCAAGAGCAACAGCAGAGTAGAGGTGATGAAGCTATCTTCTTTAGCGTCCTATAGGGGCTAACGGTCTTAGCAAAGTAGTGCGATGAACAGACTTTCCACAAATCTGCTGCACAGACATTTGACATAGATAATGAGTCTCGTTCGATAGCAGCGCATCAGATAAAGCCAGAGTCGGGCCCGGTGTCAGTGCTGTTAATTAGCAGTCCCGCGACATGCCTCCGATTGTTTGTGGTGGAACTCGAGATGCGCCGACCTCGCGTGTGTTGTTAAAAGCGCGGCATGGCGGTTCAACTGTGACTTTCATAATGATCCCACATGGATTTTAAGTGCAGAGCAGCAGATAGTAACACAGCAACATCCGACAGAGTAATGGTGAACAGCAAAGGATTACAAGTGTTTTTGCAAGGCTTATAGTCTGTGTAAAACATACTGGTATTTATGAAAAGATATATTAGATCAATGGAACAATCTTTTTTTGAAACTGATGAGATAGATCCACATTTTTAGATATTAGGTTGAATATTTCACATATTTAAATATATACCAGACTTTTTTTTTCTATGTAGTTGATAACATTTGTTTGGCTCCAGTACAAATATGTTTTAAAGGTAGCTGTTAGGTGTTAGGGTCAAAATGTGACCACAAAGTGCCTTCTGCATCTAATTATAGAGCATTTGTTCTGGATGTGTGCTGTTAGCATGCTAGCTGTTATTAGCTTTAGCGTGACGGCAAAAATCTCTCATCCTTGTATGGAAGTTGTGAAAAGTTCTAACAAACTCATTGCAGTGAATAATTATGATGGTTGTAATTCATTATATATATTTTTTATTAAACTGGACAAACATTTTTAAGAGATTCACCACTCATCCAAGTAGCTTCTTCAGTTCTGATAAGATACTGTCTGACGGGACGAGCGAACTACTCTGGATCTACCTTGGTTTATAATCAGTGTAAGAACTACTCACTAAGCTACTAGGATGAGTGTCTAGTCAACAAAATTATATGTATATTTTTTATATTTGCGTGTGTGTGATGTAACCTAGTACATTTACTTAAGCATTATTATAGCTCCTACGTAATTATTTTGCAACCTTTTTCTTTAAATTTTTTTAATTATTGTAAACCATTACGAGTTTGGGGTTTCGGGGAAGAAAAGACTCAAACTCGTAATGGCCAGAGTAAGACATGTGGTAAGAAAAAGTTGGAAAAATCACTACGATCTGGCTGCCGGACTATTAAATTGGAGTGACAGTACTTGCACTTGAGTGAATCTTTTTAATACCCACGTCTTCTTGAAGCCGGGAACATCAAACACTTTGGCCAATTAGAGCCGAGATATTCACTAAAGACAGAATCTTGTCATTGACACAACACAATATGCTTTTGGACGAAGAGAAGTGATCCCATGGCAACGCATGCAGATGCTCAGTGAGACTAAGGGGTCACCACAGGAAACAGAATCTGAAATATTTTTGATGCCAGATGTCCTTCCTTTTGCTTTCCCTTGGTCACATGATTCAGCACTGACTATCTGCTACGTCTACAGAAACACAATGGTCAAAATCATATCATTTTATAAGTCTGAGTCTATTATTTGAAACAAAAAGGGAATCAACTGTGGTATTCCATCATCTCTGCTGTTTGTGACAGTTAATACTTCATAATGACACCCTGGCCAAATGCCTCCATCAGCGCAGACAATGTTATTGTGTCTTTCCTCTGATGTTATTGCATTTAGGAGGAAAATAATCCATTTGTCAAAATGTACCATATAAATCACATCAATATCAACTTCTCATGGAGTAAACAATTACTTATTTTTTTTTACCTGGAGCTGAATTTGAAACACAATATGCCAATTTTAGCCTCAGATCTATTTGTTCCTTTACATGTATATGTGTTCTGGACATTGTAACTGTGAAGGGGTCGGTAAAGAGACAAAAGTCATAACTTTTATTACATTCCTTGCGCCCTTTCTCTTCACCCTTTACACTGCAGACTTCAGACATGACACGGACAGCTGTGTCCTGCAGAAGTTCTCTGACGACTCTGCCATCATCGGACTCATCACGGACGACGATGATGCGGAGTACAGAGGACTGGCGCAGGACTTTGTGGACTGGTGTCAGCGGAACCACCTCCTCATCAACGTGGGGAAGACCAAGGAGATGGTGGTGGATTTCCGCAGACGCCCCCTCACCAGTGAACATCCAGGGACGGGACATTGAGAGAGTGGACTCATACAAGTACCTGGGTGTTCATCTGAACCACAAACTGGACTGGACTCATAACACAGACGCACTGTACAGGAAGAGCCAGAGTCGGCTCTACCTCCTGAGGAGACTCAGGTCTTTTGGAGTGACAGGGCCACTCCTGAAGACCTTCTATGACTCTGTGGTGGCATCAGCCCTCCTGTACGGTGTGGCCTGCTGGAGCAGCAGCATCACAGAGAGGGAGAGGAAGAGGCTGGACAGAGTCATCAAGAAGTCCAGCTCCGTCCTGGGCTGTGCTCTGGACTCAGTGCAGGAGGTGGGGGACAGAAGGGTCCTGGGTAGATTCACATCTATGCTGGACCATGAGTCTCACCCTCTGCAGGACACTCTGTCCGCTCTGGAGAGCAGCTTCAGTGAGAGACTGATCCACCCTCGATGTGCGAAGGAAAGGTTCCGTAGGTCTTTCCTTCCTGCTGCTGTCAGACTTTATAACAAACACTGTTAGTCCTGAACACTCGCAATACTGACCTAACCATGTGCAATTCCGTCATATGTGCAATTACTGTCATGATTCATGTGCAATTACTGTGAAATTCATGTGCAATCCATGTGCCGTCGTGACACATATTCATGTGCAATTACTGTCATGATCACATGCAATGGTATTTATGTATTTATTTATTTTTATCTTTACTATTTTTCCCCTCCATCCCTTGTTGAGAAATGGGAGGTTTTGTCTATGGGAGTTTTTGTTTATAGGAGATCTTCTACTTAGAGTGTTTTTCAAATTTCCTATATGTAATCTGTTCTTTTCCTCTGTATCTACCTGCGTTGCATCAATAAAATTTCCCCATGTGGGACAATAAAGGAATATCTTATCTTATCTTAAGAACATAGGCAAAGTCCGCCCCATTCTCTCTCTGACAAACACCAGTGGTATAGTGTAATGCTGCTCTCTGGTCTTCCTAAAAAGAGTATTTCAGGTTTACACTTTCAGGTTTGCAAAATTCAGTTGCACGTGCCCCGTTTTAAATTCTCTGCATTGGCTTACCATGTGTTTTAGCATAGATTTTAAGGTGCTTTTACTGCTTTTTAAATGTTTAATTGTCTGGGGCCCTATTTTCTCTCAGATCTGCTTTTACCATATGAACTCTCTCCTCCAGCAGCCGAAGCCTAATCATGCCCAAAGCCAGGCATCATTCCAGTTCTATTGCCCTAATCTATGGAACTGCCAGAGGAGCTCAGGGCCCCAGAGGATGTTCAGGTTTTTAAGAGCAGGCTCAAGACCCACCTTTTTACCTTACATTTTAATAAGTAATAGTTATTAAAAGCTCATTGTAATATCTATTACTTAATGTGTGTTGATGAATGATCTGTGCTGCTCTCTTGGCCAGGACTCCCTTGCAAAAGTGATGAGTAATCTCATGGTTATATAGATGTTAAATAAGAAATACATATAATAATTTGTGTTCATTTATGTTATTAAATAACATAAATGAATAATTTGTGTTCATTTATGTTATTAAATAACATAAATGAACACAAATTATTATATGTATTTCTTATATCCTATCTATTTATTATATCCACTTATTGAGAATATTTTATAATTCTTAGCTTCTACCTATACCTACCTAAACCATTTTGTATTGACTTAATATAATAATTTTATCCATTTTAGGACCTCCTGTGTTTCTTCTGAAGAGCCCGCTGCACCTAAAGATTTTGCCTTGGATTACAATGGGTTTGCTTGTTCTCCCTATGCCTGCAAATGGGACTTGTGAGAATAATCTTGTTTTAATTCTTGAAAAATGCCACTCTGACCTAGATTGAAACACTACACCTGCATTGGAAAATCAATACTTATAAAGAAGTTGTTAAGGCTTTGTCTGCTATATAATTATAATCCATCACACACATGGATCAATATTTCATCACACATATCTTCAGATTCAGAACTTAGATAGTCATCTGGATAAGCGGACTTTTCGCAGAAATAATCCAAAAGCGTGGAGCTGTAACAACCTCTGTTAAGCTCCGAAGCGATAGCAGAAGGATCCATTTTTCAACTGATTTTACACAGTGTGTGTTGCGTGTCCCTGTGTTGCTGCTTATCAAGTAGCCATGCGGCTGGCGGCTCAGCCCATTGGCTGACTACAATAGCGCAGCTGTTCATATGGAAATGCGGTCACACCCACTCTGCACGTCCAGAGAGCGCCCGAAAACACCACATTTTAAACGACTTTATTTATGCTTTTAATGCTGCAAATACTGTTATCTGATACATCGGATGGCTGGTCCATATCTTCAACTTTCACATAATGCAAAAAAACGAAAATCACAAATTTGGGGAAAAAAAAGTAAAATGCTGTTTTTCTCAGTTTCACCGAGGCCGACATGGTCCGACAATTGCCGTGGCGAGTCACATATTTTAAATTGTAATATTAATTCAGAACAATTTAAAGAGAGAAACAAATCCACTGACTTCCGCTTGAACACTGCAGCGCTGATGTCCGTCTGCACGGTGCATCCTCACAAGTGCCATGCTGCCGGAGCATGCTGACAAAGCCGACTAAAGAGAGCCACAGATCACGATAGTCAGTATTGAAGATGCCAAAATGTCTGCGTGTAATAGATGTTTATGGAGGCTCCAGGATTTTTTGGAACAATGGCGTCCTAAATGCAGGATTATAAAGAATCAAACATGCATGAATCAATCAATCCAAATACAACTTTGAGTGGGTATGTAGGAAAGGAAAATAATCATAACATGGTTAAAGGCTCTGAAAAGTTAAATTTGCATAATATGTTGTAGTAGCTCATAATAAGATGATTGTTATCCCATTCAAAGAGAAAAAACAACAACTTCTTTTGGACAAGTACTGTGGAAACTCAAACATGCATAGATAGTCCCATTGTGGAGACAAAAAAACAGGTTGCCATGGTATAAATCCTTTCTTAACATATGTCAAATTAAGATATGCATTAGTTAAAGGTCAATATATTTAGTCTAAAGCAAGTATTATGGTTACAGTTGTGAAGAAATGTATGTGTTTTTAAATCCAACAAGATATTTGATCTCATTTTAAGTGAACCATAACTTTATAATTTTTTCCATCTTCTCACACTCATATAAAAGCACTTAATCCTCTTATCGCTTTAATCTTCTTTTGTCTTTCCTTATCCCAATGGAAGAAACCTTTTGTGACCCATTCAAGACCTCTTCCCTAAATAGGTGAAATGTCTGTTCCTAGAGGTGCCATATGTCTGCGCTCTTATAGATCTGTTAGATATGGTGTGATTGGACAGCGCCCTGGGCAGATGGTGCTCTCCTATTGGTAGATATCAGTGTGAAGTCTGTCATGTCTCTATTGGCTGTGGGAATTATGACTCTTACATAATGCTTTGGCACTAGGAGTGAGAGATTTGTGACTATTTTCGACCTTTTATTGCAAGATCAAGGACACGTGTATTTTTCTTTCAATATTTTACAACTTCAAATTGATTTTCGTGTATCAGTCAAGGTTGAAGCGTACAGTTTTCATGGCAGCAGGTATGCTTGTGTCTTTTTTTGGATGGAAGATGCCACAAGATGAGCTGTGGAACAAGCTTCTTGCATCTTTTAGCCGGTATTTCTTTGGAGAAGTTGTAACTTCAATACAACCTAACGATGTTTTCTCTGCTTAAATTATAAACACATAGACCTACATGTCATGCATACACACATACAAGACGTCATTCTTTTTTTCAAGTACTTACCATTGTTAACCACAATATTAATCTAAAACGGCTCACTATAAGAAACAGTTTTAAGAACTGATAAGCTCCGCCTTTTCATAAAGACGTTCCACTCAATAACAAGCAGCAGATTGTCATTTACATCTTTTTACTTTTGAAAAGTGGCTACATGACATTTTAGAACCCTATTTGTGTCACACAGTCTTTTCAAATAATTGCAACTAAGTGTCAGGGATGTGGGTGGAGGTAGGGGGTAGGTGAAAACAGCAATTTTCTGAACACGAATGCACAATACAGGATTATTCAAACATGCACAGTGGACAGTGTCAATGAGTTTATGTTTTGTAATAATTTACATTCATGGCTCTCTTCTATGTATACTAATGACTGTGACATTCAAAGCATATCATCCATAAATATGTTATTTCAAATGATGGATTGTTATGCCATTAACCATAACATTTTACATGTTTAATGAACATGTGAGTGAGACAGACCCCCTGGAGAGGCAGTGAACACACAAGGCTCACAGGGAACAGCTGGAGGGCTTTTGAATTTCATCTGTGATCTAAATACATGCATAGGTCAAAGCTCCAATTTCATTCATATTTAATACGTTTTACAATATTGTCTCAATTGCACAAAAGACAAATTACACCTGCCAGTCGTTGAACTGAATGAATTGCTTTGGCACAAAACAGATAATTGAAGCGAGCTTTGCCGTAAAACACAATCCCCCAATAGCCTGAGGCCTTCTTATATCTGAATGCTTTTACTCAGTTTAAACAGTTTTGCTCTTTTGCTCTCTTTTGCTTCCCTTTACATTGTTTTATGCAGCATTTTGAGATATTTAGTATATTAATATATGCATTTAGTTTTACATTTGTGAATTGCTATGGCTAAAGCCTTCATTTCTAATCATACTGAAATCAATGTATACATAGCAAAACAGAATTGTCAATGAATATTCACAATACATATACACAAAAATGCATTTAAAGGTAAGAAGACTTGATATTTCTATGTCTCCATAACTAGAATTTGCGTATTGTATTTGGGTGTTCAAAATGCACCCCAATAAAACCACCTGTAGGTCACAAGTGTTTTGCGGTTGGACAATTTGGACTGGTCCCAGGCCCCACAAAGATTCAGTTCACTCTAGAAGTCAGTTTGTTTTAATATGTTTTTACATATTTTTTCCAACATTAAATTGAAGTTGTTTCATTGTTCTATAGACACGTCCTGGAGCAACACTTTTAGAGCAACTACACACCCAGCCTGGTACTGATATCAACGTTCTATGCTACTCGTTTTAGCTACAACAAAATAAAAACATTTAATTTTCAGGTTTGGCTGCGCACAAAATTTGGTTGTAAATTTAACTTCCAGCTCCATTTCTAAACTTCACTAATTAATATGACTTTTGCCATTTGGTTAAACAGTTACATCATGGATACCAAACTGTTTTAATTAAATACATTTTTTCTAACGCAGCAGTTTCCTCACTGGACGACAATGAAATAAAGAACTGATTTGTCCAGCATAACGTTAAGAAATGTTTACTACATGGTTGTTAGTATTTATGCCAACTTCCAAAATATGTAGTTTCGGGGCGTTTGAAGGGTAGGTCGTGATTATGCTGCATTATTTCTAATGTTCTCTGACAGTGTATATTTACAAAGGAGCTGCAGGGGGCGCTCTATGGCTAAAGTGACTTAGTTCTGCTTTAAAACGCGACTTTGAAAAATGCAGGTCAATTTGGATGTTATTATAATGTATGCCGAGCGACACAACAGCCGAACTAACTAGAAAAGGTGATTTGATTTGTTGGAAATGAAAAAGGCTACAGCATATAGTTGCATTGAACTCTTTAGAACAATTACATTCACACAGATGGCAGATGTGCAATACTGAATGGAATTAACTGAACAGAACAAGATTTGATAAAATTATAAAGTGCGGAAGGCGTCGCCAACCTCGAGGCATAGTATCAGAGAAATTTTCTTGAAAAGGCCCTCACTCATGGTTCAAACTCTGGTACAGGGCCTTTAACCAAAACTGAAATGAAAACAAAACAAAAAAGCTTTTAACAACTCGATGTTGCAGAATGAAAAAAAAAATGAGTTAAACACTTAAAGGTGCACTTTGCAACTTTTCTGGGGGAAGTTTTGCCATCTGCTCATCTCCATGAAGATTAGGGCTGCAGCTAACCATTTTAGTAGTCATCTTTTTTCAACTCAAATTATTATCTCTATTGTAAATCAAGGCTTTTCATTTATTTAACCAAATAAAGGTTGAAATATGGCCACTGAAGGCATCTAGATAGAGAATATTCACAGATAAAGTGTATTATTGGTGAAAATCATTCATTGTTTACAGTTGTTTGCCATTTTGATGCAACAATGTCACTAACTTTATTTTAAAAAAAAAGTATTGTACGTTTAGAGTCCAGATAACAAGTATGATGTATAGTATGACGTTAATCTTATCATTCCAAAGCAAGAAGAAGAAGAAATGAGCATGGGCGGACGTAGTAACCTACACAGAGGACCTTCAGAGCCACTTCAGAACCCTTATCATGGCCATTTCAAACAAACAACAACAACTAAACAAGGATTTTGTAGCAAAATAAATAATTAAAATGAAACGAACAACAAAAATATTCTTATTTATATATTGTACAATCCAAGTTTTTTGTTTGATAGAAACACCTGCAGGAAAAACGTGGAGATTTGAAAGACCGTACCGTGAGTTAGGAAAGTTGTAGAATGACCAGTTGGAAAATAAAGAAATAATTTGACAGTAAACCAAATGATATAATATCATACATTTTAGTGCTTTCAAAAAATAAATAAAATACTGTCTGTAAATTAAATTAGTTCAAATCAAACGTATTAGGGCAAAATGCACACGTACAATAAAGAATGATTTAAAAGCAACATGTTATGTTTCTCTATTTTCAACAGTGAGTGGCAGAATTATGGCAGCACAACTGACAAAATGTTTCTTTATGTTACTATGCCAAATTTCTGTCGGTGAAGCTATTGCTTTGCACTGAAAGTAGTTTCTCTGTTGTTGCAGCGTACAGAGCTTACCTACGCTGTTTGCTAATGGTTGGGGGAGATAAAGGACACTTCAACTCTATACAACAATGAATTGCCTCAACATACTGACTCAGAAACATCTTATTTAATGAGAATGAGATCATAAAGTCTGTGTCAGTGATAAGTGTGAGCGTAACTGCAATGTTTTTCATTAGTCAAGTTATTTGGAAGAACAAGAAGCACTGAACTAAAATGAATGTGTCAATAAACGGTTTAAGCATTAATTTAAGTAAGTAAACTTTATATAGCGCTTTTCACAGATAAAATCACAAAGTGCTTTACAAAGAGCAGGTACAACTCAATTATAGCAGCAATAACAGAATAGGACCCAGTCAACCGAAAGCTTTTCCAAACAAATGTGTCTTCAGCTGCATTTTAAAGGAATCAACAGAGTCAACCGCACAGAGCGATCCGAGGCATTTAATTGTCATAGATTTGCATTTGCAAATAATAATTTTGTGAAGGAAACAAGCTTTGTCCTGCATCAATATAACCACTATGTTATCTAAGTAGTAAAGTATACAGTATTAACCCTTTCTCTTAGTCCTTTGGTTCACCTTTGAAACTGACAAATGATGACTTGAAAAACCTGACAAAAACTTCCATTTTTGAGATCCTCTGATCCATTGAAAAGATATAATCTATTTGATCTGTCATTAGTCGTAATGTTATGGCTGAGTTGTGGATGTGGAAATAAATGGTGGCAACACCATTTGACATCCCGTTGCTCTTTGGCTCATTAAACTAGGTGTGCTCTGCTTTAACCTAAGACTGTGCAAATCTTTCCAGCACAATTACACTAATGATCGTCTGTCCTGAGTGCAGCCGGTGTGGAGGGATCTGACACACGGGTCATTTGTATTCAGCCCTCTTCACTGACCACTGGAAAGAACTGCTGCAACAAGCTGGAGCGTTTGTTTTATATTGCTGGGACATTTCAAACAATTGCTGACATATGGTGTTATGAGACCAATGCAGCGGAGAAGAACAGCCAGCTTTGTTAATTCCCAAAAAGTCATCAAGCACTCAAGTTGTAGCTGTACAAACAAAGCAATTACGTGAAGGAATTAGTGAACGTTTTCTGTATAGGACTTTGACTTTCCATAGATTTCATGAATAACATCCTCAGGTCTTTCTGTTTTTGTTGTTTTGTTGTTGTAACATTTCTCCTTTGAAAACCCTAGATTTATAGCATAAAGGTCAAAACAATATTATTGTAGCAGGACGGTCTCCTGTCCACCTGCATGTAGTGACTGAGGTGAGGGCGCCCTATAAAAAGAGGGTTACGTTGCCTGACCTCTCACCTCTGACGTCAAACAAAGATGGCCGCTTGCAGAGCCGCAGACTGGGCAGCCGACTGTCGGACAGTGGCAAACTAATAGTGCTACCTTCAGCGTAAGGCGTGGTGGGCCCAAGGTAGTTTAGTTCACTTTTCGGTGAGTTGAAACAACAAATAGAGTTGTTTGTGCAGTTTGGGGTCCATTCGGGAAGGCGGGCTCGGTGGCGTCTCCACTCGCTCTTCGGGCATTAGGGTAACCGCATACCCTAATCCCCTTTTTCTTCCATCTACGAGTTTATTTGACAAAACTGATTTGGGACTAATTGTCACGTTACAGTGAATTGGTGACCACGCTGGACGTGAGGGCATTGTTAAAACTGTAAACCATCTGAAATAATGTACCATGTGATGTAATGTTGTTTTTAATTTATTGAACTAACTTATATCAAAAATGAAGCTTTAATAAATGTAACCTTTTGTATATTTGTCTCTGTCCAATGTTTTAACGTCCTGACGAACCTGTGTAACCTGTATGGAATGCAAATATTTTTGGTGCAGTCAAAAATTGGCACCAGCCAAAAAATGCATAATAGAGAAGAAAAAAAAAACATGTATAAGTTGAGCTGGAGTATAAGTCACATTTTTTGGCGACATGTGTTGGATAAAATCCAAGAACAGACATTTCATCTTGAAATGCAATTTAGAATAATAACAGATTAGAGAACACATTCAGCTACAGTCGTAAGTGTCTGGTATGTTAACATAACATATTAGCCGTTATTCAGATAACTATAGCATACCAAAGCATCAGTATTACCCCAAATCACTAAATCCATTGAATTCTTCTCCCTCTGTGTAACTTCTAAACAACTCCGCAAACTCCGGAGGTAGAGGAAGTGCTGATTCTTCTTCTGCGTCGCTCAGAGCATCCTAGAGCGCCCTCATGTGAAATGCGGTTAATATAACGAATATTATGAAATATAAGTCGTTCCAGAGTATAAATCGCACCCCGGCCAAAACTATGAAGAAAGATAAAGGTAGGCCAAAATCCCATTAGTTCCAATGATCCTGAAATCACCCTGGATTGAAAAAGGGATTAATCAGAGAAGCACATCCTGTAAACCAACATGGTGGAAAAAAAATAAAGTCTGCTCAATGACTGGGATGTCTTGATGTTCTGTTCAATGTCCACATGTAGTGCACTCAGGAAATTGAGAATTTGATTTCCGCTTTTCAGGTAGAAATTAAATCTGCTACCAAACATCAAACACAAGACAACATAAGATGATCCTTACACATACACATTACACATGAGCCAAATACATAAACAAAAAACAAAGCCCTAACAATTAGTTTGGACGATGAAAATACTTTTGATTCTGTTCTCCATATTTAAAGCACTAAACAAATTTAAAATCAATAATTTAATTATAAAAAAAATATTGGGGCTCTTTACGATCCAATCCAACATCAAGAATTAAAATCGATGTTCATCTGATAGATCCACTGACTCTGGAGAGGGGGGTTAGGGCCCGGTCTTCCCTCCAGTTTGCTTTGTATTTGGAACCATCGGCCCAATTTATTAGAAAATCAAAAACAATTCACGGTGTTAGAATTGATGGGCTGGAACATGAAATTGCTTGCTATGCAGATGATGTTCTATTGTATTCGACCAAACCAGAAACGTTCATACCCAATGCATTTGCTTGTGTTGGGTATGAAAATGCAGTTTCATATGATGCATTTTCTTCAAGAAATTGGCCCAATGTCTGGATACAAATTAAATGTACAAAAAAACTGAAATCCTCTCTTAATGGCAACCCCTCTGACATTTACAAAGACTTACCCATTTAAATGGCAAGTGAAATCCCTTGGTGTGGTGCTCCATAGAGACCTATCAACAATTTTGGAGAAAGATTATACTCCTCTTTTTAAGACCATAAAAAAGATATTGAAAAATTGAATCTTATCCCATACTTAAATCTAAGTCAAAGGATTGAAACTATAAAAATGAATGATTCCCGGATTTCTCTATCTGCTACATACTCTGCCGATTTCCATCTCCAACCGACTGTTTGATTGGAATAAAACAATCTCAAGATATGTGTGGCAAGGCAAGAAACCCCCAATCTAATTTAAACGCTACAATTATCAAAAGAAAAAGGAGGTTGAGGTTTACCTTCTCTGAAAAAATACTTTATTTCAGCTCAGCGTTGCTGTACTGGTGTGACCCAGAATATGAAGCTCAACGGAAAAATATTGAGATTATTGCTATGCCAGGGGTTCCTGCGCAGGCCTTACTGGCTGATGACACATGGTTTAGTCATTTGGAGGAAGTTGATAATCTTACAACATGGAAGGAGCTAATCGGGACTTACAAACTAAACAAAGATGTTAAAATCTTAAACATGTTGGTTTATGACCAAGGTTTTGTACCAAATAGCTCTGACCATAGATTCAGGGTTTGGATTATAGGTTTTTTACCAGATTGTAAAAGATAAGCAAATGAAAAGCTTTGATTTCTTTTGTCTTAGAGAAATGGGACTTTTATGGGTATGGTATGAGTTACTATAACTGAGAAATTAAACAGTGTGGCCCTCTGATTGAGATGTTTATCAAGGTTTATAAATCTGAACTTTCAAGGGGAATAATGTCAAAATGATATCGATGCATTTCTAATCTGGACAAATACTCTATTAAATAAATTAAAAACAAATGTGAAGGAGAGTGTGGTCTTGTTTTGACAGACAAACAGTGGGAAGATGATAGTACATCCCTGTGGAAGACTACAAAATCACATGTTTAGAGAGAGTTTTGTTGGAAGAATGTATCACGTTTTGTCATAATACCATGTCAAAGTGCCCATTATTCACAGGGAGGTACAGACTGTTGGAGAATTTGCGGAAGCAAAGAGGCAAACCCCTGTCACGTCTTCTGGGAATGTCCCGTTGTTCAGAAGTTTGACTGAAATTAAGGATGATCTGACGACGATGAGTTTTTGACATGGCCATTCCACTCAATTTTGGAACTATGTACTTGGGCCTAAATTCTCCTGCCATGGGCAAATTGAATGGATATCTTTGGAATGTGCTTTTGGCAACAGGAAAAAGGACACATTTGACCGACTCTGGGCTCGTTGGGACTTTTATTTTAGTTTGAATATGCAGTGATTTTTTTCTATTGAGGCTTTTTGTTTGTTTGCTCTTTGGCTGTACTGTGTTCTATTATGTTCGTTGTTTATTCTTTTTCTTTAAAAAAAAAGAAAACATGTTTTAATAAAAAAATAAATTCAATCTGCATGATGTGTTCTTTGAATGTTGTCAGAGGTGCTGGTAATGTCAGCCTTTTGACAATAATACATCGAAATACATACTAATTTAAATGACTGGAAATCACAAAAATGGAACAAAATTTGACTTTTCTTGAATAATGAATGGCCTTGATCTTAGCCACCACATGGTCACATTAAAGAACAAGGTTGTCAAAAAATGTATCTATATAAGTGTAAGACTCCATGGTGACAATATTAATTTTCATTGTGGTATCGAACATTTTTCTTGGTTTTGAAATCATAATAGAAATGTTATTATTGTGACAACATTATTACTTACTATCATTGTTATTACAGTATATTGCAACCATTTTATATAATCCAACTATTACAGCTATAGTTGTCTGACCAGGTTTGTTCACCCTTACTTCAACTTCCCAGTATTCATGAATATTTAATCACTTACTTTCTTTCTACAACTAATACAACATTTGCAATTATAACTCAATATAAAGCACCTAACCTTTACGTTACTACACTGCTACATAACTAAACAGTACTCAAATCGAAACCTAACCAACGTTCTTTTGACTGAAAGATTAGTGCTAACATTAAAAAGACTTGATTTGATTAAGGTCTCCCAGCTCATTTCACCATGACAGCCATGTATTATTAAGAACCATTATTATGTATTAGGAACACTGTTGCATGAGAAAGCCCAGGTATGAAACATGTAAATTAATCATGAAATATTCCCCAAAGATTTTTTGTGAGGTTCACAGTACAATCACAAATGTCAGTGGTGCCAGGATTACATTATTACAGTAATTAGCAGCACCCATTCTCCTCTGCCTCCTCTTGTTCCTTTCATTTCAGCGCAGTCGGCTAAAAGGTAAAATCTGACAGCACGCTGCTCTATCTTAGTCAAATCCTTGGCATTTCAGTCTTGAGTGAGTGATCCAATTTGTTCTAAATGATCTGTCTAATGGAAAAGGCTGGCGGTAAGTTACTTATGTGTTCGGTAAGTGTGCCTGAGTGGCAAATGGGCAAGGCGAGAGAGTCCTGCAGGATTATATTATGTTGAAGGGTAGATGTAGACAGTAGAGGGTCCAGCTGACTGCTCCACATTAAGTGACAGAGACGAAGACAGTTACAGAAAGGTGCAGTGACAGGCACAGGAGTGAGCAAATGCAAAAGCTCTGACTTTCCCATAAAATATGAATGGATGGACTAGATCTGGTCAAAGAGAGGATTACAACCAGAGTAATTTTTGACACAAAATTCCCTTTAGAGACGTCTATATATATTGTTATAAATTGTATTAACCTTTCTTTTAGGCAACTGATTTTGGGCGTTACAAAAAAAAAAAAAATAATAATAATTGAATTAAATTTAGCCAGATAAGGTGACCTTGGCCAAAGTGGGAAACTTGCAACAAACAATTAACATTTGCACATTTAAACACGAGACATTTAAGAAGCTCAATTTAAAACAAAAGCTCTTTGCTTTTAAAATTGCACAAAAATCCCTCAGCAAAACCAGTTCACACGACCTCAGCTCAGACTGGAGAGTGTTCCAAGCTGTGGGAGCAGCATAACAAAAGGCTCTCTTCCCCCAGTCAGTCCGTACGCAGGACATAGTGACCTTCATCTCTCTGCACACGGGCGCACAGACGGATCGCTGCACAATCACAAATAGTCTTCCAGCGGGTAAACCTCCGAGCCGCCCTGACATACAGTTCACAGAGACAGGAGAGTCTAACACAACATGTTACAAATCTTAATGCACATTGATAAACCATATTTATAGACTGAAGATGCAATTTGAACCTAACATGATAATTTGTATTCACAACAGCTTTATGAAATAACATACTACTCCTGACTCAGCATCATAAATCAGACTCACAGAAGGTGTAAGGGATTTAAAACGGGTTAATTTTGGCATCATCTTGGGGAACGCACCAAATCTAAGACGTCTACCCCCCTGAAGCTGAAAACAAGCAGGTGAAACAAGTGAGCACCGGGCCTCAAAGGTTGGAGGTCTTTACACCTGCACAAACCCCCACCAGAGCAGCAAGGAGACAGACGGTGAAGGAGTCAAGGCCAGAAAAGAAAAAAATATAGGCGTATACGCAATGGAGCAGACGAGAAAGCCATCGGGTCAGAGATGGCGAGCCAAAGGAAGGTCACAAACTAGATATTGGACCAATCAAACGGCGGCACAAGCCATCTGGCACAGGTGGGCAGCAGAGAGGTGACTTGGCAGTGGGCTGGAGAGTAGCGTGTGATGAGAGGGCGGCGAGGGAGACAGGTGGACCGGGTTACACAGAGACCAGAGGCTGGACAAAGTGATGTGTTTAGAGGTTTGTCGAAAGGCCGACACTTCAGCTTCAATCCAAGCTCAGACATTTTAATTGTCAATTTCGTATTAGTGCAACTACTCAGCATTATGACACTCTTCAGACGACTAGAGGGTGATGAAGAGTCTCAGTTCCATCAAGTATCAATCCACCTGTTAATTGGAAATATCATTGTGTACTGTAAGAAGAGTTTTGAGTTATCTAGAATGTTCCACAGTAAACCATTCAACGTTTCCATGGAAACACGCATATGATGCTGTCAAGCCAAAATACAGATATTGCATGTGGAGAGATGAACCTTCTCACATTAAGAAAGCACTTTTTTTAAATTTAAACACCTGTATTTAGACTAATGATGATGTAAATAAAGACTTCGGAAGATTTCAAGCAAAGCGATATCTCAAGCAGACTCCTCAACGGAAAAGTTACATACACTTAAGTCTAAATTCTTATGTTGGTTGATTTTCTTGTACAAAAATCTTCCCATGGGAATATTTTTCTAACTTTTATTTCAATTACTAGAAATCTATATTTATTGTGATTTCTAAGCCCAAAAACTTAACTTTTTAGGCAAAACGTAGACTTTTAGTCGTTTTTTGTTATACTGAAAAACATACAAATACACAGTGGCGGCCGCCCCCCCAAGTACGTACATTTTTGTGTGTCTAAAAACAATATAATTTGTTAAGAATTATGTTATATTCTTATTAGTTTAAATGTGTAAAAGAATAATATATAGATGTATAAATATATGGATTTTTATATATCTATATATCATATATGGATATATAAATATATCTATATATGATACTTTGTCTGTGCAGTCTGCTGCATGGCGCAGCCTGGGTCACTTTTCTATGTACCCGTGAGGCTGTTTGAAAAGCGCCCTTGAGCCCCATGCAAAAGCAATGGGATTTTTTAGTCAATCAAATCCCAATAAAAAGTGACTGCATCATAGGAAAACTTTCTGAAATGGGCGGTTTCTCCACCGCCCATTTTAGCGTAGTGGTTATGCCACGTTGTTTACGCTGGAGGCACAGACATGTGAGCGCGCCGTATGCGGAAGTGCTACACACCTTGTTTTCCGTATTTACTTCTTAAAACTGCATCTACGGACGTCTGTGTACAAAAGGTACGTCCAAAACGATTCAGAATGAGCTCCTCGACTGTTGGCTGGCTTTGAATAAAACTATATTGTGATGAAGTGAAAGCGGCTGATTTTGTATCAATCCGAGCCAATGTTGATGGAGACATGTGATGTGTCAAACTCCGTGCTCCGTTACCTTGACTACAAACACACCAAAGAGGAGTGTTTCATTTATTGCCTGGATAAAGCTAACGCTAAGCATGCTTAACTTCTATTCATTAAAATATGCTATGGTTATTAGAAAACCAATGAATGAACACTATGAATGACATGTCTTTAAGAACAACTTTCTATAGCAATAATGTCTGTGAGGATTAAATATTAAAATGGAAAATGTTTCACATGTAGTTCAGGGTGACTAATGCCATTTAGAAGCTATATGAATCAGGCACCAACAATAGTTTTTTTTTTTATTTTCTCCATGTTGTAATTTCTACTATGCATTATGAGTTACAGTATCACTGAGATTTTTCATTTACTCTTTTCAATCTGATATTTTATAAAGTGTAAAATGTAATTTTTTGTCAAATGTTTTTCTCACAAATGGAATCTGCCTCTAAGTCATTGTATTATCATTAACAAAAGTGGAAATAAAGTGTGTTTACTTAATTAATTCAGTTGTAAATATGTATTTAAAATATGTATTTATACAGTCAATGTAAAATATTACATTTTGGACATTTAAAAAACAACAACAACACGGTCACGTCAAATAGCGCCATTATATTTTGCACCACCAGCCGCCACTGCAAATACATGTGTCCTTCTCTTTGCAAACCTGTCTCATACTTGGTCTGGAGGATTATCCTGCTTGTTTCCATGGAAATGTTGTGTCTTTGGTTATATTATTCCACAGTATGGAATAACATATATCCACAGTATCTCCATGGAAGCTGTTCAGTATGGATTTTAACCTTTTATTGCGGGTGAATTTCCTCCTTTCAAAAAGATACATACGGTTGCTTTAAATAATCTTGACATAAAAAAACTTGAATGAACTGTGCCACACATTAAACGATGACAGTGATATTCAGGTCACAAGATCGAGGTCATCCGCTATAAAACGTCACTATCCACAAGTGGTATTGATTTAAAAACTGAGCACAGTATTTCTGCGCAGTTGTGATGGCATTTTCTCAATTATGGCCCGCTGCACGTCCTTTCAGTCCCAGTACGAATCCACTTTGTGGAAAATTAAGTTTTTTAATATGAACAGCTTGTTCTGAAAATTGTCTGAGCACAGTTAGCTAGAGCATTAACAGTAGTTTCAGATGGAGCGTGTGCTAATCCATTCATAATGATGGTAGGGCCTGACCTATCCCCCAGCATGCACCAGGTGAGTGGTCCATTACGCTGCTGGAGGGGTCACCTGTCTGTCCCAGGGTTAACTTGAACAGGCAAGCAGACAGGTTTCCACTGCATCACAATAAGACTTTGAATGACATTGGAGTGCTTTATTACAGCAAACTAAACATATATTCAAAATGTAATAGTGTCTGATAGACCAGTCCAGTGTTTGAACAGAACTGCATTCTCAAAGCTGGTAACATTCAATGAGTTGGCTGTATCATTCCCCAATTTGAGCCATTTACCAAATTTGCCAGAAACGGTTAAAGTATGATATCTGTCGTAGTTCATCAGTCATTTACCGGTATGTTAAATACAAAGCAAAGAAAGTTTTATAATGTTATTCTCAATGTTTCTCTGATCTGTTTGCTCAGTTTTATTAGCGGTTTTTAATATATATATATATATATATATATATATATATATATATATATATATATATATATATATATATATATATATATATATATATATATATATATATATATATATATATTATTACAAATAGGCTCATATTTAAAGTCTATCTGACAAGTTCTCCTGTTTTTCTAATTATGACCTAGTTTAATGGTAAACAAAAAAAACTATTGTAAATGTATATCATAGTTTTACATCCGTGAAGTTGCATTTTGTGAAGCCATTTTGAAAAATAAACTTTTAAAATTGTGATGTGTGAAGTCATCAATATGAGACGAGCCATTGAAAACAATTTACACGCAACTGACAACATTTTCTGACAGTTTAAACAAGCATTCAACAAAATAAAGATGTATATTTATGGTCGAATCATAACTGTTGTGTAATTTGTATGGATTTTGGCCCTTGTTTACAATATGGTTGCTAGGTAACAGTTGTGGAGTTACCCCTACCTATGTCATATTTGCTGACCATGACCAGCTGGGAAACAGCATTATAAACTTGGCACTTGGCATGGAAAATTGGCACAATATTGAGTCAAATAGATTACATGATTACAGGTATATTTAGGGGAAATATACCTGTAATCATGTTCTCATCATTGAACTTTGAACGTTGAAAAAAATGGGTCGGTCCCAGTTTCCAGACGGCTATAACACAATGATTTAGAATGACCTAAAGAACTAAAATGACGTTTTGTTACCGACAGAATCTCTTTTCATTGGATTTGGACTGCTCTGTATGCTAGAGCGGTGAAACCAAGAGGCAACATTCATCTAAGTCTGTTCACATGCTCATTCCCAATCCTCTGGTCTGGTGCATCACATTTCACTTCTGCAGCACTCAAGTTTGCAGTGGGATACTAACGCGCTCAGTCAGATTAATCATGGTGTTTCAAAATATATCCCTCAAAACAGTTTTTTGAAAGAATCTTGGTATGTATAATACGTCATATTGATCCAGTCTGCAGATAAAGCTGTTAACAATTCTCTGAAGATGTATGTGTTGAGTTTCTGAGCTGTTGGAGTTCTTTAAGTCATTTTTCTTTGATGAATTATGTGTTCCCTGCAGACCCAAGCCCAAAAAGACTGGGCTACATTTTCAGGACAATGCTATTGAGCCATATCTATTGAATGTCGTTATTTATGCACCTCAAATAAGAGTGAAAACACTAATGACGAACCCGTAACCTCTACACTTTACTTCTGCTGCCCATGTCCAACCAGGAAGTAATATGATTAACTTCATTATTCAAAATGATGAACTCTGGGCAAACTATACATGACTTTATCAATATCTCAAATATAAATGTATTGACGACGTTTTAGTGAAATCAAAGTTTTATCTAAACTGTCATATACACTTTATACTCGTATTGTTCATGTGGTCTGCGGTGTATTTCTGCAGTCTTGATTGGAGTATGATAAGAGTACAAATCTATTTTAAATCAAATTGTTGTCATGTCTGTGGTGCTGTTGGTTTAAGAATCTTAAATCCTGTATGTGGTGGGCAAGTACAAACTATGGGTTTCAAGCTATTGGTAAAAAATAAAAGTCCTCTTCAAAATCTCATGGAAAAAAAACTTGAAATTATGAAAGGAATCATTCATCGGAAAACCATGAATAGCCTAAATAAACCACCTTGACACAGATCCTTTTGAGTGATGAGATAAAAAGAGCAGCTCATAGAAATATATTTGATGTGTTTTAGCTGGTTAGTACAGAAGATTTTGTCTTTACAAGTCAGATTAGAGTGTTTTGCATTATTTTATATGATAATTAGTACGTAAAAATGGAGATAAATACATTTTCAGTTGTGTTTTTCTGAACTTTTGTGCTTCTTGTAAGTCTAGTGACCACTAAACATCACATCTGATATACTCGGGGGATTGGCTTCTCTATTAATCTGTCCGTGATGATGGAGTTTTGTGTCCGGGGCGAACACTGAACGCTCGCTCGAGTAACCCCCTCCCCCGTTCCGATCAGCTGGGAAGGGAACTTAATGGGTCAATGAAAACATGTTTGGCTTACATTGAAATGCTAAACAGCTGTATCAGATCTTTCACATGCGCACGCCGTCTCCATTCATGTTCGACGCCTTTCCAAAAGTCTGCACGTGTTGTTTCTGTCTGATCAATGCGGGATTCAAATGTTGAAAAGAACATTATGGAAAACAGGAAAAACCACAGCGCTCCGTGTGTCGAGGCAGAGGAGCGAGGCCTCATCAAAATCACAGCACTTCCTCCCTTTGCAAACACTAAGGAGCCAATTGACAATATATTGTTTTTTCTCCTAAAATGATGATGATGCAGACGCGATATCGTGTCTAAAGGGAAGTCTAATGGCTATACATTTACTGGATTGCATTCAACATAACATAACCTATTCATAAATATTGCTTTATTTACCCATTGACATACACATTTTTTAATAGCATTTTATTAACTGAAACCATAGATACAATTGTTGCAGAGATATTGTTGGTTTTTCGGAGAGTTTTTGGAACTTGTGCTAACAGGGTTCGATACAGTTACATGTTGTATGGGTTTTTTAATATTGTGTTGGTTTTAATGAATGTTATTAGTTTTAATGTGACAGCCAATTCCCGTCTGGACCAAATTCTGTCATTGTGTCATTAAGCAAGACTTTATCATTATTATTATCATCCCTTTTATTTTGAAAGTGAAAGGAGACCTATCTGTAATTACTTAGTCCAGGAAGTCTCTTGGGTGACAGGAAGGCAAAAACCTTTACTTAGCCAGTAGTTATCCTCATTCTAACAACACTTTCATAGTTCATCTTCTTGCACTTCCCAAGAGCTGAACGATTTGAAAACTAAATATTTGTTCAATGTTGAGCTATTAGACATCACCATATTCGTCCCTTTCAATGGCAGGGAAGGAATAATTGCTTTTTTTTATTAGCTCTGGCTAGTTAAATCACAGCACTATCAGGTCAATCTGGATGCCCTCCCGTCAGTGTAGATTGCTGGGCAGATGACGAGACTGTGCTGTATGTATGCGAACTGCATCCGGTAAACAGTAAGTGCCTCGTCGACAATCAGAAATGTGTCCTCAGGAAAAGGAGAAGGGACTGGAGAAGCTGATTGCGAGGTCTGAGAGCCAATTCAGAGCCATTCAAAAGAATGAGGGCTCTCACAATACGCTCTTTTTGATTTTTCCTTTATTTGAAATGTCGTGTTCTAACTGAGAAACCTATTCTTATAACTTACATATGTGCAGAAACCAACTTTTCTCAGGTCTTTTCTAAAAAATTGCTCATGGCGTCAGATGCTTTCCTCCATGGACAATATGTTTGATTAAATACATTTTTGAGGTTATTTCGCTCAAACTCACTTTATAAGGCAAAATGGAAACTGGAAGTCCTCCACTCTGAAGAAGGAGCTTAGCTAATTTGTTTGCTGAAGACAGTTGTAGATTTAGGACACTTCAACTCATCTCAGAACAATTCATTTTTTCAACACACAGACTCCAAAAACACATTATTTGAGGAGGGAAAGGTAATCACTTCAGATGCTGAGATCACAGCGAGCGTAGCTGCAGTGTTCCTGTTTATCTAGTTTTCTACAGCTGTTTACTTGATTGTCTTCATTTTGATGCCGAGTACAAATTCAATACAGCATTTAGAGTTGTAGACCTTTATATGTGTCGCAAACTGTAGCAGCAGCAGCCGTCGTCGTCACAGTTTACTTTTGGTTTGAGCTCACACAGGAGAAAATGTCATCACTCACGGTCGCCATTCACTGCTGGAATTGAGAATGATGTGATGTCAACTGCATAACCTCATAACTAAAACCTAATGCCACACTGTGGAATATTCAAGGCAAAACAATAACATCTCCAGAAAGACCAGCATATAACACATTCTCAATTGCATCACCACAACACTGAAAATGTGATTAAAAGAACAAATTACATTTTAAATTTGCCCAGCGACTACACAAGCAACAATAGCCATAAAGATGCGTGGGAATACATATTCATACAACGCATTTACAGGGCGACAGAACTGAATTTATATTTTATTTTATTTGGAATACATGCAGTACTTGTGATTGCTTTTGTAAGGGCTGATTTGCATGTGGAGCGGGAGGGTGAAATATGATCACGACACTCGAGATGCATGAGGAGGTGCTTTGTGATGGCAGGTGTGAATCCATGCACTTAAATCTGTCCACTTCACTCACAACATGATAATATTTAGCCCAGGCCTGAACCAACGTGTGAAAATATTCAAATGTTTGCTCACTCTGTGGATGTATGTGACGGGTAATAAACCGTTCCTTTTTCTTTGGGCTGTTCCCGTTCAGAGGACAATGCGTCGGCCTCCAGCTTCTCCGGCACACTGTAACGCCTGTTTGTTTTCCTTGCATACATTTACTGCAATGTCTCTTTTAGAAAATGTATCCTCTGCATTTAATAAATCCTTTAAAGTGGACAGCTGCCCGTCACCACCTACAATGTGGAGAATGTGGAGAGGTTAAACTACGTTGTGGGGTTTACTGTGAGCGAGAAATATATTAGCTCACTGTTAACTTTACTAACCCATGTATTGCTTGCAAACTACAATTAAAACTAGAGTGTCTGCATCTCTCCCTCTCTCTCTCTCCATCTCTCTCGCTCTCTCTCCCTCTCTCTCTCCTTCTCTCTCTCTCCCTCTCTCTCTCTCTCTCTCTCTCTCTCTCTCTCTCTCTCTCCCTCTCTCTCTCTCTCTCTCTCTCTCTCTCTCTCTCTCTCTCCTCTCTCTCTCTCTCTCTCTCTCTCCTTCTCTCTCTCTCTCTCTCTCTCTCTCTCTCTCAAAAGTCTAAAGAATAAACTCTAAAGAATTACGCAGATACTCGATAATGCCCCATTTATTTCACTGGGAAAAAAGTACTAATACTTTTGAAAATTCTGCAAAAAGTACAAGTTGTTCAAATGTCAAAAGTAATACTGTGAAAGCGATCGTAATGAGGTATAACTTGTTGAAATCGGTTAAAGCGTTAAAGAGTATATAAAAGGAAAATATAAATATAGCCGCAAGCGGCAATGATTGGCCCTCGCCACACCGCCGCCACGCCGCAAGAGGAGGGGGTGTGGCTAACGCGCCCCAATTGTCCTTTTATTACGCTACTGCTGAATCTGTGACGCTGTCACATCTTCTCCCCTTAGTTTTACCATCAAAAAGCAATTTTATTTTGAATTCTTGGCAAAATGTGCGGCTTTGCAGCAAAGACACCGTGACTATTTGAATAAAAATGTGAATAACTTTTGACGGTCCTGAAGATGAGTCTCACCAAATTTCAGGTTAATAGGGCGCCCTGGGAGGAGTTTGTGAAAGTCTAAAGTGTAAACATGTTCTGGCGATTTCCCCATTGGAATAACATGGGAGGTTTAGGTCATCGCTACGGCAAAACCATAACAATTATGACATGGGTCTCATTGACTTTTTTGATGGGGATGCCAAAATTGAGTTGTGTGTCAAATTTCATAAAATTTCGCAAAACTTAACATTTAACCTCCATATAAAATCTGTAGGGGGCGCTGTGGTGCCAAATTAATTTATTTCACTTCAAGTAGGTTTAGCGCAAAGAGTTTAACAACTGATTCTAATTTGACGCAATTCGGACTTTATCTGCGCAAACGGCAGAAATGTTAAATTTGGGAGATTTCTGAAATTCTAGCTAAAGTTTGCGGCTTCGCCGCACAGAGACCGTGACAGGTATCAATGTAATTTGGATAACTTTTGATGTCCCACTCCTCAGTAGCATTTTCACCAAATTTCAGCTTTTTAGAGCCAACGCCCTGGGAGGAGTTCGTAAAAGTACGACATTTGGAAAAACTCCCGAGTCATGCTTAGCCATTTTTGAACCAATATGGCCGACATTTGGTTGGGTGGAAATGCATTTTTGGTACATTTGGGGGCGCTGACGCGCCAATTTTTTTTTTATTTTAGAAAAGGGAAATAGCCAGAATGTAGAGAGGCACGATTTTTAGAGGTGTGCAAATTTTTTTGACTTTTCGTCAATGTTCACTGGGTGAAAAATAGGGGGGTTGGTCCCGAGAAGAAGAAGAAGAAGAAGAAGAAGAAGAATATTCCGATGCGAAAACAATGTTTCCCATTTTTCAAATATCATAAACTATACATTTTCGGAAAGCGCTCGCGCTTTCCTACCTCATGGTGTGAGTCCCTGGTCACTGACGGGTACTTTCGTTAATTTTGAGTGGGCTCCGCCCACTTTGTGTTTTTGGCCCTCTATACAGTAATAATGTTCAATTTTTGCATTACATGCTTATATGCACGGAACATGCAAGAGATGGGGAACGTATTCGTGAGCTACTTAGCGCAAATGAGTGCTTTACATTGGGATGACGATCGTCATCCCAATGTAAAGTGCTCGTTTAGTGCGAACTTTTGCATGTTCCATTTTCCTACTACTAATTAGTCTGCACAGGGCGTGCATGAGTGAAGGAGTGCGTTAGTGAGTGTTTGGAAGTGGGTGAGCGCTTCGCGCTCAATTTCGTGCGCACTACGTGCGCACTTTCGCAGCCGTGCTTCGCACGGCCTTACGAGATTAATAGGCCTCTCGCCAGCTTGTGGCGCTCGGGCCTAATAAATGGTAGAACATATAGTGACACTCAATGACATTTAAGATTGAGTTTCTGAGAGAGCTAACAATTATAAAAAAATACTGGTTTGCTCTGTTTAACGCGAGACTTTGTGGTTTTACATTAGGTGACGACGCGATCCAAACTTTCCAAGATGGAACAAGCCGGAATCCCAATCTTGGACATGACATCATAAATACACCAATTAAGAGGTATAATTCCATGATTAGCAACGATAGACGACGCTCATCTAATTAACACAAAAGTTACTATTTAACCAATGAAATGTATGACAACACCTTTATTTTGTTAAATGAATGCTTAACCTTTCAGTTTCTCTTTTAATGACATTATACAAACTCTATTCTCTCTTTTTTAGGCTTTGTTCAAACTTCACTAATGAAAAATGATGATGGAATGTTTACTATCCTACTGAACAAAGTAATACATTGAATATATATATAAATTATTGTCAAGAATTCATATTGCAATGCCTGTCAAACGTCTTAAAACTAGCATGACACGAGCAGGCACGAACAGGCAGAAGCTCAATGAAAGGCACCACTCTCCAACTGCCTTTTAAGCAATAACGATTCGTACTTCTAAATAACGTCATTGATTTTTCCCACACCTTTTTGCTCTCAGATTCCTGTGGTCGGCGCTCTGCTGTGTTTAGAGAAGACTTTGACTGTTGGGCAGAAAAAAAAGGAGAGGGGAGCTGGAGACGGAGACACGAGGCCGGCAGCTCATTATCGGCAGAAGCAAAAGAGCGAGAACAAACGTCCTGTGACCCGAGTGGGCTAAACGTGTCCGGCCGGCTCTTTGATTTGAGTCCTCTTTGAAATCGTCTGAGGCTCCGAGTGTGCGGTGCTGTTTCTTCTGTAGTTCTAGTGTTCACTGGCAGTCCCTGTAACCGTCTCGTTTGAAGAATAATTCCCTGAAGCTCTCCTTTTACCTATTCATGTTTACTTCTAATTGAATACCTTGAACTTCATAACTAATTACTGAAGTTGACAAAATGCATTCTGGATTCTCAAAAGTGGACAGTTTGACCCACCAGTGCATTTTGTTGTTGAGTCGATGTACACCAGATTAATAAATTCATTCCTTGTTGTTAAGAGAGATGTTTAACTTCCAAATTGAGGTAGAAAAGTGGAAAAATGGAACGGTTGCGTTACAGGCAGATGTGGCAAATGTTCTCATAGTTGCATTAGCATGGACAAAATAAGTACATTTATTTTATTTAAATGTATTATGAATAGTAATAAAAGAGCCGTGGATCAACCCAATACTGGTGAATACAGTAATCACTCTAGTCTCAGGATACTTTTGAATAAACGCAAAGTTTAGTATTTACCATACATAAATCTCCCTTGGTTAAACTCTATACTAAATGAAGATTTTTTAAGATGTAATGATGCAATCCCAAGGTCTTTGCAAATCAGTCTTGGCTGTAAATGTTGTAGTGTGTTACATGTAATGTACATATCTGTCAATATATAATAATGAGTGGGGAGAGACATTCAGAACATTGTCAAAGCCAGATCTCAATCTCAGTTCGCTGAATCTGGCCTCAACATGGTGCTATATCTTACACTTCTGGGCTTTATGATTTATTGTTATGTGTTTGCAACCGTCTCAATAGTGTTTGACATGTTACATTTACCATGATACAAAATAAATATAAGAGAGTTGGACAATGTGGCTCCAACATGCAGAGAGTGTTTCTCCGGGTGCAGTTCTGCTGTTGACTGGTGGTCCCCGTTCCCCGCCTCATTTGAAGGATCTCTCTCTGCTCGGGTTGCTCTGATCACAGCCGTCCTCGTCTCGGCGACTCCTCCGTGCCTGGTATTAATGAGCTCTTTGGGCGCGCAGGAATCATCCATCAGCATAAATCTCCCCTAACAAGAGTGAGGAGTTTCACACCATCAACATGAAGGCACCCATAGATCACACGCTGCGACAGGCCCTCGGTGCAAGGCTGATAGATTCTCTCAAAATGCTCTTTTGTGGATTGGATTCAGTGAGTCACTCGATAAGCATGTTCTGTGAGGGAAATGTCACCTGCGCTTTTCATTTTCAACCACATTAACAAAAGGCAGCAGTTCACACTTCGCAGTAACAGCATGTCCAATTTATGTAAGAGACACCGTGGAATATGTTGCCAAATGGTCAAATAGAATACACTATACAATCTTAATGTAAATTCACTGGTCTGCTACATGATTACTTGGAATGTTCCACTTCATAGCATTTATTATCTATTATGCATACAATTACATGTGTTTATAAAGCTCAAAAACATTGAGAAATCTACCAGGAAAAAGTAGTCCACTTCCAAAGTTTTTAGCACTTTGCACCTGCTAAATGCCAAATTACTTTTATATATAAACCGCATTCATAATTTGAGATTGGTCACATTTTTTGGACGGTGCATCAGGAAAGGCCATAATTAGGACATTTACAGTAATAGATGTATTATTTTTCAATGTATCAATCCTGCAACAATGGGATGGACCTGTTCAGAGAATCCACATTTATATAGAGAACATAAGAAAACGTTGAGCGTGATGATGGAACCCACAACATTAAGAGCAGATCCTTCACCAGAAAGACTATATAAGGCACCTTTAAATAAGAAGACATCCAACTAAATGAGTGTAGTCAAGTGAGTTAATTTAATTAAACTGTTTTACACAACCCTTGTATGAGATCCACCTACCACTAAAGCCACGTGTTGCCAACCCTATTAACTAGTTTCATCACCTTCTTGAAACCTTTTTTACAAGCCGCTCTCCTTAATTACACAAGTTATTTGCGCTTTTATCACTTTCCCTTCACTTTTTACTTTGGCGTTGCCCTCTGCAGATACACTGTCCATTAAAACTCAATCAACCACGTCCAATTAGATCTTGAACTTGACAAGTGCCTGGGATCCTCACGGTCTTTTCCCTTTTCCCCTCTTATACTCCAGGCCTTAGTCATGCTCCACTGACAGCCGACTAATGTGCTTCGTCCATCTCTGCGGTCTCATGCGGTGCGAATTGTGAGAAAAGCAATCCTTCTTTCAGCGAGTTGTGATTTGCGGAAACAAAATATAGATTGATCCCCCGGTGGCGCAGCAACATTGTGCGTGATCCTTTGTCTTTTACAGTGATTTAGAAGAAAATAAATCCACCCAATGTAAGGTCTATTGTGGTTTGACTGAAAGAGCTGAACATTTATGGGCTTAGGATCCACGCATTGCGCCCCAGTTGAGATAAGCTTCTTGCTCCTTTAGCTGTAATGTGACAGAGGTGGTGGAAATCAATCATATTTTTTTCTTTAAGCTGCCATACAAAATCTATTCTTATGACACGGGCAACACATCTGGCATGGCTTTTATATAATTAATAGGTTAAGATTGTAAGATGTGCAGAATGTGACACCCCCAACATTTGAAAATGCACCGGTCTTATGATAAGCAGCAGAAAACCATACAATGTTGCAGCATATATTATTAGAGAGGTCTGGGGGAACATTTGCATTACAACTTCTGCGTATATTACAGCAACGAGCGGTCAGAATTATTCATGTCAGTTTTTATGAACGTACTCATACATTCTTGTATTAAAACATTCTCAAACTAGGCAATCTATTCCCATCTGTAGCGTAAAATTAGCTTCATAGACGTTGAATTAAGACATAATCAATTTTAAAAGCAATTATAAGGAAGAAATACAGCCGCAAGCGGTATTGAACGGCCCTCGCACGCGCCACCCCGCAACGCAAGATGAAGGATAGGGATGCATTAGTGTTTGGAAGCGCTTGATTTCGTGTGCACTTCTTGCGCACTTTCACTGCCTTCTCTACAGCAAGTAAGGCCTTACGGAACTAATAAGCCTCTCACCAGCTTGTTTTTGACATTCTGTTGTCCGGTAATATGAATTATCCAGATACTGAAAATAATTGTTTTGTACACGCTGTTGACATTGATACGTGTAAACACACCTTAGCCTTTACAAGAGGTCTTGATCTTGTCATGGTCACAGTTTGATCTGGTGATATGTGACTGAGCGCCGTAAATGCCCGACCATGTCGGCCTCGGTGAAACTGAGATAAACCCAAAAAAAGATTTTTTTCTTCAAATGTGTGATTTTTGTTTTTTTGCAGAATGTGCTAGTTGAAATTATGAATAAGCCCCTGTGTGCTTCAGATAACACTATTGGTTGTCTTAAACGTATGCATTAAGCTGTTAAAAATGTGGAGTTTTCAGGTCTTTTTCCTGCTCTCCTGGGGGGCATCATCTTTTTCCAGCCAACGTATTGTTTACATTTTCCACCAATCAGCTGTGATCCGCATGGCAGCTGCGTGTGCTCTCCTTGTTTTCCTCTCATTACTCCAGACTGACTTCAGAGCACAGTCTTCAGAGCTTACATTTCCTGGACTACATTGCAACGGAACTGTTTACTCAGGTACACTTTTACTTTACTACTAAATTATTGCTTTAACGCTGTGTTTTAAGGCGGTTTCGTAATCACTTTAGAATCTTACTTGTCTGCTCCGGGCACCGGAGCAATGCTAAGCTAACATGTTGCTTCAGTGCACTCTGCAATACAGGCTTAATGTGACTACGTGCTGTTATCACCATGTTATCGGGTTATTTTGCGGCGTGGGTTGGCCCGTGGGTTGTGTGGGTCGTGCTTTGTGTGTGTTTTATGGTGTTTTCGTGACTAAACCGGCTGTTAGCCCCACAGCCCGGAGCCAAACGCAGCTATTCAGAGCTAAGTTGTAAGCTAAACTTTGCTATGTTATCTGGTTATTTTTCGGCGTTTTGTCTGTACAAATTATATACTTATGTAGTATTTCTTGACCCGTAGGTTGTGTGGGTTGTGCTTTGTGTGTGTTTTATGGTGTTTTGCGTTAGTTTTAGAAAATAAAAAAACTAGAAATAGAAAAAAAATACAACTCCCGATACCACTTCTGGTCACGTGGCTTACGTACGTCGCACGTCACGCACGCACTGCGTCACTCGAACCAATCACGCGCTTGCCTGGCCATTATCAGCTTCCTGTGTGTCTCTCTGTGCACGGTGTTGGGAGAGACGACAGGACGGCTGAACCAGGTAAGCTTTGCGACTAAAACACCCGCTTTTAATCACTTTAATGTGCGCCGGTTTTAAACTCGAGTGTATGTTCATGTTTTGGTGTGCTGTTCTGCAAGTGTTCTGTTTTTACGAGCCGTGTTATCTCAAGTGAGCTAGCTAGCCCCGCTAGCCGAGGGCAGATGTCCCAATATCTCCGCGTTTTGCATCTTAAATACACCGTTAACGTCACAATGTGAACTGTTATCTGTGAAGCGTGTTATTCCCATATTACTGTTAACCCTAATCCTTTTTTCCCCTTTTCAGAATTGGCAAAGACACCCCGACTGACATAATCAAACACTATGACGAAAATGGAGCAACACCACGGTTGAGGAAGAAGCGCGCACAGCCACATTCACGCAGGTTCATCAGCCATGAAGTGATTCACACCGTTGTGGAGTTTATCAAAAACTATGCAGAAGTCCATTCCATAATGCTACCTGGTCGACATCCTGGCCATAGGGACTGGCATGTGAAGTTGCTCCCAACCCATGTGACTAAGGTCTCTACGTGAAGTCTGCTAAGGAGCTTGGTAAGTGTAAAACATTATTTTGGTGATTTTCATGTTTTAATGATTAGAGTATAATTAACCATAAGCAACATCTGTTTTTCAGGTGAGCCTGCAGTTTGTACATCAAGCTTCAGATCACTGTGGAAACAGCTTCTACCAACACATCAGAAGCTGCAGGCCATGCACAGATCTCTACAACAGAATCTAATGTGCTGTCTTTCGGACCCTCACCGCCAGCAAGCAAAGACATCAGGATGCATTACAGCTTTGACTTTGCACAGCAGGTACTAATAATAGTGCAAATGCAGAATAGCAATTATAGAGACATATACGTCTTAATCAAATGTCATATGTATTAGTCTAATCTCCTCTCTCTCTCTGTCTACTACAGATACACTTTCCGTCCAACCCTCTGCAGCCGGGGCCAATGTATTTCCTGACTCCACGAAAATGTGGCCTTTTTGGTGTCTCCTGTGAAGGGATACAAAAGCAGAAAAATACGTGGATCTTCATTGTGACAAGTGCAGTGGCCAAAACAATTTCATGTTGTGGTATGCTGCCTGGCGTGTTGGACACAAGCTTCACTACACAATGGACATCCACTTCCTCATTGCTGGCCACACCAAATTCTCCCCTGATTGCGGCTTTGGACTTATCAAGCGAGCATACATGAAGACCAGGGTTGACACTTTGGAAGACATCGCTGAGGTTAGTTTATACTATTTGACTACTGTAATGTGTAAACATTAGCCTGGCAAAACTTCAGTGCTGCTCTCTGCTTAAAGGCGGTATGGACGATTTTTCGGCGATTTGAGAACGCAGGCGGAAGTGCGCATGCGCACTCCCCCGTGCGGACCGATACAACACACACGTGCGTTTGTTTATTAGCGCAACGGAGCGCATCGCATCACTCGTCTCCTGTAGATTTCTGTCCACTTCTGCGTCAGCTCGAAGCTGTCTTTCTCCGTCTTCATTTTGCCCCGTACACTGAGGGAATTATATTATGATATAGATCATAGATCCATGCGCTTAGGCACGCGGAAACGTGGGGACGAGCCTGACGCGGCTGCAGGTGAGCGGTAGGTGCGTTTTATGATTGATACGTGGCAGGACAAATGATTTATCCACGCCACGAGGAAATATGATAAAAAATTTGCTGAAAAAAATCGTCCATACCACCTTTTAAGATATGTTTTTTCTGTTCTCATTTTTTTTTACATTGTCGCCCTTGTAGTGTGGTAGTGGAAAACAGCTCTCCTGAGTCTCACCTCAATATCCCACAGCTTGTTGGAACGGCGGATGGCAAAGTGTTTGTCAAGAACTTCGACTGGCAGAAGCATCTGAGTCCCTTCTTCAGATGGCTTCCAAAGATCAAGAGTTATCAGCACTTCAGGTATTTATATTGAAACTCTCACATTGTGTTAAAAAAAAAAAAAATGTTAATGAGTGTTTTATGTGAAAAAGTTTGCCATTTCTTTCTTTCTTGCTTGCTTTGATGCCAAGAGACCAGGTGTGGTGCTTGCGAAAAGTCACTGTGAAGCAGAACCAGTGGAATTTCAGCTACTACGCAATTCAGCTGTTCTGCCTCTGGTTGACAATCTCCATGTCCTGGTCCCACCTGGACTGAACTTTGACAGGCAGACCTATCTGCATGAAAAAATCAGGCCTTTCTGTGCTGACGAGACAAAAGACATCACATGCCCAGCGCCGAGAGTCACAGCACAGAAGAGTGCACAGACGAAGAAGAGGATGAGGATGTGATCTCTGATGTAATTAGACTCTGGTGGTGTACATATCATATCGATTATCTCATATCTCATATATTCAAAGCCATGGACCCGTTGCAGTTCGTATACCTGGCCCTAGCATCTGTTTATAAGAGTTCTTCTATTAAGAGTGTTTTTAAACTTCCTATAAGTTTATCTTATCTTATCTTATCTTTTGTTGTTTGTGTTGCACTGAATCACCTGTGAATTATGTTTATCGACAAATGCAATGAACCCTATTCTGATTCTGATTCTTTGATTCTATTCAGGGCCTTTTGTAATCCAAGTATTTCCATTTTAATATAGTAACTTCTAATTCTGATTCAAGAAGTCCAGTTACCATCAATAACAACACTCCTTGAGTCTTCAGTGACAGCTGTAGGGGGAGGTGGTGTCAGTGTGACAGGGGGGAGGGCTTATCTCAATAAGATGCAAATGAGCCCCCCTGTGACTCTGGGCTCTCTCTCAGGTGAGAAACTTTGGAGGCCGTTTTCTCAGTGAATGGGTTTGAGAGTTGTATACATTCAAATGACCACAACTTACTCAAATATTATCAGATCTACATGAGTGAGATCATTGGAAAGCTTTGAATTCACACTTTCAGAATCTGTGAATAACTCGAAATGTCTCCGGGTAGACATGTATGTGCTTTATCCATGGTCAGACAAATATATCTTCTGTCATGTTTTACTCAGGGTGTTTCTATCTCTCCTCCCCTTCTTGTTCTCCCTCTGGTTACCGTCCCTTTGTCTCTCAGCTCTTCACAGCTTATCTGATTGTTAGTCACTGGGTGTAGTATATTAGTGTGTGGGTTCTTTGTCTCAGTGCGAGATTGTCTGCGAAGCCCTGTTAGCCCCAGCATTCCAGCAGTTTTGATTTTGATTCCTATTCTGACTCTGACTCTGATTTTCGCCCACTCCTCGTGATTCCTGTCTGCCGTCATCGACCTTGGACCGTCCTGTGATTTCCTTCTGCTTGACATCTGATCTTGCTGTTTACCTGTGTACCGAACCTGGACAGGATTTCCGACTACGACTGTCGCCTGCACTCTGACACCGCTGTTTGCTGGATCTGACTTTGTATTTTTTCTGTTTTATTCAATTAAAGACTGTTAAACCATCGCCTGTTTTCAGCTCCATAATTGGCTCTGTTCTACTGTTCGTGACAGATCTCAATGGGTTCTTACCTAGTTAAACAAATGTTAAATAAAGATTAAATAAATAAATGATTTTTCTTTATTATTATTGATTATCTTTATTTTTTTGCATGGGTCAATATAATGACCTAGAATATGTAAGAAACAGAGTAAGTATTTTTAAAATGACTAAAGTCTAAGGATTATTTCAGCTTGTTCATTGTTGTTTGAGCCTGTTGCTCATAACGGCAGACTTACCCTTTTCTGCAAGTGAGAAAAGGAATCATTCTCTTAAGAGTCAGATGGTGTCATGGGATGTTTTAATTGGTCTTGATTTGGACTATTAAGACACTATTAGTCTGAATGTAATTGCACTGTTCTTCTTTCTGTCCAACGCTGTGCCTCACCGGTGCAATTACAGCAACTCCCCATACCAACAATTAAAAAGAGTTGCAGGATTTGGATGTAACTGTGTATGCAAAATAATTTATCCATCAAAAATGGCAATACAGTCAATGGTGTAGTAGTATTATTAATAGTCATTGGTAAAAGTAAATATTTTTTGTGAAGACAGTTTTATGATTGAAATCTATGAGATAACCATATACGTTATTAAAGGAGACATATTATGCTTTTTTACATGTGCTTAGAATTGAAGAAATAACATACGCAGATCCTCATTTTACACTTTTTTCACCGTAAACTCCAATACTGATCTAAAACGGCTTGATAATAGAAACGGGTCCATTGGCTTCCTGTTCAAAACTGCAGAACTGATAAGCCCCGCCTCTTCATTGTGACATTTCACTGTAACAAGCAGCGGATTCACATTTAGATTATTTTATTTTTGAAAAGTGGCTGCGTGAAATTTTAGAACGATACATGTATCACTAATTCTAAAATTTTTCAGACACTTACAAACAAGTCCAGGGATGTAGGCGGGGCTAGGGGTTGGTGAAAACACTCAGAGCCCCAGTTTGAGGACAATACAGGATTATTTGGACATGCAATCAAAATACAACTTTGAGATCAGAAAACATTGTTGCAATGAGGTAAAAAGCTCATTAGAGTTGATTTAGCATAATATGATACTATACTAAAGATACTAAATAAAGCCAGTAAATTGTTTTTTGAATGACTCCTCTTTGTATCATTTTTATTATTTATGTATTGTTTATTTTCTTTAACTATTTCATAAAAATCATAAAGTTTACACGTGTAGTTTCAAGTAGTCCAGTACAACTTCAAACAGAGGTATAATTTTGAACAGTGCTAATGCTAACCGCTGTTGTTTAGTGTTGTGTAATAACAACAAATCAGAGAGCCGGCCGTTCACATGGCATTATTTCCCATCAGGCTGAGGTCAGGGCACAGACTGTGGCTGAAGCAGACATATTGTAGACCCCTGCTGTAAACAAGCTGTGAACAAGTGGAAAACTGAGTGTCACTGTTATTGCTAAATTGTATTGTAAATCATGTTGTCTGGAAGAAACAGGGGAAGGCCATAATTTTACAACCAACTTTTTCATTCGGGGGAGAGGTTTGGAGAAAGTTTGCGGAGTGTGTTGGTGCAGAGATTTGTGATCTGAATGCAACGTCTGCGTGGTTGTCTGTTTGTTTACCTCTGATGTAAAGCAGGACCGCAATGTTTTATTTATTTTTCAAGTACCACAAGATACCACATGAAAAATGTATGACTTTCCTATTGAGAGTATTATTGACTTTTTATATGCTAAGGGCGTGTTCACTCTTGTACATTCACCACATCAAAATTGTGACTAAACCAGGACTAAATCCCCAAACTAAACCAGCTAGATCAGGACAAAAAGGGACTATAACTGGAGAAAACTAAAGTTGCGTTCCCACTTGACTAGTTTAGTCTGGACTATCTCAACTAGCTCAATTGGCGGCCATCTTTAGACCGGATCAATTGACTGTGCCTTCCCACTCAGGAACGAGACTGGGGCCGATTCGGCAATTACACTCCTTCGCCTAACGGACTGTTAGAGAGCGATGTTTACCACTGCATATGTTGACACTATGTTCTTGAGTGCAAGGTTACGTGCAGTTTAAACAATAAAGGTGAAACGCAACCAGAAGGCACAGGTGAGCGAAACTCCTCGGACTAAAATGCAAGTGGGAACACATCTTAACTCAGCATTAGGAATAACATGTTCAATTTAGGACCAAATAACAAGTGAGAAAACACCCTATTAACACTAAACTAAACTAGTACTAATGCTGTCACGCTTAAAATTACTTGAATTCAGAATATGATCCGAGTAGTTTTGACTTGAAATCAGAAGTAGCGGTGATATTTGTGATATTTGTGACCTTTCGTTGTTTAGTTGATTAAATGGTCGATGCTGTCTTGGTTGAACAACTAATCGACAAATTATTTTGGGTGATTTTAAAAGATTTATATTCACAAGTGTGAGTATAATCAGTTTTTTAAATATTTTTTTTATAGTAGTTAAATGTATAAATATTTGTAATCATTGTCTTGTTGGTACACTTTAGTCGAATAATCAAAGCAAGGGGCATGTCTTTATTCGACTACACAGTCCTAGTATAAAACATGTTAGAAACTTCTTGAAACACGAAATCTAGGTTAAATACACCTTCATTTGTCAAAAAGACACCTGAATTCAAGTAATTATAACTATGGCTGGATAGATCACAATTTGAATTTTGTAGTGTCATATTATGACAATACAAAATTCAAAATGTGATCTAATCCTGTGACAATCTGGTATTTTGATCGACACTCAAAAGCAGCACATGATGTAGCTTTAGTGCTTTAATGAAGGACAAAAAACGACTGTACTTATATTTAAGTTGCAACTTGTTTTGGGCCCAAATAAAAATTACAAAAACATCAACTAAATGGTTTTATCATGTCAACAATTGGTGTGCCAAAGCTAGGTTATTATCACTTATGGATTCATTTGAGTTAAATGTGTATATGTTAGTTATAAAGTCTCCAAAATGAACAATATTGGTGACACAATTGAGAATATTGCCACTTTAATATGTTTTCCCATCTAATTTCTATGCATTTGTCAGTAAAACGGCGTAATAATCATTATAAACTTTTGAAAGTAAAATGGTGCTTGATCAAGAACAATGGGCGATTCTAATTGTCAGGCATTAGCACTATGGTTTTCCCATGACTACTCCCACCCATGTAAACACTGTAATTATATAATACAGGCGTCATAATCATGTAGAGTTTCTCAATAAAGATGGCTGCCGGTGTAACCGTATGTGCACCCTTAACTTTATTTCACAGTACTTTGTCCCAAAGCAGATAATAACAGAGTATTAGGAAATAAAAATAAAAAAACACATAGTTGTGCTCTTGTTTGTTTTGATGCACTTGAACAACAATATTTCTCATCTCTGAAGTTTTTCTCAACACTCTAAACCGGTTTTTACACAGAAGTGCTACATTATGCAGTATAAAAACGCTAATACGCTAAATGAACTAAAAACCTGACAGCTCTCATGATTTACAGAATTGCTTTATAAAAAATAACAAATGAAGAGTTCTCAACAGTATCTCAGCAAACAAATAAACAACACAAAATAAAGTCAATTTACACGTATACACATTGAAAAATCTTAAGGCGGTTGAAGAAGTCAGTCAAGTTAACACTTTACAAGTTGTTTACATAACACATTCACATCAGGCTCATGAATCACAATCATCATTTGGCTGTACAATGACAAAAGGAATCATATCAAACAATATAATATAATAAAATACTTTGACCCAATACTGAAGTTACTTCAACATAAAACGTATTACTTCTGACTGTTTTGTGGAATGAAAAACAAACATTTTAATTATGATGATCGTGAATTAACACTAGTATACTATTAAACAGTCATTAAGCAGTAATATATTTGTAATAGTTAATAAACAGAAGTTAACAGCTTAAAAACACTGAACAAATGTTGATATACCTGAGCGTTTTACTCAATAATAAAACTTAAGTTACTTTAAAACGGTATTCGAAACAGCTCTTTGTTATAAATGGTCATTGGTCAGTAAGTTTGTAATAGTGTGAAGCAAGGGCCATTCAACTTTGTACAGTTGGACTTCCTCAACTACAACTAGCTTCTTTGGAGGCTAATTAAGAGGAAGAAATCTGAAATTACCTTTGTTTTTCTATGGTAAATAGGGATGTCACATTGTCAAATTTTGATAGTATGATTATTGTGAGAAAAAACACAACGATTTAACTATTATTCACGATTATTCACGATTACTCAGACTGTGATCAAAGAACATCGACATCTTGTCAAACACATTGATGTACCTCAAGTTTGTGACTTTCTGAACAACTAAATGTGGAAAAAACAACCAGACTGCAAATTGAATTAAAAACACTTAATTTTGCTTCCAAATTGTCACGATTATTATTTTTTTTTGATCATGACCTAAATAATCCCGATTATCCATTAAACTGAATAATCGTGACATCCCTAATGGTAAATAACAGCAGTGCTTCCTCTACTATGTAAACTTAAGGTGCTTTCTGGGTTAGTGTGAGATCAGACTATAAATTATATATTATGGCTGTATCAATGTCTTCTAATTTGCTCTTGGGAAAGCACAGCACACTTTTCATGACCACTTTACCTCGAATGACCCTCCCACTAAATTCTTCATAAACCTTAATCGCCTCTTGGTACACAGTGACTGCCTGGATTCTGGTGGAAACAAATTGCCATGAGCCTGTTTGAAATCTGTTATACAAACATCTTCATAGACAGTGTCTGATATTTAGTCAAAAGTATTTCATCATGTACAAATTCACAGCCAGTCAGTCGGAGGATTCACATTCTCATTTTTTTTTTTTTACTAACATACTCACGTTTTATATACAAAAAGACCAGCCTTGTGTCTAAAGAAAAGAAATGTTTTATCAAGCGCTAAGGCGTTGAATCCAAAGAACTTTCTTATCATTGTCACGGAGATTAGTTATAGTACACTCGAAGAAGCAAATGAAAGAAATACAGTTCAAACCAGAATCAAATAAATATGCCTAATATACACGAAAGCTGCCATAGACGGATAAGTATCTATTACATTCATTCAGAGGGAACGTGCTGGCTCCGTCTCGCAAATAAAAGTGTATAGGGTTGAGATTAATTATTGAAATTAATAATCACTGGAAAATAGGCTTTCTTGTATCTGATTCCCAAACTGTGCAGAAATATTGTAAACATTTGTGTTGTTCTACTTTGGTAATAAAGATACAAGTAGTTTATGAGACTGGCACCCGCAACGTTACTGCTTGCACATTTAACTACTACTCTGCAAATACTGTAATGTGTATAGGTGAATACAAAAAGAAATAAAAAGAGGCGGTGAGATGTCAGGCAGGTTTGAACAAGGCTATATACCATTCTTTAGCAACATCTAAAAAAGAACAGCTCTTCCTTGAAAAACCTTAGTTTCCATCCACAAATACTTACAGAATACAGAAATATATAAAACCATATCTGTACATAGATTTGAAGTAAATATATTCAGGGAAAGAAAAAAAAGTTCATTTGAAATCAAGGGTCCGGAAAGTTCTTCAAAAAATATTGAGGTTTCAGTAGACGTATGTTCATAATTATAGTAGTTTACACAACAGCAAATCCACTGTCACAGGACCTGGCCATGCGATACCCAAAAACCTAGAATCCATGATAACATATATTAAGAATTTCCAATATATTTTCTCTTCGATAGATAAAAGAATTCTCCCCGTTGTTTCACATAAATCTCTGATAAATAGCCGTTTCTCGCTGAGTCAAAAGTAAATATGTGGTTGAATATAATGCGGACGTTTTCATGTCTTTAATCATGAGGTTCTTGTGTCATTTCTGCAACAGGATGTCCATTAAAAACAGCTAAAGAGTTCATTATTTATTCTGTGCGGACACGCCTTTCCAGTAGTCTAAAATATCATGCAGGTCCTCATCCTTTGCAAACTGCACTTTCTTCCTCAGCGCGTGTCCCGCCGCCATGTACTCCTCGTCTTTGTGCCGTTTCCTGTGGAGCTTGAACTTCTCCCAAATGCTGTGCGAGGGTTTGCAGTAGTACTCTGGGCTGGACGAGTAGCTGAGATTATGATACTGCGACGACAGCTGTGAGTAAGCTAAGTCTCTGGACCGCGAGTGGGTTAGCGGCTCCAGCATGGACTTGTGCACGTCGGGCCCTTCCAGCTCCTCTATCTGAGCGTCGGTGTACGAGTGCCGGTGGTCGCTGTATTGACGCATCTTCTCCGCCTCGGCGCGCAAGATGGCGGCGGTCGGCGTTACGGTGACGATGGCGTCTCCGGCCGGGGAGTTCTTCTCGATGTACTTGGCTTCGGAGCGATACGGCCTCGGGCTGCGCATGGGCCCCCCTGTGGCGGTGCTGGGCCTCTTGGGGGAGGTGTCTGAACTGCGATGCCGCTGCAGAGAGTGATGGTAGCTGTCCTTGTACGGCGGGGACAAGAGGCCCGATTTATTTTGCGGATGGTCCGATAAAAGCACTAGCTGTGGCTCTGCTGTTGACACCGCGCCCGATTTGACGCCCTGGAAAGAGGTGGACTCAGACTTCAGTGCGTCAATACAGTTGTTAATGATCTGATTGACTTTATCTACCTCTTTTGCGATGGTAGAAATCTCCGCCACAGAACCCTGGCTGTTTCCGGGCATCCCCATCTCACACTCTCTGCGGTCGTGGTGGTCCATGCTCCTCACCTCCATGTAGTTTCCTTTCATCATTTTAGGCGTGCCGCTGATCTCCTGAAACTTATACGGGTCCAGGTCCGCCCCGGGTGGCATGTACGGCATACGCGCCATGCTCTCCCCGGCTAGCAAATGCTTCTGTGACATCCGCGATATTGTCCCTCCCTCCAACTCTTGACCATATTTCAGCTCCATTATGTTTTTCTTCATGCTGCCTGCTTTTTTGTGCTTTTCTTCTTGCTTGCGCTTGCGTCTCAAGCAGTAGTACACCGCCCCAAGGAAAATTACCATAGTGAACAAGCAGCCTAAAATTGTCATAATGTAATGCGTGGCTGTTGCATTGTTGGTAGTCCTTTCTTTTCCACTCCAGGGGCCGGTGGTCACGGTTAGACAAGTGTGGTTGTGACGCAGAGAGTTACGGATAGAGGCGACACAGTAAGTGTAATTAGTGTGGGGTTTGAGATGTTTAAGTTCAATGTCCTCTTGTATATCTTTTAAATTTTGAATATCTGTGAAAAAGCTGTTGTTGTACTGTACTAAGATGTACATTTTCGTGAAGGGTTGGGGGATTTGGACTGCAATAGTAGCCCCTGTGTTGGTTACTTGTTTCAACTTCATAAGAGGTTTCACTTTGAGATTTGTATAGGTTGTACTGATGGTAATGTCCTCTGGTTCGGTGCCAGAAGGACAATCCTCTAACCCACACAGTGTAGCGTCCGGCGGTAGCATCGTGGGCTCTGTTGGTATCGCAATAAATGGAGTGACATAGTCATCAGTGCATACAGTGGTCAGCATGTGCAGCGCGTTCTTGTAAGTTGGATCGTTGGGATTCTGGCTCAGCAAACTGTAGCCAGACACACCAGATGGAGTGTCGCACACCATCCGCTCGTTGGTCCTATTTGGGAACGTCGACAGCCACTTGACGAATCCATACAACTCGCACGAACAGTTGAAGGGATTGGTGTAAAGCTCGCAGGTGGTGAGCTTGGTCAGGCTGGCGAATGTGGCGCCGTCTAACTGCTGGAGCCGGTTCATGGACAAGTCGATGTTTTCGATGTTGGGGCATTCCCAGAAGGCATTGGGTGTCACAGTCTCGATCAGATTGGCCTGGAGGTAGAGGTACTGCAGCTTCCCGAGTCCCCTGAGGACCCCCTCTGTCAGATTACGCATCTTGTTGAAACCCATCTGCAGGACTTGGAGGTTGAATTGAGCAGAGAAAGCCCCGTCTTCGATATAGGAGATGTCATTCTTAGTCAGGTTCAGGTAGGTCAAGTTGGCAAAGCGGCTTAGTGAGGAGTAGTGTATGCTTTTGATTTTGTTCTCATTCAGGCGAAGGTCAACTATGGTGCTGTTGATGTGTTGGGGGATGGCCTCGAACGGTGGCTGGTTTTGGCTACAAATAGCAAGCCACACGAAGCCCTTTTCGCCCTCGATTAACCAGCAGTCTGGCTTAACTCCACCCATTTGAGTCAAACAGACGATGGCTACAGACCAGTAGAAGGCACTAGTCACCACGCCTCTGCTGCAGGCCATTGGTGCTTTTCGGAGAGTCATGTGACCACAAGAAAACGCTGATAGTTTGATTTGCGGGTTCAATACAGCCGGGACAGTCCTGTTGCCAAACCGGCCAAAATCCTGATTTCTGTTATCTTCATGGATTCTTATGATAATATTGTCCAAATCCAAATTTATATCAGGATTCAATGTGCAGCTTCAGGTTAAATTGTGTGAATGTGTTTTTCCGTTCTAAAGTCATTATTCTTCATTTGTGATTATCTGTGCAGCAACTCGTCTGGCTGGAGAAACCTGCAACACAGAGAAAAAAAGACTTATAAATAACATGGCTAAATAATAAGAATGAACAAAGCTGTTACTCTGGGTTTAGTTTGTATTAAGAACTGTGGAAATTTGAGTTTGGTAAGGAATGTTGAAGCTTACAGGGTTTCACATCTCCTCAAATGTTAACACGTAATTTTATTTTCAGGCATCATTTTATGAAATGCCCAAGCAGGATAATTGAATATCAGTAAATGTAATGTTTTTTCCTTCAAACACCATTTTGAGATTTTGTTTTTCTGTCCACCAGAATGTATCAATATGCAAATTTTGTTGTAAAATTTACGTTGGCACATATAAAAAAAAAATAAAAAAAAATCTGAATATCAATCAAATATACAGGCTGCTGAGACTTTCTAATAAATATAGAACTTTGGATTTCTTAGAACCATTTTGTTGCTTGGGCTTATCTTCTCCTATGTGTTTGATTCAATGACAAGCAATTTCTTGCATTTAGAATAGAAAAAAAAGCCACACAAAAGGTAAAAAAACCAGTACATTTAATTTGAATTGACAAAAAAACCCAAATATCTTTCTGTTACACTGTCACAAAAACACTGCAGAAAGATAGGTCTCAAGGTTACAACAAGACCTCTCCATTCACACAATTAAAGAGGTATTTGCTGTCCCCGTGGCAGCCTGCTGTTAAAGGAAACTGCCAGCCAATTACCGTTTGACAGTTTGGGGAAAGCAAGGTCCCACTTTTCACACTATTAATCTGAAGACTGTCACATGCATCTGAGACTTTAATTAATGTCTTAAAATGGCACATTATTTAAACACAGGATAAACAGGACATGACTGGTTAGTTCCAGTAACGACACTTATTCAATTTAAGATATTTCATTAACATCAACATTTTTTTAATTTCTATGGTTACATTATGATCCAGTCTCATACCTTTCATGTATTGTTAAATGTGTGTTCTTTTTTTGTCCAGTACAGATAATTGGGTCGCTCTATATACGTATAGCCTATTGTCAAAAAGGGTGATGATTCTGAGAAGCCACCAGGAAAGTAATAGGTCAGATCTGTGGAGAGGCGAGCCTGCTCACTGGAAGGTATTTTTGATGCAGTAAAAACACCTGTTATTTAATAAACTCAATATAGATACGTTGAAGAACATATTGAGGAACAGGCAGGTGGTTGACAATCTAACAGAAACGTTGCATAGTGCACCTTAAAGTAAGTGAAGTGAAAATAGTTATTGAGGAGAAAAACATATAACAATCAATACATATATGTTGTCATTAGTGTCAAAAAGTTATAAAACTATTATAACTTCCACCACATGGGGACAGTGAAACAAACTTGAGCTACAAACCATTTTTATTTCACAATAGCAGGATGACTCAGTTTCAGCAGATTAAAAAAGCTAAATATGCTTATTTTGAGTCCAAAGTGAAATGTTCGGCCACCATTTGGATTGCTCAAATGCAGTGCAGACCAGGACAGTCTGACCTGTAGGGCCACGGCGGGAGCAAAAAGGTGCTTTTATGTGCCAGAGGTAATGGTTTTCCACAACAGAGATGATCATACTCAATAGAATTAATGTGACATTTTATAGTCTGCTGAATTTGCTTCAGCTTCACAAGGACAAAGACAATTCCTGCTGTCATTTGACCTTTACCAGAGTTTAGCTTAAAACATTACTGCTAGATTTCAAATGTCGTACTTGTTTTGAATCACAATGTAAGATATGAGAAGTCAGTCATTTTAAAACTGGCATAAATTGTTTAGTGGGATCTGTCTTTACAAGTGCACTGTCCCTTTTCTGAAGGAAGGCACTCCACATGCATTTCTTTACCTGAAATGTTCCATTTTTCAAGAAATTAAATGCAGGATAGATATGTTACAGCTGTGAAAAGTGACATAGTGAACCTTTTAAATGCAACTTTTTTCAGTGTAGTTAATATCCTTTTTCCAGTCATTTTGTCTAAAAATGTATGCGCAAACTCTTTTTGATGCTTTCTTGGAAGCTTGTCTTCTACACACTTCCTGTTTTATGTAGAACTAGATATCCATATCTAAAATATTTTAGTTTTATGAACCTACACAGCTGTGCAAGAAGCTACACATAGGTTAAGGAGAAGGCCCGATATTATTTTGAACCAATTTGTACATAAAGGGGAAATATATTAGTATTTATTTTATTTTTTATATTAACTGTGTAAAAAGAAAGAAAATGTTTTTGATGCATATAAACTATTTTTTCTAATTAACTTTGAATAAACAAAAAAGAAAAACTGAAAAACAAAAGGGTTCAATGCATTATGCAGAATATATTATGTCCATCCACTCAACATAGACATGTACGATAAACCTGCTTGCTACTGTAACATAATAATTTCAGACTTTACAGCGTGTCAGCCTTTAACCACAACAGAAATACAGCCTTTCTGCAAAATTATGATTCATTGACGCAGATTGTTTTGGATTACTGACAGAATACTATGGGGTTTTACAGTCTGTTTTTGGACAAGGGGAGGCTGGTGATTCACTGTTTGAGTCATCCTCAGCCGTGAACTCTGGAAGACTGGATCTGATAAAGTGAGACAAAAGCTGAGGCCTAAAGCCCCCAATGTGTGAACGACCCAGAGGCAGCGATAACATGGGAATCCATAATGCTCAGATTACAACCTTCATGTTCAATATTGCATGTGTTTACTGTAAATAGGAAAACCGTTTTGTCTCCTGCAGCATATTTACGATTTGTGCTCGTCCATTTTGGTTCCCACTGACGGGAGCATGAGAACCGTAAATGCAATGTGTGCAATGGGTAAATCACTTTAGGTTAAACATGCCAACATGAACTGGGCCAGTGGTTAACAACCTTTTTTTTTCCTCCCTTTAAGCCCTCTTACTCACACTGGAAACTTGCCAAGCCCCACAGTTCCCAAACCGCAGCCCAGACTAACACAATATATGACATTATAAATTATATTACTGTTCCAAACCAAGATTTATTATATTTGAGTTGTTGCTGTTCCTAAACCGCTTTTCTAATCATACGAAATGGCATTTTTGCTACTTAATAGGGTTGTCAAAAATATAAGATATAAATCAGTATTAAAAGTAGTATTGAAACTAGATACTCAGTTGAGCGAGTATCAAAATGTGACAGTTTTAGATTGAGCTCTCTCAAAACTATTATAAGGGTTTGTTATTCTGAGTTGAAAATGTCTCTTTGTATATAAAACCATGACCACATTTTTATTTATCACTGCAGGGTCAAATCTGTATCGAGCATGGATCAAATTCCTTAGTATGGAAATCGAGTTTAATATTTTAACGACACTACAACTGCTTAATTTGCACAGTTCGTATTTTTGATGAGCCGACTCTCTGGAGGCTCTGGGGGCAAAGACTCACACCTCATCAAAAGCCAATTTGTTGGATGATGACCATAAAGAAGCAACTGCCAAGGACAATTGAGAGACTTTGTTGGATGAGAATCATGTGGAAACAACTGCCTGTGACCATCCCAGACAATTGTTTCCCTGTCATGGTTCAACATCAGATTGAAGGAAGGGTCTTGAAGTTAGATATCTTTCCCCCCCCCCGAAATATGTCCTCAAAATCAAGATCAAGATTACTTTATTTGTCCCAGAGGAAATTTGTCTTGGACACACAGGCTGCCACACACAAAGACAATTATGTGACAGCGCAGTCATCCGTGTCACCGCAGGGCAGCGCCAGCAGGAGGCATTAAAAGAATCGGTTGCAGGCTCCTTCCAAAACACTTTTGAAATCTCCAATCTTTAAAAAAAAAAAGAAAGTTGGAAGAGTTTTCATTATTTTCAGGGGGTATTTAATTATTGCTGTATGAATAGAAAAATAGTAGTGGTGGTGGCAGCAGCAGTGTTCACTTAGTCAACTCAAATATTTTCATCATAGTTCTCGTAAATGCCGTATTTTCATCATCAGAAACTTTATTAATGGCTACACAAACAGTTTGGTGTGATTGCTTTCGTATAGACTCAGGGCCGTAGACTCAGCGACGTAGACTTCACGACGTTTCACTGACATAAAGAGGCTGGACTTGACCGCTGGAGTGGGATGGTGCCAGTGCACACACGGTGATGGGGTTTGAACCGATGACTAATAACTGGGGCGTTCAAAAGCATCACCTGTGTGGGAGATGTTTGCCATGGCCTCATATCCAGGCAAAGAAAGAAGTGAGCATTTTTCAATTTGTCTGGACCTGGTTTAGTGTCAGTTTCGTCCGGGCAGACTGGGGAACATAAGCTCCAGAAACAAACTCAACGTCCAAGAAACACGTCTGTTCAAGTTTATAAAGCAATGCCATACAATGTATCATGGTTAAACTAAAATATAATGTTTTCTGGTTGACTAAAAAAACTATTATTCGACTAAATTGGTTGACAAAGTTAACGTGACATTTTCATCAGCCAAAACTGGACTAAAGGTTTTAACTCTTCTTGGCTGTATATTGTTGAGTCTTCTGCAAAAAATAATGACGAGTTGGTGAAATCGCTCAGCTGTGAGTTTCAAAATCACTTTCTATAATACATTGAATCATTATTATTTTCATGTTTTGAATTATTCCCCATCTCTCCGCTTGTGTGTGTGTCTTCCATCGCTTCTCAAATCCAGTCTGTGAGAGATCATATTGTACATAATCACATTGTACTCAATATCACAAGTCCTTTCTAATCCCTCCTTAGATAAGCCGCCACTAGAGAACACATATTAAGGATTTCGCTCCACAAATATCATTACGTCTCACAAAACCGAGTGAAATGATCTGTAGAACGAAACCAAAAGGGACTGGTTACCTATTCAAGCACAGATAAGACACGTAAACACAAAGCTGTTGTGGACACAGGCGGAGAATGCCAAAGGGTACCATTACTAAAGCGCCGTCCTCACCGCCACAAAAGAGCAGCGAAGGCGACGGCAGAGAAGGAGAGCCAAAGAAAAGGAGAGTATGAATGCCCCAAGGGGAGGAGAGGGAGCTAGAGAGAGAGCGCAACGGTACAAATCAAATGTTCCATGAAATGAATATGAAAAATACAGCGCGGCGAAATATACGGTAAGGCAAAAATACGACTGCGAGAAAAACGGTGTGTTGTTATTATTCCCCAATCTCTGACCTTTATCTCAAATACCACCGCATAGAACCGGGCGGACCCAACCTTCGCCCGCACACTACACGACACCCCTGCACCGAGGCCCTTTGGCGGCTAAATGGACGTTTAAGTTAAAGCAGAGCAGGTCGCATCTCATTTCAAATGCATTGGCTGAGTTTTTGTTTGTCCACAGCGACTCACTCCGCAGAGCCTCCAGCTGATTCACTGCCCCACTGCTGAAGCCCATGCATAAATTATGGGGCAGCTCTCATTAGGTCTGAACTCAAATTTAACTCAAAAATAAGTAGATTTTGTGAGAGTTCTCAATGGATTTGTGGTGACTTATAAACGAATAAATAAAGAGTGGCTCTTCGATTGCGTAACTTGTTTATGGTAGAAGTAATGTGCTCCTTTATGCATTTTTCACCCTAAAAACAACAGAATCTGCACTAAATTAATGTGCGATTGGAAGGTTTTGCGAGTCTCTCAAGTGTATATTAATTCATAGTTGCAGTCACATTTCAGCTACATCCGCAGTTTTTTTAATTTGTAAAAATAACCCAAGATAAAGGACTTAAAGGCAAGAGACAGTAAAAAAAAGTATTAATCTTAGACAAATCATAATTTAATACTCACACAAATATAACGTTTTCATGTGTAAATAAGGCATTTTATGTGTAAAAATTACCAACAATTCACATACATTTGTTCTTTTTGTTGACATATTAGATACAACAAAATGTACTGAGGGGATTTTGAATATTTTTTTCAGTCCTAAGACCTCATTTTTTTGGAGTTGACACATAAATAAATCAGGCTTTTAATTGGATATAAAAAAAAAATCTTCAGTATGATTTATTAACATTAAACAGCCATGGAAGTTTCAATGTCTCATAGAAATCTATAGATGGAGTAGCTTTTGGTGCAGATTTGTCAATGTTTCCAGGTGAAAGCTTATAATGAGCGAACAAACAGTAGTATACATATCATTTTGAGGCTTTTCTATACAATTACGTACATTTGATACTTCCCAAGAGCATAAAATGTACCAGATGAATTATTCCCATTAGATATTTTTGCAAATCTCATTGTAAAGTAGAAGATTCTGGAAAAAAAAATACAAATTCCATGCACATAGTGCTAGCATAATGTTAACAAGAAGTTAAAATGTGCTGATGTCCTTGGGCTTATATATGATCTGCTAAACGTTTATATAAGCCTGATAATTGAGAATCTATAGAAATGGATTATACATCTAATAAATCTATGCCCCTGGCTCAAAGCACAAAAGATTAAACTAAAGCGCAATACATGCTGCTTTGCTGTATTTGATGCGTTGCAAGGACACTTAAAAACATTGTGTCTCTCTTTTCTTTTGAGCAACATTTTATGCATTGAATGAAGAATAATTTCGTACATCCCTCAACGTTGTCCCAGTGCATCCTCAGCGTACCAAAACAGAAACACTGCCTGTAGTGTTAAGTTGTTCGGGGCCTAAACAAAGCAGAAAACATTTAAATTAATTCCACTCCCTTCAGACTCATGTAAATTGTGTCTCATTACAGCTCAAAGCCACAATTTTCTATTTGCAGGCGAGAGACACTGACAGCGTAGGTCAATAAGCCTCACCACACAGCTGTTTGTATAGAAGTGGAGGCTTGAGTGCTGCGGGCCACTCAAGGCATCGGACCGTATACCTCCATCAGAAATAAAGGCAGTCGCTGCACAGCCCAATGCCATTTGCGCGCTGTGTAATGGTAGCTTTCCTTTGTCTCTGCCCCTTGAACCTGCTGAGACCCAGCTTCTGATAATCAACTTCTTGGACTCTTCTACTTACGGTTGGCTCATACCTTACTTATGCTAGAGAGAAAGCTACAGATTTACCATTAAAAAGCTGCGTGATTTTTACTTTTGATGTACACTTGCTTCCACAAGAATAGGGAGCTTATTCATTAACGCTGGAATAAATGTTCAAGTGGATCGTGTCAGAGTTATGCAAAAATAACTCAAATATAGAATGCCAGTGAGTGATTTTCAAAGGTAATTAAAGGTAATTATAAAGCTTCCATATGATGCTTTTAAACTTCTTTAGAATACCTTTGTACATGCTTTAGTATTTCATATTTTCAAATCTAGTCATTAACAGTATTATTTTGTTCAGATTCCCTTTCACATATAATAATCATAATGACAGTCACATAACCACAATGACCTTCCCAGTCTCCCATCCCAGGACTAACCAGGCCCAATCCTGCTTAGCTTCTATGGAGGACCCTGAGTGCCACGCTAAATGGGATAAAATGTTTATTAAAAGAGTCTTTAAGAGAACCTTCTAATATATTAGTTAAAAAGACAATTAATACATTACACTCTCCGGAGGGCCAGGAGAGCCACAAAAAAACTAAACCAAGAACAGGCTATTTAGAGAATTTAGTTTTCCCAAAATGCTTTGTAAATGCAAATAATTAAAACAATTTCAACAGAAAAACAAAAAAAAGTATTTGTAAAAGATTAGACGAGTCATGATGAAATAAAAGCTCATGAAAGGTGAGTTACACTAACCCCTAGTGGCTTACATTTGGCTATAACTTACAAATCCTATGAGGCGATATCAGACTAGGAAGAAAAAGAGAAGGTAAGAGTAGAAACGCCTGAACATTAATCTTTGTGGTTTGTTGTGGCTGTCCAGAATGGTCCGGTTTCCCAGAGCACCCCAGGAGAGCTCCTGCAAATCCAGCCAGTGCTCCAAGGCAAACTTTGACACACAAAAAGAAAAATGCACCGCACCTCCGCTATCTCCACCGCCAGTGCCTCTTCTATTTGTCGTCTGTCTATCCTTGAATCATCAGCGCGCATACTAAATCATTGTCTGCTCAGTCTCCAAGCGCCTATACAAAAGCCAAGTATCAAAGATCATATAGAATTTTTTTTTTTCTTTAAGTCACTGCCTCTCTTGTGTGCAGCTGTTGTTTTGCTATCTGGAGCTTTAGTGACTCTGCAGATCCATCCATCTCCAGCGGTTTACTTCATCCATACCAATGTCTGCCCTTTTATTTGATGTCAATGAGAATGCATGCTGGGAAGGGGGGGGTAGTAAAGACAGGAAACTAGGAAACGAATCAATTGAGTTGAATTGGAAAGACTTTCTCTTGGGGAACTAAAACATTGTGCTCATTGAAGAAGTGAATTGCTTTGTAGAGCGAAGGAGAACGAGGGCACATATACGGAGGTTACATCAAAGGATATTAAACTCATACATCCATTACTTAGGGAATAAAATCTGGGAGAAGAATTGATGGTCTTCATTGAGTACAGCCCGCCTAAAACGCCCTCACTTTATCGTCGGTATAGCTCTTGTTTGAGTGCTGCAGTGTTTCAGCAAATTCATTTCAGTTAGTATGACTCGACAAACTTTTCTTATAAAACGTGGAGTATTGTGCGCCACCTCGGTGCAACCCGTTCATTTGTTTCTCACACAAAAGCTTTTATTCAACGCCGCAATTGGAAATGCTGGCTCGTATAAAATGGTGCCAGAAGACATTTTTGCCCTTTTTATATCAATTTAAACACACTGACGCTGCGAAGAGAAATGATTGATAGGTATGGGTTATAAAAGCTGCACGGATGTTGCTCATCTTTAAGCAGACTGTAAAGATTTTAGGAGAAACATTCGTAGTTGCTGATACGCTTCACTGCAGACAGTTAAATCGAACATGACGGACCTAGAATAATACAGCATAATAGTGTATTGTTGATAGAAATATGTGTATTTTTTACATTTTGTTTTAATAATGTTGCTGTCTTTCTTATGAAACTATATTTGTGTATGTGGGTTGGAGTCTGTATAGTTCAGATAACAATTACGGTGATCAAAATACGATAGTATTTTTAAATATTGCACAGATCATCAACAGATCGCTTCTTTAGTTGATTACAGCCCTACATTCCAGGCAAAACATCTCCATGGAGACAAGCAGGTGTTACATAGTAAACCTTTAAGTTAACATTTGGGTACCATGAACTTTAAAGCATACTTTTGGTGTAGTGTTACCTATGAAGGCAATTCAGGCAGAACATTTATAGTATTTTCCAAGCTGAAGTAGTATTGAGAACAGTATAAAGGACTGAAGTAGTAACTATTGACTTTTTACCCTTCTACCTTCTACCCACCTTATTGACTAGAACACTCTGGTTATGAAATTATTATCGTAGGGAAAAGAAAATATTATAGATCATTGCTTGCTCCTTTCTTGCGATACAAAATAAATTGCATACAAATCACTTTCCCTTAATTAGGCTGCCTTGGAAGATAAACCAAAGACAAGCCAAATAACATTACTGCCATCAATTAGCGTAGGTTCTCGCTAATTAGCTCCAAATTAGCATCTGGATAATAATAGAAGTGCGGGCTGATCTCAATTAAAAGCAAAGCTACGTCGGTGCTAAATGTCATCCCCAGATCCTTTTGGATAATTAAGGCCTTTGGTGCAAAGGTTGGCCTAATAGAGACACGCGAGGCAGACATCTTGAATTCCTAAGTGCCAGAACTAAAGTTATTCCTACGGACTCTTGTGGTGTTTGGTATTCCACGCAGGTGTCATACTCTGTAAAACTTTAAATGACTTACTGCCCGGCCATCGCTTGTACATTTAGATACCTGCACTGCATTGTTCCGGGACAATCGAGAGTCCTTCAGCTGGGTTCACTTGTGCGGCTTAGAGGACCGCAAAAAATCTCATTACCCACTAAAAGCACTACATGGGCGACAAGATGATAAGCCAACTAAAATGGCCGCTACACTAATGGAAAAAATGCACTTGGAAGAATAAAGCAGGCTATTACAATGGTTAACGGAAAACGGGTAAAAACGATAGCGCCGAGGTTGAGCAGGTACACTATCTTTTAGCACGTTGATATTGCACTGTAAAATATACAGCTTTGTAGGAATAGCCTTATCTTGGCCAAACGCATACTGATGGAGTCAAAAAAAAGGAACTCTGAACTGAAGTACATTTATCAAAGAAGGCAGGGGCAAAGTAATTTAATTCTGTATGTAAGAGTAAGTTCCAACATAGGGATAACACCTGAAGCTTTAAGGGCAATTTTCCAGGCCATCGAGTGACCATCAACTCAGCACGTTGTTCTGCCCGGAGAGCCCGAGCATCTGCCACATATGTCTGCCGCTGCTGACTCATGACATCTTGAAGAGAAAAAAGTCAATGTGTAGTTGCGACGTGCAGGTATTTTATTGACATTAGAGAAATCCCTTTAACTGCAGTAAAAGCTGCTCAAAATAACACGTTCAACTTGGCAAATATCTGAAAAACACTCAAATATACATAACCATACTTTTTTAATGTATTTTCTTCTTCTTTTTTTAATTACACACCTTCATTTTACCAGGACGTCCCATTACGATTCTGAATATGTTTTGCAAGACAGATGGCCAAGGTCTCAGCATAAACAATCTCTCTCAAGAAAATCAGTTCCAATTCTCAATCAATACACTTTTCTTGAACTTGCAACAGCTTGCAATTCAAGTTTTTTTTTTGCAAATTATTCCTAGACCATGGTGCAGAGTAGGAAAAAGGAATTGATGCATAGAAGTTATGAGTTATTAAGGACACGTACTTATTTGCAAAACCGGTTAGCACTTAGTAAGACCATTCGGACATCGCATTTACGTTTTTTTCTGTATCTTTGTAGATTTGAGGGTAATATTGTTAATTTGTCCTCTGCCATTGACATATGCTTCAATGCTGCAAGGGCAACATTTCAGGAGCAGTAAGTGAGTGAAGTTCCTGGTCAGGAGGAGCTGGAAGATTAGCTCAATGTGCAGTTTAGGTTGGTGCAGCAAACCAGAACAAATGAAGGAATCTACCACGTGTAGAGAGAACATGCTCCATAAAGGCTTTTGTAAAAAATAGGCAGTGACACCCTTCATCCTCCCTCCTTGATATAAAGATGGTACGACCTACGACAATTACTCTTGCCATGCTCAGTCGCGTTTTCCCACTAGTTAACCCTCAGCAAGTGGCTGTGCTAATTTAATTATGCTCCACTACAGGGCTGCTCGTGTGACGGACAGCTGGGAACAACGTGGCAGTGGTGATTGACAGGTGGGGAACTGAATCGCTGCACCCATCTGACCTCATAGACTGCCTGACATATTTGAAATAGATGGCCTTATCAGTGAGAGTAGAAGGACATTTAACTCCAATTGTTGGGATCTGAGGAGGCGGCAGCTGATGGCACGACATGTTGCTGATTGTGAAAGTGCCGTTTAAAGTTGTTTTGTGGATTGAAAACCAAAAACATTTGTGTCCAATGAGTATTCATAAGTGCAGGACTCAGGATAAAGAAGTCACCTTAAGTAGCAATGTATAACATAACATACCATCTATAACTGTACTTGGAATAATTTCAGATTTTTAGGTAGATAAATAGTGTAAATACCGGTGTACAAATACAAATACAAATCTTTGTAGTAAATGTTATATCCTTAAGCATGTTTTTGTGATCTCGCTGGTGGTCGAGTTGTAAGTAAGTAAAGTAAGTAAATTACAAATAGTTTTAAGCTATTTTGGACGTATATCAATAGCAAAAGAACATGTAACAGAAAATAATTGATTTAATAATAAAATAACAGATTTATTTGCTGAAAGAATCATTTGTCCATGAGTTCGGGTGTATTCAGAGAGTGAGTACTTCATACAAAAAAGGTCGGGAACTGATATAGCGTGCAGGAGACATCATCATACCAAAGCAATCCTTGACACAACAACGTTTAATTTCCTCTCCGTCACTTCTATTTGTAAAAAACAAAAATTAGCCAGCGATTGAATGAATGAATAAATACATTTAGCATATATAAGCTACTTGCACACAGCAACAATGCCACATTCTGTTGCTGCGTTCTCATTTCAAACCGTGTACATGTCTCGTGTAGTGATTTGTTGATTAGATGTCACACTCCTTGAATGAGGGTGTGCCTCTGGGAAATTGCACAGTGATTTGAGACACCCAAACTAAACATTCTTTCTTTTCCATCGCTTTCATGCAAGTAAATTCAAACGGACAACAGCAATAAAAATGCTAATTCTGGAGTTGGCTTATCTTCCTTTATCTCCTCTATAATGTCCATTAGTGGCTCAATAGAGTATTTGTGTCCCCTCACACCTAACGGGGATAAAAGTCCTCCCGAAGGTGGTCCTGTCACCTCTGCTCGCGATCTCCTTCACATGCAGCTGCAGAGAGAAGCGCTCATTGGTTTGATAGTCAGGAAAGATCTGCGCGTGTGCTGCATCTTTAGCCCTCGTCGAGCCCCAGCGAATATGCCCTGTCAGAGCCAATAACGTCCCTTGCAACACAAACAGACACTTTCATATCTCCATTGCACTGTTTTTTTTCCATTTGCTTCTAGCCTCTCATTTCTGCTCTTACAGCGTACAGCACGGATATGTGGCAAAAAGGGAAGATCACTTTATATTGTTCATGATGGTGAACAATTTATTTGACTGTCACCCCAAAATACCTTGTTTTTGTTCAGTGAAAAAAGTCTAGGTGAATATGTATTTATAGCGGATCATCTGTCTTATCAACAGATTATCATAGAAGATAACAAATTAATCTATATTTCACATCAAGGGGCTGTTAAGTACAGGACTACCGGGGCCTGTACTTTGGCATACTTGATGTGAAGAAAGAAATATGCACTTGTCGTACGCTGTCATTTATAAAGCTTTTTCTAAATAGGAAATTCTCAGTAATAGTTAAAAAACAAAACAAAAAGTATTTAGTGCAGTTAATATTCTCCTGCCTATTAGTGTCTTGTTGTGTCTCCGGGTAATTGCAAGTTAATCACAGGGCTTATGGCAAACAGCAATTTAGTCCCCTAATGCCCAGGCTTCATTTATTGAAAAAAGGAATACTCTATAGTTAAACTAAAGAATGAGTCACAACACATGTGCGAAATCTACCCAATTCACATATATTCTTTTTTAGCAATGTTTATTTAAAAAAAAGAAGGGGTCCCAAGAGACAGCCTTGTGGATCTCCATTAAAACCCTTCTTAAATATGTTTACACACATTTAACATTTGAAATAAACAACATACAGTACAATACAAATCTATAATTTAATATATCTATTATGTACAAAATGTACCAGATAACAAATATACTAAAATATAGTATTCATTTAAATAATAGCGAGTGTCTATAGAGCCGCGGCACGCGGCTGAAACTGCCATGTTACTTTTGGGCCGGCTGTGCGCCGCGATTCCTGAAACTGCGCCGCTATTTGACCGCGTTTTAGCGCCGTTTTAGACCGCGCCGGGTTAAGGTTAGGGTTAAGGTTAAGGTTAAGGTTAGGGTTAGGGTTAGCCATGAGGCTATAACGGGCTATCAGGGAAATACCGCGGTCCCTGAAACTGTGCAGCCATTTGACCGCGCCGCGGCTCTCCAGCCTAAATAATAAACTCTATGTTTTTTTCCCAATAATAATAAAGCAAACATTCTAAACACAGTATAGTGTATACAGTATATACAGTATAAAATGTCTTAAAATCATTGCAGGATTTGAATAAGGTCAACCTTTTCCTTTAGTAGTTAAATTGCTACAAGTAATGATCATACCAGTCAACAAGTCAGCAACTACCGACCTTAGTCATAGGATCAAACAATTATTTCCATTGTAAACTAAGATAATACTGAACTGTTCGAATAAGGGGATTTACTCATTAATTGCCGTGGCCATGTTTGAGATGTATGTAGGTACATATGCACAGCTGTACGGTTTATTCTGCACACGTGTAGCAGAATGGCTAGTCAATAAATGCCAGAACAACCCAATAAGCAGTAGAGACAGCAGCAATTATCATTAAAGAGCAAGTGAAAGGTCAAATGCCAAGTTCAATTAGACAGCAGCTGATGTCTTATAAGTCATTTTACTTTTCAAATGTTCCCACAAGATAACTACACAAACTTTAAGGGCCGGCTCTGTTATTATTCCATTATGTTAAAGTATTTTGGAAAAGTGTAAAATAAAGCAGAGTAATCTGATGGAATAAGCCTTTTATTCAGGTCCATGTCTCTAAGCCCGTCTAAGCTCACTTTAATTGGAGCGAAAGAGGCCCACTTAGCTGTGATTGGTGGAATTAGTCTTGCACTGCTACCAATCTAACCACTGGCAACTACTCATATGTCTTGGAGGCGTATTTACAGCTATGAAATATGAAAAACATGTTTTTTGGCTACTCTAATTATAGTAAAATATTCAATGAATTTGCTGCTTGTAAATTACATTTGAAGCCACAAGTGCCCTGGACAGACCGATAGAAACATGGTTGCAATGCTGTGGCTTTACGACCGCCGCAAATCACTTCTTGGTTTGTGGGCAAAAACTCTGCAAAACCCCTGAGCCACTGCGCCTTTAGTGACAAATAAAGTAAACATAAATCTTGAAGTACAACAATAAAACTACTGACCACTATAAGAGTACATACTACATATACAGAAGTGCATTTCTTAACAACTTCTAACTGCCTGTCTTGCATGTTATTGAATAGACTTGTCATTTGCTGCTATTGACGACTTGCATTCCCCTCACGTCCCCATTGTTTACAGGTTTCATATTAAGTCTGCAATTACTCACAATTATTGATGCACTTCTCGTGGGCTTAAGTAAACTCTGATTAACATTGCAATGCCAGTGTTCTGGATGAATGCGGCGTCAACACAGATACAGACTCATTTTGCCGTCGCTCGTCATGTCGGCGACTTCTCATCATCTCCCCAGCAATGCTTTGGCGCCGAGAAATTAATTACGTCTCCAAATGGCTTTACAAACGCGCGGCAAGAGAGAAACGGTCTGTGTCATGGTAGCGACGCAGATTCCCTTCAGGTTTCGACAGTGAGACGTTGATAGTACTACGTTTAAAATGTAATTTTCAGCGCTGCCGTAGTGTTGTTAGTTCAAATCCCGGCTCTGACGATTTACTGCATGTCCTCCCTTCTCTCTCTTCCTCATTTCATGCTGGGCTGTCCTGTCTAGTGGAGCCTACGGGCCAACAAATCCTTAATAAATGATAAGGGGCAATGAAGAACACATAAACCACTTGGTAATGCTGGGCCACGTCTGTTCAAATGGGAAGTGCGTGGGCTGGGAAGACAAAGGAGTTTAGACCAAGCAGAGCAATAGCAATTCATGTCTATATGGTGCACTTTGTTGATGATGTACCTCATTCAGTAGTAAAATAATCCTAATTTGAAGTACTTAGAGAGTATAAATCTACTCATGTAATTGTCATTTCCTACATTTAAAATCATGGGACTTACACACTAAGTCCTAATTGAATTGAATGAATAATTGAATATATGAGCAGCTACTACCACTACTAATCCTTTAAGAGTGGCTCGTGGCCACCGACGAGAAGGTCAGAGGTTCAACTGCCCTGGAGAAGAGGGAGGGGAAACAAAGCTGCCAATCTGCAACATCAGCCCCTCCCACAGCCGTCAATCACTCACATGCCATTTATACATGATATACATTTATACATATGCATTTCACAAGTACAAACACCAACGGCTATTTTATTAAATATATGTCTTTGTGACTCAGATTAGGTATTGTCTTTGCACATCTAGAACCATTCTGTTTTACGTGCATTCTTATCATTACATAATTTCCCTGTGTTATGTGTGTAAATATGCTCTGCTTGCTTAATTTTTGAATATACTTAATTATCACCTAAAATGAAATGTACTGTATATCCTTTAACCTTTACCAAAATCAGGCAAAAGTGTATTTTAGACAAACATCCTTCAAACTGCAGCGTGTTCTCGTATATGTACATGTAATTATAGTGAAGTGAGCCAATCTTGTTGCTGGCTGAACAAAGCAGATGGCCAGATCCTTCTTTAAAGGATCTTGGCCTGAGGTCTGTAATCCTGCTCTGTAAGTGATAAAGGCAGTCCTCCATTATCTCTGATTCTCTCTCTCCACAACATCAACAACAACAACAACAACAACAACACCACGAGGAACTGGCCATTTCTACATTCTTCACACTGCTGTTATTACTGGCAAAATTCAATCTCACAGTCGACAGGGAGCTCTGTCTCTGGGCTGTGAATGGCACGTAATAAGAAGGCTCGAATGGAGGTGAGAAGAGACGAAATCCTTCATCGCGATTGGAGTTGTGCTACGAGGACGATAAAAAGTGTGGACCGATCAAAGATTAGATGACTGGACTGAATTAACAAACACAAGTGAATCATGCGTGAAGTACTGCTGATTCCACCGCCATTCAGAGGTGGCTCCAGTAGCTGAGAAAGATACAGTTACTTCAAAATACTCAAGTATAAAGTAGTGCGCCAAGACATTACTCAAGAAAGAGTAAAAACGTATATAGAGTAACAACTACTCAAGTAAAGTAATGTATTTTCTCAAGCTGATGCTATGTGCGGGTTGTGTTTATGCAGTAGCACTATTTAAAAAGGTTTTTTCCTTCATATTTTTCATTTATAGGACTTTTAAATGCTTTGGGATTCATAAAATACAATGATGTCTAATTAAAGTTAAGTAAGAGTAAATGCCTTGGGCATAAGAGGAAATAAGTGTGAAAACATGTATAATATCTTAAAAAGCAGAGAATGTTGCAGTGAGAGAAAATAAACCCTAAACTTTTATTCATGGAGAGTCATGTTTTTATATTATTTGTATATTGTTTTATAATGTATATGTAATTGAGCATTGATTTGAAATGATAAAATATGTGGTCTTCTAGTTTACAAGCTTAGAATATTTATCAGTGGAAATAATTGTTACTAAACTACTTGATGAATAGCTTTTGATAGTTTTGCATGTGAAATGTGATTTTATGTGTGAATTTTTTACAGCCCAATACCACAACATTAATCACCGTACAGGGCTTTACGAAACATGCTGATGGGCCAACAAGAAACGAGAAAAAAAGCAAATCAGACATAAAACAACCCCCAGTCAGTCAATTCAAGATGAGCTGAAGAGTAAATACATCTTGTCTTTACCAAAGCCAACTTGTATATTTACAAAGTCTGTGGGTAAAGAGCATAAGACAGACATTAAATCATCATCATTATTATTAAAAAGCACTGTGTGGATTAATCGACAGTTACCCATTTGTAAAAAGCATGACTTGTGGTTTGGATATGATCACTGGAGCGTTATTCAAGCCTAATAATCGAATAAACGCCGTCGTTCCGATATATGCACTATTATTAGACTGAGTGGTTACAATTAAGCCAGTCCATCTCTCAAAATGCCAAAGAATGGTGAAAGTACGGCCGTGCTTTCATTCTTGGACATGCACCAGTAACACGGATGTACAATGGAGGCTCAGAAGGCAGTGAGGCACCATGTCAAATTCTCTTTTAGCCTAATTGTGCTGTGTGGCATCCAATAGTGAAGTGATTGTGCTGGAACATTTGGGCTTTTGAATGTGCTTAAATCAAGAGTAGGATGAAGTATGCAAAATCAGTGCACATCAAAATTACAATATTATTTTTATCCTTCCCACAGGAAATGTATATAGGCTTCCACTTAATCACTGGTCCATAGTTGCCTGGCCACACTCCTGCAATACTTAACCAAAAAAAGAACAACACGACAAAAAACATGGCACATTTTTGCAGAATGAATGAGTGAAGCACAAAAACACATTGTTAATCTGAAGTTAGAGAAGTTTAATTTAGCTGTAAATGATAAATGACCAATGAGCACCTCTCTATGCGTCAACAATAAATAAACAAACAAACAAACAAACAAACAAACAAACAAACCTGATTGCACTGTTCTGTTAGCCTTTGGCCTGATGGTCTTTTGTCTATGTGGACTATTAAATTCCACAATACTTTTAGTTAATTGGGATTTTTTTAAACGGTACAATGGCTTCTAAATAAACCTATGTAATTGGAAAGCTTCATTCAGTTTGAAAAGACTCTGGGCAAACAGTCTTTGTATTGACAATTTAAAATGGCCTTTGTTTTTAAATGGTCAAAACCGAGGCTAAACTAGTATTGCAAGAATTACATTATACTGTATTTTCCTATTTTGCAACAATACATACATAATACAGAGTCGTGCATGTACTCTTCACCCAAGTAGACTTACTTCATAAATCACTGCCATATGGATAAATACTTGTGATCGTTGATTGCTTCACTACGGGGCAACGTACAAAGCACATCACCCAGGTGTCCAATACCACCAGTATGAAATATAACCACCCACAGTGTCATCCACGCAGCGAGCCAACAATGAGTGATTCCTCCGACGAGCTCCGAGCCCAATGAAAACAGGAAATCACCATAAGGCACTTTTACAATCTCTTTACGTGCCCAATTTAACACTTGTCACGATCTGTCCCCTAATCCATTCAAATGAAGCGTCTGAAATGACATTAATTAGAGAGGCAGGTTGAGAGAGGAGAAGGAATTGCAGGCTCCACTGGGCTCAGACGCAAAGTGTCGAGTCAACAGTGGATACTTCAGTGGAGTTATCATCTCAATGCAGGGATGAAAAAGCATAGGATGGTCAAAATCACTCTCATATTAGTTGAGGTTTAATTTTTAGACAAATGGGAAATGTCTGTTAAATGAATTAGAAAAGTGCATAAATATCACCTTATACCTTTATTTGAAAGTTTACAACATGACCTTTTTTCTTTTCATTTTAATCAGCTTTTTGTAGCATTCTATAACAATATAATCATCATTAAAATGTTGCATTTCTTCAAAACAACAAACACAATATTATCTAAATTGTGATATATTGCCCACCTTTAATCATACAAATAAGCATAATCATTATAATGTTAATTGTTAGTATTATGTTATTGTTAAAGTTATGCAGAAACAGCAGGTTAGATAATAAGTGCACCCTAAAATAAAGTGTTTTCTAGAATTGTGCCATCTACGCAGTCGGCATCTGAGGGGACACCCACTAACAGACCCCTGTGGAGGGAGCAATCCATTCATTTTAATGTAGAAGACCTGCTCCGTCACCTGCTGTTCAACAACCACAAGAGCAGAAGCCTATTTTATTGTGCCAAAAACAGACTCAAAGACCTGGAGAAGAATAAAGTGGTCAAACTGCCCAAATTTGTATATTTATTCTAATAATTGAGCACAAATTGAGCATTGCCAATACGACTCTTCACAAATTATGCTTTAAAACAACAAAAAAGTTACTCTAATTCAAGTTTTTTCTGTATTTTTTAAAAAACGTCCTCAAATAGTCACGATGTTTTCCATTTTGTTCTTCCCAAACCATTCTTAAAAAGACACAGCTCCTCTTTTATAACACCATTTAGGAGACTACAATGAAATATATTCCGTCCTCGTTCCTCAACCTTCATCTCCGAAGCAACAGCAGCTGTGCTTTTTCACGCTGTATAAATTGTGTGGATGTCAAGAAAGAGAAAGCGCATTGTACAGAGCCGCTGATGCCCAATGTGTTTATGTATTGATATCCTTCGAGGGCGGATGGCGGACACATTTCTATACACTCTTGACTTATGAAAAAATCTCACTGGCACTATTTGAAAGGCAGCGCGCTCTAAATCAGTCGTTCCACGCTGAAACGAAACCTGTTTTTTGAAGTCCTCAGTTAGGCTTTATCGTTTGATGTATTTCAAAATTCATATCCATTTCTGTGATTGACAAGAAAAGGCACAAAGTGAAATGTATTCAACAAATGCAGATCGGGTTTGAACTTGTGATATAGATGCGGTAATGTCATCAAGAGTTGGAAACAAAGACAAGCTAAACTGCGTCAAGATGAAAACCAATATCTGATCTACAAGCTCTTTTTTAATTAAACACACGGCATCAGAAATACATGTTTTTGTAGAAAGTACCTTCTGATCACACATGCTCCTATTGAGGCTGATACACTAGATGTATTGGAATAACTTTGGTTATTTCAGCAGTAAAAAATATTTATTGAACTTTGGAATTCCCTTTTGTTCAACTTTTAATTGTAACTGGGCCTAGATGCATTTATTTAGAAAAGAAAACACTCTGATCTTCTCTTTTAAAAATTGCATGACAAATGAAAATGAGTGACTCAAGAAAATATCCAAACTTTAAAGTATTATGGCAAAACTCATAATCACAACTGAAATCATAGTTATTCAAAACAAGTGCAGTTATACAGATAAAATGAACCTGGATATAAAGTATACAGTAGACCTGAATACATTTCATTAGTGACACGGATAAAAGTGAAGTGGCTTTAATAGAAAGTGATGTATTGTACTTTCCATTACAGCATTTTTGCAATTGACCAGAGCAATGATTGAAATCAGTATTTTACACTTGGATAATCACACAGCCTTAGTCTAAAACTGCACTATGGAACTGTTGTGTGTGTTTATAAAGTGCTTTGCTTGGAATGATGATGATGTGAAGTGACACCAAAGATTTGTTTTGATTTTTTTTATATTAAAACAATATTTGGTTTAATACATGGGAAGTAACAATATACAACCTTACGGTACGATATTATCACGGTATGTATTTCATGGTACAACATTTATTGCGATATAATAGTTTAACTGAATTGTGGCAATGTTACTTTTTCCATTAAAATACCTTAAGAAGAATTAAGACATTAAAGTGCTTAATAACTGTTATTTTTTCATGTCTGCCCTGAAAAAGAGTCTATGTTGTTTCACATTTTCTTTTCTTTTTTTGCTTTTGCTGCAATAAAATATTGCATTTAAGGGTTAGGGTTCTTAAATTGTGAAGAAATATGACAATACAACATGAAAATATTTAGGTTATAGTTACATCAACATATTTAACACCTCATGTAACATAATTGGGAGACAAGTAGGTGGCGGACCGTCAACAGCAAAAGTTACACAACACACTTTTAAAGATTGTGTCTAAAATGGCTGTGATCTCAAAACCACTTAAAACACACAATAACCTCTTTCCCTTGTGAGAAATTGCCTTCCCGCTCGCTGCTTGTCTGTGGTTTTACAATTTAGGCCTTCTTTGTTGTATTATTTTAGGGTGTCAAGCGTTTTCCTAAAGCACCTGCCCTTTCAGAGGAAGGAGCCGTGCTGCCGTACGTTATCCATGCAAACCGTGGAGGCTATTGTGCCGCTGATAGAAAGTGCTTTGTGCTCGGAGGCACCTGGGACGCCGCATATGGAGTTTGTTTGTGATTCTGTGCATAGTGACAAGCTTGTATTCTCTTGTACGAGCGCTGCTCTATTCCCCATTGACATTCCGCAGTTATTTCTGTGTTTCTCTTATTAACTCAAAGCACCTGGGTTTCCATATTGTTCCGTATAGTTACAGTTGTCGATGAGCAAAGTAAGAATAGTACAGGTACGGTATGTCTACATTTTTTCTTTTGTGTGGCTGAAATTGGTGTTGAAGTTAAAGCGTTCAGGCTTAAGTTAATAAGGGTCTTGAACTCAAACCAAATGAAACAGAATTTATTGACAGAAAACTAGTTCAGAACTTGTCTTTATGTTTGTGTGTAAGAGCTGTTTTCTGGTCTTGTAGTTCCAAGTTCCAAGGTTGAAAACATCATATGGACAGTCCACGTTCTCTTTTAAGAAGTGTAGACGGTGGAACTCTCTTTCCTCTAACCCAAAACTACAGACTGACATCAACATGTTCAAAAAGACGCTGAAACTGCGGTTGAAGTCGTGTTTGAAATGTGCCTTATACTATATAACCATCTTACTTTTGTTTTCCATTTTTTTTCCATTTTTAGCCCACTATGGACTCATTTGGTAAATTAGCAATCGGTGCAATTACACTTTAACAAAGCATTTGGTTTAACACTTGCGACGTCACATTAAGAAAACATTTTAGTTTCAGGTTTAGGTCAGAGTTTAGTCCAACTGGATACATTGTTGATATTAAAAAAATGAACATCTGATGCCCTTTACGAGATCTGTTTTGAAAGCATAGATCAGGGAAGGATTTCTTGCTAACTGCAAAATATTACAGAAAAAGTTGTGGCCGCCATGACAACAACGGATGAGAGATAAATGCACCGTTACAATTGCAGCACATCTCCCTTTGTTCCTATAACATGGACTGAATGACAATTATTATCAAGGATTGTGAAAGATTTTATGTTTGGGGGATGTAAAAAGTAGTTTCAAAGTTTCAAAGACAAAGTGATCGAACGCAAACATCATTATTTTATATTTAGTTAAAGGTTGTGTGTAACTTTTCTGGTAGAGGGTCCGTCGCCTGCTTGTCTCCATGGAGATGTTTTTCTGAAGTATGGCATTAAATGTTTCGGTCTCAGGTGTCACAAATCAGATCAACGCATGTATTTTTGAGCAATAAAAACGCCTGAAATTAAATACATGCCTGCTCGATAAGTTTAATGCCAGACTGTGGAACATTCTATGCACTGACACTTCCAGAGAGACAAGCTATAAAGCACTTCCCCGAACACCTGCCCCGAACTCCTGCCCCGAACTCCTGCCCCGAACTCCTGCCCCGAACTCCTGCCCCGAACTCCTGCCCCGAACACCTGCCCCGAACTCCTGCCCCGAACTCCTGCCCCGAACTCCTGCCCCGAACACCTGCCCCGAACTCCTGCCCCGAACTCCTGCCCCGAACTCCTGCCCCGAACTCCTGCCCCGAACTCCTGCCCCGAACTCCTGCCCCGAACACCTGCCCCCAACTCCTGCCCCCAACTCCTGCCCCGAACTCCTGCCCCGAACTCCTGCCCCGAACACCTGCCCCCAACTCCTGCCCCCAACTCCTGCCCCGAACACCTGCCCCCAACTCCTGCCCCCAACTCCTGCCCCGAACACCTGCCCCCAACTCCTGCCCCCAACTCCTGCCCCGAACACCTGCCCCGAACACCTGCCCCGAACTCCTGCCCCGAACACCTGCCCCCAACTCCTGCCCCCAACTCCTGCCCCGAACTCCTGCCCCGAACTCCTGCCCCGAACTCCTGCCCCCAACACCTGCCCCGAACTCCTGCCCCAAACTCCTGCCCCGAACACCTGCCCCCAACTCCTGCCCCCAACTCCTGCCCCGAACACCTGCCCCGAACTCCTGCCCCGAACTCCTGCCCCGAACACCTGCCCCGAACTCCTGCCCCGAACACCTGCCCCGAACTCCTGCCCCCAACTCCTGCCCCGAACTCCTGCCCCGAACACCTGCCCCGAACTCCTGCCCCGAACACCTGCCCCGAACTTCTGCCCCCAACTCCTGCCCCGAACTACTGCCCTGAACTCCTGCCCCCAACACCTGCCCCGAACACCTGCCCCGAACTCCTGCCCCCAACACCTGCCCCCAACTCCTGCCCCGAACACCTGCCCCGAACTTCTGCCCCCAACTCCTGCCTCGAACTACTGCCCTGAACACCTGCCCCGAACACCTGCCCCCAACTCCTGCCCCGAACTCCTGCCCCGAACTCCTGCCCCCAACACCTGCCCCGAACTCCTGCCCCGAACTCCTGCCCCGAACTCCTGCCCCGAACACCTGCCCCGAACTCCTGCCTCGAACACCTGCCCCCAACTCCTGCCCCCAACACCTGCCCCGAACACCTGCCCCCAACTCCTGCCCTGCACACCTGCCCCCAACACCTGCCCCGCACACCTGTCCCGAACTGCTGCCCCTTATTCATCTTTCGACTTTTTCTTTTATTGTTTCATTGGCAGGTTTAGCTCTCATTTATATCTTTGGTCTTGTTTTAGGTCAACTAGTTTAGTTTAGTTTAGTGCTGGTTTAGTGCTGGTTTAGTCCTGGTTTAGTCCTGGTTTAGTCCTGGTTTTCTCTCTCTTCTTCTCCTTCTCTGAGCTTCACAAAAACACTTGTGTCTTGGTCAGATCTGGCGTTTTCAAATCAAAATCTAAATTACTTTACTGGAAATGAATAAGAATATGCTTAGAAATCGTTTTGCATACTTTCCCTATAAAAATCATTAAAACCATTGAAAGTTTACACCGCTATTACTGTTATATGTAGTAATAGTGGCGGTATTACAGTATTAGAGTTGTAGAGTTTGCTCATTGTTTCCTCTTTAGATAATGGCTCCTTTTTGTCTTAAAGACAATCTGGCATTAGGCCGCTTACAGACAATCTGATCAGTTAACCCTCAAGTCCCCAGGCCTTGACCCGGGCCCTGGTAAATCCTGGCTGTGATCCCGGGTTGGACCGCTGAGGAGATGACGTGTCCTCTGAGTGACTTTTCTCGGGCTCTGTACTTGTCATTTGTATTGACAAGTGGATTAGAGATGGCTTGTGTGTGATCCGCTTATGGGCCTGTTTTCTCATGCTGCCTGTAGCCACTGCACACAGAGCAGTATAGCCGGCACCTCTCACCTCTATAAGTCATTGGGTGCAGGTCCGTGGTGGCAGAATGCATCCCTAGGGTCGTCCCTCCGAGCAATGGTTCAGTAGTTTCTCTTCGGGAAAATCTGTACAAGAAAAATTACAAGAAAATAAGGTTAGGAGGGATTATTGCAACTATAGAAATATCCGATGGCACTCCTGACCAATGACATTACAGTAGTCTGCATCGGCCCACTGCGTTTTATAACTGTAATAACTGATTTTCTTCTTCATTTTATTTCATTTCCACTCCATTTCGAGCTATTTTTCTCATTGGCTTGAAACGTGGACACATGGTGGACATTCAGATGTATAAGTGCAATTTCATATGAACGTGTTTGTGTTGTTAGGGCTATGCAAACTATATGTAATTATTGTAAACCATATGTGTCCTACACTAATAAGTTCAAAATAAAACCAATCAATTGATCAATCAATCAATCAATCAATCAATCAATCAAACAAACAAACAAACAAACCTAACCTCTAATGTCTAGTGTGTCAATACGTAATACATACTATACATATACTACATTTTATGAGTTTCTAAAATTATTATTTAGATTTTGATGAACACTATTTGGAACTTTTGTGGTGGGTTGTCTTTGTGCGTAAAGGGTTCCTCTCTCCACAGATCTGACTTGTAATTTCACACCTGCTTGGTCTCCAAAGAGATGGATTTTTGAGTTAAAAAAACAAAGTCAATGGAAATACATTTGGTGTTAATCCGTTTGAGTTGCTGGATTGACCCTGAACTCTTTTTAAGTCAGTAAATATTAAAACTAGCTTGAGCTCTCCTGTGTTTGGACTGAGCCCTAATTAAGGCCAATATAAAATAATAATGTTCAAAGAATAACCTTCCTTTGGCATTGCAGGCCTCAAAATAAAACCCCGGCCCTGAAACGTCTTTGTTCCGGTTCCGTTTCTGTCGGAATTGGAGCCACCTCATTAACCTTATCTAGCAAATACAAGCTAATGGAATCCTCTGCTTCTCTTTCCAGTCCTGCCAAAGTTGGTTCTCCTAATTAATCAAACATCACTTCCCCCTATCATCGTAATGACTGCCTCTAAAGTGAATGAGAATGTGGTTTGCCGGCCCCCCGAGGGAGCCTGGGCACGTCTTCATACACTTTCTCTGGAATTTAGAACAAAAAGAGCTGGATACAAGAAGATTCCTGCAATAAATAGACGGCATTAAACATAAGATTAATTCTTCCACATTGTACAGGTTTCCAAGTCATGCACACGGTCTTCTCGCTCCATACAAATGTACAAGGTTCACTCAGATGAAGTGCAGCATCAGTATGCATATGACCCAGTCTCTAATGAAACCGCTCTGTGTGCTCCCTCTGTGATTCCTCTGCATGACATGCTGCATCAGATGAAAGGCACTAGCAAAATTCATCTCGTACAATCAGTAATGAGAATCTGAAAATGTGTTTGATTTTCTGAAAATTGGGGACAATAGATAATGCATTTAGATTAGCTTGTAAAAGTTCATTTGCATAGCAGTGAAAGGGGTGATAGTTTAAGTAGTCCAAAGCAGCTGCCTTTTCCCAAAGCGCCCACATGACACAAAGGCAGCGGAACCCACAGAAAAGAGGACTTTAGAAGTCTTCAGCAGTATTCTTTTAATTACTCATCATAATGACTCCATTTAGTTGTTCAATGACCCATTTTATGCCATAGAAGAGGCATGGGAAGCTCTCTGTCCTTGGCAGGGTCAGTCATGCAGCTGCCCCTGCTGCCATGCCTGCACCAACAGGGAGAACACTTTCCCCTGTTGGGCTTAGACACGCGGCCCGCTCAGTCTAAACACCTCCACACACATTCCGACAGAAACTTCACCCAATATGGACTAAATCAAGGCAAATTCCAATATTTTAGTATTTTATGTGTCTATGCAGTAGGTTTCACTATTTTGTTCTCACCAAAAAAAGACAAAAAAAGAAAGAAAATCAGATTGAAAGTATTCTTGCTTTGGCCCCTCTGCAACACATGCCCCAGAGGCTCTGCAGACATCGCATCACTCCAGAGGGCAAGGATCTGCTGTGACTGCTGCTTATTATGCTCAACATTATTGATTGCGGTTTGGCCCAGTGTATTTCACATTCACAGTACAGGGTGCATGGGGGAGGGGAGAGGAAAAGGAGAATAGCTCAGGGGGAACCATATGCCATACACGCTCTACTCAACGTGTCACGAACCATTGTCTTCTTGGAGATTTCCTTAGCTTAACACAACCTTACAACTCCCTGGATCCTACTGCGAGCGGCCCGAGGTAGAACCGTGCCAATTACTACTGCGCTACAGCATGCTTTTACAATCATGCAACCTTTAACTTATTTTTGTACTGATATTATCCCACCAAACAAGATAAATATGACCATTACTGGACTTAAAGTGTTATATTTACGTCAGTTACAGTAGGACATACCAGTGCTTCTTACTACGAATGCCCCTTTTACAACTTCTTCCTATTCTGACACTATCCAACATGTTTTAAAAAAGTGGCATGATGATCAATTAATAAACATATTTCCACAGTTACAATCCATCACTACTACTGTAACTGCAACTACTACTACTACTGCCATGTATATTTTATTTCTTCACCGTCTGGAATGAGACAAACCACATTGTATGAGCTAGTGGACCCCATGTTGTTCTTTAGCCGGGGTAAATCCTTTCTCAGATCCAGAGACCAGACTTGTAGTGTGCAGAGGTCGGACGTTGGCACCATTCGGACTGATTCTGCCTCTACTGCTGCTGCTGCTGCTGCTGCTGCTGACGTGCTCAAGAGCAACACATTCATTCAAAGGCAGGCCTGTTCCTCTGCTTTGACGCAACAGAGAATTTAAATCAGCGCACCGCGACCTCCGCACTCCAGGAAATGATGGCTATATTTAGTTTGGTGCATCGTACAGTGGGGTGTTCAGCTCTTTGTCTTATGATCTTCTAGTCAAATGTGTGCCAGAGGAAATATGAAAGCACGTACTGTATGTTGTGTTTGTTTTGTTTTGTTCGCTCTCTTTTTAGCTAAAAATACTTGCCCATCTCTGAAACATTGGCTTGTTTTAATCTGTGAAGCTCCTCCATGTTTTCAGGCTGTGATTCTTTACCAGATTCTGTTTGCGATTAGGATTTTTTTGGCTCCTACGCTTTATTTGACAGGACGGATTTAGCGTGAAATGGGGATGAGAGAGAGGGCAGGACGAGAAGTGAACTGTCAGAGCCGGGATTCGAACTCTCACACTCTCTAGTAACTTAAAACACTCTCACTGACCTATATCAGGGAGTCATTTATCAATCATGGCATCTAAAACTGACATTAATAACATATATTTCTTAAAGAACACATATAATGCCAAACCGACTTTCAGGAGCTTTGAACTATTCCATAACAGTATGATTCATGCATGTTTGAGTAATCTTGAATCTGCTGCTGACAAGACACCGCGGATCCAACAGTTTCACCACTCCCCAGATTCCCCACGATACACGTCCTCTCCTCTTCACTTACTTAACTCTGCGATTTTATCTTCTCAAACAGTGACATAGGATTCGATAGTGTCGCGTCGCCATTTTGGCACGAATGAAAAAAATAAATCTGCTGCTGGCTACCGTGAACCCACAGCTCTCCACAGCACTTCACTTTACGTCCCAAAAAGAAAGGTGTAGCAGTTTTCAACGCATAAGTCAGCCTTTTAGATGATTATTGCAATTTAAAATAATTCACAATGATCCATCTTTAGGGTAATTTAACAGCTGATGAAAAGCTGAAAAAGCTGAATATTGTACAATAGACAGGTTTTGTACTCAAACAAATAATATTTACCTGATTTTAGATGCAGGATTCCATCAGCATCAAAGTGAAATTACATCGAAACATTCCTTAACTTGATAAAGTAGAAACTCTCCTTAAAGTTGATGGGTGCCGGCAGCGTACAGCCGGCTGGTGGTTAAGCCCCAACTCATCCCCCCCAAATCTTCAGGGTGAGATCAGTTAGATTTCTCTAGATTGGACACATCTGTTGCATAGTGAATTCTAGCTCTGCTTTGGTCAATGGCATGTGGTCCTCAAAAAATTAAAAAAAAAAAAAATCAATCAAACACCACAGGGACGATTTCAACACTCCACACACAGAAATGTGGAAAACACATTTTATTTCTAACTTGTGTGCCATCTTAAGGTTACAAACGAAAATGGTTACACAACTTCCCAGCTGATAGGAGTGCTGTTGCTTTCTGCCCACCCGTCTTGACAAATACTTGAACACAATTGAGTGGTTGAAGTTGGCAGTTAATTTGAAAATTGAACCTAGGTAAATCAATCAGACTGTGAAAGAAGACAGATGCCACACGTTAATTCATTGGCTTGAAAAGGAGGAATGATGTGAACCTTTTCCATTAAATCAGAACTCCAGCTGTTATGATTCTTTTGATAGTGGCCACACCTGTGAAGCCGGTGGGCCCCAGGTGGCCCCTACAATGGTTGTCAGTAATTTTGTGAAAATGTCTGTAACAGTGGATTGACCTTGGCTCTGCTCCAACAGCTTCAACTAATCATCTTGGGGGGGAAATAGAGGGGCAATATTACCCCATTTGGCCCAAGTATTAAATTATGTTGATTCCCTAGTTGTTGTTGTTGTTGAGTTGTTGTTGTTGAGTTGTTGTCAAGATTTCGGCTCACCCATACATATGTACATTTTTAATTGTATGCTTACAGACTGAAATAAAGGAGTTAAACACCTTGTGGCCTTGTTAAACATTAATTTAATAATGGTGTAAATTCTGCTGCAATCCTCCCCAAATAAACAATGGTGCTGCTGTTACTCCACTGACTGATACTGACAATAACAAAGGTGTGACAAAGGTCTACTACTACTGTGTTGATTCTACCTAGCTAAAATGATGCTGCTGCAACAACTACTAGTAGTAGTACTGCTGGTAATAGTAGTAGTCTTATGTCCGGAGGGTTGTTATTCCCCTCACTCTACTCTGACACAGGGTTTGCTGACCCATCCTGACTTTTTTCTGAGACATGAGGGCAAGTGGGAAGTGCAGTGAAAATGTTACCTTTGCGATCAATGGAGTATCCATCCATCCATCCATCCATCTATCTGTTTATCTCTCTCTCTAGCTATAAACAAGCCTTCCACTGTTCTCAATTCACAACACTGGTGCAACTCTAGAATTCTATATGAGTGGATCTAGATTTAAATTTGGGGGAGATTTAGGGGTAATGACCACATCATCAGTTATGCTCACGCATCATTGCCACTGCCAGTCAAGTACCAGCCTCTGTCACTTAGAGAGAGACAGCTGGGAAGGAGGAGGGAGGAGGGAGGAGGGAGGAGAGAGGTGGGAGGAGAGAGGAGAGAGGAGGGAGGAGAGAGGAGAGAGGAGAGAGGAGGGAGGAGGGTGTGTGATAAAGCATACAAATCACTGGACTGCACTGAGCGACTCCCTGAAGCCACTGCTCTGCTTGTTGAAGAGCTTCACTGATGTAGAGTGTGAGTGTGATCGCAGATTTGTCATGAGCGCGCAGGGTGGGCAGAGGTATTTATTAAAGCGCGGGCCAACTCTCTGTCAATGCACTTATTAACAGCAGTCATCGGAGTGACTTTGAAATATGAACGTAGCGCAAAATGTGCCACTCCCTCACACTAACGCCGGGCTCTGACAGCACGCGGCCCACATACGGTTGCTTTGTCCGATTGCTGACCTCGCAGGACCACGAGTTCATGGGGGGTTCACGCACTATTTGTGAGTTCATGTGATAACTAATCATGTATACAGGAAGTGCTGGTACTGGTTGTGTGTAGTATTATAAAATGTATTAACTACGCTTACATTCTGTTTTATAGAAAGAAGTATAGTTGTTTTTTTTCCATTAATAATCTGGAATAATCATCAGAAGCATAATCAAAACATTCAGTCATCCAGTCCCAGTTATATTCATGTGCGTTTTAGGAAACTGTGGCAGTTTTGTGTTTATTATCCCGTAACTCAAATGTTGCAGCACCTTTTCTCTTTGTAGTGGTTCCCAACCTTTTTGGTCTCAACCGCCTGAGCTTTGTCTCACGCTCCAACTCCGAGAACCCCCTAATTCGAGTAGTAGGAAAATCTATATTTTTTACTGTATTTCTATTCTATTCTATTTTATATCTATTCTATTCTATTTTCTTATTTGATTGATATTGAAGCGCTACACTGTTCTTTCATCCCATACTCTTTTATACTTGGCAATGTGGGTCAGAACAGAACTTAAGAACATTTTTCTACAAAGAACATTTTCTATTCAAATACTATTGAATGTCACATTTTAATATCTGAAACCAAAGTGCTCGAGTACCTCCAGTATGGTGTACATTAATGACAATGTCCTAAAATGTACACCGTACTCCAGGGGCCCCTGTACCACTCAACTGCAACTTCACTTTTTTAAGACAGTAAAAATTAGGGAGAGTACCTCTAATCTACTCTGTGCAAACTGTAGTTTTGTAAACATTCAGCCAAAGCCAAATACTTTAAATATTTGTTTTATTTACACTTTGCCACGCTTTTAGCATGCTATGAAGTACTGGGCTATGTTTACCTCCAGCCTCAATAGATGAAAGGAAGATTGGTTTTGATTTTCTTTCAAACTAATTATCAATATAATAGGATTATTAATCTTATATATGAGTGACTCAACACTGCCTGGAGGGAATGAAAGCAAAAGGTTCCTCAGCAACACTTCCCTGTGGAGAATAACAGAAGTCAGATGCCCCCCAGGAAGGTAGCACACATATCTCACAGACAAGAACCAATCCACTTAAGCATTCGGCCGTGTGCGTGCGCGTATGCTCACTGTAAACTTTGAAATTGCCTTTCTAAAAATAGATTTGCACCACTGTACCTTCAACCAAAGCTATCTACGGTGAAAAACACATTTGGAGACAGAATGGGTTTCCTCATAGCCTTAGAAAGGCCAGATACTACAGCTCCTCTTTAACTCATTCAATATTAAAGCTGCACAGCATGGTTTTTAGAGCACACATAATGAGGCGCAACACAAGAGAGACAAAATTGTGTTTGCCATTATAAAATACAACCCTCTCGACATGGATGTAATTCCGCTGATACAAGGCGCAGATTGTGTAAATAATATAGATTTAATGAAGTTTTTCTGTACCGTGAGGATTTGAAAAGACAGGCAACAGGCAATATCAAACTAGTGGAAAACTAGGACAAACTGGTCTGTCCGTCTTGTTGTCTTTCAATTTTGGGGCAAGACCGCTATTTTAGTTTTTTTGGGGGGAGAAATGTAAGGCGCACAAACTGTTAATCTTTGTCAAGGTGGTGAAAGTAAGTCAATTTGTCTGAGTCTGTGCCCAGAAAATATACATTATCTTTTTAGCTGCAGTATTTCCCTCTTTGGTACACAATAAATCATAAGAGTTATCTGAGGTGAGACCCAAACCACAGCAGCAGTAAAGTACAGAACAATCAGCATAACTTTCAAAACTTGGAAAACAACACAAAGTAGGTCTCTGAAACTTAAAGCTCACTAAACCTGATTCTAGATTTGTCGAACACAGTCATTATTCTCCCAATTAAAAATACAAAAAATCGAGCGCACAACGGGTCTTACTTTCTGTTTTCCATCACTATGAGGTTATTTTCTTGGATCAAAACCAAATTTCCTCTTTTCCACCAGTGTAAAGTGCTCTATGTAGCTCCATTGTAAATAATTAATGACAATCTATACAACTATTTTAAAAGTGTGGATTATTGGTGTCAGTTTTACATACACACAATTCATAATTCATGGCAGCTGATCAGTATCTCATGCAAGCAGTGTTCATATTCCATTGCAGTGATTATTCTGAATATTCAATGTAAAACTTAAACGTGCATTTGCTAGCTTCTCATATTAATTGGGCCTTAAATATTAGGTGTCACTTGCTCTTGCAGCCGTTTAACCTCCGCGGCCCCAGTGTTGACTTTCCGTTTCCAAAGGGCATTCATGATCAGTGGCCTTTGTGCTTTCGTACTCGTCCCTGGGGTAAAAGAAGGCGGGAACGCTAAGTGCTTCCAAGCCAATCATAAATGTAAAACAATAAATATAGCCTCAAACATGTTGATGTCAAAAGCTTCACTATCTTTCTTTAGCTTGTACGTCACAGTAAAGACTCTTGTTCCACTGTCAAAGTCTGTTCTCTTGATTGATGCGCTCGTAATTTGTTATTATTCAGAGTAAGTGGGGTAGAACGAAGAAGATAGTACGGTCCATGCGTGATTCGACTGTGAAAGCTTTTAAAGAAGATTTCCAAAGGCAGGAACAACAGCTACTATAGCCAGAATTAATGTGTGGCTATATTGGGCTTTTTTTGTTATCTGAGGAGGCTAATGCATGAGAGCTCTATTCAGGAGAAGAATAGTCATCATGCTACATTATGCACTTTCAATATAGAAATGCATTATAACATGAAAGCTATATGTGCCTGCCAATTGTGACATCACACGCTCTCACGGAAGACTCGAATCTCTCAAATCAGACCGAATAATTCATTTAGAAGATAAGCAAACTGATGTGAAGACGATGTTTTACGCCGACGGTCAGCATGTGGTTGTTTCGAGTTGAACTGGAGGGCCCGAAGAAAACCAATCCATTCCTTCTTGCTGTGAGGCGAGAGTGCTAGCCACTCTGCCACTCTCGCCACGGTTTTCTGCATTGTGATGACACTACCCCTTGATTCATCAGATATTTTAGCTAGCTTGTGTGGCTTTGTAAGATTCACTCAAAGTGCACCTGTCATTTCACCATTGTTGCTACCTTAGACTCCATTTGAAAGCAGCTGACCAATTCAGCAATCTCAGAAAACACCAACAAAGACGATCTAACCCTGTCACATTCGTTGGCATCTTGACATCTTGTCATACCTGCTTCTAACTTTTAGGACAAAATGTTCACTTTCCTCAACTTTATCGCAGCCTGGCAGGTGCCAAGATGAGAACTCTTTCAATAACTGACACTCATCAGTTATTGCTTTACCTGATCAGTTTATTATATCCAGTCCATCCTTTGTTATGTGAGGTATTATGGATTCCTTTAACTCCCTTTTGTAAACTCTTTGTATGCTAATGAATGCAGCATGCTTTCTGTAATATTCCCATGACTGTAGCACCGACAGTATGGGGAGGCACAGTGCAATAATAAAACACAGCCCGAGCAAGTTCCCGCTCTCTCCTCTCCATTTAATTCCAAATAAAGAAGCAGAGGCAGAACCGACTTAATTAAGACCTACAGCAAAGCAGAAATCTCACAGAGCACCCCACCTTTAATTAGAAATGATCCGATCTGCGGCCCCATCATTAGTCTGAGCTACATACTGTGATTCAGAGCGTGCTGTGTGCCAAAGTGCACTTTTGAAGACAGGAAGAAAGACCGAAGAAGGTACAATGTTTTAGGATGATGAATGAGACGAAGATGTTGACTAGATGCAGCCTGAACATTCAAACAACAATCACAAGAATGCAGGAGATGTGAAAACTGAGTCAATTAGGCTGCAAAGGGAAAACACAAGTATTCCAGCAATGATTTAACCAAAGATATGAATGGCTTATTTGTATCTGATGTCTGATAATGTAACAGGAGAAAACTAGGATAAAGAATTGTCAACTTTTCACTATAGATAGATACAGTATAGACACAATTGGTCCAGCATGACAGGAGAGGGTAGACTGTGAATTTAGTTTTTTGCGATTTAGTTAATTCTGTTTTCTGTGTATTTTGTGACATATTTGAACTTTACATATATTCTCTGGCAAATAAGATTTTCAAGAGTGCTTAATTGATAATCATGACTATTTATTGTAGGTCACAATATAATCATAAATAAATAATAACTGTGAAGCAAAATTAAGTACAGTATTTTCAATTGAATCTATATAACACAACCTAAATAAGTGCATTTTATTAGGCGGACTGATTTCATAAAGATAATCTCAAACTTGAGGAATGATAAGAATAATGCAAGAGAATCAAGGATTTCACTGTAGTTGGGTGATGAAGAATCATGAATAAATGTTAAAGTGTGTGTTTTACAATAATTGTAACACTACAATTCAATAATGTGGCACCACTGGGGAACTTCATGTTAGATACACTCCAGATGTGTGTGTGTGGCTACAGGGGTCTCTCTCTGAGTAACCTTGAAGGACAAAAGACATAAACCCTCCATAATGCAGGATCTTGCTATTTTAATTGCAGGGATCAGAGGAGAATTGGAGGACTGAGAATATTGCCTTCGGCTGCATCTTCCCTGAGCGCCAGCTTGGTCTCAGCGATTGTTTGCACAAGTTGTCAAGAAGACGGAGTGTTCTAAGAATCCCACAATTTAGGTTTATTACTATGCCTGAACTGTGCAGATTGAAGTTTGGATGGGTGCAATATGTCAAAGAAAAACTCAAGCGTAAGATGGGCTACAATCCTTGCATTTAGTGGTAGGCAGGGCATGTCTGGTAGATGATTGGACTTGAGCAATGGTTCAGGTCGGACTGGGAATAAATTTAACTTACAGCATCATCCAAGCAGAAGGGAGAAACACACAGTCTTTATGTCAGTCAGGGTAATAAAAGGAAACATGCTGATGTTATGACTCTGCCTGGAATATTCTACAGTATGAAATTAAACATATCTATATTGTATTTATTAAATAGTTTTTATGGCACATATTTAAAAAGCCTTGTGAGCCAGAGATCTACCCTGGAGGCGTCACCTACATGTCTCCATGGAGATATGTAGATACATTTAATGCCATACTGACAAGTGGGTGGTGTACTTTCCATCAAAATATAAACTGAATATTAGTTTTTAAAAAAAACAACACTCAAACAAACACAACAAATGATAATTTACTGTGGCCCATGTCATGTTGAACTGTTATTAAATATGTAATAATGTACAATTATATGTTGTAATGAGAAGTTTTATAGTACAAGATAAAAACATGTCAATGCCCCATGTCATCAGATCTTGAGCTAAGCAAGGGCCTGGATGGGAGACATCTGGGAACACCCGGTCTCACAGTGGGACAGCTGTGGCTCGAGTGCAAACTCTCATCGTGTCCTTTGGCAAGACACTTCCCCCACACACGCCTGGTATGAATGTGATGTGTGAGCGAGTGAGTGATGGTGGTGTTTCGGAGGCGCTGATGCTGCAGAGAGCGAGCCTCATTTCAGTCTCCTCCAGAGCAGCTGTGCCTACAATAGTATCTTACCTCCATCGGACGTGACTGAATAATGCATACAATTGTAGAACAACTTTGAGCATCTAGAAAAGTGTGATAAAAGACAAATGCAATATTACGGGATGACTGTAAAATGTAATAATGTAATAATGATAGATTTTATTTTTGAAGGCAACTGTGACCAGTGGTGGAAACAAGTAAGTATTGTTAATTTAATGTCTCCTTATTATGCATGGGTTAGGATTTATGGTTTTCCCCTTTTTCCTGCTTCAGTTTATTGGAATAAGCAAAAAAATAAAATCATGGGAAAAGCCTTGCTATACCGGTTACATTTTTGTCTTTTACACACCATGGGACCAGGTTGGTGTGACCAATGAGACCATGTTAACACAGAAACATGCAACAAAGTGCTTGGGAGGCATGTCCACTCCCCTCTGCTCACCGCACTACACCTTTTAGTCCCATTCCACTTTGTTCATCATTTAAACCAATACTCAAACCCCATTCCTCCTCCTCCTGCCGTCTCCTCCGCCGTCCATTCATACATTCACCACTGCTAAACGTCGGAAATCAATTTGGCTGCAGACTGTCCATTAGTTCAGTCATCATGAATATGTAGCCGGGCGGACATTATCACGTCTTTGCACCGAAGTGAGAGGGGAAATCAGCGCTGGCCACGATGCCTCAATTTCCAGGTGAGAGGCTTTTATCCCCGCTCTCTCACTGCAGCTGGCCAACTCAATAAATCACAGTGTAGCTCTCAACCTCTATTCTCACAAACGCTCATGTTGGACAGAGCGGCCGCTGCATTATTTTTTGGCATGAGTCAGCATGTTCCAGGTTAAAGATAGGCTTTTGTGCTGTATTTTATAAAAGCAATTCTTAAGTTATAGAAGGAGTGAATGCAAGGGTCTGACAAGTACGCAACGAAGGCATGCGCGGGAGCAGATTGGTGAATTTACTCTCCACTCTTTAAGTTTTCTGGTCAAGCACGTTGTGGTCTGCATCGAGGTGTTATTGCTTTGCCTAGAATGTTCCATAGTATAGTATTAAACTTCACTATTTACCATACTGTGAAACATTCCAGGCAAAGCAATAACATATCCATGGAGACAAGCACTCACAGTGGTTACGCTGTGCACCTCTGTTGATCGGAGTATTACAAAATAAAAGATGGTTGACACTTAATGTTTTATTTATAAGGTTGAAATCTTCATACTGTAAATTGTTGGAGGCAAGCAAAGTTAAGTGTATATTTAATTAGACCGCCCACTTATGCTCCCATGCGCACACACACTCATTTAAACATGGGACTAAATTAGGAATAAACCTGGGAATAAACCTCGACCATGAACAAGACCAAACCAAGTCTATCTATATGACCAGTGTGGCACAACAAACTGCTCGTAAAGTTTGGTCAGGCCAACCCGCGGCGCTGTGGCGTATGAAAGGTGCGCTTTGCCCTCAGACTTTGCTCACTCCACTTCCCCGGCATTCGGCTCCTTCCGGGTCGAGTGCACGCCGTGGGTCGAGTGCACGCCGTGTCTGCGCCTCCGATGGTTAGCTTTGATGTGTGTTTGTGCCTTCCTGTCCAACTAAAGACTAGTTCCTGCATTGATTTTAAATGTAAAAAGCATTGTAAATAGTGCTGACCATCCTTCTCATCATTTTAGTCCTCACACATTTTGTCATTCATAGTTTAAAGCTGAGGCTGTAGCCGCTGCCCTGTCTTGTTGGTGGGTCTTAAACCTCGGACCACATGCTCTATGGACTGAAAGAATAATGAACATCGAATGACACATTGTACAGTTGTGCCGCATCCGTCGTAAGTACGAATCTATGAATAGACATGAATTATGCCTGATAAATGATTGTGCAAATAAACTCCTGTAATGGAACACTGCTAGTTTTCATTTCGCATCCTGAACTTACATATGCGCCTTTAAATAAATTATATGAATGCTCTATTTATTAGCGTGGTGTTGTTGCAAGGAATTAATATGAATAGACAGTCCTTGCCATGCCACACAAGGCTGAACACTCACGATGTGGACACTGAAAGACAATACTACTACACTTAACATAAATAAGAGAAATGGTGTGTCACATGGTCCAAAATATTAAACTCCAGTCATGCAGGGAAGCCAGGGTCTGTGCAACCTGCATTCTGATATAAACACATGTACATAATTGATGTGCTGTTCTTAGGCCATTATTCAAAACACTCACCATTAAGTAACCAACTCTACTTTAACATGGTGAAATAATCCATATTTCTGTCTGCAGTTTTGAAAGTGAGGTTTTGAAGTGAATGCAACTTCTACACACAGTAAGCTTACATCTTGTTGATGTAGTACTGTACCTTCAGTAAGTGACAGTGCATTCCCAGGACTCTACAAATGCATTGTATCAGCACCTAGCCCGGGCTAACTAGACAAAATGTACCGGGGAGATAATACAGGAATGTGTGGAATGATTAGGTGGTATTATCATGAGTTATAGCTGTTGTAAAAAGGTGCGCTATGTAACTTTCCTGTTGGGGGGTACTGCACATGCATTACATTTTACTGCGTCAAATACAGTGAAAAACCTTACATTCATATAATGAGACATGCCATACTGTGGGAAATTATAGGAAGTCACAGCAATTACATCTCCATAGAGACAAGAAAGAGGCAGAAAAATTACAACATTAACAATACTATTAGATCAAAACTTCACTATAATGAAATTCAACAAATATCAATGCCACACTACGCTGCTTTAATCATGTTATTTTGCGCTCCCAATTAATGTGCCAAGAGTGATATCACAGCAGTGTAATTGGCTCTTTGGGATTAATTGAATAATTAAAAAGGGAAAATGAGTTGATCATCCATAATACAAAGAGTTGAAAGTAATTCGAGACACGTGCTTGTAATGGTATTGTTGTCTCTAAAAGGCCCGTCCACAGACCAGAGTTGTCTTACACAGATTAGATTACAGAGTCTAATAGCAAGAGAGCAGGTAAATATGTCGCGATGAGAGCGCATCAAAAGCTGAACTTATGACCTCTGGCAGCGGTTCTCAAGCCGTGGTGCAGGCACTTCTGATTGTAAAATAAAGTAAAAAAATAAATAAACGGGGAGTTAGTCTAATGCTATTTCCCCTTGTTCCTCCATCAGCACATAAACTGAGCTAAGTGTAGCCGGGGCATCCTTCAGTGTCCCGTATTGATGGATCGAGCTTGAGTTGATTCATTAAGGTTTGAGTGGAGCTGCTAATGTACTTTGGACTCTGATGAAGTTAGTGCCGAACACAGCGGTGCACAGTATTGAACCACAAAATGTAACATCAAACAGAGGCAAAGAGTGTGCTCTGTGTCGGAATAAGAGGACATTTTGAATATGGTTGTATAATGGTTGTCAGCTCTATAGCCCTGACACTCCAACTACTATTATTTATTCTCAAAATGATCGCATTATAGTCTTGCTTCCACGCTTGGGCCATGCCAATGTAAAAAGTCTGCACTCAAACTATTCAGATTACTACATAATATACATTTAAAGATTATTTTTTACTTGTGTTGTGTTGTTTATTACTGCACTAATACAACAACAACAAAACCTATTACTACATTTCAATTAGAACAGCCCATTCAAACAAGGGAAGCTGAATGAAGTGTCTTGCCCAGAGACACAACAAAAGCAATTGGTCTGAGCAGGAATCGAACCTCTGACCTTCGGGTTTGTTTTGTAATGGTTAAAATGTGGTCCTGGCAAGTTGTTACACTGTATTCACTCCGTTTTACACAGAGAACCATTATTAAATTAGTCATGCAGCATACAGCACATTATTCCTTATTTGAATTTAATTTTCCCAAAAGTGCCGCAACCCATTTAGCACGTCTCATAATATGCTGAACCCAGATCTTTTTTGTTAAATTCATTATATCCCAATTTTAGTCAAATTAACTTTCAAGAAAGGTCATGCATAACTTTTCCATGCCATGTAGCGGTATCTTAATTTGCAAGACTTAAACGGAATATTTATTATGCAATTCTACAGCTAATTGTGGACGTTGATTTAACACAACCTTTCTGTTCTCCACATAAAAGTAGTGCAATAAATTCTCTTATCAATTAGCTGACTTTATAGCTGGTATCTTCGACGCAGGGGGTATGGCAGCAATATGTACGTAATGGAGGCATCTATAATTCTTTATCATCGTCATCTAAGTTGTTATCTCAAGGCTATGAATGTGCACACAGAGGTTAATTTCTCATAACTAATGCTGGAACATGCCGGCTGACAAAGTGGCTATTGCTCCTTTGCATTTTCCTCCTGAGAGACGAGGAAACACAATTGAGCCATTATAATGCAGAGCTAGTGTGGATTAATACATGTTGATAGCTCCGGTAACTCAAGTTTTGTGCACCAGCGGATTCAACGATTCTCCCTGCCTGTTTGTATTATATGTTGGAATAAAAGACTTTGCCACATTCATCCTCATGGACACAGGAGACAAAGGTGGGTGACGTGTCTTGAATTTGTAAAACTCAAAATGATTCAAACGTGTTTTTTTCCATTTTAAAGAGAATTGTATGCAATAAATTTGAACCAGCAGTTTTAAATTCCAAAATCTGATGAAGCAAATAGATGTGGCCAAAGATGCAAATCCCACCCACAAAGAGTCAGCGTTAAAAAGTCAGGAGGACAACATTTTTCCATCTCATTACGATAAAGAGCTTTACATCAGGAAACATTTAACAGAAGTGTCTACATTTGCCCACTGACAACAACGCAGCCTTGCAACATTGGCGACATAACTATTAAGGCAGTAAGTAAGTAAATGTTATTTGTATTGCCCCTTTCACAGACAGAAGTCACATAGTGCTTCACAAAACACAGAATAAAACAATAAAAACACAAACAACTTACAGTGAGCGATACATATGCAACAATATACAGTCAAATCAGTCCCTAAAACAAATGCAATTAAAAGGCTTGACTAAATAAAAAGGTTTTAAGCTGACTTAAAAGCAATAACTGAGTCCAGTGACCGTATTAAAGCGTATTGTTCTTTATAACAAACATCATTCTAAGCTAAATTTCCCCACCTTACTAAAAGTTCTGCACAATAACGTTTACTTTAATCATATCAGGAAAATCTGCTATTTGTTTCCACCATTTTCAGTATAGTCCTGTTTTGCATTAACCTTTGACGACTCCTTACAGTGATCATATAAATATGCATTATGCTGCATCAGCCAGTAAACTCAGCCCGCTCTACAAGGATTTGATAAATATCCACTGTAGTATCAAAGTTTTAGAGATGATTCACACTGATAGCGTAATGTGTCAAAGGCAAATAACATCCTGCTGTGTGCATTTTTAACCCTCGCATTCAAAAACAATATAGTCCCCCCCAAACTCTTTCAGCTCACCATAATGTGCTTGTACTTATACTTTTTAAATTTGAATTGCCATATGTGCAGTTCAGAAAAGGTTGGATTTTTAACTTTCACAAACAGAAACAGATGGTAAATTCAAAATGGAAATAATGAAACAAACACCTGTTTCAGTTTGAACCTATCACCGGTCACTTTATCAAATGCATTCAAAATGTACTCGGGGAAGAAATAAGCATTATAACACACAACACATAGTCACAGTTCCACATTTCATGCATTTACTGAAGATGGGCTGTAGACAGCTTGAAAAACCCTACTTTAATGATTTTAAATGATTAAATCCCAATTGGCACAACCCTAAAACTGTATGTCATGTCTTGTTAGTGTCCTGTACACATAATGGTGAATACAAACCCTACAGGACAAAATATCTGTGCAATATTGGTACAATCTCTGTCACATATTGTATCGATTTGATTGACTTGATTCGAGTTTGTGCCACGGAAAACACAATTTACATGCACATATATAAAAGGATTGGGTAGAAGAAAAACCTAAGCATGGTTGCTTTTAATCTAATAATACGTTTCTGTCTGTAAATAACAAGAAAATAATGATATACTAACACTTCATAATCATTAATAAACAATACAACATTTGTAAAATCAGTTTAATCCTACGTAAATCATTTTGTACGAGCATACATAATCGCAAGTTTAATATTTAAGCTGCAGTGCCAGTGTGTCTCATCGGATGTGCTTTGTAAAATATATTATTGTGTTAAAAAGGGGGATGTACACAATTGGCAAGTTATTTTATGCAACTTTACCTCTGCTGTCTTGATTTATATTGTGTTGTAGAAAGAAATGAAGCATTTTGTGGTATTATGTGGTGGTGTGTGGTCTTTTCACGCTGTTGTTGACGACTTATAGGCCAGATTCAGAGGCGTTTTTAGTACAGTAGTGAAATTTGTGGTTGTGGGCCACATCTGCATGACAAATATCAGATATGGGACATTCTATTGGATCATAGCATAAACCTGAAATGGCACAGTGGTCTCAAAATAGCCCCTGTGTTTTTACTGTTGTGTTCTAAGCAAGTACTTTTCTGGTTACATTCCCGGGCGAAGTTCCTGCCTCCTAACTCTCCTCATGGCTCCTCAGACACGATTCATATAACCTGCTATTGACACGTTCAGCCATCCTCCTGTTGATTACCTGCAGGCTGTCGGACATGAACAAGTATTTCAACCGCAACTATTCTGCAAATCAGTCACATTTTACACACGGTAACATCCTGTGACCGTGCACGCAGTAAATGGACATAAAAAGCATACGACCACTGCTGTTCCAAGCTGCTAGGATTCTGGCTTACTGGAGCAGAAGCAATTAGCAAAGAGGTCGTATAAAAAAATGAGAATTTTACAGTTTTAATGAAGCGAACTGGTTTGTTATGTGGCAGAGAATGCGGGTGACATCACTGTATTGTTGAGATATGACAATAGAAAAGAAAACGGGCAACCAAATTACCACAAAGCCTGGCATTTATGTGCAACATTATTTCTCTAAGCAAACATGCAGACATCGAATTGAAAAACTACTTATAAACCAATTATTGCTACATTAACATATTTATTAAAGGTGTATAGAATGATAGAGTTCATCGTAATATGGAATTGGTTCTGGTAATCTGCTATTTACTCAAACGCATTAGCCTGCAATGGAAAGGAAAACATCACACAGTCGTCTGAATATTATTTAATTGCCTGACAAACCGCCACAATTGCATATTTCATTAATATATTTTACATTTAATATATTACGTGGCTTCAGCTTATTGAAAAGAACTTCTAAATGTCACAGTTTGTGTAATATGGTTTTGGCATATGGATGGTTTTGTTTATAACATTTGTGTTGCTGAAACAATATTTCACACCAGCAAAATAGTTTGGCTGTGTGAACTGGAGAAGACAATTGGGCATAATTTCATGCTCCATTGCTACTTGTTTACAGGCAAACAAACTCACCAACAGACAATGTTTCTCTGAATAAGTTCAGGGTTTTCAGTTTTCGTCGCCATTGCACAAATGCTGTTAAAACTTCGGTAAACTTTCAAAACTGTTTAAATCAAGACATACTTTTACAAACGTCCACCTCACAATGTTATAAATATGAATGCATCAATTTGTCAACTGTCCTACAGAGACATGCATGTGTTAGGTAAAATTGGCCCAATGGACAGGTGTTTGCATATTCTGCTATAACACTTAAAACATTGCATCTGGTTCATCCAATGTAAATGCTATGTCCTTAAATTAAAAATAAAATAAAAAAAGAGCACCCTGACTTATAAAATTACAAAAAAGTAGAACAAAACTGCACTGCTCTTTACAGCAACCACACCTTCCATAGACGTGTATCACAGACTGAGACTGCCTGTCACTTCACACAGTGTAAACCTCAGTGTGGATTTGAGGGTGTTAATGCTCTCACATTATTAAAGCGTGATGATAAATGAAACATCTCCCCGAACAGGCTATTAACAAACCTTATCTTTTCACAGCCGGCATCAACTGCACAAAAGCCCTGCAAGTCGGCAAACGCGCACGTAATGTATCGTTCTGTCTACTTCCTTTTTCTGGTATTGACTTGTTTTCATGCCACCTTAGCTTTCAAAAACAGCACATGTTCATTTGTTTGAGACAGACTAAAAAATATCTAGCTCGATATAGTTGTCATCAGATATTTTGTTTTCTTTCATCCTTTACTTTTATATGTAAATATATTTTGGTCTTGAAAACAAATATAACGCAGCTTTTGACATTGTGGTTTATATTTATGCATGCATTTTGAAACATCCCAAAATAAACAATTTGACAATGTTCTCCTTAAAAAAACCTTTCGCCGCCTCCTTAAATGTATTCTGTCCTCCTCTGTCTTCCATTAGCGCTGGAAATAGCTTTGTTTTTTCAGCTTTAAATCATTAAGAAGTTGTCAACTTGCACGAAATTACAAGGCCTTGCTTTCTCGGCCGTAATAATTTATAATGGAAATAATTGTTACTTTGCAGAGGTTGCCAGGTTGCCTCTTTGCTGGAACGACCTGCATATGTGTCATTGGGCTCTGGCAGGGTTACAGCCCTCAGGGGCCCGCGCTGCGCCCAGGACTTAGGCTAAAGGAAATAAGGAAGTAATGGATATAAAGTTAGGATTTACAACGCCGGCTTTAACCTCAAGGAAAAGTTTGGGATATATACTGTTAAAACGAGTTTCAGGACAGATTTTTGTGCAGATTTTGAAGTTGTTTGTCTTCCACCTGTAGGAATGTCACAAAATAAAATGTATTTATAATTAGAGTTGTTTTTGAGAAGTAACATTCGCGATTGTTGGTACCAAACGACAGTGAAATCCACTTTCATTTGCTTGTCTAACCGACTCCTTACATTATAAAATCAAACTTTCTGAATGAAACAGTATGATATTGGCATGTAAAGAGCCTTATAAAAAAAAGTACTTTACATGGAGTTGAAAGTACCCGATGCCTATAAAATGCTCACAATTATAGTTATTTACGACGTTTCCTTACGATTATATTGTGACCTGAATAATCAAAAATAAAACTGGGCAACCACATTTTCACAGAGGAACAAAGCTTTAGAACAGCAGTGACGACCGTTCCAAGCACAGCCAACCAGAGCGTGCTTTTCAGAGACATAAAATACGTTATTATTACAATCCCTGGTCCAAAACAAAAGAATGTGGGCTGTAATCAAAGCTAAAGGCGGTCCAACAAAATTAGAGCGTGTGCCCATTTTTTCTGTGATGACCTTTTTCTTGGACAAGGAGCGTAGATGCCGACAAAAGGCTCGTTTTGTGGCAACGTGCTGCTTTTAAATGATGGGAAAACATTACTAATTTACAAAAAAAAGTCATGATACACGCCATGCGTGTATCATGTAATGTTCCACAGTAATGTATTTAGAACATTGTCAAGGCAGATAAAAAACAGATTATGTGCAAAAACTGTGCATTCTTACTAATTATTTACACTAAAAATCAGTGGTTTCCCTTATGATTTGATGTATTTGTTGGTTAAATTAACAATTCTATGATTTTAGCCAACACAAATTACATTAACTTAAGGTCACTATGATATTTCTACACTTTTTTTTGAGCATGTGGCTTATACTTGTTACTTACACTTCACACTATATTCCTCACTGTGTCAGCTGAAACAATACTTTATATCACACTTACATTATCTGAATACAATCTTCAGCCAAGGCGTGAATTTGCACTGGCACAAAAAACAGAATAAGTAGCACGGAAAGTTAATTTGTTCAAACAGCGATGTGTGGGTTTGCAGTTAAACGGTTAAAACAAGACCATTTGTTACAAAACAGAATGCTGAATGCAGAAAATGGTGCTATTTCATGTTCCATCAAAGCCAAAGCAGAATTATATTTGCTGTATATTCAATTTCTTGCCTCACGGACACGGCATTTTGCAAATATCCTCTAAATAATGCGTTTACCTCCTGGTGTGCACCCGCAAAAGTTCAGCACAGTCACCTTTTTACAAAACTAGAGCTCTCTAAAGACTTTAAAAGGCATTTGTCTTTGCTCCGGGGAAATCCAAATGTTTGCCTCCGTCGCTGCATTATTTATGAGCGCTGAAAGTCGAGGCAGAGATTTTGTCAACCCGAGTGTGATTTGCAGTGCATGGTTCTGTCCTCTCTTCCCTTCGAGTATGTCATTCTACCTGGATGCACCTCAGCCACTTTAAAGACCCGCTGCTTACGCCGACGGTCTGCTGCCGGGGAGATGTTTGAGCAAATGTGTTCAACTGTCTGCTCCAGAGGTCTCCATTCATCAGGGAAACATCAGCCAGTGCCAGGGCAACTAGATGTGGCTGCTCCGTTATAGAAAAGCAATGTGATTATGTAAAACGTTATTTATGTCAGAAGCAATTAAAAGTGCTCAGAATTGCCTTTCAGTAACTTTGTCTTCTGTCTTTGTCTGTCTTCTTTGTGTTTGTAAAGCGTCTTCTTCAAATCACCAAAACAGTTTTATGATAATAGATGAGTTACTTTCCTCCATGTTTTTAGGGGGGAAATGAGCGCCCATATCATTTTGAACTCAAATTAATTATTATTTTTGATGCGCAATGTTTTTGTAATTGAAATTATGATTTGAATTTCATTTGCATAGCCAGAGGTTGTAAACATATTGTTAATTAAATGTTAATTGCGATTGAGAGTCAGTCATTTCTAATGATCAATGAGCAGCTTTGGTCTTTTCCATCGAGTCGATCCTTTGTTCTGTCCTGAAGTATGCGCTTTGGAGTTTAAAATTAGTTTTGTACTCAAGAATTGAATTTTAAAATGTCAACGATCAATACGAGGGAAAAATGTTTTATACATTCTTTGTTATCCAGCTCGGGCTATATTTCAAAAGCAAAACAATAAATAGCGTCACAGTGTTCTTGAAGTATTGAAAACAGCATGGTTTTCACATCTTGATATTTTTCTGGTTTCTTTAGTTTGTTCCGTCCGTGAATGAGCTCAAACTGTATTACATGTTACCCCACAACAATCATCTTAGATAATTGATCACATAATCTGTTATATGTCACCTTTTAACCCCAATTAAAGCAGTGTGTGTGTGTGTTGGTTGAAATGAACGCTCTGTAAGCCGCGCTCATATCAGGACCTGAGCGTTTAACATGCAGCTACACGAGGACTAGACAACATGAAGAGCGGCTTGGGCCAACTGCACACATAATTACACTGCTGTGTCAGGGCACAGGGTTGCCACGGCTGCACTTTACAACAGAAACTAATACAAGAAGTGCAGCACAACTCCCACGGGATCTAATAGGATATGCAAATACAAGTGAATAGGTATGCGTGGAAAATAAAGCTGAGGAAGGAACATCATTAGAGAGGGCTCATTGTGATGCAATAAAGAGCGCCCTGGAAAGGTTTAATCAACTTGTTCGATCTGTGTGGAGTTCAGCTAAGTAGATGCTCCGGAGCGGCTGAATCCACAAGTGCTGTTCAAGTCTTCACTCACTTGACTAATGGCGGCTCTACCTTTCACTGCAACACTTGCACAAATTATAAAGAATGAAACGTCTCTATTGATGAAAATGTCTCCCCAACAAAGTACAATGCGAAAAGGGGAGTGGTTTGCTCACATCAAGGCCTATCGACTTAAGTGTTCTTCTACAGTTCATAGACATTGGGTTAATGTGTGTCTCTATTTAAAGATAACTAGTTGACGTTGTTGTTGTTGTTGTTGCTTTTAACTGCAAAGGTGCATTTACCGCCATCTACTGCATCTAGCGACTTGTTGTAGTTGTACGTCTTTAAAGTATGTGTTTTACGCTAAGAAAAAAGAAGAGCGACAGAGGAAGAGAGAGAGAGAAAGAGAGAGAGAGAGAGAAAGAGAGAGCAAAAGAAAGAGAGAGGAAAAGAGAGAGAAAGAGAGAGAGGAAAAGAGAGAGAAAGAGAGAGAGAGAGAGAAAAAGAGAGAGGAAAAGAGAGAGAAAGAGAGAGAGAGAGGAAAAGAGAGAGAGAGGGAAAGAGAGAGAAAGTGAGAGAGAGAGAGAGAAAGAGAGAGGAAAAGAGAGAGAAAGAGAGAGAGAGAGGAAAAGAGAGAGAGAGGAAAAGAGAGAGAAAGTGAGAGAGAGAGAGAGAGAAAGAGAGAGGAAAAGAAAGAGAGAGGAAAAGAGAGAGAAAGAGAGAGAGGAAAAGAGAGAGAAAGAGGAAAAGAGAGAGAGAGAGAGAGAGAGAGGAAAAGAGAGAGAGAGAGAGAGAAAAAGAGAGAGGAAAAGAGAGAGAAAGAGAGAGAGAGAGAGGAAAAGAGAGAGAGAGGGAAAGAGAGAAAGAGAGAGAGGAAAAGAGAGAGAAAGAGAGAGAGAGAGAGAGAGAGAGAAAGAGAGAGGAAAAGAAAGAGAGAGGAAAAGAGAGAGAAAGAGAGAGAGAGAGGAAAAGAGAGAGAGAGGAAAAGAGAGAGAAAGTGTGAGAGAGAGAGAGAAAGAGAGAGGAAAAGAAAGAGAGAGGAAAAGAGAGAGAAAGAGAGAGAGGAAAAGAGAGAGAAAGAAGAAAAGAGAGAGAGAGAGAGAGGGGAAAAGAGAGAGAGAGAGAGAGAGAAAAAGAGAGAGGAAAAGAGAGAGAAAGAGAGAGAGAGAGAAGGAAAAGAGAGAGAAAGAGAAAGAGAGGAAAAGACACACACACAAAAAAACACCCCAGCCACTAGTTGACGATGTGATTCCCGTCCTGTTCTAGAACTTCCTGATGATGACATCACAGTGGTACAGTGGGTGGGGCCTATGTGACTTTGGCAGATTCACAGTTTTTGAAAGAAATATACAAAATAACATCATTATTTGTTTGGGATTGTCTCCACAAACCAACATTCTTAATCTCGTGGCTTTAAGTCCTTTTAACCGACAATAATCACGTCTTTGCAGTTGAATATTGGCACCACATTTGGAGGAAAAATATTTAACGTTTCTTTATTTTTGCTGACAGAGAAGGCATTGAACTTCATGCCAGTTTTTTTCTTTTTTCTCATGCGGATAGGCCCAGTGATTACAGGGATATTAAGCCTAAACCAGGTTAACAAATCGGCAATCTGAAACGTTAAGCATCTGTTCTGTCAAAAAAATTAAAAATGATTACCCTCCCCCAAAAATGCATACATTTTCCTCCCATGCGTGTGATTGGTTACCTTTTTTCTCCTCCGGTCCAGGCTTAGCGCAAGATCCGGAGATGGGTCCCCAGGCGCTGTCTTGCGAGGCCCCCACTGCTCCTGACAGGTTGTCCCAGCGTCATCGAAGAATGCAGAGGATAAATTTTCCTGCGGGACAATTAAGTACAAGTTTACCTGACAATGCATAAACAAAAGACTCAATGGCAAGCACATTTTGATGTGAAAAAAAGTCATAATTTTGTATGTAAACAGAATCAGACAATTATTTTACATTCTGCAGCTTCAATAGCCTGGTACACCGTAATTGATTGGAACTTCTGTATACCCTGCATTATGGAAACACTTCTGCCTGACAATGATAAAGCAGATCCCAGCTCGGTTTAATCCACTGCATTTCCTTGCATATTTATCACCCAAACAAACATAGCGCGAAGGTGCTAAAACACACGCTTGACGGAGCTCGCCACAGCACAACTTCACCTTTTACCGCAATGTGCATTTGCTGTACAAACTGTCAGGACAAGTGTTTCAGGTGCTCCCTCCATCTCCACAAATAAACACAGACAAGACGTTCCCTATAGACCAGACACACTGGTGGAGGAGTAGAAGTGTTTCAAAATAATAGTTAAAAGAACATGGTGTTGGTAGGTATTAGAAGTGACAGCAAAGATGTTTCGTGAATCAACTTGTGTGACGTTTGGGGAAAGAGAAAGTCTTAATGTCGCAACTGGTTGAACTAAAGGCAGAGTAATTAAAATTGGGGCACCAGACTTTTTCTTGTAAAAGTGCACATTCTGTTTTTGGCCCATGGAGTATATTGAAACATACATTTATGTATTTATTTATTTATTTGTCTATGGGAGTTTTTATTTATTTATAGGAGATCTTCTACTGAAAGTGTTTTTCAGACTTCCTATAAGTGATCTGTTCTTCTGGATCTACCTCTGTATCTACCTGCGTTGCACCAATGAAATTTCCCCATGTGGGACAATAAAGGAATATCTTATCTTATCTTATCTTTTGTAAAGACCAGGCATTGGGTCAGGAGTGCCTAGCTATTGATGGATTTCAGCTCAGATCACAACATTTGACAGGTCTATAATAATGTAGATCAGAAGTACTTTTATCATTTTATTCAGCTGAAAGGAGAAAGATGGGAGGCAGATTGAACATGTCATTTTTCTATATATCTTGGATAAATGACGATTACAGCTTGGAACAGATCCAGTGATGTTCTATAGAGAAGAAGCGATCTGTCAGGAATGGCTCTGACATAAGTAACAGAATATAGCTGTGACAACACATCAGGTACCAACACGCTGTTATCTTGCTTCCTCACAAACCAACAAAGACAGAGCATTCCCTGTAGACAATACAGACTTACCCAGTGGAATCTATGTTGAGGCAGTGTTTCAAAAATGGACTACTTTCACACCAAGCAGCCTCAAACAACGGCTCCTTTGAGGTAGAAAAGAAGTGTCTGTCATGGCCGGGCTGAACAGCTGATCTGTAGGAAGAGGCTTGTCTCCTCCAAAAGAACTGCGGTACACTCTGTACACTTTGTACACTTTGCTTCTCTCTCGCTGCTTGCTCTTACATGGGCACCGCTAAGCTTCCTGCCAGGATGTAAAGCAGTGGATGATGGGTGTAAGTGGCGTTCTCCTGACACACGTCCATCACGGTAAAGTCTTGGAGGGGCCTGTGGGAGATAGGGACATGCTGCAATGTCCTGTGCATAGACTGGTGATTGACTCACGCTTCAGAAAGCGGGAAGGTATACCGCTGTCATTCAAACGGATAAAAGACACTCCAGGATGACAGCTCGCCGCTTTTTGCCACCGTTATTTCACAATGTTGACATGTAATCATGGGTTGAAGACAGGTTTAGTTTTCAACATAAACATGGGCGGAGAAAATAATAGAGTCAAGGTACACAGAAAAAAAAAATGTATATATATATATATATATATATATATATATATATATAGGTACGGGTAAATAAAGAAAATACCATGGCTTCGGTTTATTAACTTTACAAAGTCCAAAAGCGGAGGCGATGGGCTCCGGGGCCAGTCTGGGACCCGCATATACTTCAGAGCTGAGCAGAGTTTAGTCAATATCATTATTTGCTCCAAGAGCTGCTTCTTAAGGATTTTTTTTTATCTTGCAGGTTTGTTTTGGGTCTTCTTCCGGGTCACTGGAGCGTCATCTCTGATTGGCTGAAAGTTCGACAAAGCTGAAGATCTCTGTGTCGACGCTTTGGACTCTCTCGGCCCTTGGACGTGCGTCCAAAGCGTCGAGAGCGCCGAAAACGCAGGAATCGCGCCGCGGAAAACGCAGGAGGCGTTCGACGCGCCTTTACATAGACTTTGAATGTAAACTGGATGCTTTGGACGCCGCGGTCTGAAGGGGCCTTAAAAGATGGGACAAACTATACCAACTCCGAACACAAGGGGCCAGTAAAGGGGAAAATCGCGTTTAGTAGTTTACTCACTATAGGATATAGGCAATGTTGGGTCAAAATTGGAGCTTTGACCTTTGATTAAATATACAATTTTAATTCAATGGCAAAATCCTATCCCACAATTTCCGTCACAAGTGTTGTTTTCTTTGTGCAAAAACACATTTTAAAAGTTGGTTTCAGGGGGAAAAAAACACCGTTATTGAAAAGGTACACTCATCTTTGCCTGAAGAAAACATCTCTTGTTGCACATCTTTGCTTCTTGTAGAAACAATGTAGGAACACAAGCACCGTATTTGTTACTGACACCGTCCAGGAATACTACATTTTTCTCTTTTCTTTACTTTGAACAGACCTTTTAGAGCGCAGCCATCTGGAACTCACAGACCACACCAAAACAGAGCAAAATGTGGCCAAACACTGGAATGGACAACAATCTGTACCCAAACAGAATATGAAAAAAATATATATATATCAGTAATATAATTCAGTAATCTTGGTTTTAGATTGATTTACTAACAGGTTACAGGGTTTAGATTACGTAATAAGACTGGCTGTACATATTGCAAAAAATGAATGAAACAATTCAGAAATACATTGAAACCTGTCTAGTTTAAAGAATGTTCAAATCTTAAATCAAGATATTTAGAATGTTTGACAAACGTGGACACACTCTTACCGTGGATACACTCTTTTGCCGTATGGCCTGAAGATAACTGCAAGTATAATCCTGTGACGTTAAACCCAAACTAACGATAAGTATCAGATCCCTGCGTGACATAATGGAGGGACAATGTTTAGACTCTGAGACTGAGGTGCAATTTTATATGACTGGGTTACTGAATCCAAAAGATTTAGTTCACTCCTGCTGCTCCTGTTACCATCAAGGAAAGTAAATCCACTTAGGTGATTAGAAATGTACATTGTTACTCACTCATTGCACTCGCTGATGGATGACTCCACTATCTGTGATAATCCGGCACGCACCCTTCCATAAAAACACTTGTAAATACAGAATAAAATGTTCTAAATCTAATGGTTTGGTGAGCAGTGTTTCCAAGTCATTCAGCCATTTATTCTAGTGCAGAGATGACGCAATTTGCAACGCACCAGAGTATGTCTTTAAGTGGATCTATATCCATGGAAACAAGCACATTGCATCACCAAGTCGCCAAGTCAGATCTATGGAGAAGCGTTTCAACTCATAGAAGGGATTTAAATAAATGTGTGGAAAACTATGGAGTCCCTCACCAAATAGTGTTCAGACTTTTCAAAAATAGTAGATGAATATGTTCGACGATACAGAAAATAACTTTAGATCCAACGGATTTAAAACATGCAGTAGTGAAAATGTGCCTACAAAAGTGTGATATGCCAGCTGTATAAAGTGGTGAATCTGTCATTTCCGTGGGTGGACTCGCTGGAGGCACTCCGGGGTGCGGCGCTGCTTTTAACCTAACTTGGCATTTCTCCTGGTTTCTGTGTCCAAATGCCCTGGTGCCACTTTTAGGCTTGAAACAACTTTCTCACAAATTCAAAATGTGGACGGACACAGACTTCAATTACACGGACAAGGACGGCCTGCCAAGCGCCTGTGTAAACATGCTGACTGAGGGGGAGGAGGAAATAGAAAGGGCTTGAAGAAGAAGGCCATTTTTCCTCCCAACAACAATGCAATGTAACAGACAATTCACTATTTTCAAAAGTTGGATTGAATATTCTGAGGTGTGAATTTTTCAAGGTAACAATAAAAAATAATCTATCTTTAGTGCTGGCCCATAGTTGTGTGACTTTATACCAACATAAGCGCAGAGAGATCAATTACCGACCTTGGTAATTTGCTGAATGTCACAATATACCTTCAGAACAAAGACAAATTTTAACTTTGATTAGATGCAGTAGAATCTAAAAAAATATATAATTTTAGACCAAACCGGATCACATATATTTATCGATGTTTAGGGCTCTCCAGAGACTGATAAGACAAATTACTCTGAAGATGATTATATCATTTTAAAGCAATATAATATTGAGTGCAGCCATAACCCAGACAGCCTGAAGCATTTGTATATAAAACTGTACCGTTCTTTTCAGACTATGTCAATGTATTTATATATTCCCCTCAGAATCAATACATGAAAAGCATAAGCAAGCAAACAAAAGCGGTATCAGATGAAATGTTTGACAACTGTTAATGGGATAAAATGCTCAAACCCTTAACCATAATGCAACATTCTCTAAACATGTTGTATGTCAGGATGATGTTTAGGTCACTACAGAGTTTCAAAAATCAATCCAACCATAGAAATACTGTATGAAACATCCCACTTGACTTCAGCACTATGTATATGGGCCTAAAACTCCTGCCATGGACACAATAAATGGATACTGTGGAACATACTTCTGGCGGCAGGAAAGACGGCAACAACAAAGAAATGGATGACACAAACTGAACCAACGACCAAGGACTGGACCAACATTACAACTGACATTCAAAAAATAGAAGAAAAAAAATGCATTCAGACTTTGAATTTGAAAATGGACATTGAATAGACTTAATGGGAAGACCATGCCGGACCACATGCTCACGACTATGTGTAAATGTGTGTACGCTCTCTCTGCCTCTCGCTGTGTGTCTCTTTTCACGTCACGTCATGCACAGCGAGGACACTTGAGGCCACACAGAGTCCAGTCAGCACTAAGTTTACATGACTGGTCCGTCCTCTGGATCCTCTCACACAAACAGCTCACCGGGGCCCGGCCGACCTCTCTGTCACCACCTCTGTTGTACAAGCGCTATCGATTTTTAGCGCTGCCCCTATTTCCCTCCCTCTGCTCCGGGGCATCCAACAGCTCAACACCTCAGCGTCGTACAGGGAGAAACTCCACCTGGGGCCATGCATCCACTGCAGACTTCCATTGTTTACAGTTTGGCTTTATTAATATGTAGTTTTTAGGGTTTTTTTGAGGGGGCGTTTAAGCGTTTATGATAATATAGAGACACAGACTGAGGTTTTGTTGTGGAATTACTCCATAATTCTCTGTACAAGTCGCGGCAAAAACAACTCACAGCGGTTTATTAGTTTCATTTAGTAGGAGAAAACTGTAAAACACAAGTACTTATTCTGGCATCTAATTTGTTCAAGAAAAGTTAAAGACTTATTCTGTACGTGAAAGCCAAATGCTCTTTCCACCTAAATTGTGACTAGGGATGTTATTATGATGATGATGATGATGATGATGTGATTATTAGGTTAATTGATTATTGTGATCATTCAGGTTGCAATATCATAAGCATTTTAGTAAAAACTAATAATTGTGATAATACATTGATTTTAGAAGCACATTTTAGTGGTTTTAAGTCAATATATAATTCAAAAAATGACATTTTATTTTTGATCTACCGGATTACTGATACAGACTTTGGATCACACACAATTGAACTGATCATCATTATAATCCTGAAAATAAGATGTTTCTGTGTGTTGAGGTACTGAATTAAAACAACTTTAATATGGCAAAATTGAAACTGAAAATTGTAAACTGTAGAACTGTAAATTTAAACCTTTATTGCGAGCTATTGGTAACATTCCAATCCTGGACTAATAGATTAAATGCAAGATAGCTCCACTGATAGCTTTATTGTTTTTTTTTTATTTTTAAGATTTTGTAGGCTTCATTAGACAGGACAGGGTGAAATGGGGAATAAGAGAGAGTTGGAGAGTCGGGATTCGAACTCACGACACTGCGGCCGCACTATTGTCACACAAATGCATTTTAAACAGCAATTAACGATGCATGTATCTTTTTGGTTTGAAAATGTAAACCTGAGGTGGTCTTTTTCCTGTAAAAAATCCCCAGCTGCGAGAAAATCCATTACTCTTGCTCAATAAGCTGAACTTGACAATGAGTTTGACGGCCCATCTGCCCTCGTAAAACATCCCATGGTACGTTTATGGCCAAACAGCTGTGGTTGGAGATGTCATTATTTGCCCTAACTGATGTCTTCATAGACGTCACACTGAGGCCATACAGTATCCTGCTTATCCGTGTAATAAATTGCACAAAGGAAAGCTTTAAGAGGCTCCAGGGACTGACGGTGACCACGGGAAAATGCAAGACATATGGTGACATGTCAGAGCAGTTCACATGTAAGTGTATGGTGCCCTAAGCGGTGTCGGTCATGACGGAGCACAAACAACTCTAATTTCCTCATCACACCTCAGAGATTTCGTGCTACTCCATCACAGGCTTAATCCAAACAAGACTGATGATATCATAGGGATTAGAACGCAAAAGAATGGGGTTTTAGAAGGTTTTAAATACTGATGTTTTAGTTTGGTTGGGAAAAGTCAGAGAATACTTGCAAATAATGGTTGAAAAGGTTGAATTCTGAACTGAAGGACATATTATGATTATATATAATGATGAGGAACTGAACTGTTAACTGAATGTTTCTTTTTTGGACTGATATTGAATACAGATTGTGCTCCTGATATATCCAGTCTTGACATATCCAGAGCACATTTTAAATAACTGTTCACTTAAAGTCTATATGACAGGTTACACAACACATTTCACTAAATGTAGTGAAGACAAATTTATCTCAGATTTTACAAAAAATGTTGCCCATTAGTCTCCAGTTTTGTCCACCATTTTTGTAAAGTTTATAATGGTACTTCCTGGTTGGACATGGGTCGCAAATATGCCACAGGTAAAGTAACCATATTGTAAACAAGAGACATAACCCATATAAATTGCTCAACAGTTACAGATTTGACAAACAATAATACCATATAACACCTTTATTTTGTTGAATGATTGTTTAAACTGTCAGAAAAGTGTGTCAGTTGTGTGTGTAAAGTGTCTCTGTGTTTTCAATGGCACGTCGCACATTGATGACATCACAGAGGGATTCTGTTTTAGAACTTAGCACTACTTCATGTTATTTTAAACTATTATAAATATTTGCCATTGGTGCAATTGCATTAAATTAAGTCAAAAAAGACCTGTCATATAGACTTTAAGTACAGATTTTGGCCACTTGAAAACGCAAAATCATTTCTTAAGCATATTTACTGCTCTGTAGAAACAACATTTACCCCTCAACTTTGAAGGCAGGGCATTGTATTTTACACATTTCAAGGTGAGATTGGCGCTTGACTTTTTATTTTCCTCTACAGCAATTTTGCATATTTATTAACGCTCATAAACCAATTTTTTGCACCGTAATGTAAATGTGCACTCACTCATCAACTGAAAACTCACATTAGTGGCACCATCTACTTTTCACAGCAGCGCTCCAAATGTTCAAAATCAATTTCTATCTTTATACATAAGAACTAAACCCGGTAAAAGATGAAGTCTATATATCAGTGTACATGCACTAATACTTTTTTTATCTACAGATGCAACTTGAACTAAAAAGGCAATATGAGTCATGTGGAATACACGAGCTAAATGTGCTTTGACGTAACATGTTGGTGTTAATGTATGTTCCAGTCCTTATTTACTTGTTTCGTCCAGCTGTAGCCTATATATAATCTTTGTAACATCCACTTAATTTCACCGACTAAAATACTTTTGCAATAGTTTCCAGCCTAAAACTAAATTAAACAAAACAGAAAGTGATCATAAAGACTAAAAGTATGAATAACATTGCATGCATTCTCGTCAACTAAATATAGATATATAAAACCTAAAAAGTCGATATTTTTGTTAAATGAAGTGCTAAGATTTTCATGAAATAATAATAATCAAAACTAACATGAATAAAATAATAAAATAAGTTCCACTTTTCAGTCCCAGAGCTTCAACCCAAACTCAACACATCTGTGCATTTTCATGAAGTAATTTAATACCATTTATCATAGTTGAATTAAAACATATTTTCTGGCAGACTAAAACTAGTTACTAAACTAAATAAACATTTTGACTAAAACTGAAAAATATGTACGGACTAAATTTGTACTTTTTAGTGAAAAAATTAAAACTAAATAAAAATGTTTGTCAAAATGACCTCTGACTACCTGAGTGGCTAAACACATAAGTAAATAATGGGGAAAACAATCATGAAGTGTCATTTGGGCATTTTGCGAGTCTTAAAATATCTCTAAAGTGTCCATATAAAGTAGTTGTCGTGAGCTAATAAACTTGTATTGGTCCCTGCGGCGGGCGGTGAAACGCACATGGAATCTGTTAGCGCTGGAGCAGGAAGAGCATGCAGGCCCGTGGAGCTGGGGTTGGGATTATCTGGGGATTAGGAACTGTAAGTACAATAACAAAATGGGTTGACGAGGACATAATTAGCCTGCTGTGTTTGAGATAAAGGCGCTGGAATTGTGTGTCAGCCCTGAGCGGTCGCACGGGGGAACAGCAAGAGAAGATCCGACCTCATGTTCGGATTCAACCTAAATACTGTCATATCTACAAGGTTTTAGTTTTTAGTCTACAGTTTTAAGATGGTGGTGATGAGATTTAATGAAATGGGTTTAATTACAAATGATATTGAGAAGGGAGAGAGTTTGGATTACTGTTTGAAGACTTGAGTTGGAAACAAACCTAAAATGCTAATAGAGAATAAATCCATGTAACAGGGTTTTGAATGACAAATACTCAAACTACTGCATGTAAATCAGGGGTGTCCGAATTTTTTTCACGAGTGCCACATTTTGAAACTATACTATATTGCATTTTACATAGTTTTGATTAGCCTCCACACATTAATGAGACTTGGAACATTATTATTAGCTTGGTATAACATAAACATGTTTGGATTTTTCCAATTTGACTGTAAAAAATACTACTTTTTGTTGTTTGGGCCAATTTAGCAGGGAGTCTGAGGGCCAACAAAAATTGGTCTGAGGGCCGCATTTTGCCCCGAGGCCATTGTTTGGACAACCCTGATGTAAATGTTAATAACTTCTACACTGACTACTGCAAAAACAATTATTAATGGCATTAGTAGTGCTACCACAACAAAAAGCGACACTGCGGCAGGTTACATGTACAATTACTTCTACTGCTATTTAATGATTCCATAGATTTTAGTATAGCTCCCACTTCTGTTACAAACTATTAGCCACATTCAAGGGGAATCATTCAAAGTCAGTATTTGGACACATTTTACTTTTGGAATAAAAAAGAAATCACAGCACTTATGAGTCACGGACAAAATGTTATCTTTTCCCCAGTGAAAAGATACAATGCAGTGATTTGAGTTGCTTAAGTCTGGATGATACGACAAAATGTATTACAATTTTCCACCTCATACTGATTTATCACAATTTTTAATTTTATCTGTTGTCCTATTGAAAACCTGCATGGCTGACATATTTACATGTTGAACTAACACATGTTGATTAATGTGAACGGCCCCATATTATATCAAATAAATACATAAATACAATAAAACCAATAAAGACAGTTTTGAATAATAATTTCCAGCACATAAACAAGAACGTATTTTAATCATCAACACTCAAATTAATCAACACTAAAAAAAACATTGACTGTAGAAATGAGTTTTGATCTTGATTAAAATGTGTTATTGCCCCGCCCTATTTGAAACACATAAATATGGCAATCACAATGAAGTTATATTACATTCAGAAGACCATTCTCAACTCTAATTAGCATTTAAAAAAAATATATATATACAATATTTTAGATAATAGGATAAAGAGAAGATTTCAAAACGTTGTAGTGAAATGTCTATGTCCAATCAGAATAAAGACATCTGCAGTACTTGACATTGAGCCAGGTTGATGTATGACCCGCAGCAGCTCCATAGATAATGAATAGGAAATACGTGGGGTGACTCATAGTAATAGTTTGAATGAGCTTTGCATTAGTCGTCCTGGAAGAAATCAGGAATTGATTCATGAGCCCAGAATAGAATAGCCTCTGTAGTCCTTTTTTTCATCTTTTAATCAATTTCTCCCTCAGTACAGCTTTATATTAGAGGAACATATTGTGAATTAGAGTAGAGGTCAGGAAAATCTATTTCTCGCGGCTGCCATTAATATTTGAAAATGTTAGAAGGTCAAACAGAAATTACGTTATTACAACCCAGTCTGTACTGGGTCAAATTGGCAAGGTCACCAAAAGATACACCTGTATATGTAATCCGGAATGTGGGGAAGGCTTGATGGTTTGCTTTAGGCTTTTTTATGATTTGTGCATGTTTCTGTACACTTTATCAATCCCTACAGCTTGTAGCCATCCACCTGTGCAAGGGCGGGCAAACGCTGAACTAAAGGGGAGCGGCAGATTGAGAGGGAGGTGAACAGAGAGGCAGAGGCGGACAGGGGAGGACGAGGAAGAAGGAGAAAGAATAGTTGGCAGCACCGGACCAAGGTCGAGACCACCCAGAACGGCAACGTAGCTCTGACTTGTCTGTGAGTATCGTGAATCATAGTGGTACTTCAAAGTGAGAGTTTTGGGCGGGTGGTGGTGCTCTTTGTACTGGCTTGAGTGTTCCAGGTGTGTGAGGTGGAGGCTGGACACGAGAGAGGCTAGAGGGCGACGGTGCACGGACCCCAAGAGAGCGGCCTGATCCCACTCATGGAAAAAAGCATCAAGATGTAGACCACATGTAAAAACAGGGCAGAACCATGTCTTGCCTGCAAGTATTTTGGATATTGTGTGATACATAGTGGCTTGGGGCCAAGAGAAGTTCTGTTTTACTGTCCCTGTGGTGCGCCATGGCCCTGCTCTGTAGGGACCTGGGGTGTGCGGTGACCATAGCTTTCTGGGACGGGCTGAAGCGGCAAGGACACCTGGCGGCCAGACTCGCACTAGACCACTGATGGCAGCGTAAATCATCCTGCTGATGGCGTGTTGTTGTCTGGCAGTGTTCTTTGTGTCCCAGATGGAGCCAGGCCAGAACTCGGACCAACTCGGACACCGTGGACTCTACTGTCCCTCGTGTCCAGCCTCCGAGTAGATTTATTGTCTGTTTTCCCACTAAAAAACGTTTTTTGTTCTACATTTTAAAAACATGTTACTGATTTTGACTTCATCTTTTTGATTGTAATGAAATTACTTTGTTCTGTCTTTTTGGCCTGGTGGCATCACCTACTTGTCTATAGTTTAATGCCATAATGTGGGCACTCCAAGCGAAGCAATGACATCTCCATGGAGACAAGCAGATGGAGGACCTTTAAATTGACTTGAAGTTAACGACTGACATTTAATTAATGTTCAAATCTACATTATTATTACTGCCCCTTCTAATTAGCAAAATTCAAAATCCAAACATGTCAACACACGGCTGAGTCTGACAAGTTTTCCTCACTAATGGGATTTTTAAAACTTTGTCCTACACTTAAATACTAAACAATCACATTTAATTTCAGATATGTTTTAGCTTTATATCCTGCTATAGCATAACTGTTGAACACTAGTAGGTTATGCACATAAATAAGGAAAATGATTTTTTTCTGCTCGGATGAGTTTAGAAAAAGACATTCCTCTGTGGAATTTGTAGTCAACCATGTGTGCCGAGAACCGCTGCTGAATAAAGGAGACGCAGAGCTTAGTCAGATGAAGAGGAGGGAGGCGAAGACGGAGCAGAGGTGAGCACAGGTACTTTCTGACCGGCACAAATTAACAAGGGCAGAAGAGCTGGACTGTGTGTGGGAGCGAAGGACCACCGAACAACACCAAACAACTCAAAAGTGTACGGTGGATATACACTGTCGAATGATGGTGTAAGATTCATGTGCAATTACTGTCGTGATCACATGCAATGGTATTTATGTATTTATTTATTTGTCTATGGGAGTTTTTGTTTATAGGAGATCTTCTACTGAAAGTGTTTTTCAGACTTCCTATAAGTGATCTGTTCTTTTCTTCTGTATCTACCTCTGTATCTTCCTGCGTTGCACCAATGAAATTTCCCCATGTGGGACAATAAAGGAATATCTTATCTTATCTTATCTTAAGATGCCGTCCACTGAACCGCAATAAGCAAAATATGAATACAAACATCTTTAAGTACATCTGTTTACCAGCTGTCAAATAATCCTTCAGGTGCAGCAATGAGTGTGGATATATTTCAGTTTAATGGTCAAGTTTGAACATTTTGTTATGGGACAAAAAGAAAAGGTTAGGCTTGTCCTAATTTGATGTGTATTGAAAATTACATTAAATTTAAACTATGTACATATTATGAAACTGTATGTTTGTTACTCCAACTGTAATTTTACACACTGTATTTTTGCATTATTTAATTATGTAATATTATTTATTACTAGTCTAAGGGTTTAGACTTTTCTAACTATACTTTGCCATATGGAGATATGGGTACAAAAACTGAGATTTAATCAGGACGAAACCTGAAACTAAACCAGGACTAGAGTATGGCCAAACCAGGACTAGAGCAGGGCTAAAACAGGGTTAAACCAGGAATAGAGGAGGGCTGAACCAGGACTAGCGCAAGGCTAGACCAGGACTAGACCAGGGCTAAACCAGGACTAGAGCAGGGCTAAACCAGGACTAGACCAGGGCTAAACCAGGACTAGAACAGGGCTAAACCAGAACTAGACCAGGGCTAAACCAGGACTAGAGCAGGGCTAAACCAGGACTAGAACAGGGCTAAACCAGGACTAGACCAGGGCTAAACCAGGACTAGACCAGGGCTAAACCAGGACTAGAGCCGGGCTAAACCAGGACTAGAACAGGGCTAAACCAGGACTAGAGCAGGGCTAAACCAGGACTAGAGCCGGGCTAAACCAGGACTAGAGCCGGGCTAAACCAGGACTAGAGCAGGGCTAAACCAGGACTAGAGCAGGGCTAAACCAGGACTAAAGCAGGGCTGAACCAGGACTAGAGCAGGCCTAAACCAGGACTAAAGCAGGGCTAAACCAGGGCTAAACCAGGACTAGACCAGGGCTAAACCAGGACTAGAGCAGGGCTAAACCAGGACTAGAGCAGGGCTAAACCAGGACTAGAGCCGGGCTAAACCAGGACTAGAACAGGGCTAAACCAGGACTAGAGCAGGGCTAAACCAGGACTAGAGCCGGGCTAAACCAGGACTAGAACAGGGCTAAACCAGGACTAGACAAGGGCTAAACCAGGACTAGAGCTGGGCTAAACCAGGACTAGACCAGGGCTAAATCAGGACTAGAGCCGGGCTAAACCAGGACTAGAGCAGGGCTAAACCAGGACTAAAGCAGGGCTGAACCAGGACTAGAGCAGGCCTAAACCAGGACTAAAGCAGGGCTAAACCAGGGCTAAACCAGGACTAGACCAGGGCTAAACCAGGACTAGAGCAGGGCTAAACCAGGACTAGAGCAGGGCTAAACCAGGACTAGAACAGGGCTAAACCAGCACTAGAGCAGGGCTAAACCAGGACTAAAGGAGGGCTGAACCAGGACTACAGCAGGCCTAAACCAGGGCTAGAGCAGGCCTAAACCAGGACTAAAGCAGGGCTGAACCAGGACTAGACCAGGGCTAAACCAGGACTAGAGCCGGGCTAAACCAGGACTAGAACAGGGCTAAACCAGGACTAGACCAGGGCTAAACCAGGACTAGACCAGGGCTAAACCAGGACTAGAGCAGGGCTAAACCAGGACTAGACCAGGGCTAAACCAGGACTAGAGCCGGGCTAAACCAGGACTAGAGCAGGGCTAAACCAGGACTAAAGCAGGGCTGAACCAGGACTAGAGCAGGCCTAAACCAGGACTAAAGCAGGGCTAAACCAGGGCTAAACCAGGACTAGACCAGGGCTAAACCAGGACTAGAGCAGGGCTAAACCAGGACTAGAGCAGGGCTAAACCAGGACTAGAACAGGGCTAAACCAGCACTAGAGCAGGGCTAAACCAGGACTAAAGGAGGGCTGAACCAGGACTACAGCAGGCCTAAACCAGGACTAGAGCAGGCCTAAATCAGGACTAAAGCAGGGCTGAACCAGGACTAGAGCAGGCCTAAACCAGGACTAGAGCAGGCCTAAACCAGGACTAGAACAGGGCTAAACCAGGACTAGAGCAGGGCTAAACCAGGGCTAAACCAGGACTAGAGCAGGGCTAAACCAGGACTAAACCAGGACTAAAGCAGGGCTAAACCAGGACTAGAGCAGGCCTAAACCAGGACTAGAACAGGCCTAAACCAGGACTAGAGCAGGCCTAAACCAGAACTAGACCAGGGCTAAACCAGGACTAGAGCAGGGCTGAACCAGGAATAGAGCAGGGCTGAACCAAGACTACAGCAGGGCTAAACCAGGACTAGAGCAGGGGTGAACCAGGACTAGAGCAGGGGTGAACCAGGACTAGAAAACTCTGACTAGAGTGCTCAGATGCTGTATGAAATGAATCCTGTATTTGTCAACAGCAATCATCGTGTTGCTAAAACACATCAAAGTATTTGATTTATGACTTGTTTTCTCGGTTACAACATGTGCGCTAGTGCTGAAATGCATCTGAAACAGGCTACAGCACCTTATCTTAATCCAGAGGGAGAGAAAAAACCATGATCCCATCCAGCGAGAGGCTGGGTAATCGATGCTGACAGCTAATACAGAGGAGAGCGTGCAGCTTTACTGCTGTGGGCCCGGCTGCCTCAGTGTCTACAGGGCTGTGCAATCAAACTGGGTCCTCCACCGCTCCTGACAAAATGAACTACATGGGTGAATATTTATGACGGGAGGTACGGAAAAACAAAATAATATAAGATTTGGATTATGTAGAATCTAAAGCAGGAAGAAAAAAATAAATCTGATTCTGATGTTCAATTCAACCAGTATTATATTTGCTGTACTCTATCTTGTCACCTGTTTGCAGCTGTCAGCCAATCACAACCTGTTACCATTGCTTCTCATCCAATGAAGTTATTCCCATAAATGCACTATTACTCCCCTCTTACATTCTACCATTTCAGCTACAGCATGTTTCCACTACAGCAGCAGAACCACCAACACCTCTAGTGTCAAATCATCACTTTACTGCAGGTGCAAAGTTTAAATTCACTTTAGCACTTTACTCATCCCCTGTCGTTCTAGTTCAATCCGAGCTGTGCTAACCTGAGAAACGAAAAGCAAATATGTAATCTATATACCAAACTCAGTTGCCAATCAAAGTGGAATTACTTCCAGCCGAGTGCACAACTTACAGCCTGACTTTGGCGGCACACCATAGAAGCAACTCACATGAGACAAAATGTTCTTTCTGTCAAGCCCACCGTCAGAAGAGACTCACAAAGGAAAGATTTGAAACAGTTCACCAGATGCTCCTCGCCGTTTCCACACAGCAAATTACTACACTCTTGTCTTCATAAACAGGCTTTGTGAACATTTTGGATCAACATATGTTTTTTGTCAAGTTGAACTGTTTGTGCATATTGTATTTTACAACTTAAAGCAAAAACATTATTTAAAAGTTCAACATGCAATACAACTGTGATTATTTTATTAATGTATTTATGTATTCCTGTATTTATGTATTTATGTATTTATTTATTCATTTATTTATGTATTTATTTATTTATTTATTTATGTATTTATTTATTTATTTACCGGCATTTGCTTATTTATCTTTTTTTTTTAATTTGCACTGTAATTGTCTTTTATGCTGAAAGAGTGTCCGGTGCTAATATCATCAGACTTGTATTTATCAGACGTCAGTCTATTTTAATTCTATACAATTAAGTCCCCTGCACCTTGTGCTTTGATACTCGGTAGATTAAAGGTTCTTTTTTTGGACCAGAGTTTGTTTACCTGACAGTTTTGACTGCTCACTCGCAGTCGTCTTCACAGTGTCCCATGCTGTTGGTGACATGTCTTGTCAGCTGATTGCGCTGTCTTCCCACCGCTAGAGGCAGGACAACAGCCCCATCTGCAATCTGACTTTGTTAGGAGGCATCGCAGGTGTGAGACAGTAAAAAGCCCCCCTTGTCCCAGTTTATAGTCTCATGGACACATTTCAGTATTTCAACAATGTTTGCTGTCCTCTGTCCCAACGACATTTGCGCCATACCAGTCCATACTGCATTTCCCTCTTTTACACTGATCGGAAATGGCCGATTTGAGTTGTTCTGTTCTGCTTTGTGTTTTGTTGCTGGTGTGCACGCCCTCGCCGTTTCCTTCTCACATTCTGTCCTATGTTCCCTTTTCCATGTGCTGAATGCTCTCCCTGTTTCTACGATGTACAATACTTCCTAAAGTGGTTGTACTGCAGCAAAGGGCGACAGCGTCAAAACCTGCATAAATCAGCTGACAGGACGCGTCTCGGCAACTTCACGCCACACTCTGAAGAAGATTGTGAGAGAGCAGTCGAAACTCTAGATGTGTCTCCTTTAATCTCTCTGCTAAGTTTAAATATGGACATTCTAATGAGGCACGTGACAACAAGTTTGCGGAGCCACACCTTGTCTAAAAAAATCCCAAATCCCTCTGTTGTACAATGCTGTTTATTTGATTGTTCTGGATACTTTCTGCACTCGGCTCAGCTCTTATCAGCAGACACGGAGTCAGTGACTAATAGGAGTCTAACATGTGGGCAGGTGGAGACTGACTCAGACTTCTACTGCTTTATATATTGACTTTCATTTTGTTTTGCCTTTGACTGACGGCTCGAGGGTTACTGTCCAGAAAAACCTCACTGCGTTAATGATTAATGACAGTGGAAGTAACTGGAGAATGTTTAGACCACCATCTATACATTAACTCGAACTGAGGGCAAAGATATTGTGAAGCTTGAAGAAGATGAGAGGTTCTATAGTTCAGGGTTAAAGTTTGGCAAATATGTCGGAAACAGATTTAGAGATGTATTAAACCACAGATGTTGGTATTAAAAGGTAAATAAACGATAAAAGTATTCGTTATATAAAACTCTTGAGGTTGGAGATTTTAAGTTCTTTAAAACAGAACTCTAATGTTTAAGTTTAACTCATAATGTCATATTATTTGGTTTGCATTTAGCGTAATTACATTTTCAAGCAGTGATGTCTTAAAGCTTTTACAGCAAACAATATCTTTAAGGAGATTTGTCCTATTTTGCATTGGTAAAAAGTAAAATCCTTCTCTAATACCATTATTACTAGTATTATCTTGTCTTACGCTAGCTGTTTTTATTTTATTTTATCTTTATTTTTCCCCTCCATTACTTATTAGGAAATGAGAGGTTTTGTCTATAGGAGTTTTGTGTTTATAAGAGTTTTGTTTATAAGAGTTCTTCTATTAAGAGTGTTTTTTAAACTTCCTATACGTTATCTGTCCTTTTCCTCTGTATCTACCTGCGTTGCAACAATGAAATTTCCCCATGTGTGGACAATAAAGGAATATCTTATCTTATCTTATATTGTTATATATTGCCCCTGATTTAGCCCCAGACCCAGCTAAAGTTGTCATCACAGTTATTGAGAAGGGTCCATCACCTTTTTGCCTGCATGGAAATGTAGAACGTCTTTGCTAAGAATGTTCCACAGTATGGCATTAAACTTCAATCTTGTATTCATTCAATTACAGGTGTTTTATTGCTAGAATCTTGAATTCTTTAAAAAAAAGAAAAACATTTGCAACACTTGTTTTTTTCAGTCAATCTTGCCAACAAACAAACAATATTGATCCATTGTCTTCAACACAAGCCCCTCTCGCTATGGGATCTGTCTTTGTTTTCGTTCCCAAATTTTCACACCGGACCTCTTCAAACGCCACGTCAATAATAACAATGTGGGAAGGTGATTGGACGGCCCACTCAGCCATTGAAAAGCAGTGTTCTGGCGTGTTTGGAGCGTGGAGACAGTCAGTTCCTGAGCCTGGGGGCAGAACAGAAGACTTGTATGTAGGCTAAGTATAATGTGCCTCGTGGCTATGTATCCAGAGCACATTAAAAAGACAAGAGATTGAGCACAGCCTGGCGCCATCAAAGCTACATCTCTTTTCTCATTGGAGAAAAATATCTGTTATGTAATTTCACAAGAGCCGTTTCTATTTATTTATGTATTTATTTATTCATTCTTTATCTGTGGCTGCTTCACAAAGAAATGTGAAGTCTCGGTAATCAAAAAACATTGACAGAAACGAAAGAATAAATTGTCACTTTTGAGAGGGAGAATCGTTTTTAGAAACATTACATGTGACGGTGGACGGATATGACACACTTTAGACGGCAGTTCAGTTTTCATCGTTGTGAGATGAAAGCCCCACTGGGTCACTACTTTGAACACTGTCCATATAAAATATTCATACTTCACGCCATGATATTTTTTTTCGCCGCTCTCTCATTTTGATCAAGCAGGTTTAACATTGACTGCCAATTAATGCAGAATGATAAGGACATTTTGAATTATACATGTCATACATATCTCTTTGTGGTAATGCTCTTAATGTAAAGAAAATGCAGCTTTATAAACGTGTTTAAATTTTAACATTGCCATATCTTTCCATATACATACAGACTATTTTATCCTCATTTTTTTGTTTTTTAAAATAGAGAAATGTTACACAGTAAAGTAAGTAAAAATATTCAAAAATATCTACACACCAGGAGGCTGATGTTTTTCATAAAGCCATGACACAGTAAGTCCTTGTTAACCTGTCACTGATGCGATCCCCAAACCTGCTCTGCTCCATCTTCTGATAACGTCATGTGTCCTCAGTGCAGCCACACACACTGTGCTTCCATTCAATATTTTAGGATCAGCTGCAGTGCATTACTAAAAGCCCTTAAACAGCAAGAATAATGAAAAGTGAAAAGAGCGGCCATCTTTTAATTAAAAGTACAGTGACACTGGCACTCAGCAGGCAGCATTTAGCCATGCAAATCTGATTGGACAGAAAGGGATACAGTTAGTCAAGCCTTTCACAGCAGCATGTGCAGACTGGTGTTTGGCCTCATCCTTATGCTATGCTACTCACAATCTATTATGCTATTATGCTTTTTAATCATGGGCCATATCTCCCAGGTCATCCAACATTTATATGGAAATACAACCTGCTTAGCTCGGATTAATGTGATGATTATTATTGTACATTCTGTTATTATATTAAGTAATCTATTTGCGATAAAAAGAAAACCAAGTACCAGTAAGTTTGTGTGACCTTACAGTAGTGCTAAGTAATTGTGTGTTTATTTGGTGCATGTTATTGAGCATATATGATATACATGCTTTAAGCCATGGGTTAGTTTCCACCCGTTGTCCCGCATTCGCTCTCACAATATTGTCATCAGTATACTTGGACATTAAAGGCAAGGTGGATCAAGTGTCTCGCCCAACGACACAACAACAGTATGCACTACTGCCCCATTGTAGAGCACCTGGTATTCCAGTGGTCTCCCTTCCAAGTACTAACCAGGCCCATCCCTGCTATATATATATAATGAGGAAAAGGAAGAATGCAAGAATGCATGTCTTGGAAGATAATTAAGATGAATGAAAGTACCTTTTATTGCATAAACGCTTTAGTTTAATGGCACACACGGTGAAACATTCCAGATTATAGTATCTCCATGAAAGAAGCATTTTTTCATATTTATAGTGCACCCTTTAAAGTATATAACAGATGTCTTGGGGGGGTAGTGGGCACAGCACAGCGCAGCCGAAAACACTGAGAGTCCTGACTCTGAGGAGGGACACCCGCAGGGCTAATAGGCACTTTGAACCACGCGGGTGTTCAGTTCAGTTCTCCAACACAATACACACTTCAGTCCAGAGCTCTTCCTGGACTTTAAAGAGGTTTGATCTCTTTTAATACCATAGCCTGTTGTATGAGGAGATCGCAGTTAAACTTTTAGAAAGAGCACTTTTCATTTCCCCTCAGGGCAGCATACTGTACGCCTGCACTGTACGAGGCAGAAATCTCTTTCCCTCCCTATCTGACATCATCTCCTCCTTGTAGGCTTCACAGAGTCTCATGTCCTCAGGCGACGGGAAGGACAGCTCTGAGATTGATCACTTACACGTCCAAGTCTCTGGTGTCGCCAAGGAATGTAATTTTAAAGAAAATAATTGCTACTGATCTCATACAACTGTACTTCTTCTACTACTTTGCAATAGTGCTGCCATGTCAACACATCTGTAGCATTTCGATTTGTATGTTAGTACCGGCAAAACTACCAAATATTTAGGATTTGACATTACCAACCACTTAAACGTTTAAATATGGTGACTGAACGCTTCTAGATAGAGAACATTTACAGAAAAAGTGTTATTAAATTATTTTTATTTTTTTAACATTTTTATTTAATGATGTAGCTGCTTATATTTTTGTATGTTTTCTACAACAAAAAAGTATATAGTATAGATTATTTGAAAAAAAATGTTGCTGCCTCATATGTTAGCACGTTATATATAGCCTTACGTTATGATTTTAATAATCTTTAAAAATACAACTATTTCAATGGTAATGGTATTTGATTCAGTTAGTTATGTAGTAATAGTTGTACCAATAAGAATATTTGTAGAGTGATTCATAATGTTAAATAATAAACATTGAATATTGACTTTTTGTTTTAATAGAGAGTTAATACAATTCGAATACATGAATAACATGTTTTGCTTTGTCTCCTCTTCCTCACATGAACTTGGAATCGTCTTCCTTCTATCTGACATCATCTCCTTTTGTTGCTCACACACACTTGTCCTCTGGCGACAGGAAGGACAGCCTGCTCTGATCACTTCCAGGTCACCAGCGGTCGCCGTGTTCAGCATCAAATCAGCAACCGCAGCTTCATTCTTCCAAGAAAAAGGGGAAAAGAAGAAGCCACGTGCTCTTCCTGATTGTTTGTGTTAGGTCTGAAGGACACACGGGTTTATTGAGGTTTACAGATGGAAATTCTATCCAGACCAAAAAGGTGCATTATGAATTATGAATTTATTGTGGTCTCCCATTTTTCACTGTAAGATTACTGTTCTGTCTTTGGCCCTGGGCGGAGAAAGAGGCAGCAACTACTAGTATTTCCATATCAGCTCAACTACTTCATTCAGTGACGGTTGTAAGGAGAAAATACCTTTGTAAATAATCTAAATATGGAAATTCTTACCTATACTAAAACTAGAAAATATAAGAGTTTTTTGTTGTTGTTGTTGTTGTTGTTGTTGTTGTTGTTGTTGTTGTTGCTACTGGTCTGTTACTACTACTTCTATGATTTATTTATATACTATCTCAACTATTTCAGTCGGTCTGGGGAGCAAATACTCGACTAAAGGCAAAACTATGAAGTATCTCTAAGTATCCGACCCAAACTGCACAGGATTTCATGCAAAGACAAATATGTATACAGCAAAGTGCAAGTAAAAGGATACATATTAGTTAGATTAAACTCATAATTCACCCCAAAATCTTCAGCAAACTCACTTTATATACTTTTCTCATATGAATCGTTTTTATCCGAATAAAAGACCTGTGTCGACTAATACCCATTTTGCACGACTAAGACACCGTCAACCGATTAATCGACTAAACGACCCTATAGCCCTACTCTACATAAGATCATATTTAACCCATCGGAATTAATTCAAACTGACTCTTTAAAGTTTTCCCTCATCAATGTTTTTCTTAAACATAATACATGATAAGATTGAGTATTGTGCAGCCATTTTAGCACAAATTAAAAAGAAGATTTGTTAAGAAGTCAAAAGTTGTTTTAGATCGATGTTATGGCTTTAAAATGTCCAAAATGTAAAATAACAAGTGTGTCTGTGTGTGTCTTATAACTACATCAGACATCAGTTTTCCTTTATTGAATTTAGCTAAAACCACAACTAAAAATGTGTCATCTAAATGCATTTTTAGTTCTCAAAAATGCTATATTTTACCATGTGTGCTGCAAAAAGGGTCAGGCTCTAGTCCATAATTTCACCATCCATATGTCTGCCCGTTGCCAGCTGCGGTCAGCCTTGTTTGTTGTACTGCAGTGATCGTAGGTCAACTTTGCAAGACTATAATTAACTAAAATGCCTTCGTTGAGGTACAGTATATCGACATGAAGCGGAATGCCAAAAAAATCCCTAATGCATCCTCTTCATCATCTTCAACAGCTCCTCCATCAAAATGCTAAGATTTTGGCTCACGACTACTTCAGCTTGGTCCATGTTAAACATAAATAAAACAAAACACTCTGAAACCCATAAACGCACCGGGTTACAAAAATAGTCCGTTGTCACCATGGAGACGTGGATACACAAGCGCCTGCTGGATGTTCAGACCACATCGTACATCAGCACTGGAGTGTCTTTGTGCGTGACTCCCTCCGACTGACACCGCCACAAAACGCTAATGCAATGCTAATTATTCAAAGTGCTCTGTTTGGGCCCAAAGCAGGCGGAATCAAGATGACCACAGATTCAGTACAAGTGTTTTTAAATCAGCAAAAAAAAGCACATGGATATGTCATATTATGCAACATATATGAGATAGTTTTTTTTGCAAAACAAAGACAAAACTAAATAAAAACTGTATATTTATCACCAGTAGGATGAGTATCTTATGAGAAAAGGGAAACATAGATATACTTGACCATTAAAATATGTCAGCGAAGACAGTTTTGCAGGGTGTTATTTATTTATTTATTCATTTACACATTCACTGGTGTTGCCAATCATTATGCCAGCAGTTTATTTAATGACTGGGGAATGTGGAGTCTAGCAGGTCAAGTGGAGGGTCACCACAAAATGGCTGCCGCTGCTGCTAGTCTAATTGGACGAAGCTGCACCTATATTTGCATAGTTCCCGTGTTAAATATATGCTTTAACTTTCCTTGACTTTTGCTTACTGAGTCATTTTGTGCCTCTGTTTGGGCTAAATAACACTAAATTATCTGATGATGATAATAATAATAATACGTTAAGAACTGTTTTCCTCCTGTTCCTGTTGTCTTTCATTTGTGGAAGAAGTTACTCAGTTTTGTTCAAGTAAAAGTACATTTACAGAAGCAAAAAAAGTTAAGTACTTGGTTAAAAATGTACTTTTAGAGTCAACATTTAAGATATTTCAGACAGACTTGAATTGTTTGAGTGATAAATTAGTGAATCGATTTCCTATATTTATTGCGGTTTTATTTGTATATTTTTGTTTCTTCAAACTTGTGATGTCCCCTCAAAACTATGAACGTGCTAAAAATAACCTCGGCCATCTCAGCAAGGCTCAAATAGTAGAGAAAAAAATGCAATGGCTTATAAAAGTACAGATGAAGTACTGCTTTCAAATGAAGAGAAGTAAAAGTATGACATACCCACTGTTGTTTAACCAGGGTAAGTGTTCTTTGATATGTTTATTAGACCAATAACCTTTATTTCTGCAATGCTGCAATAACAACTTTTTTCTTTTTTTCTTTTTTTATGCTCTTCCGTCAGATTTAGAAAGCAGAGTCGCCGCTGGACTTCTGAGGCAACAGATTCAAACGACATCAAGTGCAAAACTGTGACGAAAGTTGATGTGCCCGGAGCGATAAAGTTTGTCTTACACTGAGTTCTTAGGGATTTAACTAATACAACAATACTCCAGATCATGAGTCACATTTAGAGGCAGGACCTTTTCTTGGCAGCTCACGTCCTGCTTCCAGCAATGAATAGGAAACAGAATTCACATAGAAATGTGTCATGCTGAAATATCTCTGATGAAACAACAACAAAAACAGCTGGAGTTGTGATAGTAAAGAATAGTTTTTGTATCTATTTGGAGTGCGAGTGAAAACACCAGTGGAGATGTGTGGTGGTAGTAGTGGTAGAAATGTCTTTGTAACCTTCCAAACTTGGTGTGGCTTTACAGAAGAATGGTGCAGTGACAGTTGTAGTAGGAGCTGTATCCATTGGTCTTAGCACGATGAGAGGATTAGGACCATACCTCTAGTGATTAACTATTTAAAACTAAATATTGTATCTATTTGATGGGAAAAAAATACTTTAAAATGTTTCTTATAACAGAAAGATGAAGCACATTGATAGTTCGAATTTTTAAATATAGTAGTAGTAGTAGTAGTGGTATAGTAATAATAATGGTAGTAGTATAGTAATAATAATAGTAGTAATAGTAGTAGTAGTTGTAGTAGTAGCAATAGCAATACCAGTAGCAGCAGTAGTAGTAGTATAGTAATAATAATGGTGGTAATAGTAGTAGTAGTAGCAGTAGCAGTAGCAGCAGCAATAACAGTAGTAGAGCCGTAATATTTTTAGCAGTAGTGGTAACAGTAGTGTTAGTAGTGCTACTGGTACTGGTAGTAGCATTAGTCTTGCAGTTAGTAATAGTAATAGTAAGTAATAGTAATGGTTGAAATAGCAGCAGTAGCAGAATAGCAGCAGTGGGGCAACAGAAGGGGCAGTAATATTATTATTATTAGTGGTAACAGTAGTATTAGTAGTGGTAGTGGTACTGGTAGTAGCATTAGTCTAGTAGTAAGTAATAGTAATAGTTGTAATAGCAGCAGTAGCAGCAGAATAGCAGCGGTGGGGGAATAGTAGTAGCAGCAGTAGAAGTAGTAATAATTGTTTTTCCTGATTCTGATGCAAACAGACAGCTGTACGAGAGCGCCCCTCCCCAGCTGTAGACTCCACCTGTAGCATGTCCCCTACATGTCCCCTCCATGTCCCCTACATGTCCCCTACATGTCCCCTCCATTGCTCATTAAACAGCCTTTCAGAGCAAATCAGCTCAGCCCGGTGATCACCCAGTGGGAGAGCAGAGCGACCGGGAAGAGGGGGAGTATATGTGCCAGACTGGGTCAGCTCTATAAGGAAAATGTACATGTTGGGATTGTTTTTAACACTATCAGGAAAATCCCTCAGCAGCACTTTGAGACTTCCCTGAAATGTAAAGTGCAGTAGTTGTAAGTAGTAGTCGTAGCAATAGTAGTAGCTGGTTGGCAGGATTAGAGATGGGTGATAAATAAAAAATATATATTATTCCCATGTTGTTTTAGAGATGTGCACGATTAGAATATCAAGTGCTTTTGTCTATACTTTAAACTATTAATAATGAACTGAAAAAGAGACAGAAACGTCTAGAATAATCTTCTAGACAAGGGCATAAGTCATCCACATTTTGAGCAATACCATGACATTTAAAAGCACATTTTAGCACATTCCTGATGCATTGTGGGAATATTGTCTGTATATAAGATTATTATTTTTTGTGTGTCAATATGGCCCTCCTCTAATTGAATGTGTATTTATTCCCAATCCAATGTATCAATTAGGTAAAGGTTCTTTCTCTTTACATCGTCTGATCTGGTTCTCAGTGTGTTGCCAAATTCTACAACTAAAATCAATGTGCAAAAAACAAAAAAAGCAAAAAAAAAAGCAAATAGTGCTCTTTATAATATGATGTTCACTTACTATAATTGTTTGGCCATTTATTAAAATAGATAACTAGTTACAGCTAATACCTGCAAAACCTCACAATTCTATTCAATACTATTTGACTTCTACGGCTACCCAGACCTTTATACTTCACCCAGACCTTAACACATAGTGATACTTGTATTTGTACGACTTTGAAATCATATATGCAGGTGTTTCATTCCCAGGGTGTTGCTAAGAAGGGTGATGGTATATGTCCCAAAAAGGCGCTGGCAGGAGGAGCTCATAAAACCTTTTTATTGCTTTCTGCCGTAGTAATATTCACTGGGTTTGTGCCGCGTTTGGGATTTTGCGTATTCAGTACCAGGCTATATTTTGTGAGCTGTACTTCAGATTGTAATGCCCCTGGATGTGTCAGAGAGATTTACAGGAAACTATGGCCTTTCAGCTCTCAGTATGTCAAACATTAAAAAATCCAGGATCAGGATCAGGAAGACTTCAGTTTAGTATAGAAGTACTTATTGAATATTCAGATGCAGTGTTGTCACAATACTGACATTTCTGACATTTCTAATATAGTTCTAAGGAAAAACCTCAATATTCGATACTGATTCAATAGCTCAGTCAAAAACAAAAACCCAGACTGTCATTGAACATAGGCTCGTATATATCTCTGTTAATTGTATACTACATAAGGTAAAACAGAATGATAGTAATTGCTTCAAATTAATGTTAATGGTTATACTTCTGAAAAAGTTGGAGCAAAAGCAAAGATACTATTAGATGTAGTATTTTCCCAGATCATTGGAAAATATTAAGCTCTGCTATTTCTCAAGTAATTTAATTTGGTTTAAAGTTGGATATCATCCTAAATATTATTTGAGGAAATGAGACTAAGATAACATTTAACTGGGTTTTGTCCATGCTTGAAATTAAATTATTGTAGAAGCAAGGCAACTATTTAATATGACAACAATGTTCTGATAACTAGTCATCCAGATCTTTCCTGGAGTTCAGCAACAACAGCGCACAACTTGCCTTGAGGGTTATTTTTGCTAATTAAACTTGTAGACTTTTTTATTTTTCCTGCTCAATATCATTCTTGAACAATCGAGTTACCTTGTAAACATGTCATTTCTTTGTCTAACTCAGTTGAGCGAAGAAAGATGTAAAAAATATGTTGTATAGAAGTCATGTGTAGTTACTTTTATACTTTTGTAACAGGCAGACAACATCAATCTTGACAAAAAAGAGACAGGAATAGCATTTGTCCACGTAACAGCAATGACAATCATGAAAATATGAACAATATAAAATGATATGGGTTGAAATTGTAGCAGTTAACAACTGCATTTTGTTCCCCTCCATGAATTATATTGTGTTTAGCTTTGAGTTGAATAAAACTGTTCCAAGATAAAACTGAAATTTGTATTCAAAATAACGGCTTATCTCACGTCCCTGTGCTAAGTTGCGATTGTCTGAAAAAATAAGCCTCCGAGTGATACACGTAGTACTTTTTAAATATGCAAATTAAATCTTCCGCTATGTTTATTTATAAGGACCTGTTTATATTACTAAGCTGTTCAATATTGCGGTTTACAATGTACAAGATGTTTACCGTATTTTCCGGACTATAAGTCGCACCAGCCAAAAAATGCATAATAGAGAAAAAAAACATATATAAAAGAAAAAAAACATATATAAGTTGCAGTGCAGTATGAAATGCGGTTGCAAGTGAAAATAACAAATAATATCACATATAAGTCTCTCCGGAGTATAAGTATATAAGTATAAATATAAGTATAAGTCGCACCCCGGTCAAAACTATGAAAAAGGAAAATACGGTACATATTCATGTAATACTGCAATATTAAGTATCTGAAAACATTTTTAACATGCCACCTTTTCCTCCATCCACATACTCCAGCTTGTATTGTTATGTAACACGTGTAGTCAAAGAGTAAGCCGTAGAGGTAAGTATTCAAAACCAGTCCCACCTGCTGATACTTTTGGCATTTTCAAAACTCCATCCAGTTGCTTATACCGCAAACGCCAGATCGAATCCAGATGACAAAACTTTTTTCAAATCCAGGTGCATTGTTGTTTGGCAGGCATTTTCCACGGAGCTGCAGATCCTGACGATACACGAGAGCAGGGTTGATACAGGGGTTCAATATGAAAGCAGATGCCTGGATTGTAGTGAGATGAAAAGGCCTGCGACAAGTCAAGAGGCACTTAGTCGAGGAGGAGGAAGTGATCACGGGTAATCACTGAGCCTGGGCCTAAGAATGCATTATGAATGAGAAATCAGCCTATGTGCCACAATGTATCTGTGAAAGCTGCCGGCTTATACGGGCTTTGTGTGAAAAAGCTGCTCTACAGAAGATGATTTTATTTCATCTGGCTGTCATTCCTGTAATAAATAATATGTTTGATTAAATCCCTGACTGTAACAAATGGGTGGGGGTCGTATTTAGATTAATCTGAATGTGAAATAAAATAAAAATGTGTTTGTGAAATGTGATTTTTCCTGGCTGTATATTATGGATATCTGGCAACATTTAATAATAATAATAGCTTGTTGTATTAGTCTTAATACATGATGAACAAAGACTTTGTTTGTTGAGTTATCCAAGCCCCTTAATTAAGTAGTTATTAATTAAGTAGTCACTAAGCCTGAATCATTCTTAATAACAATAAATATATAATAATGTAATAAATGTTTGTTTGTTATGAATAAAATCTTTGTTTAAGTTTTATGAAGGCTAAAATGTAAGGTGTAGATACTTTAGTGGTAACAACAGCACTTAAAATACATTAGTATCAAAGAAATTATGGTTAAAATATCAAATTAGTGAACAAACATTTTGAACTGTGTTTGTTTTTGGCGGCTTTATAATCATCGTTGTAAATCTATGCAGTTTTCTCCTTGGTTCAGCCAGTGTTTCTAATTGTGAAAAGTTATTTTATTCATTGAGGCTATTATGATATACAATGTGATGACTAGGGATCCCAAGATTATTCAGTTAATCAACCATGATTATTCAGGCCATAACATAATTCTAAGAACTAAAAACTAATAATACTCATTATTTCAGAAGCTAAATTAAGTCATTTCCATTCACTATCTCCTCCGAAAAAGTACACCAGAATGTATAATGATTTTTCTGTGGCTGTTTATAGCACGTTAACTTTACTTTTTCATTTAATTTCATAAACCATATCACGTACAATTGGAAGAGCAATGTATTAGAAAATAAACAATCTCAGTTATGTTTTGTAACGTGTTAATAATTGGATAATCTTTATATTGTGATATTTCTACTCACAATAATCACGCACTAAAATGCTATACTGTGAAACCCCTCACGGTAAAAGAATAGAAAAACAATTCTCTTGTCCGTCCTTGTTGACCTCTGTGACCTCCCTTTACGACCCTCAGCCTGATTTGGAGTCTGTGGTCATCAGGCGAGCACCTCTCACAGTCAATACACACAAACACAGAGTTGTTGGTCGGCCCACTATAGATTCAAGCCAACAGGGAGTGATGTGTTTTTTTTTGTTTGTTTTTTTTCAAAATCTGCCCCGAGGTGCGGTGTTGGACAATAGGCCTGGGCCTCGGGGATGACCTTCACTCCAGCAGGGGCAGTATATGCGCCGGTGTGATCTTCTGATTGCTTCATGTCTCGCTCTAAGATGATTGTGGCTCTTAAGGAGGTGTTTGTTCGGGCGGAGAAGAGGGCAATTGGGTGCACAGAACAAAAACAGCTTCACAATCAGCATCCCGGGCCTCTCCTCCCACTCATCAGGGCTTAAGTGCAGATATTATTGAGCTGAGTGACGGAGAAACACATTCAGTAATTCAATTGGCCTTATTAGGGTTTTCTTTAAGAGAAAATTTTACTTTTTTTTCTTTTTTCTTGGACTGGTTCGGGATTAAGTCGACAAATTGAACGGACTGACAGGTATAAGCCGCGTCTAGTTTCAATTAAGTGTCTAGGATTTGCTCTCTCTTTGTTGTTTTGTTCACCGATTTGCCAAATTGAAAATCTAGTTACGTTTTGACCAAGCCTTGCGATTTTGGGTTTACGATTTGATGAAGAGAGATATTTGCGCTCGAACTCAATCTAGATATAGTTTAAAATGTAAATGTTTTTCTGCTCTCGTGCCATGTTGTGAGTAATATGCCAGTGTTAATACTACTGAGAAGACGGAGAAGAAACATTTAGCCTATTGCAGGGCCCGTTTGCTTTGGGAGTTACATTACTAACTCTGACAGTTTTAGCCAAAAATGATTATAAAAAGTCTCTAGGAGTGGATCCACATCCACATCCACATCACCATATTTAACAGCGCCTGGAGACAGAGTGCGTTAAAACTATGCAGACATGGAGGAATAGCTGATGGCAGAGCAAATCTGTCTGAACGAGGATGGAATTCACAAAACACTGCAGTGGACGCGGGCAAAGCTGTGCGAGGAGGCAATGGAAGAGGCTGCTGCACTTTTCTCACCGTAAAAACGGCACATTGCACTTGTTTAAGAAAAGCTGGTTTTATTGAATGATGAATTGTTTTGGAGCAGGTTCTTTACACCAGATGCACTTCCTGTCACAACCCGTATGGGACAGGAGGAAAAATAGTAGTGTGACTATTTGAGGCTCTATACTTATTATTTACCGGTGTGTACTATTATATCACTTTATATACTATCTTTTACAAAATGAAACTTCTTTTGTGGTTTTACTCACATAGGCATGAGTTTTTCATCATGTAAGATTTTGATATAAATTAGTTAAATTGTTTTTTAATATGTAAAAAAAAGGTAAAAATTGCATATATTTGTAACACGTTAATACAAAGTCATTTTAGTTTTTTTCCTATCTTTATGTTGTTTAAATATTGCATACAAATCATTTACAGAGTGGATTTTGGATAACTTGGAATTTTAAATTGCATTGAAAATTCCAATTTGCCCCATTATTGGCGTTAAAAAGCTTTGGAATCAATTTGAACTATTTTGTACGTTCCGATAAAATGTTTCATACAAGATTATAAAGTTATGCAGTACTTTAAGAGCTGATTTTCATGTTTCTATGTGAGAAGAATGCATTTTGAGAGAACGGTCTTTGAAGTTAAAATGAAATAGTAAAACATATTAGGTTCACATGGACAGTTTGGTTGTTTCAATCTGAAAATTCTTACAATGAGAGAGAAAACTGACCAAAAAACAAAACATTGTAGAAAAGATTTTTGTTGTTGTTGCTTTTATTACACTTTTGACTTGTTTCCTTCACTTTACATCAGATGCCCGAATGTATACAGATCCTAAAAAAATAATTTATTGAGCATTACATTATCATAATCCCGTAAGAAATATGAATCGTTGACCTGTGAATGTCAACACCTACTAACAAATGGCCTCAATTGATTTTAAAATTTGACAGATTTCATTGAACATCTGTCAACAAAAGATGTGCTTCCAATAAGATAAGTAAGAGGGTTTGGACCCAATTTAAAACCAACAATTTGTAAAGAAGTGGAAGTAATATTTGGTAAACTTGATTAGATAAGTCAAGTCGGCCTTTTTTTTTTAAATAAAACTTTGCTGCCGTGGACTTTTCTGACCCATGATTTTAAAAGTTCCCTATGGAGCTAATTAATGTGATTGGTGGCCTGTCTCTTCTGTGCTTTTGCTCCAGTGACTAAAGATGATTTGTGTGAGAGCTTCTTCATATAAAACGTCAATACATTAGAATAGAATGAAAAAGTTACTGTACTTTTTGTGGATTTAATATTAATAGTTATAATACTATGATTTTGTTAGTAAAAAATGAGTTGTCTCAATTGAGATGTACCTGCTTTGCCTAGAATGTTCTACAGTACGGCATTAACCTTATCTGTCTCTATGGACGCAGCACGGCCCAGTTACAGGTCCGTTCTGTGGAAAGGCGACCCCGTTTACAGTAAGAATGCATTTTCTTTTTAGGTATTTTTGAGCGGTAGTAATAAAAAACGGCACCTCCCCTTTTTTATTTCCTACAAGGACAAAAACTTTATTTATTCATGTAATGCAACAACATTAACCCTTAATAAATTCTGTCTGAAACATAATTATACAAATATATTGGCTTGATTTTTCTTCTGATGGACATTTAAATACAAACTATAAATACTGTAAATGCTAAATATTTTCAAAGATCAAAATGAGTGGAGCTGACTTTGAATATTTGAAAATACTGCCTCATTCACATACTGGTAAACTGTAATCCACTTTATTCTGTTGATTTTCCTCCTTCCTACAACTTTACTTTGTTTAGTTGCTTCTTCAGTCCAATTAGCGTTGCCATTCCTAAAACTTACAGAGAAAAAAGTCTCCAGGCACCGCAGGCAATTTCTTGAAATCCTGTGGTAAAAGCGTTGCATCATTCACAATGACGATGCTGCTGCCACTTTATCTATTCAAAACAAAATTTCAATTCCTATAGTCAATTTGTCTGCAATTAAGAGATATTTTGCAGTAATCAAAGTCTATTGGCTTCACCTCGTATCGGGGCAATAACAGCGTTTGTGATGTGTTTTCTGTTTGGCTCTTTAATGGCTGTCGTGGTGAGGAAATCCATCATGAGTCGCAGGTGCCTGAAGACACACTGTCATGTAGCCGGCATATAATTACTGCTGCAACTATGGCACAGATGAGAGGAGGGAGAGAGAGAGAACGAGAGGTGAAGAGAGGGAGAGAGCGGAGGAGTGGGAGAGGAGAGAGAGGGACAGAGACAGGAGAAAGGAGAAGGGAAGAGAGAGAGACATAGACAGGAGAAGGGAGAAGGGAAGAGAGAGACAGAGAGGGAGAGACAAGAGGAATGTGAGCGGTAGGAGAGAGGGAGGAAGAGCGGAGGAGTGGGAGAAGAGAGAGAGGTACAGAGACAGGGGAAGGGTAGAGAGAGAGAGACAAAGAGGGAGGAGACACTACCAGAGTGGGAGAGAGAGATCGAGAGAGAAGAGGAGTGGGAGAGGAGAGAAGGACAGAGACAGGAGAAAGGAGAAAGGAAGAGAGAGAGAGACATAGACAGGAGAAGGGATAAGGGAAGAGAGAAAGAGACAGAGAGGGAGGGGACACTAAGACAGAGAGAGAGAGGTGAGGAGAGGGAGAGACAAGAGGAATGTGAGCGGTAGGAGAGAGGGAGGAAGAGCGGAGGAGTGGGAGAGGAGAGAAAGGTACAGGAGAAAGGAGAAGGGAAGAGAAAGAGACCGCTGAAGAACGGGAGGGGAGACTAAAAGAGAGAGAGAGAGAAAGAGAGAGAGAGAGAGAGAGAGAGAGAGAGAGAGAGAGAGAGAGAGTGGGAGTGGAAGATAGAGAAGTGAAGGGAGGGGAATAGAGAGATGACAAGTGAGAGAGGGATAGGTGAAGAGAAAAAGGGGAAGTGACAGAGAGAGGAGAGAGGGAGGAGCAAAGAGAGGAAGGGGGCAAAGTGTGTAATTATGTGTGGTTATCTGTGAATAACTATAGAATTATGATCATTATGCATTCTTTCTCTGTATGTGATGTAATTCAAGGCATAGAGACGTGTGGAATTAATCAAATGAGTATTTAATTTAAAAGATATACAAACAGAGAAACAAGGAAACAGGGAAAGGGGAGAGAACGGGGGAAAAAGAGGGAGAAAAAGGAAGAACTAGAAAAGAAAGTAGAGATCTATAGAGAGAAACAGAGTGGAGATATAAAGAGAGAGAAAGATCTACAGAGAGAGCACGAGGTGAAAGACGGACATAGAGAGAGAGCCAGAGAGCAAGGAGAAGGAGATAATAAAAAGAAGGAGATGAGGAGCAACATAGACAGCAGACGCATTCGCTCTTTCATTCTCTTTGTGCCATTTTGTGTTTCCTGTTGTTTACTAAAGGCTCTCGTTGAGCCGAAGGCGGAAACGTGCAGAAACATTCCCCGTGTCGTGTCCCAAATTTTCATGTCGATTGCTTTTTCGCGATACGGGCTCCACTAAATGAATTATATGCGAGTCACCCCCTTGAGCAGATGATCCGCCAATCTGTCTCCTAATCTAACTTTGCTACATTTAAACTCTAAGATTATGCAGAATTAAGGACACAACAAAATAAACATAATCAATACTGGCCCCTTCGGTGCAACGGGAGAGGAACTGAGGACGTTTATCAGGATCAAATGCTCAATCCACCGAGCCAATATAGTCATTTAAAAAAATAAAAAAATAAATAATAATAAAATATTAATAATAAAAAATGCATTAAAACTACTTAATTTGACCCATTGTAAGATGAACATATTTGGTTAACATTTGCAAAGATACAATATATATATATGTAAAAATCACTTATAGATTGTTCTGTGTTTATTTTTATCCAAGGTGCTCATTTCTTTCTCCCTTGAGTCAGCTTTCCTGAAGAATTAATCCGACTATTAGTTCAGTAATTGTCAATGAAACCAAGGGACTACAAAAGCGGGTACATAATTGATACTGTCCATTAAAACTATAGTGACTCATATTCACCACACAACTGGTCACAAATGTACCTTAGCTTTATGACTTTCACCGTAATCCTTCTGACATATAATGCTCTTTTTTCCCTTGAACGCATCAAGAATCCTAAAGGCCTGTTGCTGCCACTTTCAATAACGCCCCCAGAGCCAACTTTAAACGCATTCTTTCTCGAGATAG